>NC_080423.1:13860631-14587506 GCF_029873635.1 Malania oleifera
TTGGACCTGGGCATCTGAACCTCAGAAATTTTGGCTAGGGGCTTTCGTTTAGCCACCCGAGCAGAATTTTCAGGCACCCGAACTCCTTTTAAAAAGAGTTTTTGCTAAGTCTTTTAGGCGACCAAACATAAGTGGCGGCCACCTGAACCGCGCGGATTAAGATGGTTACGGAGTGGGGAAAGGGGGAAACGGGGTTAGTTGGTTCTTCAACTTGTTGTTAAAACTTGGCGAGGACCCGTAGTCCCCCCCAACGGTCCAAAAATCCTCCTTCTTAAAGACGTGTTCATTTGGTCATAATAGTAAGGGATTAGTAAAATTATTAGGGCCAACTTCTCTCAAAATGGGCAAAAGCTTAGTGTTAGCCTCTACTACTCTCAGACACTCAAAAAGCGTCATTTTCCTTGATTACCCAAGAGTGTGAGGGTATTTAGATTGCTTGTGCTCATCTCTATGTGGCTGAATACTCTCAGGGGCGGGATGGGGAGGAAGGGAACAGTGAGAGTAAACTGAAGTGCTCCACTCTTCGCTCCCACGGATTTAGTTAATAGATCGGTGGTTGGAAAATAGGCGTGTGGGTCTGGCTGGGCATTGCAAGTTCCAAGCCCGTAGGGTGTGGGCAAAAAGTGGTGTTTGCAAAGCGTGCATGCACCTCCGGGGCGGAGGCGATGAGAACATTGTGCTGAGTTTGTTGATCACTTTCGAGCAGAGTTGGAAACCTTGAGAGAATATTGTGGACGTCAAATATTATGGTTGCAATACGATGTGATAGACACGCGGGGTATCTAGATTGGGGGGGAGTAGCTACAACCTCTGTGAGGTTTAGCTACTTAGACAACTGAGCAATGGAAGAGCATCGTGCGGGCATTTGGCTTTGAGCTGTACTGGTACACAGACGGGCTTGTGTACGAAGCATTGTTTGGGACAAATAGCAGATCAGGGGGGTGTAGTCCAGGCACGAGCGGGGAAGAAGGAGACTGGCCCGGTGGAGTGGCCTGATTTGGCCGAGACGGAGGAGAAAGTTAGGGCCCATCCTAGTAAGGCGTGTTGGTTGAGGTCAGCCCCTTGAATTAACCTAGTTGTAATCGGTGCCGCTCCACCCGTTAAGTGAGCAATAGTAGAATTCTTGTGTTGGTGTGGCTAAGGCGAGGACATAGGCATTATTGGGTGAACCCTGATAGCATATCACGTGTATTGTTTACTAACACTTGCTTTCCTAATCGGGTCTAAGCCAATCCAAGACTATTCAACAGGGCTAGCCCGCCTCTTCAAGCCCATGCTTGGAATACAACGAATATTCAATATAAATTGTGTACAAGTAAAGTGCTTCTTACACTAAGCAAATTTGCACCAGTATGCTCAACCAAATAATGCACTCACATATGATATGAATTAATGTTCAAGGTGAGAATGTGTCTTTTTAACTAAAATATTATTTCTCAATAAGACAATGGAAAAAGATTTTTCATACTAACCAAGAGTAAGAGACCTTCCAAGAAGAGATATTAAAATAAGAATATGCTCGAGTAGTCTTTTTCATTTCATATTGTTCGGAGTTGTCCCAAAAACTAGTTTTTTTCAAATAAGCTTAGGGGAATCGATTTCTTGCTCCAAAATTATTTTGCTATGAAGCATATATGAGCCTTTGAAGTCTTGCAATATTGTGCAAGATTCATCACAAGTAATAACAAGTTTTGTCTTCAAGATATTTATCAATGAAAAATCTATATAGCAAACTTAGGTTTACTCCTAGATAATGATTTTGAAAATATAGGATAGAATATAAGTAATATGATTTTGTAAAAAAAAAATGCTCAAGATAAGAATACGCTCTTGAAAGATTTTTTGTCGAATATATAACAAGAGGGATAACCAAGCTTTGAAGATGAAAATTGATATAAAAATTTGAGAGGATTTTCGAATTCAATTCTCTTGCCTTTTGATTAGAGGGTGTATATATAGACTCCTTAGAAAATATGACCGTTAGGGACATATAAGTCATTTATTAGAGATTTAAGTGAGGTTAGTAAAAATAACAACTCGCCAACTTGAGAGTACTAATCGACCGTACTTAAGGTTTGGTTAAGTAAGTGTTCTAGTTTGATCGACCAGGATTATTTTGAACTAGAAAGATGGCTAACCAACTTTAGGGGGGGGTTGGTTGCAAAGGCCGATTTTCCCAAATCTCTTAGTCGTCGACCCGTTGAATTTGAAGCTAGTTGGGATCGTGCGACCGGTCAGTTGGAAATTCCCACGTGGGGGTTCAATCGACGAGGGCGTTGCCTATATGTTTCTGGTCGGTCGACCAATCGGTCAACTTGTTGACTTGGTGGAGGTTCGGTGGACTAGGGGTTGGTATATGTTTCTGGTCGGTCAACCAAGGGGTCAACTTGTTCATCCGGGGGGAGTTTGGTCGATCGAAGATCTCAATGTAACTAAGTTTGGTTGACCAAACATGCCAATTTAGGCATTTTCGGTCCTTTCCTCTTTAAAATGATGTCCCTATTCATATGATGATTAACTTAATTTTAATAGGCCACTCTTTTATGCATGCATGGGGGAACTAAGGTTAGTCTAGGTCTTTTTTAGGTCTACCGAAAAAATTCAACGTTGGTCGACCTGCCCTAAGGTCATTCGAATCCCTATGGTCAATCTACAATCTTGTTTGAGCTTTATTCATATCATGCATGCAGATGCAAGTTTTACTGACCAAATAGCAAAACTAAATGCAAAACAAGTAAAATTTAAAATTCCGTCATCCCTTTGGCTCTTGTGCTTTCCTTGGATATGCCGCTGATGTACATGTCCGTTGAGTTCTTCTGGCTCCATTTGTTAGTCTCCTTATGTGTGGGTTTTGAATGTCACCTATTCAACACATGGGATACACACATAACACACTTGTGGTTTTTATTTATCAACCAAGGATCAGACTCAAAAGATTCACAATCTACCCCGTTTTGATGAGGACAGCATGCACCAGAGCACATGGGTGGTGGTAGCCTACCAAGACCCCCTAAGAATATGCATAAATGAAATTTAAGCAATATGGCTCAAGCATAAATACAAAGGAGACATTTCACTTTATGCATGCAGGGTTGAGCAATAAGCACTAACAATACAGCATGCAGGCAGCTCAGATACTTACCACATTTAATATTATCCGTGAAACAAAAATTTTTATTTACCCCCTTAGAGCAACATTTTGCATTTTGCTCATATAAACAGTTATCCCCCTTTTAGCATTAGTAAAAAGGGCTAAGTATAAAGATTGGTCTTTTAAAAACAAACTTAGCAAAATAGAATTTCCCTTTTTTTAACATTTAAGCACAAAACATTCTCCCCTTTTATCATCTAGTGTTTAGGCATATAAAACAATTTTAAAGATATAGCATTTAGGCACAAAAGAAAGAAAATAAGATATGTATCATTTAAAATCATTTCTTGCCATAATATATTAGATATATATATATTATAGAGTATATGAAGTAAATAGGTATATAATTTCCCCTTATGATTATCAATAAATACTGGGGAGTTTATTCTTTATTGAAAACGAAAAACTTTAAATTAAAAGCTCAAGCGTATGATTTTTATGGTTCTCATTTAACACAAATCACTAAGTATAACAGAAAACACAACCACAAGGATCCCGAAAGATTTGTCAATCACTGTAAGAAACATATGGTCAAAATTAAAAACTATGTCCAAGTATTATATTTTTTACTTAAATTAATCAAAAACATATGGTCAAGCATGCCACCCTAATTCAAAACACATCTAAGCCTAAAATACGGTGAGCATAGCAAGATAGATTTATTAAGATGCTCCCCCATTTCAAAGGAATCCAACTTAGATAAATCAATTGCTTATACCCCTTTGTTTTATTACGAATTAATGTCAGTAATAATGCCAAGTATAAAGCAATCATTTTTTTATAATTTTTAATAAAAAAAAAAGCAAATATACGGATTAAGATGATTCATTCTACCATTCTAAACCAATATACTCAGCCCTATAGTCACCACATGCGCCGAAAATAGATTTAATGCAAAGATAAAGCATCTAATTCAAAACAATCCCTATCAAAGCATAAACTTTAGAAGCGGGATATAATTGTTTAGGGTTCTGAAAGAGCCTCAATCAGTCAAAAAGATAAGCATATGCATATGAATTCTTTAATGCTCTTTTTTCCTAGGGATGGAGCTGAGCTCCTCTAACTCTTCGCTGAGTAGGTTAGATTAAATTTTTGATATTTTTTATTTAAGTTTTCACTCATCCTTTCAAAAATATTTTAAATTTTGTATCATCATCTCATCTATTACATGTGTTTTTTTGAGAAAATTCCACCAACATTTTCGGCATCATACTGATTGGAATTTGAACATTTCCTCAAATTTTTTATGCACAAGACCTGATAGATCAGCAATCAATCAAATATTTAGTTTGAGCATGATCGATAACCTATTTAGCTACCATATGCAGACACAACTACTGCATCAGCCATAGCAGTTGCATTCCATCAAGCAGGCAAGTAAATAAGTTTCTACCAACACACGAAGCCTTGTAGATGATTTCCATGCAATCCAGTCTTATCAAACAGTATATTCAATAACAATTCACAGTACTATATAATCACAAATCACTATCCATCAGATATACTAGTATAATGAACACTATGGGATAGTTCTTATGTTTAGTGCTGTTTTGCCTTTTCATAAAGGCATATGGAAAATCATAATGAGAGCGATTTCCCCCACTCCCAAAAAAAGGGTCATGAAATTTTTAAAAAGAAAGCTCCCCCTGATTACCACTTTCATTTTATACCTTTTTCATCAACCAATATTTTAGGCCAGGCCTAAGATTTCAATGGATTTATCACTTGGCAGACTGCTTTAGGCTTTCGACCAAAGTCCCAAATGAATATTTGTTGAGGTAATAAGTCATGGTGCCTGCCTCTTTTCTTATGATTTTAATATTTTGAGAGGCATAGTTGGAATGCCTTTCAATATTAATTACATGTGCATAGTTTCACTTTTGATATATACACATTTTATCAAGATAAGGACCTAGTCAAACCAATTTAGCCGATTAGCCAGCACTCAAGTATATACTGCTCTAAAGGATTGAATTAAAATTTGGTAGCTAATGTGAGAAGCAAAATTAAATACTCTCAAGGATAAATTTCTATTATGTTCCGAATATATTTAAGGAAGTAGGACATATTCATGATAGCCTGCAAACACTTTCCTAACTAGTTTTAATAAAGAGCAGTTGGGATGTAGAATATTTAAAGAATGATGCTCTTTCGTTGAATAATTTCAAATCAACCATGGATGTATTCTTGAAGTATAATTGCCCAGTTAAGTTAAGATACAGCCCATTGGATGGATAATACTTTACCATAATATTAGTATAGTGTAAAGATTTCTTTGTGAATGGGAGACCAAATTAGAGATAATGAACTTAAATTCAAAGGAAAATTTTCATAATATTTTAGATGAGGGTTTGATTCCCAGTGGATCCCCTATTTGTTTATGAGAGGAATGACTTTTAATTAGCACTAGTATATATGTAGTTATGATTACTGGTGCTTATACCTGAGAGTGAATTACTCGATTTTATTTAATGAGATCAGGTAAAGATATACTAGACGAGAATTACCCCTAAAGCGCTACTCCATGCAATGGACAACAGCTGTCTTAATTTAAGATTGTGTTTTAATCTTGAAGCATGAGTTAGAGCATTTAGATTATTTACCCAGTAGAGAAAGCCTTGTCCATTTAGAAGGGGATTTCTTCAATAGCGATAAGCCTATTTTTTCATATTTGGCTTATTATTAAGACTTCTTAGTATTCAATATAGTGTATAGTGAATGCATATACTAAGATTTGGAATTTTAAGCATGCACCACTTCCCGATCCTATAGTCATCACAAGCCTTAAACCTAATCCTAAGATCTAAGGAAGCATAAAATAATTAGGTTATATCTTTTTACTCCGGTCTTCCTCGGGTCCTAAAGGGTTTGCCTTTATAAAAACCCATATCATTTCTTTGTTTAGGCCTCGACCACTTCTAAATAGACAACTAAATTGCCTGGAGCCTTTCTTTGAGCACTGGTCTTGCAAGTTTTTGTAAATACATGAAAGTATATGCTTATAACCTCTTATGATTACTTGTTGGGCAGAGATTAGGAATCATAATGATAATCCGAAATCCTTTTGAAAAGTTTTTAATTTTAAAAAATTTTTAAAGATTATTAGATTATCCTTTGTCATTTAATACTGGATGAAGCTCTAAATATTCATCCATTTCTTCTTCTAGGAAGATCATTTTCAATATCTTCTTAATTTTTCTCTTTTCTAAGATGACATAATAACTTTTCAAATCTCTTAATTGTTTTGCCAATATTTTATTTTTGTTTCTCACCACAATTTCCTACTTAGATAATCTAACTAGAAACTTATGAAATTTAAATGAAGCCTTTTCTTGTTCTCCATATTAGGGCGTGTATTTAACATTTAGTTCATCACATGATTCATCATAAGATATATCATATAAATTATATGAATCATTGCATGCAATGTCAACTGTATTATCATAGGGAATATTAGATGATTCATCATATGAAACAACACATCATTTAGCATAAGAATCATCACATGCATCATCAGCAAAATGATGATGGCATTCAAAAAATGATTCACCATTTGACATATCACAACATTTAATGTAAGAATCATAAATTGAGTTTGAATTAGAATCATATACCTCCTCATTGATTACTAGCTCATGATTCACCACCTTTTGAACATTTGAGCTCGGAGCATTCGGAGGAGTTACGATCTTTGTCTCCTAGGATTCTCCATATTTCTTTTCCAGTTCATCCCAGATTTCCTATGCACTATGACATGCCACAAACTCAACAAAAATATTAGAATCTAATGCAAGATATAACATGTCCATGGCATATGAATTCGCATGCATTAACCTACTATCATTTTCATCTAAGGACATACGAATTCCATTAACAATCACCCTCCAAGTTATCCAATTCATTGATTTTATAAATATGCTCATTCTAATTTTCCAAGTGGTGTAATTGACACCACAAAATACAGGAGGCCTAGAAGGTGACAGTCCCTCACCAAATGGGGATACACCAAATCGAGCCATTGCGATTTTTTAGAAAAAAAACATTTTAGTCTAGTGCAACGAGGCTTCGATACCAATTGTTGGCTTTGGTGTATTCCCAAGAGGAGGGGGGGTGAATTAGAAATTTAAAAATTCTTCCTAGGTTTAGCTAATCCAGCAGGCAGTATTTCACAAACCTAGGTTCTTTCTATGTATTCACAATCCCAAACAAATTTTCAAATAATAAACATAAGCATATAGGTGTGGCACATAAATTGCGAAAAATAAAATCAACACCAGATATATTATCAGAATTTGGCCAATACTGCCTATGTCCCCACCTTTAGCTAGCAAGCCTGAGGATTCCACTAATGCTCACTTAATGAGTGAAGCGACATCAATTACAATGAGGTCAACTAATAAGGATGGCTTCAACCTATACCTTACCAGGATGGTGCACCTTCCTTTTCTAACCAGGTCTAAGCTAATCTGGGACTATTCAATAGGGCTAGTCTCCCTCTTCAGGCCCATGCCTGGAATACAACTAATATTCAATATAATTTGCATGCAAGTAAAGTGCTTCTTACACTAAGAAAATTTGCACCAATATGCTAAACCAACTAATACACTCACATATGATATAAATTAAAACTCAATGTGAGAATGTGTATTTTTCACTAAAAAATTATTTCTCAATAAAGACCGAGGGTGAAAAATGATTTTCTTACTAACAAGAGTAAGAGACCTTCCAAGAAAAGATATTAAAATAAGAATATGCTCAAGGCAGTCCTTTTAATATGTTAGGAGTTTTCGCAAAAACTAGTTTTTCAAATAAAGCTTAGGGGAATTAGGATTCTTGCTCAAAAATAATTTTGCAATGAAGAATATATGAGCCTTTGAAGTGTTGCAATATGTGTGCAAGATTCACAAGCAATAAACAAGTTCTTTCCCAAAGATATTTATCAATGAAAATAAATGGAGAAAACTTATAATTTACTCTCTAGATAATGATTTTGAAAATAATGGGATATGAGAGTATAAGTAATATGATTTGTAAAAATAAAATGCTCAAGATAAAGAATACTCTCTTGAAAAAGATTTTTTCGAATATATAACAAGAGAGGATGAAGAACAAGCTTTGGAAGATGAAAATGTGATATAAAAATTTGAGAGGATTTTCTAATTAATCATCTTGCTAATTTTGAGTTATAAGGGTGTATTTATAGACTCCTTAGAAAATCTGACCGTTAGGGACATATTAGTCATTTTAGAAAAGATTTAAGTGAGGTTAGTAAAAACAACAACATTTTTAACCTTAGTAAAATTCACCAACCCGAGAGCACCAGTCGACTATACTTAAGGTTCGGTTGACCGAGTGTTCTAGTTCGGTCGACCAAGATTATTTTGAACTAAAAAAATGGTTGACTGTACTTGTGGATTTCAAAGGTGATTTTCCAAATTCACGTTCTTCGGTCGATCAGGTCAATTTGATTTAAGTGGTTCGGTCGACCGGTCAGTTGGAAATTCCCATGTGGGGGTTCGTTCGACCAGGACGTTGCTCATATGTTTCTAGTCGATCGACCGAGCGGTCAACTTGTTGACCTAGTGGAGGTTCGGTCGACTAAGGATTGCTATATGTTTCTAGTCGGGCGACCGAGGGGTCAACTTGTTGACTTGGTGAGAGTTTGGTCGATCGAAGATCTCAGTGTAACTGAGTTCGGTCGACCAAACATGCCAATTTGGGCATTTTCAATCCTTTTCTCTTTAAAATGATGTCCCTATTCATATGATGATTAACTTAATTTTAATAGGGCACTCTTTTATGCATCCGTGAGGGAACTAACGTCAGTCTAGGTCTTTTTGAGGTCTACCAAAAAAATCTAGTGTCGGTTGACTTGCCCTAGGTCATTCGGATCCCTATGGTCAATCTACGGTCTTGTTTGAGTTTCATTCATATCATGCATCAGATGCAAATATTATTGACCAAATAGAAAAACTAAATGCCATATAAGTGAAATTTAAATGTCACTAATCTCCTTTACCCTTATGGCTTCCTTGGAATACGCCAGCTGATGTACATGTCCTTCGAGTTTTTTGGGCTTCCATTTTCAATCTCCTTATGTGTGTATTCTAAAATGTTACTTGTTCAAACACTGGATACACATATAAGAAACTTGTGATTTGTTATTATCAAAACTAGGGATCGGACTCAAAAAGTCAACATACGGGCTTTTTGAATGACATATGCTGCATATTTGGACTGAAAGAGGAGGTAAACTTTAGCAGAATAGGCTACCTCAATGCCAACGAAGTATCTCAGGGGTTCCAAATCTTTCATTTCAAAGTGGTGTGCAGCTTTGATTTCAACTTTGTAATCCCATTTGTGTCCTCTCCAGTTAAAATCATATCGTCTACATAAAGAAGGAGAATAATATGCCTAGTAGATGTAGAATGAGTAAACAAGGCAGAATCATGATCATTTGAGTGGAAGACAAAAGAACAAAGTGCTTTATGGAACTTCTCAAACCAAGCCCTGGGAGCTTGCTAAGACCATACAAAGCTTTACGCAGTCTACAGACCTCCCTTAGGTGATGAGAAACACCAAGGGGTGGAGACATATAAACTTCCTCTTTGAGATCTCTGTTTAGGAAGGAATTCTGTTAGCTTTACCGTGATCCCAAGAGGGAGGGGGTGAATTGGTATTTTTAAAATTTAACCCCTAGGTATTCCTCATAACAACAGTATTTTCACAACTTTATGGTCAATCTAGTGCAAGTAATATAAATATATCAGAAATTAAATGAAGAGATTTAATTAACAACACATGCACCAGAAAAATAATAAAGTAAGAGTGACACACAGAAATATTATCGAGGTTCGGCCAATTGCCTACGTCCCTGCCTTGGCTAACAAGTACAAGGATTACCACTATAGTTGCTTACTTAAACGGGTGAAGCGGCGCCTATACAAACCAGGTCAATTAGCACAGGGCTGACCTCAACCTTTACATCCTTACTGGGCTGGATTACTGCCCCCTTAGGCCACACCTGGAATTACTCAGATTTACAATCAAATGGTACAATAGAAAAGTGCTTTCATGTAAAGAAGATTTGTACCCAAATGCGTTCAATCACATACACCACAAATGATTTAATATGTAAACTCAGTGTAGTCTAGTATTTCAACTCTCAAATATATTTTCTATTAGTGTAATGCGTACGTGAGAGTGTCACAAGCAATCTTTGTATTTCAGGATGTTCTCAATCAAGGTGCTCAAACAAAGATATCATGCAAGTTTCAAATATTCCAAATAGCGGAATATGTCAATCACTTCAAATAGTGTATATGCTTGGTTTGCAAAGGATATGCAATCTTTGTATTCAGCAAATGATGTAGACTTGAATAAATATTGTCACAAAGATTAATATCACAAACACAAATATCTTTTTACAAATATATCAATATAGATCCCACAAGATATTTGAGTAAGTTTGAAAATATTTTTGCAAGCCAAAAACAAATACAAACTTTCTAAGATATTGCAATACAAATGCAATACTCTGAAACTTATGAAAGTCTTCTTAGAATAGGCTTATGAGAAAAACCCCATAAGAGCACAAAGGTTTAGCTCTCAATGAAAATCAAATCAATCTCACAACAATGTGAGAGCAAACCTCTTTTCACAAACACTCAACATACTTACAGAGGATATGGAAACTTGAAGAAGGTAAGTTTGAGTGGTATGAGTGAGAATATGAACAGTAGGAATAGAAGAGAGTATTTTTGCTAGAGAGAAAATTTTTATTTTTGTTTGCTAATCAAGTCACTAATTTTCCCAAATGAAGGGGTATATATAGACATCCCATGAATTATGACCATTGGGGACAAGGCTAGTATTATTAAAAAAGTTTAATGGCGTTTTAACTAATTTAACCCTGTTTAAAACATTTTAACCACGATAAAAAATCAGAGCAACCCGAGAGGCCCGGTCGACCAGAACACTTTTGGTTCACCGAAGTTCATATGGCTCAGTCGACCAGGACATTTTTGAACAAGGGACTCGGTCGACCGAAAGTGCATGTCCGAGGTGATTTTTCAATTTTACCGAGGTTCGATCGACTGGGTTATTTTGAACTGAATGGTTTGATTGACCAAACAATTGGAATTTCTCCCGAGGACCCTCGGTCAACCAGACAATTGTAATACAAATTGGCTCGGTTGACTAAGTGGTCAAAATGTTGACCTGAGGAGGTTTCGGTCGACCGGGCTGAGGTCAAATTGTTGACCCAGGCCAGATTTAGTCGACCGGAATAGAACGAACTGCCAAAGTCAGTCTACTGAAAGTGCACAAAGTGTGCATTTCGGTCCTATTATGATTCATACAAACCCTATTCAAGTCCCTAACATTCATAGGTGCAATGGTGAGTATCCAAGGGTCATTTGTGGGTCCTTTTGAAGACACCAAAAAAATCCGGTGTCGGTGGACAAAGCCTGAGGTTATTTGTATTATAAGCTTACATATTCTACCATGCATGTGGGGTGTGTGATTATTACAAGTAAACACCCTAATTGACTATTACAGACCCTTTACAAAAATGAATTACATATTACAACATAAAATTATTGGGTCTTGACTCCTCACTATCTTCCATGTGCATTAAGATCTTTCAATCTGAGTTCCTGCACATAACCTCAAACACTCATTAGATAAAATGAGTATTTGTCATAATCAAAACCGGGCGTGACCTATAAGGTCAACAAATTCTTTACATCTAACTGTAAGAGGGTTCATTGATGAATAGAAGCTACTGCAATCAAAGTACGTACAAACGTCATCTCAGTTCTGGTGCAAATGTCTCCTTATAATCCTTTTGCAACTAGACAAGCTTTATATCTTTCAACCAAAAGTATGCTAGGGTCACTAACTCACTCGAAAAATGAGCAACTCGGAAGCTATCCCAAGTATAGGAGTTACAACATGTAATATTCAGCCCAAGGGCTAGATCGTCACCTTAGGGAATGCATTTTAATCTCAAGTTTTATGTTCTCCCAATCGAAAAATAAAAGGTTACTAAACTTAGTTTAGATTTGGGGTTTTCAAGGTTGTTTCAGATTTACTTTTGAAAAATTAAACGAACACGCAATTTAAACCCTAATCCTAGCATGCACTGAATTAAATAACAAGAACAAAAACCCTCCGTCTAATCAGGTAAGCATCGAAACACGCATTAACTAAAGACAGTAACTTTAAACACATAATTAAAACAAACAATAATGAAAACTAAATAAACACATATGCAGACAATAAAAACTGAACCTTTAACGAAATCAAGAGCTTGACCCAGAATCACAATGTAAACGCAAGCATGAACTCAACGAAAATCTAGCACTTAGACAACTCAAACAGAACATTTTAAAAACGGGAGCTTTAATAAAACCGACCCTAACTAAATCGAGTTTCAACAAAAAAAAAAAAAAATTCAAATTTTGAAAAGAACAACTATTTTAATTCCTTAAAAACAAAAACACTTTTTTATTTTTATTTATTTTTGTATTTTAATCTTTTTTTTAAGAACCAAATCAAACTTAATTTAAAAGATTAAATTAAATCTACCACTAATTAAGAGAAAATAAATAAATAGATAACCTCAATAATAATCAAATAACTTAAACAATATTCAGCATCCAAAATTTCAAATAAACTTAAAAAAAAAAAAAAACTAAACTTTATCACTAATCACTTAACTAACAATAATAAAAAAAAACAAAACAAAAAGAAAAGGTGAAAGAGAGAGAGAGAGAGAGAGAGAGAGAGAGAGAGAGAGAGAGAGAGAGAATCTGTCAAAGAAGTTTACTAGAGGCACAACTGGTCTTCTCGGCTGAGTGTGGTTGCTGGTAGCTATGGAACTTCTGGCTTCAGATGCTGTCGGCTACAACAAGTTTACTAGAGAAGGCGTTTGGGTCTGTTGTAGTAGATGGAGTAGAGGGTGGTGGTTGGAAGCAGTGGTGGCTGTAACTATTCAAGTGCTGCCGGCTGGTGGCTCACGGGAGAGAAGACTAAGGGAGAGAGCAAGGGAAGGAAAGTGAGACTGAGAGAGGATGGGCTACCGAGGGAGTAGGAGAGAGTTGAGAGAGAGCAGAGAAGATAGGGCAGAGACTCAGAGAGAGGGAAAGAATAAGGGAGAAGAGGAGAGGGCGGGGAAGAAGCCAGGGGAGAGTGAGAGGGTGTGCCCCCGTGGCTTGCTATAGGAGAAAGGAGAAAGGCCATAAAAAAAAAAAAAAAAGCCCTATGACCTGCACGCACGTGAGTCGAATAAGTGACCCAGTCCGGCATACATGGCCGGGTCACATCAAAGTATCGCATTTATTATTATTTTTTTCTTTTTCTTTCTTCTTTCTATTCCTTTACAAACGACGCCAATTTTGATCCTTCTGGAGCTCGTTTCTTTCAAAACTCAAAACACAAAAGTTGTAGATAATCTTCTCATCTTTCTCTTCAACTTTGAATTGTCTCAATCATAGCTCAAACACAAAAGTTATGTGTGAATTACGAACTAATGCTGGTTTTAGCTCTCGAAAATTTTCTAGTGATAAAATAATGCCAAAAATTCATAAATTTCTCAATAAAGCCCGAATATTATAAATAGAACACCTTGCTAAAATATTGATAGTAATTAGGCATTTAATTAAAAATATAATCCCTAATGCCCGGATTAAAATGCCTAATAACGCAGTTTAAGAGCGTAATCACACCCCCCAAATAATGTGAATGAATTTCAGGGTGGTGCCCACAACAACAAACTTTAGCAAACATGAAATTAATACACATGCGACACAACCGTACCATTTCACATACAAGAATATAACTGAATTTCGTACAAGTTCGTTCATATTCAATGTACACAACTCCGAAGCACATCACTCATGCAAGTTTCATGGTTTATATAGCAATTAAGAATAGTATACTCACATGAAGTTAACCAGCAGTACAATTCAGAGTTAAAGTGGTCATATAAGTTCGAGTATAAACAGGTAAAATCTCAATGTGTGTGTGATGTGTGTGACTCAATACACCTAGGATACCAGTGGACTGGACACCTACAGAATGGTTTCTTTGACTCAGCCTATCTGGTATACCCTCAAGAACTCTCAAAAGGAATGGGTTCACTTGTAATATGTGAGGAGTATCGCGATCAAACATCCTATATATTGGAAGGAACAAATATTAAGTATATGGAGTGGACTAGTCTGAGAAGGATCTAGCCTATCTATAAGGTGTCGGGTCCTCCACCCTAGCATCTTCTTACCTACTCGCAATATCCAATCGAGACAACCCTAGATCAACTTATTCAAAAAATTATTGTGAATACATCTGAGGCATTAACCTGTGGAAGAGTCTTTGTACGTGGAGAACATTTGTCGTGTCCTTGACATTTTGTGGTATTTCTGTGGAGCATGCATTAGCATTTCATTTCATGTGTATTTCTATTTCTTATTTTTTTCTTCTAATCATTCCTTAGTTTTTGTCTTTTCTTGATCAATTAGGAGACTCATTACACTTCTTTTGTTATTTTCATACCATCAACGGATACAATCAACGAGAATTAAGCTCGAACAGTGGTCCATGAACTAAGTCTATTTTTAGGGGTGGCTCAACCTTCACATTTTGAGTTGGCTACAAGACCTAGGTTTTTATCTCCCTACTAGGTGTCACCTCTAGGCTAGCAAATAAAAAACAAAGACTAGTGTATAAGGAATCGTCCAGAAGAAAAAAGAACTGAGTCTCATGAACTCTGATTTGATGTTAGCACTCAAAAATACGATAAAAAGCTCAATGATATCTCACAAGGTGTCATAGTCACCACAGGTCTTCTCTTGGCGTTCTCTAGGAACCCTAAGTGTAATGAATCACCTTAATGTGTCTATTCAACCCCATAAGATGTCGTGTAAATGCAAGAATTTATATAGCCAAATTAACACTGTACTACCAATCAATTCTTCATGGAGTTACAAAGTCATATGTTGACCTTATAGGTCACGCTCGGTTTTGATAATGACAAATATTCATGTATTTAATGAAAATCTAGTTCATGTGCAGGTCTATATTAGCATATACTTTGATGGCACGTGAAAGCTTAAGGCTTGAAGACCAGATTATGTTTTTTTTCAGTTGTAATATATATTCAGTGGTGAAATTGGTCTGTAATAGTAATTAGGATATTTGGTTTGTAATAAGCACACACAACACATGCATGATTTATTATGTAAGCTCAAACCAAATACGAACCAAAAATAACCTTAGAATGACCTTAGGTTTTACCCTTCGATCGACTAAAGGTCGACCGACACCGGACCTTTTCGATGTCTTTAAATTGGACAAAAATGACCCTAGGACACACACCATTGCACTTATGATTGTTTGGCACTTGAATAGGGTTTGTGTGTCTCAATACAGGATCGAAATGCACACATTGTACACTTTTGGTTGACCAGTCAAGGCAGTTCATTTTGCACTGGTCGACCAAAATAGGCCTAGGTCAATAGTTGACCAAGGCCTTGGTTGACCGAACCAATGTAGTTCAAAAAGCCCCGGTCGACCGAAACACCCTATGTCAACAATTTGACCATATGGTCAACCGAGCAAATTTTGTACTCCAACTACCTAATTGACTGAAGGTCCTGGAGAGAAATCCCAATGGTCTGGTCGACCGAACCAGTCAGTTCAAAATAGCCTGGTCGACCGAACCACAGAGAAATGGGAAATCGCCCACTTTTGGTCGACCAAGCTTTCAATTCAAAAATGCCCTAGTCGACCGAACCGTATGAACTCTGGTCGACCGAAACTGTTCTGTCCGACGATAAAAAATCATGAGGTGTCTATATATACCCCTTCATTTGGGAAAATTAGAGAGTTGATTAAGCTAACAAATTCAAATTTCTCTCTCAAGCAAAATACCTTCTATTCTTTCTACAAACACTCTAACTTACCTTCAAAAGTTCTAAATCATCTGTAAGTGTTCTTGAGAGTTTAAATAGGAAGGTTTGCTCTCTCATTGTTATGAGATTGATTCATTTTTATTGAGAGCCAAACCAAAAGGATTCTTAGGTGACTTTGTTAATAAGTTCATCCTAAGAAGACTTTATTAGATCTTCTGAGATTGCATATTCGTTGCAAAATCTTGAGAAGCTCTTATTTGCTTTTGGTTGCGAAATATTTTCAAAATCATTTACAAATATCTATTGTGCTTTATCTTGAAAACCTTTTGAAGAGATATTTGTTTTTTAGGTGAAACATCTTTTTTGCAATATTTATTCACTCACATACTATTTGCTGAATACAAAGATTATCTACTTTGCAATCCAAGCATATACATATTCACGTGATTGAGATATTCTACTGATTGATATTCTTAAGGCTTGCTTGATATTTTGTGTGAACACGTTTGATTGAATATTTTGAAATACACAGATTGTTATTGATACTCTCATGTACTCACTACATTGATAGAAAATACCTTTGAGAGTTGAACTATCTAGACCACACTGAGCTTACATTTTAAGTCATCTGTGGTGTATGTGATTGAGCGCATTTGGGTACAAATTTTCTTTACGTGAAAGCACTTTTATATTGTACCATTTGATTGTATATCTGAGTGATTCTAGGCATCCCCTGAGGGAGCGGTAATCCAGCTCGGTAAGGATTGGTATAAAGGTTGAGGTCAGCCCTGTGCTAATTGACCTGGTTTGTATAAGTGTCACTCCACCCGTTTAAGTGAGCAAGTTATTGTGGTAATCCTTGTGCTAGTTAGCCAAGGTGGGGATGTAGGTAGTTGGCCGAACCTCGATAACATATCTGCATGTCACCCTCTCTTTACTGCTTTCTGGTGCTTGTGTGATTGATTAAACTGCTTTTTTTAGTTTTTGATATATTTATATTACTTACACTAGATTGACCATAGAGTTGTGAACATACTGTTGTTAGGAGGAATACCTAGGGGTTATATTTTAAAAATACCAATTCACCCCCCCCTCTTGGGATCACGGTAAAGTTAACATCATATAAAGAGAAACTACGCATAAATGACTCTAGTGTGTAATTCTTAGGTTATATGCAAGTATGAAGGATATGAGTTAATCATGGCATAATTCAATGTAATTCCTCACCTTTTTTTTTTATTTATTTTTTCAAATTAATATATAAAACCCAGCAAGTATACGTGCAGAATGTCACATGCAAATGCTTGCCCCACCCCCAACTAACGTGGAACATTGTTCTCAATATAAAAGCATGAGGGAAATAGAAAAACTGCGCACAGGAAAAGTAGGGCATACCTAGGTGGAGAACTAATGAAAAATAAAAACTAAACTACAAGAAAATGTACCTAAAAAATTAATTAAAAATAAAATAAGGTAAAACAAAAGGAAAAGAAGGGAAAGAAAAACATCACAGTTGTCTGGCGGATGCTCTAGAGGAATTTCGTCTGGTGGGTGCAAGTCTATAAATTGAACTAGTAAGTCTCCAAATCAATCTTTATACCTGCATGAAAGTCAGCCTCAAATGAATTAATACTCGTCAAAATACTAGACAATATGTGTGCAGATCGACTTTCTTATTTTAACAAGAAAGGGTCTTTATTCAGCATCTTTTCCAGGAAATTTACTTCTTTACAAACTAGTGTTTAAGGAAAAGTTATTGGAACAATTACTTTTAGTTCTTCAAAAGCGTTAGCATTAAAAGTTTTACCTGATTCCTTGAAAATTAGACTCTCGCCAGTCTGCTCAGCCTCTTTATTGGGTGTACCAATCATCTTACCACTGCAGAGATCTGCTTCCACATTAGGCTCCTTGACATTTGATTTAGTCAGGAGTGACGGTTCCATGGTTGCTAAGCTCTGAGGATGATGTACCATAGGTTGGTACTCCTTATTAGTATCAACCTTCTTATTAACTGACTGCTCTACTTCTAGGCCCACTTCCTCTAATTTTTTATTGACTTCTTCTGTTTCAGCCATGACTTCCGGTGCTAGGACAACTAGTTGTCTGGTGATGAGCGTCTCAGGTTAGGGAACTTCTTTCCCACTTCTTGAAGTGTTGGCGGCCTCTAATGTCTCAAAAGAATCATTATGTACTTCTTGTTGTTGCTGATGGTATTCTTGAGGACTAAGCTGAAGTTCCATGGGCAGTTCTTCTTTTTCTAAGATGTCCAACTGCGTGCTCATCGCATTAGTGGTGTCTTGCAATTCATTATAATGATTGACTTGAGTCTGCATGAACTGTTGGAGCTTATTCGCCATCTGTGTCATGCGATCATCTAGAAGTCCTGACAACGCATAGCTCTGACGGATCTATTGTGATTGATATTGAGGCGGAAGATTGTCTGGGTAGTATGTTAGCTCATATGCATCTCCACCACTAATTGTGCTAATAGGGTGTACTGTCATGGGTGCCTGATTGTATCATGTATTCCATTGTGGGACACTTTCAGCTAGGTAATTAAAGAATGATAGTACCTGATCTGGATCCTTGCTGAAGGATTCTCCATTGCACATGGGCTAGACAAAGTGCTTGCAATCAGAGGTTAGAAAAGTATAAAAACAATCAACTAACCTCCATGAGTCAAACTCGTGATGTGGCCAAGTACTTAGCAGAACCTTGAATCACTCCCAGCAAGCCCAAAATGTCTCATCACCCTGATGTACAAACTAAATAATCTATTCCTGCAAAAATTGAGTTCTCTGTAAGGAACAAAACATATGCAGAAATTCGTGCTCCATATTAACCCAATTAGTGATAGAGTGAGGTCTCAAGGAATGAAACCACATATGTGCCCCATCTTGCAAAGAATCAAGAAATAAATGCAGTCTAGTAGATTCATCGGTTCTAGCATGAGAGAAAAACATATTGAAGGTTAACTCAAACTCTGACAGGTGCTGATAAGGGCACTCAGATTCCGTCCCATAGAACTGGGGTAGTAATAATGTCCTCTCGCACTGCATCATAAAATCAAGTTCTTCATTAGGTAAAACAGTTGTAGATGGTGTAGTGTTGTACTGAAGCTGCAAAAAATCAATCATCATGCGCGGTGTGGGTGCAGCCATAGTCATTTGTTTAATTTTTTCAAAACTCAATTTTTTCCTTTTTTTTCTTTCTTCCTTTTTTTTTTTTTTATTTCTTTTTCATAATACTAATTAAAATGATGGAAAAACACTAATTTGAGACTAAGACCGGAAATCCCCGTGTTGACCTTATAGGTCGCACCCGATTTTGATAATGTCAAATACCGATATTTGATGACTGTCAAGTACTTGTGTAGGCTCAAATGAATATCCCAAGGAAGGACACTTTAAGTGACAAGAAGACTGCGAAGACTTGTAATTTGCAATTGTAATTCATATTGGTTTTTAATAATTTATATGGAGCTATAATAGTAACCTAGGTTGTGGTTGTATATTTATCACCTGCACATCATGCATACAAGATGTAGCGTAAGCTCAACTAGACCATAGCAAGACCCTAAGCTCCAACACTCACACACATGGCATAAAATATATGAGTGTGTTTTAATTGTGCTTAAAATTGAACAAAACTAAGCAAGATAAGAGGGCTTGGGTGACCGAACCTTTGGAGTAAAAAACTCCTCGAGCACCCGAACTTGGAAGTCAAAATGTTGACCATCCCTCGGGTGACCGAACCCTAAATACGCACGTCTTCCCCAGGTGCCCGAATCCCTTGAAAGGGACTGTTCACCAACTTGGGCGACCGACATTTTTAGTTTAAAAATACCCCTAGTCGACCGAACACAAGGATTCGGGACACCGAACGTTTGCTCGGGCACCCAAAGTCTCGTAGCTTTGCTACTAACTTTGATTTGGGCTGCCAAAGCTCTATCCGGGTGGACGAACAGCGTTGAATAATTTTTTGGTACGTGTCTTGTCTGGCAACCGGACCTAGGTTCAGACACCCGAACCCTAGTCGGTTAAAATAAATTAACCCTGGTAAAACATGGTTATTTCGGGCCAATTGGATTTTAATCTATTGGGACTTTTTTAATAATGCCCATTATATCTCGAACCGTAATAATTTTTCACCTAGCTATAAATATGAGTCTATTTGCACAATTAGGGCAAGATTAGCAAAGTGATTAAGCCAAAAACTCTCTCTACTGAAAAAACTCCCTTTGCCCACAATAATCTCAATCTTGCCTACCTTTGATAAAATCCGAGATTGTGAGATTACCTCTTGTGTTATTGTGATTGTTGTTCCTTGCTAATACTCCCACTTTTCTGTGTGCTTGAGATTATTTCCTTGGGAGCTTAGCCTAGGTTTATCCCACGGATTTCTCCATTATAAATCTTGTGTGGGATTAAACCAAAGAAGCTTGGGATATTTTCATCCCATTGCAAGTGTCCAATAGTTTTGCTTTTGGTGTGCAAATTTTTTTTTCAAACAAGCAAGTAATCTTTCAAACTAGTATTGTGTCGCTTACTTCATTGAGGAAAATCATTTTGGAACTAATTTGATTATCTGTTTAGTGTACTTGGAATATTGATGTGCTACTGAAATATTTTATCTAGATTCCAAGACTTTGCTTGTGTTGAATACTCTTGTGCATTATACTGATTGTTTTGTGTTGAATACTCTTGAGCTTGATATTGATTATACTTTCTAGAGTATTGATTGAAAAAATCTTGCATCACTGAGCTTACACTATGTCCATGTTATAGATGTGTATGTGAATGTGCGCATTTGGGTACATATATGCTTTACGTGAAAGCACTTTTTCTGTACCATATGATTGTAAAATCTGAGTTTTTCAAGGCGTGACCTGAGGAGGCGGTAATCCAACCTGGCAAGGATTGTATGTAAAGGTTGAGGTTAGCCTTGTGCTAATTGAACTGGTTTGTATAGGTGTCGTTCCACCTGTTTAAGTGAGTAAGTTATTGTGGTAATCCTTGTGCTTGTTAGCCAAGGCGAGGACATAGACAATTGGCCAAACCTCAATAACATTTTTGCGTATCACCCTTACTTTACTGCTTTCTGGTGCATGTATGTTTGATTAAATCGTTTTATTTAATTTCTGGTATACTTTTACATTACTTGCACTAGATTGACCATAGGGTTGTGAATATACTGGTGTTAGGAGATTGACCTTGAGCTTAAATTTTAAAAATACCAATTCACACCCCCTCTTGGTATCACGGGTAAGCTAACAATTGGTATCAGAGCCATGTGGCATAGACTAGCTATTATTTTGCAACAAGATCACTTATGGATCAGAGCTCCATGACCCCTTTCCCTGAGGGACCATCTTCCACACGACCTCCTATCTTTAGTGGTGTTAATTACACCTTCTGGAAACAGAGGATGCTCATCTACTTTCAGAATATTGATTGGAAGGTGTGGAGGATTGTCTCTAAAGGAAACTTTATCCCTATGAAAATTGAGGGTGTAGCTAAGGTTCCTAAGATTGAGGATGAGTATGATGACGATGATATGAAAGTTGTTAGCCTTAATGCCACTGCCATGAATATTTTATACTGTAGTCTTAATGTGAATGAATTTAATAGAATTATGGCATGTTCTACTGAAAAAAGAAATATGGGATAAGTTAGAGGTCACATATGAGGGTACTAGGGATGTGAAGGATAGTAGGATAGATATGTTGACTAGTGAGTATAAGGCATTTAGGATGAATGTAGGTGAGTCCATTCAGAGCATGTACACTAGATTCACACACATCATAAACTCACTGCATGCATTAGGAAAGACCTATCCCATATATGAGATGATTAGGAAGATCCTTAGAGGCTTACCACCTGTTTGGGAAGCCAAGGCTACGACCATTGCTGAGGGTAGAGACCTTAAGGCCATGACCTTAAATGAATTGATAGGTTCCTTGATTACTTATAAATTGTCCATAAATGAAAGACTTAATGAGCATAATAGGACTAAGAAAGTGACTGCATTGAAAGCATCTAATAACACATCTAGTGAGTGTAGTGAGTCTAACATTAATGATGAAATGGCCATGCCAACCAGAAAATTTAGCAGATTTTTCAGGAAAAACATGAAGCCCTATAAAAAATATAAAGAGTCTACTAATGAGAAGGGAGAGTCCAGCAAAAGAAAATAAAAATCAAATGCTCCTACGTGCTATAACTACAGCAAGGTGGGGAACATTAAACCTTACTACCCACTTATGAAAAAGGAAGCTAAGAAAAAGAAGAAAACCACGAAAGCCGAGACTTCATGGGACAAATTTAGTAGCAGCGACTCAGAATCAGAACACAGCAACTCGAAGGTCGCTAATCTGTGCTTGATGGCACACGAGGATGAGGTATTGTCTTCTAGTTCTTTATCTTCATATTGTTCATCTGATGATTATGATTCTGATTGCATGCCTACATTTAGAGAGTTACAGTTTGAATATATTCATATTTCTAAATTGTTAGTCAAAATGACAAAAGAAAATAATGATTTGAAAAAGAAATGTGAAAATTGGTCAAAGTTGTTTAACATAGCAAAAACCTCTCATGCCTCTTTTTTAAAAGAAAAAGATGCTACTATTGTTGAGCTTTAGAGGAGGCTGGAGGCTAGCTCCAAAATCATTTTTAAATTCACTAAGAGCAAAGACAATATTGAAAAATTACTTGGGGCCCAAAGAAACTCCTTAAGCAGAGAGGGACTTGGTTTTAATGGTGTTGAAAATGTTAGACGACCTAATCTTTACTTAGGACACTTTACACATGAGTCAAAATCTCATATTCCTCCTAAAGAGCCCAAGTGTAGATTAAGATGTTTTAAAGGTAAACACATTGGTCACATTCAATTTGATTGTCCACTTAGGAATAAGCATGCTAGAATCAGGAAGGTATGGGTAATTAAGGGAGATCCTGCTACTAACCCCCGTGGACACAACAAAATTTGGGGACCAACATCAATTACTTAGCTTACTTTGCAGGTATGGCTAAGATCTTCCTCCTCCAAGGATCGATGGTACTTGGACAGCGGGTGCTCACGACACATGACCGGCAACAAAGGCAAATTCACATCAGTTGTTCCCAAGAATGGAGGCTATGTAACATTTGGTGACAATGCCAAAGGACGCATCATTGGGGTAGGCAAAGTTGGTAAGGATTCCTTTCTTACTATTGATAATGTTTTATTAGTTGATGGGCTGAAACATAATTTACTTAGCATAAGTTAGTTGTGTGACATGGGATATAAAGTATCCTTTGAAAATGACAAATGCATAGTAGAAGATAAAACAGATCACAAAGTATTTTTTATTGCTGATAGACATGAAAATGTTTATATTACTTCTCTTGATAATTTAGCTTCACAACAACTAACATGTTTTTCTTCTATAAATGAAGCTAGTTGGTTATGGCATAGACTTCTAGGAGATGCTAGAATGGATTTATTATCTAAACTTGTTAGAAAAGAGTTAGTTAAAGGTTTGTCTAAGATGTCTTTTGTAAAGGATAAAATCTATGAATCATGTCAAATGGGTAAGCAAACAAAATCTAGTTTTAAGAAAAAGAAATTCATATCTACTACTAGACCTTTAAAGATGCTTCACGTAGATTTGTTTGGACCAAATTCTATGCAAAGTCTTGGTGGTAAATCTTATGCTTTTGTAATTGTGGATGACTTTTCTAGATTCACATGGGTATTGTTTCTTGCATATAAAAATGATTCATGTGAATAGTTCACCAAACTTTGTAGGAGAATCCAGAATGAAAAGGGATATAAAATAACTCACAGAATAAGTGATAGAGGCACGAAATTCATAAATGAAGGCATAGAAAAATATTGTGACTTAGAAGGCATATCACATAACTTCTCTGCACCTAAGACACCTCAACAAAATGGTGTAGTAGAAAGAAAGAATAGGTCACTGCAAGAAATAGGTAGAACTATGTTAAATGAGCATAACTTACCTAAATATTTTTGGGCCAAGGCCATTAATACTGCATGCTATGTTATGAATAGGGTGTTAATTAGACCTTCGATTAATAAAACCCTTTATGAATTGTGGAACAACCATAATCCTAATATTTCCTATTTTCGTGTGTTTGGTTGTAAATGCTTTGTGCTTAGAGATAATGAGCATCTAGGAAAATTTGACTCTAAATCTGATGAAGGTATTTTCCTAGGATATGCATTAAATAGCAAAGCATATAGGGTTTTCAACAAAAGAACATTGAATGTGATTGAATCTATTCATGTTGTGTTTGATGAAACTAATCCAATTTCTAAGAAAGATGATGAAGATGATATTGATATTAGAAAATTCTTAGACAAACTATCTATTGAAAATAATGCAAGTGAAAACCCAGAAGAAAATGAAAAATCATCTGAAGATAATGAACATCAGAAGTTGCCTAGAGATTGGACATTCATCAGAAGTCATCCTATAGATCAAATCATAGGCAAACCATCTCGTGGAGTAGCCACGAGATCCTCCTTGAGAAATATAGTGATACACTCTGCCTTCTTATCCCAAGGACCTAAAAATATTAAAGAAGCCATAGAGGATGAGTCTTGGGTGATGTCCATGCAAGAAGAACTTAATCAATTTGAAAGAAGCAAAGTGTGGACTCTAGTTCCTAGGCCTATTGATCACATAATTATTGGAACTAAATAAGTGTATAGAAATAAGAAAGATGAGAATGTGGTAGTAACTAGAAATAAAGCTAGGCTAGTTGCTCAAGAGTATAGCCAATAGGAAAGGATTGACTTTGACAAAACATATGCTCATGTTGCTAGGTTAGAAGCCATTTGTATGCTACTTGCCTTTGCCGCTTTTAAAAATTTTAAATTGTTTCAAATGGATGTTAAAAGCGCATTTCTAAATGGGTACATTATTGAAGAGGTATATGCAGAACAACCAACCAGTTTTGAAAATCATAAATATCCTGACCATGTTTACCCGTTGTCTAAAGCCATATCTAGATTAAAACAAGCTTCGAGAGCTTGGTATGAGAGGCTTAGTGGTTTTCTACTAGAAAATAGGTTTACCCGTGGCAAAATTGACACTACACTCTTCAGCAAATCCAAAAATGATGATATGCTCCTTGTTCAAATTTATGTGGACGATATCATTTTTGGAGCAACTAATGATGAGTTGTGTGATGAGTTTGCCAAATGCAGGAAAAGTGAATTTGAAATGAGCATGATGGGTGAGCTTAGTTTTTTCTTAGGGCTGCAAATCAAACAAGCTAATCATGGAACTTTCATATGCCAATCTAAATATAGTTGGGACTTGCTAAAGCAATTTCATATGGAAGATTGCAAAATTCTTGGTACACCTATGAACTCTTCCATTAAGCTTGATAAAGATGAGCAAGGAATTCCTATTGACATAAAATTGTATCGTTACATGACTGGGAGCCTCCTATATCTCATTGCTAGTAGGCCTGATATTATGTTTAGTGTGTGTATGTGCGCTAGGTTTCAGGCTGCCCCTAAGGAATCTCACTTAAAAGATGTCAAACGAATCCTTAGGTATCTAGTTGGGACTATAAAGTTAGGCTTGTGGTACCCAAAGCATACTACCTTTGAGATTGTTAGTTATACTGATGCTGACTTTGTCGGTAGTAAAGTTGATAGAAAAAGCACAAGTGGTAGTTGTCATTGTTTAGGACAATCTCTTGTCTCTTGGTTCTCCAAGAAACAAAACTCAATTGCCTTATCCATAGCCGAAGCAGAATAAATTCCGGCTGGAAGTTGCTGTGCCCAAACTCTTTATATAAAACAACAACTTGTGGATTTTGGATTGCACTATGAAACAATACTGATTAAATGTGATAATACTAGTGCAATGACCATCTCTAAAAATCCTATCTCACATTCACGAACTAAACATATTGAGGTTAGACATCATTTCCTTTGTGATCAAGTGCAAAAAGGAGATGTGACTCTTGAGTTTGTATGCACAAAAGAACAGTGGGCAAATATATTCACTAAACCACTTCCCGAGGATAGGTTCATCCAAATTAGACATGAGTTAGGTTTAATGCATAGTAAAGAAGCTTCTTAGATGTTTCATAGTTTGCATAAATTTAGGAGGAGCTCTCAAGTGAAATTTAACAAGTCTTAGTAACCAATATCATTGTTGATTTGTTTACTTGCCTTAGACTTTGTGAATGTCGATTATTACATGCGTACATATATCTTATATCTATAGCATGATCATATTGAATGTAATGCATATTGCTTATTACTTGTGATGCACAACTCCTTTATCCACTTAATGATGATATTAAAACTTTTATTTGATTGGTGAACCATACTGAACTGTTTGAGTAGTTGTAAATAAACTGTTAGGAAATATAAACTCAAATAGGTTCCATTTTATACAAGATTTATTTTGGAAAGTCCAATTTACAAATGGCACTATGCCAAATTTTTTTTATAAAAAAATCTTTCCAAAATGTCTAATGTATAAACGTAAAACTTACCCATTGCCTAGAGTACTAACTCCTATGGCCTTTTTGCTGTTGTCAAAAGGGGGAGCTGTCGGAACAAAAATTGGGTGGATTAAAAAGACCTGGATATTGTTAGGGGGGAGCCTCTTAAGGCTATACCCATTTTTGCATGGTGTATTTGTCATCATCAAAAAGGGGGAGAATGTTGACCTTATAGGTCACACCCGGTTTTGATAATGACAAATATTGAAATTTGATCATTATCAAGTGCTTGTGCAGGCTCAAATAAATATCTCAAGGAAGGACACTTTAAGTGACAAGAAGACCACAAAGACTTGTAATTTGCAATTGTAATTCATATCTGTTTGTAATAATTTATATGGGTTTGTAATAGTAACCTAGGGTGTGGTTGTATGTTTATCACCTGCACATCATGCATACAGGATATAGCGTAAGCTCAACTAGACCATAGCAAGACCCTAAGCTCCAACACTCACACACATGGCATAAAATATATGAGTGTGTTTTAAATGTGCTCAAAATTGAACAAAACTAAGCAAGATAAGAGGCCTCGGACGACCGAACCTTTGGAGAACAAAACTCCTCAGGTGCTCGAACTTGAAAGTCAAAATGTTGACCATCCCTCGGGTGACTGAATCCTAAATACACACATTTTCCCTAAGTGCCCTAACCCCTCAAAAGGGACTGTTCACCAACTTGGGTGACCGACATTTTTAGTTCAAAAATACCCCTGGGCAACCGAACATAGGAATTGGGGTCACCGAACGTTTGATCGGGCATTCGAAGTCACGTAGCTTTGCTAGTAACTTTGATTCGGGCTGCCAAAGCTCTATTCGAGCGACCGAACTACATTGAATAATTTTTTGGTATATGTCTTGTCAGGCAACTGAACCTAGGTTCAGCCACCCAAACCCCAGCCGGTTAAAATAAATTAATCGCGGTAAAACAGGATTATTCCGGGCTAATTGGATTTTAATCTTTTGGGACTTTTTTCATAGTGCCCATTGTATCCCGAACGGTAATAATTTTTCAACTGACTATAAATATGAGTCCATTTACACAATTAGGGCAAGATTAGCAAAGTGATTAAGCCAAAAACTCTCTTTACTAAAAATCTCCCTTTGCCCACAATAATCTCAATCTTGCATCCCTTTGATAAAATCCAAGAT
The DNA here is from genome assembly GCF_029873635.1 of Malania oleifera. Taxonomy (NCBI): domain Eukaryota; kingdom Viridiplantae; phylum Streptophyta; class Magnoliopsida; order Santalales; family Ximeniaceae; genus Malania; species Malania oleifera. Next base: position 13,888,383 of record NC_080423.1, read on the forward strand.
TGTGAGAATACCTCTTGTGTTATTGTGATTGTTATTCCTTGCTAATACTCCCACTTTTGTGTGTGCTTGAGATTATTTCTTTGGGAGCTTAGCCTAGGTTATTCCCACGGATTTCTCCATTATAAATCTTGTGTGGGATTAAATAAAAGAAGCTTAGGATATTTGCATCCCATTGCAAGTGTCCAATAGCTTTGCTTTTGGTGTGCAAAGTTTTTTCAAACAAGCAAGTAATCTTTCAAACTAGTATTGTGCCGCTTACTTCATTGAGAAAAATCATTTTGGAACTAGTTTGATTATTTGTTTAGTGTACTTGGAATATTGATGTGCAACTGAAATATTTTATCTAGATTCCAAGACTTTGCTTGTCTTGAATACTCTTGGGAATCATACTGATTGCATTGTGTTGAATACTCTTGATCTTGATATTGATTATACTGTGTAGAGTATTGATTGAACAAATCTTGCTTCAATGAGCTTACACTATATCCATGTTATTGATGTGTATGTGAACGTACAATTTGGGTACATATCTACTTTACGTGAAAGCACTTTTTCTATACCATCTGATTGTAAAATCTGAGTGTTTCCTGGCATGGCCTGAGGGGGCGGTAATTCGGCCCAGTAAGGATTGTATGTAAAGGTTGAGGTCAGCCCTGTGCTAATTGACCTGGTTTGTATAGGTGCTGCTCCACCCGTTTAAGTGAGCAAGTTATTGTGGTAATCCTTGTGTTTGTTAGCCAAGGCGGGGACGTAGGCAATTGACCGAACCTCGATAACATTTCTGCGTTTCACCCTTACTTTACTGCTTTCTGGTGCATGTATGTTTGATTAAATTATTTTATTTACTTTCTGGAATACTTTTACATTACTTGCACTAGATTGACCATAGGGTTGTGAATATACTGGTGTTAGGAGATCGACCTAGAGCTTAAATTTTAAAAATACCAATTCACCCCCCCTCTCGGGATCACGGTAAAGCTAACACCCTAGCAGTGACACGAAAAATTTGACTCACTCGAAAAATGAGCAACTCAGAAGCTATCCCAAGTATAAGAATTACGTTGTGTAATATTCAACCCAAGGGCTAGATCGTCTCCTCACGGAATGCATTTTAATCTCAAGTTTTATATTCTCTCAATCAAAAAATAAAAGGTTACTGAACTTTGTTCAGATTTGGGGTTTTCAAGGTTGTTTCAAATTTACTTTTGACAAATTAAACAAACACGCAATTTTAAACCTTAATCCTAGCATGCACTGAATTAAATAGTAAGAACAGAAACCCTTCGTCTAATCAGGCAAGCATCGAAACACGTGTTAACTAAAGATGGTAACTTTAAACATGTAATTAAAGCATGTAATAATGAAAACTCAATAAACACATACAAACCGAACCTTTAACGAAATCAAGAGCTTGACCCAGAATCACAATGCAAATGCAAACACGAACTCAACGAAAATCTAACACTTAGACAACTCAAACAAAACATGATAAAAACACGAGCTTTAATAAAACCGACCCTGACTAAATCGAACTTCAATAAAAAAATTAAAATTTGAAAAGAACAACTATTTTAATTCCTTAAAAACAAAAGCACTTTTTTTTCTTTTTGTATTTTATTCTTTCTTTCTTTTTTTTTTAAGAACCAAACCGAACTTAATTTAAAAGATTAAATTAAATATACTTCTAATTAAGAGAAAATAAATAAATAGATAACTTCAATAATAATCAAACAACTTAAACAATATTCAGCATCCGAAATTTCAAATAAACTTAAAAAAAAAAACTAAACGTTATCACTAATCACTTAACTAGCAATAATAAAACAAAAAAAAAAGAAAGAAAATGAAATTAGGAATAGCTGCCAAGAGGGGGGGTGAATTGGAATCTTTTTAATTTTAATACTTTTTAATCTTGTTTTTAGATACTAGATAGAGCACAACAAATAATATATAGACACACCTTAGAATACTTGTAATTTAACCAAACAAGATAATCAATAAAGTTTAAACAATTTAATTACTTAATCAAGGATAATATATATTTTGTTTATTTCCCTGTGAATATGTATCACTTGCTTTGAATTAACTTCTGGTATGTACCTTTCTTGATTAAGATTTCCGCAGATTAACCAACGTACTCCCTTTTGGGTTTCCGCAAACGGTTAATCAAAAACATACTTTCTAAAATACCAAGAATCTTTATTTCTTTCTCTTTAAAACTTATTACCTGCACTTTGAAATCATACAACACAGAAAATAATGTATATAAAATAGAGAGAAAGACACAAGATTTTTACGAGGTTCGGCTTCAACGTAGCCTACGTCCTCACCCTTGGCAAAATACCAAAGGTTTCCACTATTGTAGTTTCGTTACCGGGTGGAACAAAACCTGTTTACGATCACTCCTTTGGTCAAGGCTAGAGTCCGCCTTCTCCAAACAATATATCCTTGCTTGGTCAACGTTCCAACAGCCTGGAAACGTTCAACATCTACAAAAGAAATATCAAAACCTGATGTACAAGAGAAGCTCACTCAAAGAGCAGATTAGTATAGATAAGAACTATGTATTCCAAAAGATAAAATATCAACAATGAAATAAACTTTTGAAGCTTTTCAAAGAATTCACCAAAATCCTTTTCTCCAGATGAGAAATCAGTAATTCTTCAGGATTTGATGAACAAAATATTAGAACAACAATACGTTCAGCTTTGCAAGAGATTGAGTAAGAGATATTAGAACAAGAGAGCTTTTAAGAGAGTTTTCAATACTTGGATGATAATCTTAATTCACAAGAACCATATATTTATAGGCATTCAAGTGGGTTTCCTTGTTGTAAGAGTTTCCTTAACAAGTTTCCCAAGTTATTTAGAAAATTTGAGTTTCAAACGGCTATATTTTAAAAATAAGAATTTTAAAAATTTTGTCCGTTGAACAGTGTTCAGTTGACTGAAGTATCGTGGTCAGTCAATTGAAGTTCCTTAAACCCTTAAAAATTTGAACTAGATACAGGGTCAGTCAACTGAAGTCAGAGTTCAGATGACTGAAATCGCAGGTTCAATTGACTGAGGTCACAGGTTCAGTCGGCTGAAGTGTCTTATACTTTCAAAAATTAAAACAGGATACAAGGTCAGTCATCTGAAATCAGAGTTCAAATGACTGAAATCGCAGGTTCAATTGACTGAGGTCACAGGTTCAGTCGACTGAAGTTACTGCTGCAACTCTCTGCCTGTTCTGAAAATTCTTCAGTTAGCTGAACTTATTCTTCGGTTGACTGAAGTAATTCTTCAGATGTCTGAACTCAATGTTCAGTCAACTGAAGTCTTTACTTCAGTCATCTGAACTGAAAAGTTCAGTCAACTGAAGTCTCTACTTCAGTCTTCTTTACTTTCTTTTAAAAAAAAAACTCTTTTATTCTCTCATGAAATAAATATTTGATTAAATAAGTCTTTAAACATTAATAATCTCTTAGAAAAAGCTTCAAAATATATTTCAAAGATATTTTGCCTTTTGAAATACTTACATATATGTTTCCTAGGCCTTCAAGCTTGAGTCCTCTCATCTCTTGAGATATTTTAAACAATTTTCTTGAGCTTCAACAATATCAGACCCTTCATGAATCTTTGAGAAGATATCTTCATACTTGACTTACACTTATTCTTCTCATAAATCTAAATTTGAGCTTTGCTTTGAATCACACTTGATTCATATTTCCTGAAACATCAGAACTCAACTTTTTTTAAGTTAAATCATCCTTTGTTTGTTATCACCAAAATCAATTGAAAGACCTTGCTAGGCCAACAGAAAAGATGAAAGAGAGAGAGAGAGAGAGAGAGAGAGAGAGAGAGAGAGAGAATAAATCTGTGGATGGAGGAGGCTAGTCGTAGGGGAGCAGTGGTGACTAGTCTGTGGTCTATGCTGGTTGAAAGTTAGGTAGAGGCATAGCTTGTCTTCTCAACTGAGTGTGGTTGCTAGTAGATGGAACTTCCAGCTTCAGGTGCTACTGGCTGTAGTTGGTTTACTGGAGAAGGTGTTCAGGTCTGTTGTAGCAAAGCAGAGGGTCGCAATTGGTAGCAGAGGTGGCTCTGACTGTTCGGGTGCTACCAGCTGGTGGCTCACGGGAAAAAAGACTGAGGGAGAGAGCGAGGGAAGGAGAAGGAGACTGAGAGAGGACGGGCTGCTGAGGGAGTAGGAGAGCATAAGAAAGGGAGAGAGTTGAGAGAGAGCAGAGAAGATTGGGCAAAGACTCAGAGAGAGGGAGAGAACGATGGAGAAAAGGAGAGGGTAGGGAAGGAGGTAGGGGAGAGTGAGGGGGTGTACCCCCCGGGGCTTGTTGGAGGAGAAAGGAGAAAGGCCTTAAAAAAAGGGAAGCCCTACGACCCGTGCGCAGGTGAGCCGGATAAGTGACCCGACCCAGCCTACATGGTCGGGTCACATCAAAGTATTGCATTTATTATTATTTTTTTCTTTTTCTTTCTTCTTTCTATTCCTTTACGAATGACGCCAATTTTGATCCTCCTGGAACCCGTTTCTCTTAAAGTTCAAAACACAAAAGTTGTAGATAATCTTCTCGTCTTTCTTTAGAATTTTGAATAATCTTAATTGCAGTTCAGATAGAAAATTTATGTGCGAATTATGAACTAATGCCGGTTTTAGCTCCCGAAAATTTTCCTACGATAAAATGATGCCAAAAATTCATAAATTACTCAATAAAGCCCGAATATTATAAATAGAACACCTTGTTAAAATATTGAGAGTAATTAGGCATTTAATTAAAAATATAAGCCCTAATGCTTGGATTAAAATGCCTAATTACACAGTTTAAATGTGTAATAGTCACAACCCAAAAATAAACTTGACCCTAACTCAACAACTCACCCTTCAGATAGGGTAGCCCCACTAGTCTTTATTGTCGCAGAGCTCTATCCTCTCCTCTACCTGGATTTCCTGTAATGTTTATATAGCTGGGGTGAGACACCTCTCAGTAAGTGAAATAAACTAATATTAGTGTGTGGCAACATAAGTGTTTTCGTGTTATACATAATATCAGTACATACATCATATTTGATAAAAATTGTTGATATCATACTTGAATAAACATGATTCCTCATAACATAATACAATGTACTAAATTACTAACATGAAAATCATCTTATATAACTTTACAATACTGCAATACACCCAAGATGGATAATTAGTTGGTGTTATGTCTTACCCCCACATGACTAAGTTGTGCAACCCAAAGGTGGGACCTGACAATGGCTGGCTAACCATGCTAAATCAAACATAAGCCTATAAGTATGATGGGCCTGCCCCTACCTGGTCCCGAACTACTAGGGGGACTACTCCACTCTACATTGAAGCCACATCAACTGTCGTCTCCCACACTACTAGTCGTGTGGTAGCACTATCATAATTCTGAACATATAGCTATGGTACTGTGCTCCTAAAACTGAACTAAACCATACCATCCAGGTTTTGATATAATATAATAAGTTTCATATACTGAACATAGTTGTTACGTATTTCATAATAATAACTGTCATGTAAATATTTCATAAATTCTGTTTAATCATACTTGATTATGGCATCTATGCCAACATGAATCTCGGCATTTGCATCATCATAACATAACATGAATTACTGCATCTGTGTCGACATATCATAACATGAATCGGCATCTGCATCAGCATAACACAATATACTGAACATAATTTTCTACACTGTCTAATATTATAGTAATAAAATCATAGTTCCTGTATTGCTTATAATTGCTCTGAAAACCACCATAACATACTTGATTTCTTTTCTTTTCTTTTCTTTGTTTTTGAATTGCTGGGTGTCCTGGGCTTACGCGCTAAGCTAATTCCATGCCTACGCTAGCTGTGCCCTTAACCAACACATATGAGATAAATCGGGGATGTGCACTAAAGATGGCAGAGTTTGAACCACAGATTTCACCTTTGTCCAAAACTATCTGGTAAACCTCCTTACCACCTAAGCTTATGCCCGGGGGCCATAACATACTTGATTTGGGAAAACATATTATTCTAGTATTCATATTTACATAGAAATTTAACCTCATGCCACACAGAAATAGGTAATCTCCTGAATGTAAAATATGTTCCAAAATCATTATTTCTGATAAATCACGTTTAAATCATATATGTGTTCATAACAGTATTTCCCAAACACAATTATATAATATACGTATTTTCTTGAAATTTAATGCTGTAAATAATAAATAATTTCATGAAAAATTATGACTTAGTTTATACCCATACCTGATTTATTGAGAAGCCTACAAAACCCCCAATTCCTGCACTTGCAGTGTTCCCAGCACAACACCCTGAAATTAACATTTTTCCCAACAAAACTTTAGTATTTGCTTTCCTAACATATTCTCCTTAGAACAGAAACTCCAAATACCCAATAAAATTGAAATTAACTAACTTAACCAAATTTTGGGATGGTTCCCAAGTTAGCCAAACCTACAAATCACTCCAGCAGATGTAAAGAAAATCTTCCCAGGAGTGACATGGCGGCTTCGAATCATCAATTCAGTGAAGAACAGGGCCAAAATCATGGAGAGAAGGTGAGGAGGGCAGAAATCTAGAGGGAGAGATTCCACATGCAAAATTTCTTACCAAAAACCCGGGTTTGAGCTATTTATACCTTTGGTTTCGTCAATAAGACACATCACTTCGTCGAAGAAGTCAAGAAGGGAGTTTGTTGACAAACTCATAACCTTGGTTGACGAATTTTAGGCCCTAGAATAGCCCTCTCAGTAATTCCTCATCGACAAGACATGTGTCCCCATTGATGATCCCATTAAGCCGCTTCGTCAACAAACACGAGAACGATCAAAATTAGTTTTGATCTTGTAGACCCAGTGACATTCCACTACAGTTTTACCAAAAGGAAGAGGTACCAACTCCTATGTGCTAGTCTTATACAAAGTAGCAAGTTCTTCATTCATAGCCTATTGCTAGAGAGGGTTAAGAGCTAACTCGTTATAGGAAGCAGACTCACAATGGGAATGAAGAGAAACTAAAAAAGTAGCAAAACTAGAAGAATTACAAGAATTAGATGCAATAACATATGAATCAAGATAAGAAGGGGCCTTACGTGGGTGCGGTGGATAATGAGAAGATGTAGGGTATTTATGATAGGAAAATAAAGAGGAGTCCACTAAGGAGGATGGGGGATTTGTACCTGCGAAAGAAATAAGAACAAGTGGGGAAGACTCTAAATTAATATCACAAGTAAATGGATCAATATTTACAAGGTTAGACTCATTTAAGATCCTAGAACTTGCAGGAATAGGGAAGAAAGGAATGTGTTCAAGAAAGGTGACGTGACGAGACACAAAAAGTTTTTGTGTTTCCAGATCATAACAACGATATCCTTTTTGTCCATCACCATAACATAGTAAGACACACATAGAGGATCATGTAGGAAACTTAGAATGCTCAATATGATCAAGGACGAAGGACAAGGCATGTGCAACGAAATACTCTCAAATAAAAATACTCTATATTAGCCAAGGTGTGCGTCTAGAGGGGGGTGAATAGACGTCTTTCACGGACATAAAATTTTTCTACAGTTATAAAAATAACTTGGCAAGATGCAAGAGTATTATATCACAATTTATATTTAAGACAAAAAATAACAAGTAAACAAAATGAAAGATGAAGGAGAAGGAAAGCTCAACAACGGCGATATTAACATGGTTCAGCACCAAGCCTATGTCCATGCCTTGAGACTAACTCAAGGATTCCCCAAATCCACTAAGCAATCCTCCTTCACTGGCGGAGGAGCCTTTATAATCCAGTTGCTCACCAAGAGCTACGACAAGGTGCTCACCAAGAGTCACCTTATAAAGGCTCACAAAGAACCCTTCAACACAACGAATTAAAATAATGAGATACAAATTTCATAGCTCCTTTTTGAGCTGATATTACAAATCAAAACCTCACACTACTCTCTTTGTGAATGGTATGTAATATCAGATTAAAGAGCAAGAGAGCAAGAGAGTATGAGCAAGAGTGAAGACCCTATAAATGAATGCTTATTCGATGAGCTTAACGACCAAGTACCCAACTAGTTTTAAATGAATGCACAAGATTCATATTTAAGGGCAAAGGGATGAGCAATGTACTAGAGAGCTGTTGGGCATTAATGGACATAAGACAATTTGAAAACTAGCCATTAATACGCATTAAATGCTGTTAGTAGCCCAACATTCGTCGACGAATTCATGCCTTCGTCGACAAGTCTTATGAATTCCTTCATCGACGAAACCTCGTGTTCGTCGATGAACCTTCTGTTCTAAATTCAAGTTGGTCTCAGTTTCTTTTCATTGACGAGTCCCTTGTGTACGTCGATGAACCACCACTATGTTTTCTTCGCTGAATCCCCTGTATTTGTCGATGAACCTGCTCTGAAATTTTAGGTGGTCTCGATATCTTTTCATCGACGATTCCCCTATGTACATCGATGAAATCCCTTCATTCGTTCATCACTGAATCCCATGTATTTGTCGACAAACCCTTTACTTATATGACATGAATATGTTCAAAATTTGTTTTTGTTCAAGTAAAGGTTCCATCTTGTCCAAAATTGAATTTTACCAATTTTAAGATGTCTTAGTTTGATAATACGTTTGAAAGCCATTTAGATATCTTATGCAGTTTAAGTGACTCGACATGCATGTGTAAACTCGAAATCATGTTCTTGCCTATTATGAACTATATGCATGTATGATTTTTTCATTGCTTGCAAGATACTCTTGAACATACCATATGCATAGGGGTTACAATGTCAATCTGATACACACAACCCAAAACATATATGTAGAAAAAATAAGTGCTTGGCTTGAGTGGTTAAGTTTCGGATGTGACGTATGTTGGACTTTGTTGATGTTTATTTGCTTTTAGCCTATTTGATACATGTTTAACCTTTAAGCTTGCCTTGGAGTTTTCCTTTATATCTAAACTGAACTTGAGGACAAATGTTAGCATACTTTAAGAACCCTTAATGGGTTGCTGTCATCAAAACAAGATGGAGTGAGAACCCTTAGCCACTAGGGCTAACATTCTCCCCCTTTTTGATGATGGCAAACCATTGGTGGTCTTTTGAAAAAAAGGTTTCTTAAAAATACTCCCCCTCAAAATATGCATACATGTTTATAAGGTTTTAACATTTCTCCCCCTTAATGTATGTACTTTTAAGACCCCTTTTATGTTTGGAAAATCAATGGAAATTTTGGCAGCATGTCGTCTGTAAATGGAACATTTTTCCATATTTTTTTAAACCTAAATCAAATTAATATTCAGCGCAAGTAGTTCAGTAGTACCATTTAACACAAACAGTTCAGTATTTCCATTCAACACAGACAATTTATTATTTCACAATTCAATCACAAGCATTTCAATAGAAGTATCAATAATGCATTCAGTTATAATCATGTTCAACATTTGTCCATTCGTAAGTACAAAAGTAAAGTAAACAAAAGGTGCAAATTCAAAAATATGCCTTAACAAAAGACCACATAAAACAAATAGATCTAAAACAAATAGAACAATCATCCATCCATTATCATCATCCATAGACATCATCTCCCCCCCCCCCCCTTTGCCATTATCAAAAATAGGGGGGTGTCAACCTGAAAGCTACTTCGGGGGAGGGGGGGTGGGGGGCGATCCAGTTTGGCAAGGAGGGTGGCTAAGGCATCATCAATGGAGTCAAATCGGGCATGATTTTGATGGGCTTGTAGTGCCAAGGCCGCATCAAGAGAGTCAAAGTGAGTGCGATGTTGATTGGCTTGCAATGCTAGGGCCGCATCAATAAAGTCAAAATGGGCACGATTTCGTTGATCTGATTGTGCCATGGTGAGTTGTAAGCCATCCAGGCATTCCAGGACGGGATCAATAGATGGTTCCTCGGCCTCCTCATCTTCCTCCATGGCAACCTACACCTTTTCCACTGGTGCCTTGCCATGTTCATGGGCCTTTATCCAAGTATGAGTATCCTCATCTTTCTCAAAATGCATCTAGCAAAAAGTAGCCTTAGTGTATGTATCGTACAGAGAAGGTCTAATACAAGGCATCCCGCACGTGGATAAGGCCGAAGTGATCGAAGAAGGTAGTGAGTAGGCGGTCGTACGGCAGGCATCACCATTGTCATTTTAGACTTTCCTCCATATGTTGAATAACAACTGTTAGCAAGTAGATTCCTTTGTCATGCCACAGATAGTACATGCAAAAAATATCACCCAAAGTCACACAGTCACGCCCACCTGTCCATGGTGAGAAGTTGTACGTGATCATATGGTGTAGGACACAAAATTCAACTGTAAGGTCCTTTGATTTGGGTCGGTTCAAGGCTTTGTGAGAATCAAAATAGTTAAATTGGGTAGGCCATGAGGCTTTGGGAAGGCCTTATATCGAATAAAATTGGCAACCTAAGACCTAAGAGAAGGTGTTGTTGGATAACCAAATTATGGTCCCCTGAACCGTAGAGTATGCTACACAACCTCGAGTCGACAAAAAAAAGTTGGCATAAAATTCACAAACGAGCTCCTCATACACGAGCTCTCTCAAATCGAACAGAATCTCCCATTCCACTACTTTGATTTTGGCCAACAAGGTGGGGAAGTGAGCTTGAAGTTCCATATACTATGTGGCGCTTGGAGATGTCAGACTAGTAACAATTGGCAGCCTCAGGGGAGACGAAGCATTGGTTAGCCTCGGTGGTGGCTTGTTGGGACAGCTCAGTGGGAGGATGCTAAGAAGAGCCTTTGTCGAGCTCAGGGTGAGAAGCTCTTTTCTTCAGGAGATGAGCTATTTGAATGAGAGGAAGAGAGGGTGAGAGAACTGGTGAGATGGGGTTGGAGGGCTAAGAGTCATGAGAGAGAGCGAATGGAAGGTGGGGAGAGCAAAGAAATGAAAGGGGGAAGAATCGCGAGAATTAAGGTCACGACACAAAAGGAGCAGCCTGTTAGGCTGGGAATTTTAAGTAGCTCTGACTGATTTCATCGATGAATACCCTATGTTCGTCGATGAAGCGCTCTTCATTGTCCGTCGACGAATACCCTGTGTTTGTCGATGAAGTGTTATTCATTGATCATCGATGATTCACCTGTGTTTGTCAACGATACCAGTTAAAATGCATGCATTTTGACTTGTGAGAGTTTGGAACCATTGAAGAGCAACTTAATGGTCTTTAGAGAGATTTTCACTCATCCTTTCAAGGACAAAATTTATTTTCTTCTATTCTTTTATTTAGAAGGTCCTAGTTTTGAAAAAGTTTCTTCTAAAAAAGGGGTTTAAGGAGCCAATTGCAACTTGTTAACCTAAGGGCATTCTTTATGGCAGCAACTAAGATAGGTTCTTGGAAGTGCACATGCCCAAGGCATGCCTGATTTTGCTGAACCTTTCTTCGTTTAGGAGTTTTGTTGAAATATCAGCTAGTTGATTTTTGGTATTTACGTATACTAATTCAACGTCCCCATTTTGAACATGATCTCGAATAAAGTTGTGTTGTATCTCAATATCTTTGGTCTTAGAGTGCAAGCATGGGTTTTTTGAGACATTGATGGTATTAGTGTTGTTACAATGAATTGGTGTCCCCTTAATCAGCACTCTAAAATCCTCAAGTTATTGCTTCATATATAAAGCTTGAGCGCAACAACTATCATTTGCAATGTATTAAGCCTCGATGGTTGAGAGAGCAACTGAAGTTTGTTTCTTGCAAAACCATGAGATAAGTGAATGTCCTAAAAAGTGACACATTCTACTGGTGCTTTTTTAATCGGTTTTGCATCCTCCATAGTCAGCATCTTAGTAGCAGGTGAGATCAAATAAGGCATTCTTAGGGTAAAAAAGCTTTAAGTCATGTATTCCTGCTAGGTATTTAAAAATTCTCTTGACAGTATTAAGATGTGACTCTTTGGGACATGATTGGAATCTAGCACATAAACAAACGCTGAACATAGTATCAGGTTTTCTAGAAGTGAGGCACAACAAACTACCAATCATCCCTTAGTATATTTTTTGGTCAACATTCTTCCCTTTTTCATCATTATCAAGTTTCATTGTTATGCTCATGGGGGTTGCTTTATATTTTTTCATTTCAAGGCCAAATTTCTTAAGCATGTACTTGACGTAGTAGACTTGATTAATAAAAGTTCTATTCTTCATTTTTTTTTATTTGCAACCCAAGGAAGAAGGTTAATTCACCCATCATACTCATCTCAAATGTCTCCTACATAGCTTGGGCAAATTCTTAACGCATATTCTCATTTTTTGCACCAAAAATAATACCATCGACGTAAATCTGTATGACTAACATATCATTTTCCTTATGTTTCAAGAACAAGGTAGTGTCAAATTTTCCTCTTGAGAAGCCATCTTCCAAGAGAAACTTGCTTAATCTTTTATACCAAGCTTTTGGTGTTTGCTTAAGTCCATAAAGAGTCTTTGAGAGTTTAAATATATATTCAGGGTGTGTATGACTCTCAAAACCTGGGGGTTGTTTGACATAGACTTCTTTATTGATGTCTCCATTTAGTAAAACACTCTTTACATCCATTTGGAATAACTTGAAGTTTTTATAGCAGGCAAAGGCAAGCAGCATCCTAATGGCTTCGTTGCAAGGGCATAAGTTTCATAATAGTGAATACCCTCTTATTGGTTATACCTTTGCGTGACCAATCTAGTTTTGTTTCTTACAATGCTACCATCTTTGTCTTTCTTATTCCTAAACACCCATTTTGTTCACAATATTATAGTGTTTTGGGTTTAGGGACTAGATCCCATACTTTGTTCCTTTTGAATTGATCAAGTTCCTCCTATATGGCTAATATCCAATTTTCATCATTTTCAACTTCCTCAAAGTTCTTAGGCTCTAATTGGGACACAAAAGCTATATGATTACATCCACTCCTCAAGTGAGATCTAGTACTAATTGCATGAGATGGACAACCAATGATGAGATTAGTTGGATGATTCTTGTCAAATTTCCAAGCTCTAGGTAGTTCTAGATTTTCTTCTTCCAATTTCATAGATTTTTCTTGAGTTGATGATTCTTGATGATCATTTTTTTATTTCTTGGGAATTTTCATTTTGTTCATTATTTATTTTAAGTTGCTCAAGTTCCCTTTCAACTCTTATAGTGGTCTTTTGATCATCCAGGTCAATTGTTGTTTTGGGTGTATATGGGTTAGTTTCATCAAAAACAATATGAGTTGATTCTTAAATAGTTTGAGTTCTTTTATTAAATACTCTATAAGCTTTGTTGTTCATTGCATACCCTAGAAAGATTTCTTCATCAGATTTTGAGTCAAATTTTTCTAAATGGTCTCTATCATTTAATATAAACATTTGCATCCAAAGACCTTAAAGTGTGAGTTGTTTGGTTTTCTACCCTTCCATATCTCGTATAGGGTTTTGCCTATTTTGGATCTGATGATGACATGATTACTAACATAGTAGGTTGTACTAATGGCTTCAGCCCAAAAATATTTTGGAAGATTATGTTCATTAAGCATTGTCCTAGCCTTTTCTTGGAGTATTCGATTTTTTCTTTCAACTACTCCATTTTTCTGTGGAGTTTTTGATGCGGATAAGTTATGTGAATAACGATTTTTATTACAAAAATCTTCTAATTCCTTGTTTCTGAATTCTCTTCCCTTATCACTCCTAATGTGAACAATTGGTATTCCTTTTTCATTTTGAGTTTGTTTACAAAAGTGAATAAAGGCATTGCAAGTGTCAGTTTTGTTTGCAAGAAAGATTACCCATGAAAATCTAGAGAAGTCATCAACTATCACAAAAGCATAAAATTTTCCACTAGTACTAGCAATATCGTTTGGTCCAAACAAATCAAGATGAATTAATTCTAACGGTCTTGTTGTGGATAACATTTTCTTGGTTTTGAAAGATGATTTAACTTGTTTTCCATATTGACATGCATCACATACTTTGTCTTTGACATAATTATCTTTTGGCAAGCCATTCACTAGCTCCTTAGAGGATAACCTATGCAATAAATCCATGCTAGTATGAGCTAGCCTCCTATGTCATAACCATATGTTTTCATTTGTTGCAGCCAAACATCTAACAACACAAATTTTAATATCATCAAACTCAATTGTGTAGATGTTATATTCACGCTTACCTACTAGTATAGTGTTTCCATTTAAATCATTTATCAAGCATTGGGTAGATTGAAATATAATATGCAGTCCCATATCACACAGCTGACTAACACTTAATAGAATATGCTTAAGTGTATCTACAAGAGCAAAATTTTCTATAGACAAAGAAGAATTACCTATTTAACCTTTGCCGATAATTCTACCCTTGGCGTTGTCTCCAAATGTTACTAACCCTTCTTTATTTTAGAAGAAAGAGAGAAATTTTTCGGTGTCTCTTGTCATGTGTCTTGAGCAACTGCTGTCAAGAAACCACTTGTTCCTTGTTGAATTTGTATTCAAGCAAACCTGCACATAACACTAAGTAATTTGTTTTGGTACCCATATTGTCTTGGGTCCTAGGGGGTTAGTATCCTTAATCACCCATTCATATTTCATTCCTTTCCCTCTGTTTCCTCTAAAGGGGCAAGTGAAGTGCACGTGTCCCGTTCTTTCACAATATAAGCAAACTTTGTTAGCATGCAAAGGGTTTGGTTTGGGAGCTGGGTTTTTTCTTGACAAAGACCTTCTCTTAGCACAAAGGTTTACAAATCCGATTGATTTAGATGACGACAAGTCATACCCTAATCCTTCTTTGAAAATTCCAAATCTTTGGATTCCAAGCAGCTAATCAAAATTTTCTTTTCCATTTGTATATTTTTAAATGATGTTATTTTGATCTTCAATTTTCTTTTTCAAATTTGAATTTTCTTGAAGAATTTCAACAATTTGGTTTTTCAAATTTCCAACTTCTTTTTGAAAGGTCTCCTTGTCATTTTTGAAATTCTTGACAAGTTTTTCTCTTTCAGCTTTGATATAAGTATTTTCGTCTTTTAAAGCATCACATGAATATATTTGTTTACATTTTGAAAAAGTTTATTCTAAAAGCTTTTTTTTTTTTAATAGCAATCAATTCAATATAAAGTTTTCTACAATTTTCTTCTATTTCTTCACATGAGGGAAGATATTCGTCATTAGAATTTACCTCATTTTGTTCATCTACCATAAAATAGAAGTTTGCAACTTCTTCTTCGTTTTCTTCATTAGTTAAAGTTCTATCAAGTTCGTCCCATCCAGTTGCATTCATGGCTTTGTATTTCTTCTTGTCTCCTCGCTGGTTGTTGCATTTGTTTTTGAAGTTTGGGCAATCGACCATTCAGTGTCTGGTCTTCTTGCAGTTATAACATCTTATGTTTGATTCTTCTTCCTCCCTTTGCTTACCAATCCGTTTGTTTAATAAGAAATTTCTAAATTTTCTTGTAAGGAGAGCTACTTCATCATCATTATTGCATTCTTCTTCTTCTTCTTCTTCTTCTTCTTCTTCCATAGTTTCCTTCTTGCTTGTTGTTTTTAGAGCCATGTCCATTTCTTTTTCAGCTTTTCTACTTTGGCTGTAGCATTCTTCTTCTTGATCTTATAAGTCATGAGAGATCCAATGATCTAATCAAGAGTGACCTTAGATAGGTCCTTTGCTTCTTCAATCGCCGTAGATTTTACAAGCCATGATTCCGATAATGAACGAAGAACTTTCTACACATTATCTTCCATAGAATATTCCCTACCAAGTGCTTTCAATCTATTTGTTATATGTGTAAAACTTGTGCACATGGAAGTAATTGACTCACCTTCTTCCATTTTAAACATTTCATATTCTTTAACTAACATATAGATTTTTTATATTTTCACTTGAGATGTACCTTCATATGTTACTTGGAGCTTCTCCATCATTTCCTTGCCGTGTTGCATCTGCAAATCTAGTTGTATTCTTCATCCTTCATAGCACAATAAAGGAAGGTTTTTGTTTTAAAGTTTAGCTATGCCAGCTTTGCATAAGCTTCTGGGAGCTTCCCAATCAGTATGATCTCACCATCGTCATCCTTAAATACGTAATCTCCCTTGGTGATTACATTCCACATTCTGTATTCATATGCTTGGATGAAGATTGACATTCAGTCCTTCCATGCCAGATAGTTGACACTGAAAAACTTGGGTGGACGGTCAATGGATTGTCCTTGGGCAAACATGTCCACAATTGGATCTTTGCGCTCTAGATGTTACTCCAAAGTTCTAGCGCCCTGCTCTGATACCACTTGTTGGGGCGGGTGTCCGTCTAAAGGGGGGTGAATAGACGTCTTTCGCGGATATAAAA
Organism: Malania oleifera; assembly: GCF_029873635.1. Taxonomy (NCBI): domain Eukaryota; kingdom Viridiplantae; phylum Streptophyta; class Magnoliopsida; order Santalales; family Ximeniaceae; genus Malania; species Malania oleifera. Next base: position 13,904,726 of record NC_080423.1, read on the forward strand.
TTTTTCTACAACCACAAAAATAACTTGGCAAAATACAAGAGTATTATATCACAATTTATATTTAAGAGAAATAATAACAAGTAAAAAAAATGAAAGACGAACGAGAAGGAAAGCTCAACACGGCGATATTAACGTGGTTTGGCACCAAGCCTACGTCCATGCCTTGAGACCAACTTAAGGATTCCCTAAATCAACTAAGTAATCCTCCTTCACCAGCAGAGAAGCCTATACAATCCAGCTGCTCACCAAGAGTCACCTTACAAAGGCTCACAAAGAACCCTTCAACACAACAAATTAAAACAATGAGATACAAATTCAATTGCTCCATTTTGAGCTAATATTACAAATAAAAACCTCACACTACTCTCTTTGTGAATAGTCTGTAAGACAATAGTAAAGAGAAGCAGAGCAAGAGAGTATAAGCAAGAGTGAAAACCCTAGAAATGAATGCTCATTCAATGTGCTTAACCACAAAGTACTCAATTAAATGAATGTGCAAGACTCATGTTTAAGGGCAAAGGGACGAGTAATGCGCTGGAGAACCATTAGGAATTAATGGACATAAGACAATTTGAAAACTAGTCTTTTATGCTCATTAAATGTTGTCAACAGCTCGACATTCATCGACGAATTCATGCCTTCATCAAAGAAGCCCTGTGTTTGTAAACAAACATTCTATTCTGAATTCAGGTAGGTCTCGGTTTCTTTTCATCAACGAGCCATCTGTGTACATCAACGAACCACCACTATGTTTTCGTTGCCGAATCCCATGTATTCATCGACGAACCCTTTACTTATATGAAGTGAATACGTTCAAAATTTGTTTTCGTTCAAGTAAAGGTTCCATCTTGTCAAAATTGCCTTTTACCAATTTTAAGATGTCTTAGTTTGATAAAATACATTTGAAAGCCATTTTGACATCTTATGTAGTTTAAGTGACTCGACATGCATGTGTGAACTCAGAATTATGTTCTAACCTATTATGAACTATATGCATTTATGATTTTCTTGTCTCTGGCAAGATACTCTCGAACATACCATATGCATAGGAATTACAATGTCAATATGATACGCACAACCCAAACACATATATGTAGAAAATATAAGCGCGTTGCTTGAGTTGTTGAGTTCTGAATGTGACATATGTTGGACTTTGTTGATGGTCATTTGCTCTTAGCATGTTCGATACATGTTTAACCCTTAATCTTGCCTTGGATTTTTCTTGTATATCTGAACTGAACTTGAGGACAAATGTTAGCATACTTTAAGCACTACTAATGGGTTGTTGTCATCAAAACAAGCTAGAGTGAGAACCTTTAGCCACTAGGGTAACACTCTAGAGTCGTGCCATAAAATTTTTCATATGGAGAGACTTCCAAATTAGGAGCAGTGAAAATTTTGTTAATCAAATATGTGGCACTAAGAGCTACTTCTCTCTAGAAAACTTTGGAAACATTACCAGAAATGAGAAGGGATTGAGTTGTCTCAATGATGTGCCGATGTTTTCTTTTAGCCACGCCATTTTTCTCAGAGTGTCTATGCTCGATGATTGATCTATGGTTTTATCAAAGGTAAGCAAGGTGGAAAACTCAGTAGAATTATATCCCCCCCCCCTCTGAATCGCACCCAAAACACTTAATAGCAGTTAAATGTTGTGTCTGAATTAAAGCACGAAACATTTTATTGATGCTAATGAAATTAGAATGTTCCTTTATAAGGTATATCCAAGTAAAATGAGTATAATCATCAATGAAAGAAACATAATATCGAGACCCTCCCTTTGAGGTAATAGGAGCTTAACCCCGAACCTCAGAATGAATTAGACCAAATGGTGTAAATGACACTGATGTACTTTTATTAAAGGGCAAAGTAGAGAATTTTACAAGCTTAAAACCACTACAATCAGAAAAGTCATGAGAAGATAAATTTCCTAAGACACCTATGGAAGCTAAAAATCTTAGTCTAGAACTAGAAACATGTCCAAGGCATGAATTCCATAAATAATAATTAGAAATATTAGAACTCAAATGAAATGATGACAAGTCAACACTAGAACCAACAAATTCTTTGACCCAAAGCTCTTCTAGCACATGCAATCCCCCCTTCCTATGGCTTGTCCCAATCAGCTTCTTGGAATGTGGATCTCGTGCAAAACATAAAGTTGGAGTAAAAGAAATACAGTATGCAGAATCACATAGTTGACTAATAGAAATCAAATTGAATGAAAGTTAGGAATGCAATAAATATCAGAAAGACACAAACAAGATGAAATGATGGAACCAGTACTTACCAATCGCATTGGGGTACCACTAGTAGTCAAAATAGATGAAGGTGTCAAGGTAGAATGTTGGCCTAACATGGCTTTTCAATCTTGTTTTGATGATAACAAACAAAAGTGTTGAGATTTAAACTTGTGAGCTTGTCCCACATTGGAAAATTAGAGTGGATGATGGGTGCTTATATACATGGTTGGACCCAAGACCTAATAGGCTTAAGCTTTTGGGTGAAGTTAGTGTTCACCCATGTGTATCAAGCCTACCAATGGACTCGTCCTGTCCTAACAAGTGATATCAGAGCCGACGGTTCACAACTCTAGGTGAGAAACATCGTAAAAAGTCGAGACATGAAGCTAATTCTCCTGATGTGCTAACAGTTGGAGGACCAAGTGTGTGGCTGAGGCCAATAAGGATCATCTAGGTTGTGTATGGATCAGAATAAGGTCAAGACGTGAGAGGTAAAATTGGTTCAGAGCACGTGGAATGCAATCCGACACACGTAAGGCGCCAGTGGTAAGGCTCACTTGAGTAACTGTTGGAGAATTGGGCTTACTCCCAGAACGGAGATGATTTCCATTCAAAGAGGATCAGTTGGAACTCACAAATGAGGGGGAGATTGTTGAGAATTCCACTTGCAAACTTATCCTATATTGTAAAATTATAGTGGATGATGGATGCTTATATACATGGTTGGACCCAAGACCCAATAGGCTTAAGCTTTTGGGTCAAGTTATTGTTCACCCATGTGTATCAAGCCTACCAATGGGCTCCTGCAGTCCTAACAATAAGATGATTTAAAATCTGTTTGTTAGAATGATGATGTTTCAGGAAAAACAAAGTTTAAAACAAAAAGTAATGGAAAGCTCAAGGATTCATAAAGCCATATGTATATGTAGAGTGATCCAAAAGAAAGCTCAAAGCAAGACCAACATGAGCAAAATATGTGGACACTTAAAGCTGACTCAAAGATCAAGTCAAAAGGAACATAAAGAAAAATACAATGAAAGGCTTGAAGAGTAGAGTATCAGGTTTTAACGACATTATTGTAAGTACTTATTGTTTGAATATCTTATGAAATATTTTTGAAGCTCTTTAGGGGTTATTCATTGACTTAGAGACCTTATTTAAAACTTTAGAAAATGTTTTATAAGTTAACAAAGCAAGAGAGCAAAATTTTTTTTTGAAAATAAAATGAAAAATTTGAAAAATGATTGCCTAGACAACTGAGGAACACCCTCAGAAGACTAAAGAATAAGTTTAGTTTGCTAAAGAATTTTTTGGAGAAATCCTCAAAAGGCAACACACCCTTAGAAGGCTGAACCCTTAGCTCAGTCATATAAGCTAAGACTTCAGAAGTCTGAACCTACAGTTCAAGTCATCTGACCCTGTGTCTAGTTTAAATTTTTCAATGTATTAAGGAATATCAAAAGACTGAAGCCGATACCCCAAATTTTCTAAAAACTTGGAAGATACTCCAAGTAATCTTGGGCAACACGAAATCACTTTTAGAAGCCTATAAATACATGATTTTTTCCAATCAAATCATACCAAGAATTGAAAAATATACTGAAAGCGCACTTGCTCTATTAAAGCTCTCTCTTGCTCATTCATTGCAAAATCTGAATTGTTGAATTTCTGAAGTGCTGATCATCACTCTACTAAGTTCTGAGTTGCTAATTCTCATCTAGAAGGAACTTGGTGAAATTTTACTTGAACTTAAATTGTATTTCAATTTGATATTTAAATATTGAAGTATCTAATGTTTTAAATTGTACTAATTGGCTCTATGTGAGAGTATTATTGTACACAAAGTTTGTTTCTTGTTTCTTGTAGTTCTTGGATGCTTCCAGGTTGTTGGATCGTTGACCAAGTGTGGGGTATCACTTGGAGAGGCATTACTCTAGCTTACTTAAGAAGTGTTTAAGTGTTGCTTGTAAAAGGTTTGTTCTACCTGGAAAGGAATGGCATAGTGGAATCCTTTGGTGGTATTGGCCAAAGGTAAGGACGTAGGCTGGGGATAAGATGAATCTCGTAAAAATCTCGATGTTCTTCTTTCCCTACTCTTTATTTTCATCACCTTTATATATTGTATTGTGTTGTATGCTAAGTGTAGGCTACAGAGAACAAAACTGAAATTAAAAGAAAACTATTAATAAAAGGAAAGTACATTTTGATTAAAACTTTGCAGAAACCCAAAAGGGAGTATGTTGGTTAATCATTTGCAGAAATCTTAATTAAGAGAGAGCAAATAATTTCATTTAAAAATAGGGCTTGCAATTACTCATAGGCCTGCCAACAAAGTAAAAATTCTCAAAATTCAAAATTATGCAAGTGCTGTAAATTGTAGTTGATTGGGTATTTTTGATTGGTTAATTTGAGTTATTAATTGATTGATTGTTTGGACAAGTTTTTTTTATTAAAAAAAAAAAAAAACTTGTGGTGTGTTTAGCTTTGGTTTGTGAATTGATTGACTTAAAAGGTTGTGTGCTTGGTAAAACAAGTAATTCATGAATCCATAAGAGGAACTAAAATTAACCCAATCCACCCCCCCCCCCTTTTGGGACTACACCTTAACTTTCAATTGGTATCAGAGCGGGGTTATAGCAAATCCTAACTAGTAGCTATATAATGATCTAGATGGTACATATAGGAGTAGCTCCCTTTGAAGAGGGTCAATCCTCAACTAGACCTCCCATCTTTTGTGGTATAAACTATACATTTTGGAAACAATGAATGAAAATTTATCTTCAAACAATGGATTGGTGTCACACATGGTGACTTAATTCCTACAAAACATGTAGATGGAAAAGAAGTACCCAAAGAAGAAAAAGACATGACCAATAATGACCATAAGATGTTACAAATAAACTCAAGTGCTATAAATGCATTATATTGTGCTCTTGATATAAATGAATTCAATAAGGTCATGACATTTAAATCAACCAAAGAAATACAGGATAAACTAGAAGTAACTTATGAAGGAACTATAGATGTTAGAGATCATAGAAGTGACATGCTCACAAGCGAGTATGAGGAGTTCAAGATGAACCCGGATGAAACCATAACAAATATGTATACAAGGTTTAAACATATCATAAACTCCCTCAATGCCTTAGGAAAAACATACTCTACTTATGAGATGATCCATAAAATCCTTAAAGGACTTCCTCCAATATGGGAACCAAAAGCCACAACTATAACGGAAAGAAGAAATCTTAAAAACACCTCACTAGATGAACTCATGAGATCCCTTCTCATATATGAGATGTCTATAAATGAAAGAAGTGGAAAATCGAAAGCTCAAGAATCAATTATTTTTAAAGTTTCAAAAGAAAACTCTAGCAACGACGATGAAGAAGAGATGTGTTGACTCTACGAGCCCAATCTTTTTTTGATAAGGACAAATCACTTGATATTTGATCAGTGCATTGAGTTTGTGAACAAGACTTACACTAAGCATGCATGGAAAGTTAACAAATCTTGGCAAGATCCATGGAACTCAAAGAGTACAAGAATCAAGATGCAAGCGGCAAAGTTCAAGAATATTTTGGGAAAGGGTATTTAGAACTCATGTACTTACATTTTCGTATGATTTAATTTGAGGCTCATTATAACTTAGAATGGTTTTAGGATTCATGCATTTCATGTACATCATTAGGAAACTCTCATGGACCTTGAAATGTTTTCAAAATCATGAAAAATATGTTTTATGAAAGACTCAAGAAAAATAGCCAAGTAGATTTTTAATTAGAAATGAAAATTTGAGAAAATGGAGACTTCGGTCACCTGAACTCAAACCTCAGGCGCCTGAAAAATTTCTTCAGTTGCTTGAAGATTAAGTTCAGTAGCCTGAAGAATTAAATGGAGAAGACAGAACCTGGCCGAGGCTCTTTGGTTGCCTGACCTTGGAACCTCGGGCTCCTGAAGTCACTTCTAGGAGGCTGAAGTCACCACTTTGGTTGCCTAACCTTATATTCCAACGTGATTTTTCAAGGCTTAAGGAACTTCGGTCGCCTGGACCTTTACCCTCGGGCGCCTAAAGTCGCAGGGCTGCTAAAAACGAGATTTTTATTAAGTGAACTCGCGAGCCATCTGATTGATCCAACGGATGAGATCAATCCTAAGGGTCATTTACTATATATATTAAATGTCTAAACCCTAGAAGAAAGATAAGACACACAACAAGAAAAATATACATCTCATTGCCAGACTTGAACCTTAGAGCTGATTTTTCTACACTTCTTCCATCTTCATTGGGCAAATCTCTTCGGAAAATCAAAGGGGTTTCATTATCTCTTTCAACTGCACCTAATTCGTCTAGTGAGGTTTGATCTTTCAAGTTTTTATTTCTCAAGAACCTTTCATCACATCCTGTGTTTTCTTGAGTATCTTTAGAAAAAGTTTTAGATCTTGAGTGTGCATACACATACAAAAGTTGATTTTTGTAAAAAAACATTTTGTGAGAAAGTCTTGTTAGCTTGGTTCATTGATTGTTGGATTCAAGAGTATATAAACATATATATATTTTGTTCATAGGGCCTTTTTATTGAAAAACCTAGTTTGGTGGAAAGATTGAACTTTGAAAGAAACTTGATGAGTTTATTGTGTTTGTATTCAAGACAAAGTTTTTTTTTACTAGTTAGCTTCAAATATACTTGTGCATCTTTACAAAGTGAATCAAGAACCCTAGTTGACTCCAAAGCATTTCAAATATATTTTCACTTGGAAGTTTTGATTAAATAGGGATTTGTGTGCTCAAGCATATCATACATAAAACGAGTTTATCGTTTTTCATACATTCACGAGCTTCAAGTTATATCATAAGTTAATGTGCTAGGAAATTGAATTGTACTCACAAGCTTTTGTTAGAAGCATTGTTTTGAGTGTCATTTTCAGATTTCATTGTAAACACGGTTTGGGTTGTGAACCGCGTGTGAGGAGGAAGTGGTACCTCTTATGAGCAGCGGATAAGGAGGGAGTTGCACCTTTGGTAAGCAACGGTTTGTAAGGGAAGCTCCGTCTCACTTTAAGGAGCAGGGTTTTTAGTGAATCATTGAGTAGTTTCTCAGGATGAGGACGTAGGCCAAGTCGGGTGAACCTCGTAAAATCGCGTTTGTCTTCTCTTTTCACTCTACTTTTTATTTTATGTGTTATATTTAAATTGAGTATATTGCATGCATAGATAGGATTTCCACACACATACATAATTGAGCAACAAGAAGTAGTTGGTAAATTGATAAGAAGTGTGTAAAAGGAATTTAAGTGGCTTAATTTTTTTTTATATCCAATTCACCCCCCCCCCTCTTGAGATTACACCTTAATCAACATTTGGTATCAAAGCAGGTTTACTTAGACTTGATAGTTAATTTGTAAAAAGATTACATGACACACATTGGTGTAACTCCATTTGGTGAGGGACACTCATCCACTAAACCACCCATTTTTGGTGGTGTAAATTACACCTATTGGAAACGTAGGATGAGCATATATCTACTGAACGTAGATTGGAAGGTTTGGAAAATTGTGACTAAGGGAAATCACATTCCCATGAAAGTAATTGATAAGATTAATGTACTTAAAACTGAAGATGAATATACTGAAGAGCATTGGAAGTTAGTTCAAAGTAATGCCACTGCCGTGAATATACTCTTTTGTGCACTAGATGTCAATGAATTTAATAGGGTAATGGCATGTAACCCAGCTAAATAAATTTGGGAAAAATTAGAAGTTACATATGAAGGCACTAAGGAAGTAAAGGATAGCAAGATAGACATGCTCACTAGTGATTATGAAGCATTTAAAATGACGGTTGATGAATCCATACAATCCATGTACACTAGATTCACACATATCATTAACTCTTTAAATGCTCTTGGAAAAACTTACCCTTCTTATGAGTTGATCAGGAAAATACATAGGGGATTACCTCCAGTGTGGGAAGCTAAAGCTACTGCAATAGCATAAGGGGGAAATCTCAAGGAGATATCAGTGGACGAACTCATTGGATCACTTATCACCTATGAGCTGGCGATAAATGAGAGGAAAAATGAACAAAGCAAAGCTAAGAAGGTCACTGCACTTAAGGCATCATCAAGCTACTCAAGTGAAGGAAGCGATTCCGAAACGGATGATGACATGGTCTTGCTAACAAAGAAGTTCGGAAAGTTCTTAAAGAAGAACAAAAAGGTCAACAGAAAATTTCGGAACTCTAAATCGGAAAAAGGAGAGCAAAGCATGAAGAAAAAGAAGGAGGATCCACCAACATGCTACAATTGCCGAGAAGTTGGACACATTAAGCCCGAGTGCCCCAAACTCATCAAAGCTTCAAAGAAAAAGAAGAAGGCACTGAAAGTCAGCTGAGATAAGCACAGCACTAGCAGTTCAGAATCTGAATCTAGCGACGACGAGGTTGCCAATCTGTGTCTAATGGCATATGATGACTTTGAGGTACAATCATCTCATTCATCATCTTCATACTACTCTAGTGAATCTAAAAATGAAAATGATATGATGTCATATGATGAACTGAAACAAGAATACCTATACACTATTAAAATGCTTGAGAAGAAAACAAAGAAAATTTCTGAGTTAAGAAGCAAAGTCAAAGAACTTTCAAATCTTGTTGAACACCAAAATGAATCCCATGCATCTTTCATTAAGGATAAAGAGTTGAAAATTGAGGAATTGGAAAAGGACTTGAAAGACAAATTTGAAATTATCTATAAATTTACTGAAGGACAAAACAATTTTGAAAAGCTCTTAGGATCTCAAAGAAATTCTCTAGAAAAAGAAGGGCTCGGTTTTAATGGTAAAGAAAATATTAGGAAAAGACAACTTTATATGGGGTATTTCACAAAAGAATCAAAGTCATTTGTTCCAACTAAGAATCATTATAGATATATTACATGCTTTAAATATAGGACGTTGGGTCACATACAATTTGATTGTCCTTTAAAAAATAAAGATGTAAAAATTAAGAGAGTATGGAAGGTGAAAGGTCAAACTAGCACTAACCCTCCTGGACCCAAAACAATCTGGGCACCAAAGCTAGTTGTTTAATTGTGTCTTGCAGATTTGCTTAAGATCCACATCTTCAAAAGATAGATGGTATATGGATAGCGGATGCTCACATCACATGACCGGAGACAAATCAAAATTCACATCCTTCACACTCAAGGATGAAGGGTTTGTTACTTTTGGAGATAATGCTAAGGGAAGGATCACAGGTGTCGGTAAAGTCGGTATTGATTCCTCACTCATTATTGATGATGTTTTATTAGTTGAAGGTCTAAAGCACAATTTATTGAGCATAAGTCAACTATGTGATAAAGGCTAGAAAGTATCATTTGAACATGACAAGTGCATAGTTGAACACAAAACTGATAATAAGATACTGTTCATTGCTAAGCGACATGAAAACGTATACACCAGAAGTTTTGATAACCTAACTTCACAAAGTGTAACATGCTTATCTGCTATGAATGAAATAAGTTGGATTTGGCATAGGAGACTAGGACACGCAAACATGGATTTAATTTCAAAATTAGTTAAGAAAGAATTAGTTAAGGGACTGCCCAAGACAAAATTTGTGAAAGATAAAATCTATGATGCATGCCAACTAGGAAAACAAGCAAGAACAAGCTTTAAGAAGAAGAAAGAGATCTCCACTACTAGGCCGCTTCAAATGCTGCACTTAGACTTATTTGGACCAAACCAAATTCAGAGTTTAGGAGGAAAATCATACGCTTTTGTCATAGTTGATGACTTCTCAAGATACACATGGGTACTATTCTTAGGTCATAAAGATGAAGCATGTGAAAATTTTATAAATCTATGCAAGAGAGTACAAAATAAAAAGGGAAACACAATTACCAAAATTTGAAGTGATAGGGGTAGAGAGTTTAAAAATCAAGGCATGGAAGACTATTGCAATTCATTAGGAATTGCCCATAATTTTTCAGCTCCTAGAACACCACAACAAAATGGCGTAGTTGAAAGAAAGAATAGATCTATACAAGAAATGGCCAGAACTATGCTTAACGAACATAGATTACCCAAATACTTCTGGGCCGAGGCAATGAATACCGCCTGCTATGTACTAAATAGAGTTCTAATTAGACCATCACTTAATAAGACTCCTTACGAGTTATGGAATGGCCATAGACCAAACATATCATATTTTCATATTTTTGGCTGTAAGTGTTTTGTGCTTAGAGACAATGAGCATTTAGGAAAATTTGATGTAAAATCTGATGAAGGTATCTTCCTAGGGTATGCCTTAGATAGTAAAGCCTATAGAGTATATAATAAACGAACATTGACGGTCATAGAATCTATTCATGTAGTGTTCAATGAGATAAATCCCTTCCTCAAAAGAATTGATGAAGATGAACCTGAATTAAACAAGGAACTAAAAGAACTATCAATTGAGAATGATTTAGAAAATAAACATAAACTTAGAGAACCATCCATTGAAATTGAAGAAACTACAACTAAGGAAAATGCACCACCTAGAGAATGGAAATACATAAAGAATCATCCCATAGATCAAATAATAGGAGAACCATTACGTGGAGTAGCCACTCACTCCTCTCTTAGGAACATGGTTAGTCATTTTGCATTTTTATCACAAGAGGAACCTAGGAATGTGAGTGAAGCTATAGAGAATGAATCCTGGGTGCTATCCATGCAAGAGGAATTAAATCAATTTGAAAGAAATAGAGTATGGACTTTAGTTCCCAAACCAAAGGATAAGTCAATCATAAGGACCAAATGGATATATAAGAATAAGAAAAATGAAAATGGAATAGTTGTGAGAAATAAGGCTAGATTAGTAGCTCAGGGATATAACCAAGAAGAAGGTATAGATTTTGAAGAAACATTTGCCCCTGTAGCTAGGATGGAAGCCATACGAATTCTATTAGCATACGCAGCTTTTAAGGATTTTAAGCTATATCAAATGGACGTCAAAAGCGCATTTTTAAATGGTTACATAAATGAAGAAGTGTATGTAGAACAACCCCCAAGCTTCAAAAATCATAAGAATCCAGATCATGCTTATAGAATGACGAAAGCCTTGTACAGTTTAAAGCAAGCTCCTAGAGCTTGGTATGAAAGGTTAAGCGGTTTTCTATTAGAAAATGGATTTATAAGAGGAAAGATAGATACAACCCTGTTCATAAAGGCTAAGAAAGATGATATTCTTCTAGTGCAAGTATATGTAGATGACATCATCTTTGGCGCTATCGATAAAGAATTGTGTAATGAATTTGCCAATACAATGCAAAATGAATTTGAGATGAGCATGATGGGTGACCTAAATTTCTTCCTAGGACTTCATATTAAACAAGCAAATCATGGAATATTCATAAATCAATCAAAGTATATTAGAGACCTACTCAAAAAATTTAACATGGAAGACGGAAAAATACTAGGTACACCTATGAGCACTTCATTGAAATTAGATAAAGATGAACAAGGTATACCAGTAGATGTATATCGTGGAATGATAGGTAGCTTGTTATACCTGACTACCAGTAGACCAGATATAATGTTTAGCATATGTTTGTGAGCAAGATTTCAGTCTGCTCCAAAAGAATCTCACTTGCTAGCTATTCAACGTATACTTAGATATTTGATAGGAACCATAGACATTGGGTTATGGTATCCTAAGCACACATCATTTGAGATTCTTAGTTATTCAGATGCTGATTATGCGGGGAGTAAAGTGGATAGGAAGAGTACTAGTGGTACTTGTCACTTCTTAGGACACTCCTTGGTCTCTTGGTTTTCCAAGAAACAAAATTTAGTCGCTCTTTCCATAACTGAAGCTAAATACATAGCGGCAGGTAGTCGTTATGCTCAAACACTTTACATGAAGCAACAACTGAAGGATTTTGGATTAAGCTATGAAACAATTCCCATAAGATGCGATAATACAAGTGCAATAAATATCTCAAAGAATCCCATATTACATTCACGAACTAAGCACATAGAAATACGACATCACTTTCTTCGTGACCATGTACAAAAAGGGGATGTAAGACTTGAGTTTGTATGCACAGATGAACAATGGGCCGATATATTCATGAAACCACTTGCGGAGGATAGATTTATACAAATTAGACGTGAATTAGGTCTCATGCATAGTTGAGAGGTTGCTTAGAATCATGTTAGATGATATAATTTAGGGGGAGCTACATCTCTTAAGACTTAATCACTTGGAAGTGCATATTATTAATATTTGGAATCAACATTTGGATACATTCAAAACCTTAAGATCTCTAAGGGGAGAAGAATATAAGGTTGCATCTACTCATGTTTTATTTGTTTACACCTTTTTGTTCATGTCAAAAGGGGGAGAAAATCTGGAAAAGCAAAAATAATAAAATGGAAGCAAACAGTCTTGGTAAAACTAATTTGCAAAGGGTGAGATATTCAAAGGGAGAAATCTAGCATATTACAGTCATTATGAGCATATTTCATATTTCATTTGGATTCAGGCTAAACACTTTGTGTATAAACATAAGCATATTGTCATTCATTGAATATTTGATGCATAAATTGAGGGGGAGCCTTGTTAGGCGTAACCCATTATATATATATATATATATATATATATATATATATATATATATCTATTTTTGCTCGTGCATTTGTCATCATCAAAAATGGGGAGATTGTTGACTCTACGAGTCCAATCTTGTTTTGATAATGACAAATCACTTGATATTTGATTTGTGCATTGAGTTTGTGAACAAGACTTACACTAAGCATGCACGGAAAGTTAACAAATCTTGGTAAGATCCATGGAACTCAAAGAGTACGAGAATCAAGATGCAAGCGACAAAGTTCAAGAATATCTTGGGAAAGGGTATTTAGAACTCATGTACTTACATTTTCATATGATTTAATTTGAGGCTCATTATAACTTAGAATGGTTTTAGGATTCATGCATTTCATGTACATCATTAGGAAACTCTCATGGACCTTGAAATGTTTTCAAAATCATGAAAAATATGTTTTATGAAAGACCCAAGAAAAGGAGCCAAGCAGATTTTTAATTAGAAATGAAAATTTGATAAAATGGAGACTTCGGTCGCCTGAACTCAAACCTCTGGCGCTTGAAGAATTTCTTCAATTGCCTAAAGATTAAGTTCAGTAGCCTGAAGAATTAAATGGAGAAGACAGAACCTAGCCGAGGATCTTCGGTCGCCTGACCTTGGAACCTCAGGCTCTTGAAGTCACTTCAAGAGGCTGAAGTCACCACTTTGGTTGCCTGACCCTATATTCCAACGTGATTTTTTCAAGGATTAAGGAACTTCGGTCACCTGGACCTTTACCCTCAGGCGCCTAAAGTCGCAGGGCTGCTAAAAACCAGATTTTTATTAAGTGAACTCGCGAGCCATCTGATTGATCCAACGATTGAGATCAATCCTAAGGGTCATTTACTATATATATTAAATGTCTAAACACAACAAGAAAAATATACATCCCATTGCAAGATTTGAACCTTAGAATTGATTTTTCTGCACTCCTTCCATCTTCATTGGGCAAATCTCTTCGGAAAATCAAAGGGGTTTCATTATCTCTTTCAACTATACCTAATTCGTCTAGTGAGGTTTGTTCTTTCAAGTTTTTATTTCTCAAGAACCTTTCATCACATCCTGTGTTTTCTTGAGTATCTTTAGAAAAAGGTTTAGATCTTGAGTGTGCATACACATACAAAAGTTGATTTTTGTAAAAAACATTTTGTGAGAAAGTCTTGTTAGCTTGGTTCATTGATTGTTGGATTCAAGAGTATATAAACAAATATATATTTTGTTCATAGGGCCTTTTCATTGAAAAACCTAGTTTGGTGGAAAGATTGAACTTTGAAAGAAACTTTGTGAGTTTATTGTGTTTATATTCAAGACAAAGTTTTTTTTTACTAGTTAGCTTCAAATATACTTGTGCATCTTTACAAAGTGAATCAAGAACCCTAGTTGACTCCAAAGCATTTCAAATATATTTTCACTTGGGAGTTTTGATTAAATGAAATTTGTGTGCTCAAGCATATCATACATAAAACGAGTTTATCGTTTTTCATACATTCACAAGCTTCAAGTTATATCAAAAGTTAATGTGCTAGGAAATTGAATTGTACTCACAAGCTTTTGTTAGAAGCATTGTTTTGAGTGTTATTTTCAGATTTCATTGTAAACACGGTTCGAGTTGTGAACCGAGTGTGAGGAGGAAGCTGTACCTCTTGTGAGCAGCGGATAAGGAGGGAGTTGTACCTCTTGTAAGTAGCGGTTTGTAAAGGCAGCTTCGTCCCACTTTAAGGAGCAGAGTTTTTAGTGAATCCTTGAGCAGTTGCTCAGGGCGAGGATGTAGGCCAAGTCGGCTGAACCTCGTAAAATCGCGTTTGTCTTCTCTCTTCACTCTACTCTTTATTTTTCGTGTTATATTTAAATTGAGTATATTGCATGCGTAGATAGGATTGCCACACACATACATAATTGAGCAACAAGAAGTAGTTTGTAAATTGATAAGAAGTGTGTAAAAGGAAACTAAGTAGCTTAATTTTTTTTATATCCAATTCACCCCCCCCCCCAATCTTGGGATTATACCTTAATCAACAAGATGGATATAGATAAAATAGCCTTCATATCCAAGAAACTTGCAAGAATACTAAGAAGGAAGAATAAATTCAAAAGAAAAATCCTGAACTCAAAATTAGATGAGGAAGAAACTAATAAGAAAGAAACAAAGAAAGAACCACCTACATGCTATAATTGCAAGAAAGTAGGACACCTAAAACCAGATTGTCCAAAACTTGAGAAAGATTCCAAAAAAAAAAAAAAGGGCAATGAAAGTCACTACTTGGGATAACTTGAGTACATATAGTTCTGATAATGAATCAAGTGACCAAGAGGTCGCTTGCTATATGGCATGGGGTGATGAGGAAAGCTCCTCATCCAAATTTTTTAATAGTTCTTGTGATGATTTAGCGGAAGAATCCAATGATGATAGTATGCCCTCTTATGAAGAACTTCAAAATGATCTATTCAAGGTACATAAAATTCTAGTTAATGTGACTAAACAATACACATCATTGAAAAACAAGAATGAAAGAGTTAGAATCTTTAAAACTTGCTGAAAGAGAAAAAGATTTAAAAATCAATAGACCAGAAAGCAATAATGAGAAGGTATTAATAGAACTAGAAGTTCTAAAGTCCAAAACATCCATGGATAATGAAAAAGACTTATATATTTCTGAATTAGAAAATGAAATTACCAAGATGTCTCAAAACAAAGAAAAGTTACAAGAAAAGGAAAAAAAATAAAAAATTCAAAAATCTATGATCTTAAAAGGCAAACTGAAGATCAAGCTAAAATAATCTACAACTTCACTAAAGGAAAAGAAAATTTTGATAGAATGATTGGTGCACAAAGAATGTATTTAAATAAAGAAGGCATAGGATTCAATGGAATTGAAAATACAAAGAAAAAGAACCTCAATATGGGGTACTTTGCAAAAACCTCCAAAAATTATGCTAGAACCTCTTCAAATGCCTACACTCACACTATATGCTTCTTATGTAAGAAAAAGGGACATATAAAGTTTGAATGTCCATTAAAGAGGAAGGGTGTAAAAACTAAACAAGTTTGGAGAATTAAAGAAACATCTCTTGTTAAACCATCTGGACCAAAGAAAGTATGGGTACCAAGATGAAAGACTAGTTCAAAACATCCAAACCCTTTTTCAAAAACAGAATTTAAATAGACCTTCAGCTAAAAGGTTTTGGGTTGTTAACCAATCAACGTACTCCCTTACGGTTTCCGCAAACTATCGATTAACCAACATACTCCCTTTCGGTTTCCGCAAGCCTAAGAACAAATTAGGCATAAATTTATTTAATTTCCAATGTCTGTTATTTTTATAATTGAAAGAATTACAACATCCATGCAGCTTATATCTTTGCTAAAATTTAAGAGAGAGTAAGGGAAAGAGAGTGACACCACAACTTTTACGAGATTCGGCTTACCCCAGCCTGCATCCTCGCCTTAGGTCAACCACCTAAGGATTTCACTATACCTTATTCCTTCCGGGTGGAACAAAAATCTTATTAAAATCACCCTCTTTTTAAGGAAGAGAAATTATAATAACCCCAAAAATGATTATACAAGATTAGTGGGGTGATTTCCAAAATAATAATAATAATGATAAAATAATTAATTAAATTAAATTTATAAAAAAATAATGAAAATTTAAATTTATTTTTATTTTTATTAATAAAATATAATATTATTAATATTAATTAAACATTATTATTATTATTATTATGATCATCATCATCATCATCATCTTTGCCTGAAGCTTCTTTTTGAAGCTTCAGGATTTGGGGAGAGAGAAGCAATGCATAGAGACCCACCTCTCTCTCTGAAATTCTCTTTCTCTCACTCCTCGTTCTCTCTCCCTCTCTCCTCAGTTCCGTGACGGATTCTCGCTCGATCGAAAATCAGAAGATACCATTGGACTCCATTTTCCACTGCAGTCATTTTTACCGGAGCTGATTGATGGTAGGAGCGACATAGGTGTATCTCTTGGGATAAGCCAAATCTCTCCTTTTACCTCAATTTCTTATAAATTATAAGCCCAATTGACAATCAGTTACCACCACAAGAATTTAGGGATAATTCTCTACAAGTCTAGCGGAGCGGAATTCTTGTGGGGTCGTCATAGGCATAACCCCAAATTTGGGATAAGGGGGTTATTAGTATTTAATTAGGGTTGATTTGGGAATTCTAGAATATTGAGCATCTGAGGTAGAAGTAGGATTTTTGAAATTTGGGGCTCGGGTGAGCGCCGCGGGTGTAAATTTCGGAACCTGCAAACAAAGTTCAAAAAATTAAGTGGGAGTGTTAAATATTAGTGTAGACGTTAATTTGAGTTATATGGAGCCTAGGGAAGGTTAGATAGGTATTATTTTAGGGGAATGAGTGAATTAATCCGGAAAATGCAAATTTGCAGGATTTGAGTTTCGAATGCAAAGGGTAGAGGATTTGGGTTTTAACGAGACTCCCAGTAAGCCAAGCAAGGGGAATAAATTATAGTGGTATTTTTAGAATTACTGTTTAAATTAATATGTGAAAATGAGCATATGGTATTTTTTCTAAAAATTATTATGATATAAATATTAGATAAATTGTGTGGCATTTGAGTAATATTAAATTGTGATATTTTGAAGTGTCAAATTAATATACTATGAATATTAGATGAAAACTGTGTGGTATATGATGTATATTGAAAAATGTCAAGTATAACGATGAGTACTTTTTGAGAAAATATTGAAATGAGAATTATTATTGTGATTAGTGGAAAATAATGAAATATGATATTTATATGTGAGTAGAAATAATTTGCATGAAAAATGAGATTTTCCAAGAAATAATTTACATGAAAAATGAAATTTTCTGAATTACTGATATGGGTATTTTGAGAAATATTGAAATACATGAAACCCGATATATACTATTATGAGATGATGAAATGTGCATAGAAAATGATGAAAACATTTACATTGAGATATACTGATATGAGATTAATTATGTATATTGATATGGAAATATTGAAATGTGAAAATGAGAATGTGAATTCTGAATCGTATATATATATATATATACTAAAATATAATTGATGAAATGCGACTACCATATAATGATTGCGGGTATGTGGTAGTGAGCCCTAATGGATGGTTGTGATATTGAACATGGTACGGTTGCTACTGGTGTAGTACAACCACACGGACTCTTGGAGCGTGTGGCATGACAGTCGACTATGCTATTTTGTAGAGTTGTTGTGCCCCCTGTGTCTAGATCAGGGCTATAGTCCGGCCAGTCTTACTACAGACGCGATATGAGATATGATATTTTAATCTAACCGGGTTAGCCAACCACAGTTAGATCCAGCCTTCGGGCCGCACAACCTTGACCATGGGGGGAAGCATGGCGTGTAAAGAAGGAACAGAAGGAGGCAGTCGACTTCGTCGACGATGTTGCATTTTGGATAAGATAATCCTAAGAAATTTTTCAGGCCTCGTTGAAAAACATAGAGGTTTCATTGACGAAGGTTCTTTAGGATCTCGTCAATGAAGTTCCGCATTATCGATGAGAAGATGCCAAGAGAGGATTTTTGGAAGCCTGAAATTCGTCGACGAGGGTTGAGGTTTGTTGACAAACTTTCTACAGGACTCGTCAACGAGGTGATGTGGCTCGTTGACAAATCCCGCAGCATAAATAGGGTTAAGCGTGATTTTTCAGTTCATTTTCTGCGCAGAACCTCTCTCTCTCTTATCCTTCAATTTCCTACCCTTCTCTCTAAGATTTCAGGCCGATTTTCTGCCGGTTCGACGATCTGAAGCCACCATGATGCTCATTGGAAAGTTCTTTGCAAGTCTGCCGAAGCGGATCATCGGTGGGGTTGAGTTGGAAACCATCCCAAATCCAGGGTACGACTTTCTACTCAGTATTTTCCTGTTTGATAGTTATAGAAAGTGTAATACAAGTAGAAATATTGAACTTTAGTACTGAGGAATGTTGTTTTTAGGGTGTTGAATAGGGGACCCTGCGGGTGCAGGAGTGTTTGATTTAAGGGCTTTTCAGGACACAGGTAAGGGGATAAACTAAGCTAGCATTTTATGAAAAGTATGTATAATATTATAGCATTTGATTTCAAGGAAATAAATATATTTATATATGATTTATATTTGGGAAATACAACTGAAAATGATGGTATGTTAGAAATATGAAAAACCTATTTTGTGTGGCATGAGTAGGAAATACAATGAAAAACTGTTTTCTTGGAATGTGTTAATGATAAGGATTTTTGTAAAGGAAAACCGGCGTATGGGCCAAGATTTTGACATATTTGCTGGCGTACGGGTGCTCTGTGTATGATTTGCTAGCGTACAGGCTGAGCTATGGATATGATTTGCCGACATACGAGCCGAACTATGGATGTGATTTGCCAGCGTATGGGATGAGCTATGGATATGATTTGTCGGCGTACGGGCCAAGCTATGGTAAAATGTGAAATATCGGCATACAGGCTGATGATTTTCATGATATACGCATATATGCAAAATGATATGATTGACTTAATAATTAATGATTTAAGATATCCATGTATCACAGTTTCAATATATGTTATATGATATCAGAACCTGGTTGGCTTGGTCTAGGCTAGCACTTGTACCGTACCATTGCTATGTGTCCATGGTCATCATGATCATGATATTCGTTTTAACGCCGCTGTACGAAGTGGTGTGAGATTGGATGGTCGATGTGGTTTTTAAGAAGTGTGTGAGAGCCCCTCGTGTACGGACCAGGTCTGGCAGAACCATCAGACCTACAGATTGTACTCATGACTTGGCATTGGTCGGCTAATCATTGTCAGGTCCTGCCTTCAGGCCACACAACCCAGTCATGTAGGGGTAATACATGATAACAACCAGCTAACCTACTAGGAATTTTTTTTGTATTATTATTTATATGAGATGAATTATGCTATGGAAACCATTATGTTCTGTCATGTTTTGATTATACATGTTTTTCCTAGAAATTATATATATATAGTTTTACTGGTTATGTTTATAATTATATGTATACCACAGAAATGCTCATGTTGTCACACACTAATATTAGTTTATTTCCCTTACTGAGAGGTGTCTTACCCCAAAATTTTATAAACATTTCAAGAGCCCCTGATAAGGAAGCGGGTAAAGTCCCGCTGATCTAGTTCTATCGATCTACTCTTCCAGAAGGGTAGGTGTTTTGATAGGGTCGGATGTATTTTCTAGGATGGCCCTAAGATATCTTTTGGGATGTGTACTGTGTGTATATAAATATAGTGGTTGTAGTAACTCTGGTATTATAATGGATGATTTTGTATTTATGTATATGATTTTATGTTTTCTTGCTGCTTAGGCTTTTATACTGTACTTTTGATATATCCCTGGTACCCATAGGTACAGGTGGACTATGATCCATTGGGTTTTATTGTATATTAAATAAATGTGAAAATTAAGCAGGTTGTCACAGTTTAGTATTAGAGCCTAGGTTGTTAGGTTCTGTAGACTTTAGAATGTAGCGGAAACAATACCAGAGTTTAGGAAATGATTTAAGGTTGTTCTACAGTCTAGAGGCAAGACTTCTATGGTAGTTTTTGTGTTTTTCTTGGGGTGACGATTTCAGAAAAAAAAACCATAGTAAGCTATTGTCGGGTTGTGTTCCTAGAATGTAGGACTGGGATTAGAAATAAGTTAAGAGTGTTGAGATAAGAGGCTAGGTTAAGTGAGTAAAATATGAGGATAGAATTTCTAAGTTACGTTTGTTGTTTTCATGATGGATCTAGGAGGAAGTAGTACTCATGCGAGTGGTAGTGATGGAGCAAGGCCATCAGGTGCAGCTGGGACCGACTCTGACGTGGTATTACATAGCGTGGCTCAGCAGGTTATGAATGAGATCGCTAAGAGGTCGAGGGAGCAGGGTGGTCCGTTAGTTGGCTATGGGGGCACTATCAAGAAGTCTATGAAGATGAAACCTCCGGCATTCTCAGGGGGAGTCGATCTTGCAGCCGCTGAGAATTAGATGCAGGAGACTAAGAAAGTTTTGACTGTGTTGCAATGTACTAAGGAACAGAGGTTCCTCTTTGCCACCTATAAACTGACGGAAGAGGCCAAGAGGTGGTGGACTGTAGTGAGACTGCTGGAGCAGCAGAGGGTGACTCTAATAGCCATGACATGGGACCGATTTAAAGAGTTGTTCTTCGATAAATATTTTCCAGCTATTGTCTGGGAGGCTAAAGTAGAAGAGTTCCTGATTATGAAGTAGGGACAATTATCCGTTTAGTAGTATGCGGCGTGTTTCATCAAGCTCTCTTGTTTCGCCCCTTATATTGTTCCTGATGAAGTGAAGAAGGCGAGGTAGTTTGAGGGAGGCTTGAGGTGGAGTATATTCAAGTAGGTGGTGGTGCTGCGGATCCAGGACTTTGCTGAGTTAGTCGACAGGGCAACCTTGCTAGAGATTGGTGAGTGACTGGATGAAGAGGAGCAAGGACAGATGAAGAGATCTTCATCCACAGGTTATCAGTAGGGTCATAGATCGGGTCAGTGGAGGAGAGGAAACCATGGTAGAGGGTGGAGATAAGAGATTGGAGGACGCGAGGTTCAGGCAGTGCAGGGTCCTCCAATCTGTCATACTTGTGGTAGAAGGCACTAGGGAGAGTGTCGAGCTAGTGGTGTGGTCTGCTATCACTGTGGTAAACCGTGGCACATGGTGCGAGACTGCTTTACCCCACCAGATGCAGTTCCAGCTCCTAGACCATACTGGGGAGGTTATTAGGCACCACGTAGGGGCCAGTAAAGGAATACGACTCTAGCTAGAGTCTTTACACTGATGTCGGGTGACGCTGAGATGGCGGGTGACATTATCACAAGTATGGTTGTTATGCTTTCTTTTAAAGTTATTGCATTGTTCGATTCAGGAGCTACAGACTCATTTATGTCTTCGGGGTGTGTTAAATTATATGGGGCTAAAACACAGCCATTAGATGTTGAATTGTTAGTGTCTACACTAACTGGATCTGTAGAGAGATGTAGTAAGGTATTTTGGGATTATTCAGTTGATATTCAAGGGGAAATTCTATCTGCTGATCTAATAGTGCTGGACATGCACAGGTTTAATGTTATATTTGGCATGGATTGGCTAGCAGCTAATTTTTCCAGCACAGATTGCCAAGCACGAGAAGTGATATTCAGACCTCCGAGATGAGTGGAATATAAGTTCGTAAGGTCACGAGTGCAATCCCTGCCTCAGCTAGTTTCAGCTATCCAGACTAGGAGGCTACTACTAAGTGGTTGACAGGGGTTTGTGGCAGTTGTGAAGGAGATGTCAGAGAATGAATTGAAACTTGCTAGCACGCCGGTAGTAAAGGAATGCACAGATGTTTTCCTAGATGAGATACTAAGCTTGCCACTCGATCGTGAGGTAGATTATTGATATACTTCCAGGTACAACGCTGATTTCTAAAGTACCTTACCGGATGGCACCAATAGAGTTGGTAGAATTGAAGAATCAGTTGCAAGATTTACTTGATAAGGGCTTCATACGACCTAGTGTATCTCTGTGGGGAGCTCCAGTTTTATTTGTGAAAAAGAAAGGCAGTTCTCTAAGGATGTGTATAGACTATAGGGAGATTAATAAAGTAACAATCAAGAACAAGTATCCTTTACCCCGTATCGACGATTTGTTTGACCAACTCCAGGGTACATAGGTGTATTCGAAGATTGACCTCAGATCTAGCTATCATCAAGTGAAAGTGAAAGCAGAAGACATCTCGAAGATAGTTTTCACGACTAGGTACGGGCATTACGAATTTCTTTCTATGCTGTTTGGTTTGATGAATGCTGCTGCGGTATTTATAGACTTGATGAATACAGTCTTCCACCAATACCTAGACCAGTTTGTTGTTGTTGTTTATTGATGATGTACTGGTCTATTCGAGAAGTCATGAGGAGCATGAGATGCACTTGAGGCAGGTTTTGCAGACGCTTCGGGAAAAGAAGTAATACGCCAAGTTCAGTAAATGTGAATTATGGCTTGAGAAGGTTGTGTTTTTGGGGCATGTTGTTTCTGGAGACGGTATTTCTGTGGATCCTTGTAGGTTGAGGTCGTAGTGAATGGGCTAGACCGAGGAATTTCCAGGAGATCAAGAGTTTCTTGGGGCTAGCTGGGTATTACCGCTGTTTCATTAAGGGATTCTCAGTTTTATTAAGGCCTTTGACATGATTAACCAGGAAGAATGTTAGATTTGAGTGGGACGACAGCTATAAGCATAGTTTTCAAGAACTAAAGAAAATATTAGTCGCAGCACCAGTATTGGTCATCCCGTCAGGGTGTGAGGGGTATGTCATTTATAGTGATGTGTCCTTGAAGGGACTTGGTTGTGTATTAATGCAGCATGGCAGAGTGGTAGCGTATACGTCAAGATAGTTGAAAGAATATGAAAAGAGCTACCCTACTTATGATCTTGAGTTGGTTGCAATTGTACACGCATTGAAGATTTGGAGGCATTATTTGTATGGCGAGCGGTGTGAAATATTTTCCGACCACAAGAGTTTGAAGTACATTTTCACGCAGAAGGAATTAAATATGAGGTAGAGAAGGTGGTTGAAGCTAATTAAGGATTTCAATTGTACTATCAGTTATCACCCAGGGAAAGCAAACGTGGTAACTGATGCGTTGAGTAGGAAATCGCGAGAATCAACATTGGCGACTATGGAGATCCAATATCTGATCATGATGGATTTGGAGAGACTCGGAATTAGTTAAGGGTGGTTCTCAGGCTTACATTTCCAGTTTAGTAGTGAATCCTACTTTACAGGAAAGGATTAAAGCTGCTCAGAGGGAAGACCCAGAATTAGCAAAGGTGATGGATAGAGTGCAGAATGGTCAGGGGGAGGAATTCAGTGTTGCAGATGACCGCGCTTTGTGGTTCCGTTCCAAATTATGTGTTCCTGCCTATGTGGATATTAGGAGAACCATTATCGAGGAGGCTCACAGATCTTTACATACAGTTCATCCAGGTAGTACGAAGATTTATAGGGATCTGTGAGAGTCGTACTGGTGGAGTGGTATGAATAGAGAGATAGCAGAGTATGCAGCGCAGTGTTTGATGTGCTAGTAGGTAAAAGTTGAGCACCAGAGGCCTGCAGGTTAGTTGCAGCCCTTATTTGTCCCAGAGTGGAAGTGGGATCATATATCTATGGATTTTATGATAGGACTGTTGATGGCGTTACATGGCTAGAATGTCATCTAGTTGATTGTTAACCGTTTAACTAAGACCACCCACTTTTTACCTATCAAGATCAGTTACTTCCTTAACCATTTGGCAGAGATCTACATTTAGGAGATAGTTCGTTCTCATAGGGTGCTAGTATCGACTGTGTCAAATCGAGACCCGCGTTTTAAGTCACGTTTTTGGAGGAGCTTGCAGAAAGCTCTAGGGTCTCAGTTATCGTTTAACACAACATTCCATCCTCAGTTTGATGGGTAGACTGAGAAGACATTACAAATATTAGAGGATATGCTTCGAGCGTGCGTGTTGGATTTTGGGGGTAGTTGGACTCAGTTCATACCGTTGGTAGAGTTTGCGTATAATAATAGTTATCAGACCAGCATTGGCATGGCACCATTTGAGGCTCTATATGGTAGGAGATGTCGTTCTCCTTTGTTTTGGGATGAGATGGGTGAGTGGCGAGTTATGGGGCCAGAGCTTGTGCAGCAAGCGTACGATAAAGTTCAGTTTATCAGAGATAGAATTAGTGCAACTTAGAGCCGACAGAAAAGTTATCCTGATAATCGCCACAGGAATCTAGAATTTGATGTGGGTAATCACGTGTTTTTTAAGATAGCTCTGTTAAAAGGGGTTATAAGGTTTGGTAAGAAAGGTAAACTTAGTCCTTAGTTTATCGGTCCATTTGAGATTTTAGAGAAAGTGGGGTCGGTTTCCTACAAACTAACTTTGCCACCTATGTTGTCCAGGATCCACGACGTACTCCATGTACCTATGTTGAGGAAATACGTTTCAGATCCTTCTCATATCATCAGTTATGGTGAATTAAAGCTCAATGATATGCTGGTGTATGAGAAGGTACCAGTACAGATTCTGGATAGGAAAGTGTAAGAGTTACGTATTAAGGAGATTCCTCAGGTAAAAGTTTTGTGGAGGAATCATACAATTGAACGGGCTTCTTGGGAATCTGAGGAGCGGATGAAGCAGAAGTATCTACACCTATTCAAAGAAGTCTAAACGGGTAAAATATAAGTAGTTAGATAATATTTCTTTTTTAGGTACATGTAATGGTTTAATTAGTGTAACATTTTAGTTTTGGGAGAATTTTTCTTTTGTATATGTAATCTCCTAGGACTCGGAATGCAACAACGGTATTCCTCCTCCATAAGTGAGGGTAAGTAATAAAATAAGTAGATCCTTTTTCTTTTAGGGATGATGAGTTACATGAATAGTAAATTTCGAGCATGAAATTTTATAAGGAGGGGAGAATGTAATGACTCGAAGGATAATGGTATTTAAATAATAAGAAGAAAGGGAAATGGAAATATAAACAGAAAGAGGTAGCTGACTTCGTCGACGAACACAGGGGTTTCGTAGACGAGAGTTCTTCAGGATTTCATTGACAAAGTTCCGTCTTGTCAACAAGAAGGTACCGAGAAAGGATTTTTGGAAGCCTGAAATTCAACGACGAGGGTTGAGGTTTGTCAACGAACTTTCTACAGGACTCGTCGACGAGGTGACGTGGCTCGTCAACGAATCCCGCAGTATAAATAAGGCTAACCATGATTTTTCAATTCATTTTCTATGCAGAACCTCTCTCTCTCTCATCCTTCGGTTCCCTACCCTTCTCTCTAAGATCTTAGGCCAATTTTCTACTAGTTCGATGATCTAAAGCCACCACGACACTTCTAGGAAAGTTCTCTACAAGTCTGCCGGAGCGGATTGTCAGTGGGGCTGAGTTGGAAACCATCCCAAATCCAGGGTAAGGCTTTCTACTCAGTATTTGCCTATTTGACAGTTGTAGAAAGTGTAATACGAGTAGAAATACTGAACTTTACTTCTGGGGAATGTTGTTTTCAAGGCATTGAACAAGGAACCCTACGGGTGCAGGAGTGTTTGATTTAGGGGCTTTTCAGGACACAAGTATGGGGATAAATTAAGCTAGTATTTTATAAAAAGTATGTATAATATTATAGCATTTGATTTCAAGGAAATAAATATATTTATATATGATTTATATTTGGGAAATAATGCTATTAGATATATGAAAAATCTATTTCATATGGCATGAGTAGGAATTACAATGAAAAACTGTTTTCTGGGAATGTGTTAATGATATGGATTTTTATAAAAGAAAACTGGCGTATAGGCCGGGATTTTGATATATTTGCCAACGTACGGACGCTATGTGTATGATTTACCAGCGTACAGGCTGAGTTATGGATATGATTTGCCGGCGTACGAGCTGTGCTATGTATATGATTTGTCGGCGTACGGGTCGAGCTATGGATGTGATTTTTCAGCGTACGGGCCAAACTATGGATATGACTTGCCGGCATACGGGCCAAGCTATGGTAAAATGTGAAATACCGGCGTATGGGCCGATGATTTTCATGTTATACATATATATATATATGCAAAATGATATAATTGATTTGATAATTAATGATTTGAGATATCCATGTATTACAGTTTCAATATATGTTATATGATATCAGAACCTGGTTGGCTTGGTCTAGGCTAGCACTTGCACAGTACCATTGCTATGTGTCCATGGTCATCATGATTATGATATTTGTGTTAATGCCACTGTAAGGAGTGGTGTGAGATTGGATGGTCGATGTGATTTTTAAGAAGTGTGGGAGTGCCCTTGGTGTATGGACCAGGTATGGCAGACCTATCAGACTTACAGAATGTACTCTTGACTTGACAATGGTCGGCCAACCATTGTCAGGTCCCACCTTCGGGCCACACAACCTAGTCATGTGGGGTTAATACATGACAACAGTCAGCTAACCTAGTAGGATTGTTTTTGTATTATTATTTATATGAGATGAATTATGCTACGGAAACCATTATGTTCTACCATGTTTTGATTATACATGTTTTTCCCAGAAATGATATATATACAGTTTTACTGGTTATATTTATAATTATATGTATACCACAGAAATGCTCATGTTGTCACACACTAGTGTTAGTTTATTTCCCTTACTGAGAGGTGTCCCACCCCAAAATTTTATAAATATTTTAGGATCCCCTGATAGGAGAGCAGGTAAAGCCCCACTGATCTAGTATTATCAATCTGCCCTTCCAAAAGGGTAAGTGTTTTGATAGGGTCAGATATATTTTGTGGGATGACCCTAAGATATCTTTTGGGATGTGTACTATGTGTATATAAATACAGTGGTTGTAGTAACTCTGGTATTATGATGGATGATTTTGTATTTATGTTTATGATTTTATGTTTTCCTGTTACTTAGGCTTTCGCACTGTACTTTTGATATATCCTTGGTACCCATAGGTACAGGTGGATTATGATCCGTTGGGTTTTATTGTATATTAAAAAAAATAAGAAATCTAAGCAGGTCGTCACATTTACCTTTACCATTCCACAGTGAAAACCAAAATCGTCATTGGTTTTCTGGCCCCTTCAGAAAACTGTTGCTGGTTTTCTCCCTACTTTGCCAAGAATATATTTTTCTCATTTTTTTTATTATTTTATTTCCCGAGTCTCTACATTTTTTCTCCCCTGTTTAAGTAATAATCATTGTGTGGGGAAAACTTTGTAGCTTGTGAGTCTTGGCACTTGTGTTGCAAGACTTGTAAGCTTGTATTGTGATTGTGCAAAAATCTTTTTCACAAACTTAATTTCATTTTCAAATATCTCTTGTGCTAGAATTTTGAGAAATTCATTTTAGAAATATTTTGATTACATTTGTTAGAAATCTTTGAAACTCCATTTTTGATTGATATATATTGATAAAGTGTTTCAAAGTTTGATTGAAAATACACTCTTACTCTTGATTGAATATTAATTTTAGATTGAGTGTCATTGCACACATATTGCACTGAGCTTATTGTTCCTATCTGCTTGAGGTGCATTGATTATTGCATGTGCGTACTGGTACAAATCTTCTTGTGTTTAGAAGCATTAGAATTGTACACAAAAATTTGATACTCACTGTTGTATTGCAGGCGTAGCTTAAGTGGGTATTGATCTAGCCCATAAGGATCAGTTGTTAAAGCCTTTTTTGCCCCGCCAAGAGAGTGTGTAAATATTGAGGTTAGCCCTGTGAATTTGACCTGGTTGTAACCGGTGCTGCTCCACCCGTTAAGTGAGCAATAGTGGTAATCCTCAAACTTGCGAGCTAAGGCAGAGACGTAGGTAGTATTGACTGAACCCCGATAACATATCATGCATGTACTTTATATTTCTGCAATTTATTTTCTGAACTTTCATTTACTGCACGTGTATGTTTCTTTCAAAAGTCTGTGAATGTTGTGCATGACTTGATTTCTGCACTTTATATCTATCTACGCATTTGGGATTGCATAGAAAGACCCTAGGTTGGGAAATACTGTTTGTGGATCTGAAATCAACTTAGAAAGTTTTAAATACCCAATTCACCCCCCTCTTGGGGATACACCAATTTCAATAAGACCTTAAGTTGTGTATTACTGATATCTACTTTACCTTGGAAGAAATTTTAAAATTCCAATTCACCCCCCCCCTCTTAGGAATACACCAATTCCAACATAGTCTTTTGTTGATTGTTAACAGAGCATCCCAAAGCATGGTGATGGAATGTTGTGCTTGGCTGTGATTAAAAGCCAAGGTGGAGATTGTTAAAAAATATGTTTATTTTGTTTTTATTTATTGTGACTTTTATCACAGTTGTGCCATTGGATCATCTCTAAATCCAATGGTTGTGTGGTGTCATATATATGTTTGTAAGTCATGGGAAAATATAGGGATTGCTTGTCATTTGTGTAAGGAGAGCTAGAGGGGGGGGGGGGGTTCTTTCTATGAAGAACTTTTCTTCAATGGGTTGAAGGTGAAGGGATGTATGGGGAATCTAGGATTGGGGAGAGACTTATCAGATCTTGTACTACCATCGTTTCATAGTAGATTTTTCTCCAGGTACATGATCCGTAGATGTAGGCAACCTTGCCGAACCACGTAAAATCTCTCATCTCCATTTTTCTGTAAATGTTCTTTGTGTGATTTATTTTATTGATCGGAAGATTAAAATCGATGCGCATCAACAGTCTCTACTATCTTATCTCCACCACCATGCCTCAAATAGACTATGCTCCACTACTCTACCCAGAAGATCCCAAACGGCCCCCAAAAATTAAGGAAAAAGGGGGAATTATGAGGAAATCAGGGTGCCACCCCTTGGCTTGTAAATAAAGAATTTGAAAGAGAAGGGAGGAACTAAAAAGTGATTACTCGGGAGAGTATAAATTAAGGAAAGGCCATTTCAAAAGAGAAATTAACTGAGAAAGAGCAAGTAACTACATGGAAATGACGGATTATCCACCATCCGCCACAGATATCTGATTCAAACCACCATATATCTGCAACTAAATTAAATGTCAATTAACTTACTAATTTTTTATTTTATTTATCAAGTGCCAAAAGTACTTACATCTTTGAATGGTTTCTTTTACATTGTTATATGCTTAATACTACCTCTTTTTTTTTTTTTTTTTGTACATCAATGTGTTATTTCTAGCTATTTCATTTTGTAAAACTAAATTAATAACTTTAAAATCAAGTAAGAAATGCCTTATGTTATCATGCTCCTAGTTGACATTTGGCACCTTAGACATTGCATGAGATACAAACAAATATAAAGTATTATATAATTTATATAGTACTGCTCCATTTACCCACTACTTTCAACCCTAACTAGTTGAATTAAAATAGAGCATAGTGTGAAAGTAATTCTTCAAAAGCACAATGATTTTAGTTATTCATCTTTTAGAAAGTAGCATAAGAGTTTCATCAAACAATTGTGTTTGTAAGGCCGGGCATAGAGGTCTTTGATCATATTTCAATGGTTTTCACTTGCTTGCCTCTTACCTATGTTTACAAGTTAGAAATTTGAAGTTTTGATTTTAATTTGTATGGATTTGATTAGAATGCACTAATGATATATGAAATCATACTAAATTTCATCCAAATCTACAAAAATTTAAATTTTGTGTTCGAATATGCACTTTAAACAACCTTATTTCTTTTCAATTACGAAAGTTAATTGCCCCCACGGACATGGTGCGGTGGAAAGGCATCAGTACGTAAGGAGCATTGGAAGTTCAATTCCAGATAGATACACTTATGGAGCTAGCGGTACCTATGGATGGTAAGAGTTTACTCTGTGAGCCAATAGGTATTGTGGATGGTGAGAGTTCGCTCTGTGAGCCAACGGGGACCATGGATGGTGAGAGTTCTCTACGAGCCAGCGGGGACCATGGATGGTGATGGAGATGTCGGGTTGGCCGAATGTCCAACTGATGCACGGAAGTCGTGTCCGCATTCCGGACTTTACCCTAATCAGCGAGACCTGGGGGTGGAGGACACTGATCCGTAGGTTTGGTGCTGTACTAGAGGATCCAAAGGGCTCGATGGTGGCTAAAGTTCCTATGTAATAAAAAAAAAAAAAACTAAAGTTAATTTCTTCTTTTGACTTCTAAAGTAATTCTAATTGCCAATTCTAGTTTTAATAAAGAATTGGCATTCCTATTAATTAGCTAATAATTCTACTTAGTTGCAAGGCCTAAGATTAGCATTAGGACTACATATAGATGGTCAAACTTTGCCCCAACACCATATACATAAGGATTCTCTCAATAATTAACATTTTAAAATTTTTTCCAAGAACTTGGCTTTTATATTAATTTTAAGTTCTATTTTTTAAAGAAATTAAAAAATCCTAGGCAAAAATAGGAAATTTTGTAAAGAGATTAAGGATTGATGATATGTTGATGTTTTGACAAATGGAGGCTGAGAGGCATACCATTGATGCAGAGATTGGATGATATGGTGAAGCTTAGTAATAAAAATGAAAAAATGTTAGTGGTTTAAAATGGGATCACTTGGTTATGCAACATAATTAACCTAATAAATTCTCAAAAATATAATGGTTGTTGTAATCATCAAACAACTTAACAATTTGAATTTAATTGAGAGCTACATTGATCCATTTTGATTAGCATCCTGAAATAACATGAAAGATTGTCTACTGAATGAATAACATTATTGATTGACATATAGGAATTATTAAGTTAATTAAACCCTTTATAATTTCAAGAAATCATTGAGAGGACATTAATCCTTGCAACAAACTAACATTTCCCCGTCTTCTTTCCTCTTACCCAAATGCTATCAGTCCCCACATTAATCGCACATCATTTGTTGGACGAATTGTCCAAAAGAAACGTAGGAAGACCCATCTCTTGTAAGAGCCTTCCTAATCTTCTCCCTCATCTCCTTAACATTTTTCCTAATCACTTCATCTCCCTCCATTACACCTCTTATCCCTCTCTCTATCTCATTTGCATTCACCAAATCACCATTGTCCTTGTAATCTATTTTGATCTCCACCCCTAGCCCTAGCTCCCTCGCAATCACGAATGCATTTAGTTGTTGCTCTGCATACATTGGCCATGTTGCAATCGGCACCCCATACCACATGCTCTCCAATATTGAGTTCCATCCGCAGTGCGACACAAATCCTCCTACTGCTCTATGGGCCAAAACCGCCACTTGTGGAGCCCATCCAATAACCTTCCCAATCCCAGCTGTTCGCTCTAAGAACCCTTTTGGTAGCACCTCTTCAGGGTTGTCATAATCAGTTGGAAACCCAATATTGTTTTTAACTGTTGATGGTGGGGGCATTCGTAACGACCAGAGGAATCGACGCCCACTAAGCTCTAATGCAAGTGCAATCTCTCTTACTTGGTTTGTGCTGAAGCTCCCCATGCTTCCAAAGCATAGGAACACAACTGATGATGGGGGTTGATCATCGAGCCAAGACATTATGCTAGACCCCTTTTGTGCAGACATTATGCTAGACCCCTTTTGTGCATCATCCGTTAGATTGAGTATGGGTCCCACCGGATAAATGGGCGGAGTTCCATCTATGCCAATATTAGTATTGAGGGTGTTGATTGTATTAGATTCTAACTCCACGCACGTGTTTACCAAAATACCCTTTGATTCCCTCAATCTTTTGGCGCTGTTAAGGATAGCCGTAGACGCACCATCCTTGTCCACCATAAAGGAGGGCAGCACCCTAGCCGGAACCGGATTGGCGAAACAAGGGATGACCAACTCAGCGTCTGAATTGGTGAACTCCGTGACGTCCCGATGATGGTCATCGCGAAGGGTTTGGAAATGGAGCACGAGACCGAGAAAGGCAGCGCCGGACGGGACGAACACGTAGGAAGGCAGGCCCAACTCCTTCGCCAGGTCCATCATCAGAGTGCAGATCAGGTCGACGACGAACCCGGCCACAGGGGCGGAGCCTGGAGACGCACTGAGTTCAGCGACGGCGGC
Source organism: Malania oleifera (assembly GCF_029873635.1). Taxonomy (NCBI): domain Eukaryota; kingdom Viridiplantae; phylum Streptophyta; class Magnoliopsida; order Santalales; family Ximeniaceae; genus Malania; species Malania oleifera. The sequence continues at coordinate 13,937,187 of NC_080423.1, forward strand.
TCGGACTTTGGGTATGCTGGGGCTGACAAGGTCGTCGGAGGATTTATAAGCAGGTGGATCGTCAGGGGTTTGTTGTGGGGGAGGGAGGTTTAGAAATTTGATGCCGCCGGTGCCGGTGGAAGCGGCGGAGATTGATTTGATATATGAGTCGGTCATAGACGGGAAGGGACTGTGGATGATGAGCACGGTGGCGGAGAGGTGGGGGTAGCGATGGGTGAGGAGCTTCGCGATCTCCACCATGGACACGATGTGGCTGGCGGCTGGAAATGGGATAAACATCAGCTCTGCTTTCTTCATTCTTTCTTATTCTCAGTACTTTGGCTTGCTCTTGAACTTGCCGGTGTATGTGTATATATATATATATATATATATATATATATATATATAGAGAGAGAGAGAGAGAGAGGGGGGGGGGGGGGGGGGAACTTGCATTATTGCCCATTGCGCGTGCTTGGAGGTCCATTTGACCTATTGGTTTGGTGTGACATGTGCGCTGTGCGCAAAGTGAAGGGAAAAGGCTTGCCAAATCCACGAAGCTTCTTTCATCATGGGCTTTCATGGCAGACAACTAGAAATTTTCTTTGGCACAAAGATATATATAAATAATATTAAATTAAAGTAGTATTTGATTATTTTACATTTTATCTAAATTCACATAAATTCAAAATCAAAATCTTTATCATACATAGAGTAATTTTATATTTCCTACATGTATAATTAAAATGCTCACAAATTTACAAATAATATAATAAATAATTGTTTCAAATAAAGTTCATTTAAAAAATAATTGAAAGAAACACTTTCTTGCATTTCATTATAGTCCTATTTTATTTTATTTTACATGAAAGTTTTAAATTTTTTAAGTTTATTTTGTTTTTTAAGAGTAAGACTCGAGTAGTATTTTGCTAGAGATAAATATTTAATTTATTATAAGTACTTTTTATTTTTGAAATTTCAATCTCCCACTGAGCTACATTTGGATCTACCACCGATGTCAATCTAATTAGGAGAAAATATGTAGAAAATATGTTCCTTCACATGTTCATACGCTCATTTTTAGCATGTAAAACATGATTAGGTTAATTTTATATTTACTTAAATATATGATGGGTGCGACCTATTTACCACATACACTTTTCTGAAAAAATAATATTGCATATCTAGAAATAAAATTGCTATAATAATTTATTATGACCCATGATTCAAAGCCTAGGTAGGCTTTCGACTCATCAACCGAGTGGACACGTCAACATGCTTTCCTTGATTTCCTCTTCACTAGCATGCATAGCAATTATGTTCGCTGCTCATCAATAGCCCACTACTATATGCTAAAGTTTCTTTTAGTCTCAAAGTTTTCCCAATGAATACACGATAAATAAATGACTAGCTTAATTAAGTTTTAAAATGTATAAGCAGTAGAAAAAGTCTTGTTAATATGTACTCCAGTAGTTTTCATATTACACTTAAGTAAAAAGAAAGAGAGAGAGAGAGAGAGAGAGAGAGAGAGAGAGAGAGAGAGAGAGAGAGAGAGAGAGAGAGAGAGAGAGAGAGAGAGAGAGAGAGAGAGAGAGAGATCTATTAATTATCTACAAGATGATTTCTCAAAAGAAAAAAAAACAATAAAAAAATGTGTTATGCACAAGGTCAAGCATGAACTATTAAAATTATCACATCTCTTTAGTTTTATTGAGATGCCTAAAATTAGAAAAAATCAGTAGTTATAATATATAATGTTTTCATCTAGTTTTGAAAAATATTATCAAATCAAAATATTTAGTAATAGACTGATGGAAAATAAAGAAAATCTCTTGTTTCGGTCGCTAAGGAGACATTGAAATGGTCAAAATTTGAGAGTTTTATGTTATAAGGTATAGGGTTCAAATCTTGAGAAGGGTGAGAAGAAGTATATATAAGGGAGCTTCAGCCCAATTTAAACTTCCAATCCATCTAAATAAAAGATATATAACTTTCATAACACAAAATAATATTTGTCAATCTGATAGGAAACATTCTAGTAGTTATAGTTTAGGACTTATATATATAAGTTTCGAGTTTGAATTCAAAAATACGGGAAAGGGTATGAAATGGAAGATGGGTCACACCCTATCGTGTACTATTTATCAAATGGAAATTATTTATTTTGTAGGTGTGCTTATGATAGTTTAAATATATATTTCATGTAATATGCTATATTTTTAAGAATAATTAAATCAAATATATCATTTAATAATTTTACTAATTTTTTTTAGCTTTGTTTATGATCAAGGGACAAAAGTGCCTTACATTTTTAAAATAGTTTACTTTATATCATGCTTATTACTCTCCTTATTTTATGCATTGATCAGTGTGCTTTCTAGATATATAGCTATTTTTCTATTCAGGAAACTAAATTAATCAACTTTATACAAAAGTTACAATGACCTATGTTATGCATCTATGCGCCTTATACATTGCGTGAGGTACAAACTAACAATAATTATTATATAGCAATAGCCCATTACTTTTGTAGAGACATGGAAAAGTAATAATAATGGAAATAATAAAGAAAAAAAAAAAAGAAGAAAAAAGAAAGAGAGAGAAAAGAAGAAGGAATAAAATTCCTTGATTATTTCAACTCATCAACCGAGCGGGTAGGCCAACATGTTTTCCTTGATTTCTTCTTCATTAACGTGCATAGCATGTTCGCTGCTCATCAATAGCCCACTACTATATGCTAAAGTTTCTTTTTGTCCAAATATTTTCCCAAGGAATAAATGAAATAATATGTGTGTATAGCAAAATGTTTTACTTGAAGACAATTTTTTTTTTTTTTTTGATAATCTGGGGACTCCAACCACTGTCACGCCACTCTGAATACTATGAAGCGGCACCAAATTTGGGAGGTCAAAGCTGCCCGCCTATTTACGCTCCCTTGGTAATTCATCGACCTTGAAGGCAAATTATTATGTAAAAGTAGGTATTTTTTATGATATATAGATGTGGAATACACAATAAATAAATGACCAACTTAATTAAGTTTTAAAATTAATGAGGATATAAGCAGTAGAAAAAGTCATGTTAATATGTAATTCAGTAGTTTTCACATTAAACTTAAGAGGAAAAAAAAAAAAGAGATCTATTAATTATCTACAACATTATTTCTCAAAAGAAAAAATAAATAAAAGATTGTTCTAAGGCACTGGGTCAAGCAGTTCTTTTATTTTTGGTTTTTCAAAATATTTTGGTTCATGTTCTAATAATGAAGCTGAATTGAGAGCAGTGTTGAAGGAATAAATCTTTACAAACAATTGGGTCATATCAGTATTGATATTGAATGTAATTCGAATATTGTAGTAAACTGGATAAGATCCAGTAAATACTCTTTATGATATTTGTAGGATTTTTGGGAGTAACTTATTGGTTTATTTGAGGGAGTAGATTTTTCTATAAATCATTTATATAGAAAAGGGAATAAAGTAGCAGATGCTTTGGCTCGATAAGGTACCATGGGGAGGAATAGTTTGTTTACAAATAGTAGTCAATTTCCTAAAGTTATCAAAGGTTTCTATAAATTGGTTAAGATGGGTACGACTTATATGAGGTATGTTTAGTTGATTTCCTTTTGGTATTGGTATAAGTTTGTTTTCTTTTTTTGTTTGGTTTGATGTACGGGGTATTTTACTGGTTATTATGTAAGCTCCAAGTGTCCTTTTATTTCCACGGTATTTCTCCGCCATTAGTGAGAGTTATTAATAAATTTGGGATGAGGTTGTTATGTGGGTGGCTTCCAACTCTTTCCAAAAAAAAAAGGGCACTAGGTCAAGCATGAAGTATTAAAATTATCATATCTCTTTAATTTTATTGTAATGCCTAAAATTAGAAAATTCTGTAGTTATAATATATAATGTTTTCATTTAGTTCTACAAAATCTTATCAAATCAAAATGTTTAGTGAATGATTGACGGAAATTAAAGAAAAACTCTTGTTTTGGTAACTTAAGAGACATTGAAATGGTGAGAGCTTTATGTTATAGGGTATAGGGTTCAAATCTTGGGAAGAGTGAGGAGTGTGTATATAAATAAGGGAGCTTAAGCCCAATTTGAACTTCCAATCCATCTAAAGAAAAGATATATAACTTTCATAACACAATATAATATTTGTCTATTTCATAGGAAACATTCTAGTGGTTACCATTTGGGACTTATATATTGAAGTCTTGAGTTTGAATTCAAAAAAATAAGAAAGGGTATGAAATAGGAGATGGATCACACTCTATTGTGTACTATTTATCAAATGAAAATTATTTATTTTGTAGGTGTGCATATGATAGTTTAAATATATATTCCATGTGATATATTATATTTTTAAGAATAATTTCATCAAATATGTCCGACTCACTCTAAAAATGAGCTGTTCGGAAGCCATCCCAAGTATAGGAGTTCTGTCGTGTAATATTCAGTCCAAAGGTCAGATCATCTTCTTAAGAAATGTAGTTTAATCTCAAATTTTATGTATTTCCAATCGAAATTAAAATGTCACTGAACTCAATTCAAATTCGGGGGTTTCAAGATTATTTGAGATTTCTTTTGACAAATTAAACGAATATGCAAATTAAATCATAATCCTAACATGCACTGAATTTAATAATGAGAAACGGAAATCCTACGTCTAATTAGACAGGAATTGAAACATGCATTTAAACTTCGGAATAAAAACAAAAAACCGAACTTTTAACAAAATTAAGAACTTAAATCAAATTAAACTTAAACGCAAACAAAAAATCAACAAAAACCAACGCTTTAACAACTTAAACGAAAACCAAACACGATAAAAATGGGAACTTTCAATAAGATTAAGCCTAAACTAAATCGAACTTCAACAATCAAGATTTTAGATTTTAGGGAAACTGCTAATTTAACTTCTAAACAAAAATAACTTCTTCTTTTTTTTCCTTTTTGTATTTTATTCCTTTTTTTTTTTCAATAACCAAATCAGATCTTAATCACTTAACTAAATAACTCGAACAATAATTAAATCTAATGTTAAGTTTAATTGAGAGAAAAAAAATTTTTAAAAAAATTTAATAATAATTATAATTATAATTATAATAACAACACAAAAACTCAAACTTCAAACTTTAACTAAAATTCAATGAAAATTAACAAGATTCATTTAATTATTTTATAGTGAAAATAAAGCAAAAACAAAAACAACTAAAAGAGAAGATATGAAAGAAAAGAAAAAGGAAAGAAAAAAAGAGAGAGAGGTGGAGTAAACAAAAGCTAGTCGTGGTGTGTGAGCTTCTACAGGTTACAGTAGTGGATGGTTGTTCATGGTGGCTGGTAACAAATGCACAACTGTGGAATAGCAGGTCTTCTTGAGCAGCAGTGGTGGTTTGCTGGAATAGTGGGTGGCCTGGAGCAGAGAGCCGTGAGTGGAGAGTCGCAACAATAGGTGGGTTTTGGTCAGGTGGTTCTTGGGTCTAGCCAGCTACAGTAGCAATAGCAGACCTTCACGACAACAGCAAGGCATGAAAAGACTCAAGGAAGAAGGCTGTAGCAGGGAGGCAAGGATAAAGGGGAAAGAGAGGAGAAGAGGAGAAGAAGCAAGGAGAATGAGAGAAGGCGAGAAAAGGGTCGAGAGTGAGAGGGGAACTAGGGACTGTGCGTGAGAAAGAAGGGAGAAGAGGGTTGGCTACTCGGGCAGGCAACGGCAGTAAAAGAAGGTAGCAGCTGGAGCAAGGAAGAACGAAAGCAAGGAGTAGGGGAAGAGAAGGAAGGAAGAGAAGAGAAAGGAGAAGGGAGAAGGGAGAAGGGAAGGCGAGAAAGGAAAAGGGAGAAGAAGAAGGTGTGACCTGGCTGAATGAGAAAAAAAGAAATTTATAAGGAGAGAGGGCCACTGCCCTACCCAGTAAGACACCTGAACCCGGCTACATGGTTGGGTCACATCAGGGCCAAATTTAAATATTTTTTTTTTTTTGCCTTTTTCTCATTTGTTTTTCTCTACGAACGAGGCCAATCTTGACCCTCTTGAAGCTCGTTTCTCTCGAAGCATAAAACATGGAAATTGTAAATAATTTTCTCTTCTTTCTCTAGGATTTCGAATCGTCTCGATCAGAGCTCGGATGGGAAAAATATGTGTAAATTACGAACTAGTACTGGTTTTAGCTCTTAATAATTTTCACGCGATAAAAAAATATAAAAAATTTAAAAATAGATTAATAAAATCCAAATATTAAAAATTAGACACTGTGTTAAAATATTGAGAGTAATTAGGTATTTAATTAAAAATATAAGTCTCAATGCATGAATTAAAACACCTAATTATGCAGTTTAAGTGCATAATCACACCCTCCAACTAATGTTTTGCTAGTCCCTAGTAAATAACATGAATGAATTTCAGGGCGGTATTCATAATTACTAACTCCAACAACATGAAATTAATGCCCATGCAACACAATCATACCATTTCACATGTAGGAATATAACTAAATTTCACACAAGCTCATTTATATTCAATGCACACATCTTCGAAGTACGTCACTCATGCAAGTTTCATCATTATATAGCATTTAAAAGAAGTATACTCACATGAAGTTAACTAGCGATACAATTTAGAGTTAATGTGGTCATATAAATTTGAGTATAAACAGACGAAATCTTGAGGTGTGTGTGATGTGCATGACTCATTACACCTAGGATACCAATGGACACCTATAGAATGGTTGTTTTGACTCGGCCTACTGGTATACCCTCAAGAACACTAAAAAAGAATGGGTTCACTCATCATATGTGAGGAGGAGTGTCACAAACAAACATCCCACGCATTGTAAGGAACAAATGCTAGATGTATCTAGTGGACTAGTTTGAAAAGGATCTAACTTATCTGTGAGGTGTCGAGTCCTTCACCCTAACATCTTCTCACCTACTCACCATATCCAATCAAGACCACCCTAGACCAACTTATTCAAAAAATTAGCGTGAATACATCCGAAGTAATAAACGGTTGAAGAATCTTCACACGTGAAAAACATGTGTCATGTCCCTAACTTTCTATGGTATTTGTGCGGAGCAGGCATTAGCATTTCATTTCATGTGCATTTCTATTTTTTTTTCCTTTTCTTTCTTTTGCTCATTTTTCAATTTTTGTCTTTTCTTAGTCAATTAAGACAATCATTACACTTATTTTGTTGTCTTCATACCATCAATGGGAATTAAGCTCGAATAGTAGTCTATTAAATAAGTTTATCTTTAAGGGTGGTTCAGCCTTCATATCTCGAGTAGGCTACAAGACTTAGGTTTCTATCTTCTCACTAGATGACACCTCTAGGTTAGCAAATCAAAAATAGAGACTAGTATACAAAGAATCATTCAGAAAAAAGGACAACTAAGTTTTATGAACTCCGATTTGATGTTAACACTCAAAAGGACGATAAATAGTTCAAGGATATCTCATAAGGTGTCATAGTCGCCACAGGTGTTCTCTCAATGCTCACAAGGAACCCTAAGTGCAATGAATCACGTGAATGTGTCTATTCAGCCTTATGAGATGTCGTGTAAATACAAGAGTTTATATAGCCAGATTAACACGAGTGTACTACCGATCAATTCTTCATGGAGTTACAAAGTCATATAAAGAGAAACTACACATAAATGACTCAAGTGTGTAATTCTTAGGTTATATGCAAGTATATGAAGGGTATAAGTCGGTGTTAATCATGACATAAGTTATTGTAATTCCTCAATACTCTTTCTTTTTTTTCTTTTTTTATTTTTTATTTTTTTTCAATTTAATATATAAAACCTAGCAAGTATACGTGCATAGTTTCACATGCAAATGCTCACCCCCCCCCCCAACTAAAGTTAAACATTATCCTCAATGTGAAAGCATAGGGGAAATAGAAAAACAATGCATGGGTGAAGTAGGGCGTACTTAGGTGGAGAAGTAATGGAAAAGAAAAACTGAATTACAAGAAAATGTACCTAAAAATTAACGAAAAATAAAATAAAGTAAAACAAAATGAAAAGAAGGAAAAGAAAAACATCACAGTTGTTTGGTAGAGGCTCTGGAGGAATTTCATCTGGTGGGTGTAGGTTTATAAATTGAACTAATGGATCTCCAAATTTGAGCCGCCACAATGAATCAATTTGCATACCTGTACGAAAGTCAGCCTCAAATGCATTAATACTCTTCAAAATACTAGACAATACATGTGCAGATTGACTTTCTTGTTTTAACAAAAAGGGATCTTTATTCAGCATATTTTTCAAGAAATTTACTTCTTTATGAACTGGTTTTTGAGGAAAAGTTGTTGGAACAATTACCTTTAGTTCTTCAGAAGCATTAGGATTAAAAATTTTACCTAATTCCTTGAAAGTTAAACATTCACCATTCTGCTCACCCTCTTTATTGGGTGTACCAATCATCTTAGCACTATAGGGATTTGCTTCAATATTGGACTCCTTGACATTTATTCTAATCGGGAGTGATGGTTTCACAGTTGCCAAGCTCAGAGGATAAGGTACCACAGGTTGGTACTCCTTATTAGTATTAACCTTCTCATTAACTAACCGCTTCACGTCTAGACCCACTTCCTTTGGTTTTTCTTTGACTTCATCTATCTTAGCCGTAACTTCCGGTGCTAGGACAACTGGTTGTTTGTCGATGAGTAACTCAGGTTGGGAAACTTCTTTTTCGCTTCTCGAAGTAATGACAACCTCCGCTGTCTTAAGAGAAACATTATGTATTTGTTGTTGTTGCTGCTAGTATTCTTGAGGACTAGGCTGAGGTTCCATCAGAAATTCCCCTTTTTCTAAGATATCCAACTACGTGCTTATCACATTAATGGTGTATCGCAATTCACTTATGTCCTGAATATACTGATTGATTTGAATTTGCATGAACTGTTGGAAGGCATCCTTAAAACACATTCCCGGTAGAGCAGGTGCTGCATTAGATTGAAATCCTAATGGTGCATAGCTCTGAGGGATCTGTTGTGGCTGATACTGAGATGGAAGAGTGCATGGGTAATATGTTGGCTTATATTTATCTCCACCACTAATTGTGCTGATAGGTTGTATTGTCATGGGTGCCTGATTATATCGTGTATTCCATTGTTGGACACTTGCAGTTAGGTAATCAAAGAATGGTAGTATCCGATCTGGTTCCTTACTGAAGAGTTCTCCATTGCACATGGTCTGGATAAAGTACTTGCAATCAAGAGTAAGAGTTGTGTAGAAACAGTTAACTAATCTCCATGATTCAAACCTGTGATGTGGACAAATACTTTGTAGATCCTTGAACCTGTCCTAGCAAGCCTAAAAAGTCTCGTCACCCTTCTACATAAACTGAATGATCTGTTCCTGCAAAAATTGAGTTCTCTGTGAGGGACAAAACTTATGTAGAAATTCACGCTCCATATTAGCCTAATTAGAGATAAAGTGAGGTCTCAAAGAATTAAACCACATCTGCACCCTATCCTTCAAAGAGGCAAGAAATAAAGATAATCTAGTAGATTCATCAGTTCTAGCATGAGAGAAAAAAATATTGCAAGTCAACTCGAACTTCGTTAGGTGCTGATAAAGGCATTCAGATTCTGTCCCATAGAACTGATGTAGCAATGACTTCCTCCCATGCTACATCATGAAATTAAGTTCGTCATTAAGTCTGTCCCATAGAACTGATGGTGCAGTGGTGTATTGAAGTTACAAAAAAATTTATAAGCGTGCGTGGTGCAGGTGCAGTCATAATTTTTTTTTCAAAGCTTAATTTTTTTTCTTTTTTTTTTTATTTTTATTTTTCATTATAGTAATTAAAATGACGGGAAAAACACTAATTTGAGATTAAGACCGACATTCCTCGGCAACGGTGCCAACACTTGACTCACTTTAAAAATGAGTAGCTCGAAAGCTATCCCAAGTATAGGAGTTCTGTCGTATAATATTCAGCCCAAAGGCCAGATTGTCTTCTTAGGGAATGTGGCTTAATCTCAAATTTATATATTTCCAATTGAAATTAAAATGTCACTGAACTCCGTTCAGATTCAGGGTTTTCAGGATTATTTGAGATTTCTTTTGACAAATTAAACGAACATGCAAATTAAATCCTAATCCTAGCATGCACTAAATTTAATAACGAGAAACGAAAATCCTACATCTAATCAAACAGGAATTGAAACATGCATTTAAACTCCGAAATAAAAACTAAAAACTAAACTTTTAACAAAATTAAGAACTTGAATCAAAATCAAACTTAAATGCAAACAAGAACTCAACAAAAATTAACGCTTTAACAACTTAACGATAACCGAACATGATAAAAATGGGAACTTTCAATAAGATTAAGCCTAAACTAAATAAAACTTCAACAATCAAGATTTTAGATTTAAGGGAAATTGCTAATTTAACTTTTAAACAAAAATATTGTTTTCCTTTTTGTATTTTATTCATTTTTTTTTCAATAACCAATAGGACCTTAATCAATTAACTAAATAACTTGAACAATAATTAAATCTAATGCTAAGTTTAATCGAGAGAAAAAAAAATTAAAAAAAAATTTTCATAATAATAATAATAATAATAATAATAATAATAATAATAATAATAATACTGACACAAAGACTCCACTTCCAATTTTAACTAAAACTCAATGAAAATTAACAAGATTCATTTAATTATTTTAAAGCAAAAATAAAGCAAAAACAAAAACAACTAAAAGAGAAGATATGACAGAAAAGAAAAAGGAAAGAAAAAAAGAGAGAGAGAGGTGAAGTAACACAAAAGTTGGCTGTGGTGTGTGAGCTTCTATAGGTTGCAGTAGTAGATGGTTGTTCGTGGTGGCTAGTAGTAGATGCACAACTGTGGAACAACAGGTCTTCTGGAGCAATAATGGTAGCTTACAGGAACAGTGGGTGGCTTGGAGCAGAGAGCCGTGAGCAGAGAGCAGCAACAACAGGTGGGCTTCGATTAGGTGGTTCTCGGATCCAGCCAGCTACAGCAGCAGTAGTAGACCTTCACGACAGCAGCAGGGCACAACAAGACTTGAGGAAGAAGGTTGTACCAAGGAGGCAAGGACAAAGGGGAGAGAGAGGAGAAGAGGAGAAGAAGCAAGGTGAATGAGAGAAGGTAATAGAAGGGCCGAGAGTGAGAGGAGAGTTAGGGACTGTGCGTGAGAAAGAAGGGAGAAGAGGGTCAGCTACTCGGGCAAGCAACAATAGCTGGAGCAAGGAGGAACATTAGTAAGGAGCAGGGGAAGAGAAGGAAGGAAGAGAAGAGAAAGGAGAAGGGAAAAGGGAAGGAGAGAAAGGAAAAAGGGAGAAGAAGAAGGTATGCCCCGACTGAATGAGAAAAAAAGAAATTTATAAGGAGAGAGGGCGACTACCCTACCCAGTGAGACACTCGAACCTGGCTTGGAGAGGACCCGACTGCATGGTTAGGTCACATCAAGGTCAAATTTAAATTTTTCTTTCTTTTCTTTTTTTTGTTTTTCTCTATGAATGAAGCCAATCTTACCCCTCCTGGAGCCCGTTTCTCTCAAAGATCAAAACACGAAAGTTGTAAATAATCTTCTCTTCTTTCTCTCGAATTTCAAATTGTCTCAATCAGAACTCGGACGGGAAAATTATGTGCAAATTACAATCTGGTACCGGTTTTAGCTCCCGTTAATTTTCCTACGATAAAAAAATATCAAAAATTCATAAATAACTCAATAAAATAAAAATATTATAAATAGAACACCGTGTTAAAATATTGAGAGTAATTAGGCATTTAATTAAAAATATAAGTTTCTATACACGAATTAAAACGCCTAATTACGTAGTTTAAGCGCGTAATCAATGTCATTTATTAATTTGGCTAATTTTTTTACTTTTTTTTTTTATCAAGGTCTAGAAGTACTTTACATTTCTTAAATAGTTTATTTTATATCATCATATGCTTATTACTCTTCTTATTTTTATGCGTTGATCAATACGCTTTCTAGATACCCATTTTTCTATTCATAAAACTAAATTAATTAACTTTATTTTATGCTGGGGATGTGGCTCATATTTTGAGTGGAAAAGTATGTACCGGGAAAGTTACGTGAAGCAGGGAACAAGAGTAAGAGAGAAGGCTATAAGAAGAGGGCAAACTGTTGACGGTTTGGGCTGTAACTGTCGATGATTTTAGGCAAAATGTAGAGTGTTACTTCTCAGCTCCAAACCATCAACGGTTTCTGACAGCGAACATCACATAATTCAGAACTGAGAAGCCAGTAGATTGGGTTTATCATAACTTTTCCTTCGGGGGATTGTTACAAAGACTTTTTAGATAGGATCTACGGTTCCTGTACATTTAGAGTTCGTATATAATCAATGATTTGTAACTCTAATGTAAGCTTGACATTGTTCATAGTGAAGAACATAGTCGCTACTCTCGTGGATATAGGAAAATTGCCAAACCACACAAATCTTGTGCCTTTTGATTGTATTTTCGTCCTTCTTATTACTGAGTGTTTGCTTCTTTAGTATATTTCATCCTTGAGTGATTGAATTGGTTCTTTGTTGATTAATTCATTTGTGATTGTGTGCTTCCGCTGTGCATCTGCAAACAACAAGTGGTATCAGAGCTATTGGTTCTCAATGGCTGGGGTCCCTTCGATAAAGTTTGATGTGAATAAGTTCGATGGAATTAGTAATTTCAGGATTTAGCAATAGAGAGTGAAGGAATTGCTAGCAGTGTAGCAAGGGATGGTGAAGGATGATGTGAATGATGCAAATTAGAAGGATCATGAAGCAAAGGTTATGTCCACTATCCGGCATGTTTGGCTGATGACGTGATGTACAACGTCATGGACGAGGAATCATTGGCTGCGATTTGGTTGAAACTAGAAAGTCAGTACATGTCCAAGTCGCTTTTGAACATGTTGTATCTTAAGATAAATATTTATTGGCTTAAAATGGCAGAGGGTTCGGACCGGACTTAGTACATCAACACTTTCAATCAAATCATTAATGATTTGAAGCGAGTTGATATGAATTTAGAGGAAGAGGATAAAGCATTGATGCTGCTGAATTCCTTATCGACCTTTCCTACATACGAAAACCTAGTTATGATGCTGAAACCTTGGAGTTGGAGGACATCACGAGTGCATTACTAGGGTTCCACAAAAGGAACAAGGCTAGCGATGAGGGTTCACATGCTGAAGGGCTTGTGGCAAAACTGAATCAGGATCATGGGAGGAACGGTTTCAGGGGTGGGTTAAGCAGCCATAGGGCTTGATCCAAATCCAGGAAGAAGAAAGACATGCGGTGTTTTTAAGTGTGAGATAAGAGGGCACTTAAAACTCGAGTGTTCAGAGAAAGGGAAGGGAGTTGCTGATGTGGAATGGTGCTGCGTACAAAGTGATAGGATGTATGATGGTGTGGTGAGGACTTTGTGTGATGTAAGGCACATACCAGGGTTGAGGAAGAATCTGGTTTCATTAGGCACCTTGTAGGGCATATGGGTAAGCGTGGGATAAGGAACTTCATAAGAGGAATCTTCTGAATAAGGGGGTAAAATCATGTAAGATGGAGTTTTGTAAGTACCATGTGCTTGGGAAGCAGAATCAAGTTCAGTTCATAACATCCACGCACAAGATGGAGGGAGTACTAAACTACATTCATTTGAACATTTGGGGATTGATGAGAGCGGCATCACGAGTGGGGCATATGTATTTCATGAGTTTTATAGACGACTACTCACGAAAGGTCTGGGTTTACTTCATACATCACAAGTCGAAGATGTTTGTTCAATTTAAACTGTGGAAAGCGGAGATGGAAAACCAAACTGGGAGAAAGATCCAGTCCTCAAGACAGACAATAAAATTGAGTACACAAACTCGAGATTCAAAGAGTTCGCCAGACACTGCAGCAAAATGGTGTGGCAGAGAGGATGAATTGAACCCTAGCTGAAAAGGCTCGGTGCCTAAGGTTGCATGCTAGTACCCTAAGTATACCTCATTTGAGATTGTCAGTTATTTTGATGCTGACTTTGCTAATAGCAAATTTGATTGAATGAGCATGAGTGGTATGTGTCATTTCTTAGGACGATATCTAGTTTCTTGGTTTTCCAAGAAACAAAACTTAGTTGCACTATCCACAGCTGAGGCTAACTAAATAGAAATTGGAAGTTGTTGTGCTTAAACTCTCTACATTAAACAAAAACTTATGAATTAAAAATTACACTATGACACTATTCCCATAAAATGTGATAACACTAGTACAATAATCATCTCAAAGAACCCCATTTCACACTCACGAAACAAGCATATTGAGATTAGACATCACTTAATTCATGATCATGTGCTAAAAGGGGATGTGACACTTGAATTTGTGTGTACTGATGAACAATAGGCCGATATATTCACCAAACCACTTCAAGAGGATATATTTATCCAAATCAGACGTGAATTAGAATTATTGCACACTAGGGAAGTTGCCTAAAAATACTTAAGAAATCATTTGAGGTAAAAAGAAGGGAAAAATAGGCAAAATAACAATTTTTTGTGAATTTTAGTTGACTGAAGAATAGGCCCAGTCGACCGAAACATGGCCCAGTCGATTGGACCAAAAGACCAGTCAACTTGAACCTTCTATTTGCCCCTCAGAACCATTTTGCATGCAATCCAGACGATCGGAACTTTCTATGTGCACTCCAGTCGACCTAATCTTTCCCTAGTCGATCGTAGCAGTGGTATTTGAACCATTTGTGAAGATCCAATCGACTAGACATGTCCTCAATCGATCGAACAGAAAGAAACTTGAACCATTTTAATAAAGATCCAATAGACTGGACCCTGCTTCAGTTGACCAGATCATCGGGGCTTAAATATTTTTTCATGCCCGAGTGCTTCATTTTTTCCAATCTCTCAAATTCAAACCCACATTTATCCTCTCTACCATCCCTCCACCATCAAATACATGCCTTTCTCCATAAAAAAATCCACAAATATCATTCCTTTGATCTCCTCCTTCATCATGCTTAGGGGAGAAAAGAGGAAATCCGTTTAGGAGGCAGGTGAAAGCTTCAGGAAGTGGTTCATCTCTACCGACGAGAGGAAGAGATATGAGGCACACTTTTGAACCAAAGATTACATCATTGTTAAAGTTCTGGATTTAACCTTCATGAATTTGTATTTTCAGAATGTGATGGAAATGTTTAGGTTCGTAGGGTGGCTTGAATTCATTTCATTCCAACCTAGGGGAGTGCACTCAAATCTGGTTCACCTCTTTTACGTGAACTTAGGACATGATGACAATGGGTACTCTACTCAGATTCTTGAACAACTCTTTATGTTTGATGCTGACCTATTAGCAGAAACATTTGAGATAGAAAAAGGAGATTTTTATCGTCTTGACCCTAGCTTCTCATGGATAAATGAGCAAGGCTTCACAATTGAGGCTTTTCTAAACCGGGTGATGGAATATCTTGTGATAACCCTAAACCATCCCTCAGTATATAACATTCACCCTAAAGGCCAAGGTGATCCGCCACCTTATTTCCTACAATATCTTGCCTAAGAGTGAATCCAGAGTCTATGTATCATACTTAGACTATTTCATAATGTGGTGTCTATTTGAGAGTAAGAAGGTTGACCTGCCTAGTCTGATAATCAAATGGATGTTTTCTAAGACCATTGGGCATCGGATTATCATGCTGTATGGGGGAATCATTAACA
The DNA here is from genome assembly GCF_029873635.1 of Malania oleifera. NCBI lineage: Eukaryota > Viridiplantae > Streptophyta > Magnoliopsida > Santalales > Ximeniaceae > Malania > Malania oleifera. The sequence continues at coordinate 13,952,865 of NC_080423.1, forward strand.
ACATTTTTGAGAAATTAGGACTCACCTGAGGGCCTTCATTGCTTGTTAGAGACGAAGTACTTATATCTTCTCCTCCACAATAGTAAAATAGATGGGTTATAAACTACTTGGAAATATCTAGGTAGCACAGGCTCCACTGCAGAGGAAGGTAGCGGATCAGTATGTTGCTCAACAGGATCAACCCTAGCAACCTGAAGAGACCTCAAATTCTAAAATCTTGGCCTCCATTGAAAGGCCTTCCAAGTCTTTCAATAAGTTTATAGCTTCTACTGACTCCTAATTCATCTCGATACAGAATGAATTTATTGAATTAACAGATATCGTGCAATCCAACTTCACCATCATCAATGACTACTTCAATGACCTTGAAGGCATTGACAACTTAAAAAGGGAAAAATTCAATGGATGTTAATGGCAGTGAGGCAGTTCTTCTAATGGAGAGCATAATGGTGGTGATGATCAGACTGCTTCATTAAGCGGGAGAAGCAAATTTTTCAGATAAACAATTTGATCATTTGGTTCTATAATTACAAGCACTCACTATATTATCTTGTTTGTGTTTTTATGTTTTGTGAGCAAAATAATGGATATTAACAATTTTATCCTTTGGTTCTACAATTATAAAAACTCACTATATTATCTTACTTTTGTTTTTATGTTTTGTGAGCACAGTACTGAGTATTACTATCCATAACTTGTTGAATGTTTAAATTCATTTGATGGATGGTTATTACTTCTTGATTATAAAATGAACTGTTTGTGGATATACTGAATTGATTAAGTTGAATACCATCTGCATGGTTGATGTAGAATGTATGTTGGTAGTTGATTAGGAGATTTGCATGCTGATTGAGTTGAATACCATCAGCATGGTTGATGCAGAATGTATGCTGGTAGTTGATTAATTAGGAGATTTTCATGCTGATTGGATTCATATCATCTGCATGGTTGATGCAGACCTTGTGATTGCATGTTGATAGTTGACTAGAGTGTTGCATGTTACTTAAATGATCAAATACAAATATGCATGCTGACTAGTTGACTAAAATTATGTTCAAACCAACACTCCGATTACACAAGCCTTATTTTTGAACTCTAATTATTTTTAAAAAATCTTATGTAACTTCAGAGTAGCAAATTAATGGTTTATGAACTTTTTCTGGTCTCATCATGTTTAACATTTCATTTTGACCTTAAATGACCACTTATACTATTTTTGTGCACAAAATTGCAAAATTTTCAAACAATTATAAGTCTGTCATCTAAGCACATTTTTGTGTCAAAAAGGGGAAGTTTTATCATATTGTGCTTAGTTTAGTCCTTTTGTTGATGATAAAAGGGGGAGAAGTGTCTGAGTAAGATTGCCAAAATGCATTTTTAATGTACCCTGCTTCTTGATTTTCAAAATTGGCTTAGATTTCATTTGAAGAAATTGTTTTCAAAATCAGATTCAATACTAAATGCAAATTGATCTGAAATTCAAAATTTATCAACTTAAAAAATTCCAATGTCTTCTTATTTAAATAGGCCTGAAAAACACTGTCAACATTTACATTATGCATATTGTAAGGGAGAGCCTTGTCAGGCTAACCTCATTTTGCTCCTGTATTTGTCATCATCAAAAAAAGGGCGATTGTTGACTTTTTGAGTCCTATCCTGTTTTGATAATAACAAATCATAAGCATCTCATTTGTGCATTTACTATATGGAAAAATTTATGATTCAGAAGACACGAATAGTCAATGCAATATGGAAGCCATGAGGCATTCAATGTACACTTCACATGGCCCATTCCATGGCAAATTGAAGAAAAAAGAGTGAAGACACGTATTTTTTTGGTTGTATTGTATTTAGTATCAAATGTAAGTGCATGTCTTATTTGATCTGATATGAAGCTCAATAATGACCATAGATTGACACTATACCCAAGTTTTCTAAAGGGCTCAGTCGACCGAATCATAAGCTCGGTCGACCGGCATTCATGTAAGGATGATCTTGCAGATTGGATCATCAGCCCAGCAAATCGAGCTACGCTAAAAGGAAAATCGCCTTAGGGTCGGTCGACCGGGCCTTGGGTCAGTTAATTGGAACTCTTAGGTTAAGGCTTTTTTTGAGTAGAAAACAGCCATAAAATTCAAAATATATTATTATTATTATTATTATTATTATTATTATTATTATTATGTCAAACGGTCATATTGTGTTTTTGCCTATAAATACCATGCCCAAAACACTTGGAGACACTTTTGCCAATAACATTTAATACTCTTACATTGTTGGGCATTTATTATATTCATTTTCTCAAATCAAAGCTCTCCTACTCTCTTTATTTTGCAAAAATCATTTTTAGAGAAAAACCTTAACTTCTCCTACTCTTATTTTTTTAAAATACTTTTGGAGAAATCATTTATTGTTATTGAATCTTTGAAATATTTATTATACACACTTTTCACATCAAAGATCATCTACTCTCATTTATCGCAAAAATCTTTTTGAGAGAAACACCCAAACTCTATTGAGCTTCAATCTTATCTTGTGAGAGTACATTAAATTTTTTATTGTACTAAGTAACTTTTCATGAAGCATTTCATTATATACAAATATTTATCTCACTTGTATTTTTGCAGTTCGGGTTTTGAACTGTGCCAAACGAGAGCATATCGTTTGGAGAAATCACTTCGCCTGCAAGGAGTGTTGTAATGGGCATCTCCACTCGAGTGAAGGAGTGTTGTATGAGGTGGCTTCACCTTGGTTGAAGGAGCGGTAAGTGAAAATCCTCAAGCGGTTGTCTTGAGGCGAGGATGTAGGCAGGAATAGCCGAACCTCATAAAAATTGCTGTGTTTGATTTCCCTTTCCCTACTCTCATTTAATTTTTCGCCCTTGTATATCTAAATCCTTATAGTCTTGTAATTGTTTAATTAACCCTAGACTTGAGAGTGGTTGTGTTTTTAAAAATAGGCTAAAAAGTTGACCTAGAATTTTAAAATATCTAATTCACCACTACAAAAAAACTGATTTTTAGTGACGAAAGTATTAGTGATGGTTTCAATTTCATCACTAAAAGTAGCTTATTAGTGATGGTTTTTGGAAACAATCGCTACTAGTGTAAATATTAGTGACAGTTTGGAGAATTGTCACTAATAAGGAAACTTTAGTGACAAAATAGCAATCATCACTAATACTTTCGTCACTAAAACCTAAATTTTCCTACCGAACCATCATAGAAAATCACTTTTCACATGGATACTAACTCGGGAAAATTTTAGCTACATTTTTTGGAGTATTAGTGACGACATCAAAGAGTCACTAAAAGCCACTTATTAGTGATGATTAGATAACCGTCATTAATAATGAATTATTAGTAACGGTTCCTAAAACTGTCACTATTAATGCATTATTAGTTACGATTTTTCTAAACTGTCACTAATAGTCTTTTATTAGTAACGGTGTATATAATTATCACTAATAATTCTTTTCTTTCTTTACTGTGAAAAAGTCAACATTAGTAGTGAGGGTTCTATAGAACCGTTACTAGTATCCTATTATTGGTGACAAATTTGCTAAACCATCACTAATAGTCTTTTTATTTAAAAAATATAAAAATTATTTATTTAACTATATTAGTGATGGTTTAGAATAACCATCACTAATAGTTTGTTATTAGTGATGATTTATGGAAACCATCACTAATAGGCTGGTAATAGTAATGGTTTGCCAAACCATGACTAATAATGTGTGCGTGCGTGCGTATAGGTGTGTGTGTGTGTGTGTGTGTGTGTGTGTGTGTGTGAAATGACTATGTTTGTGTGTGTGATTGTGTGTGTGAGTGTGTGTGTGTGTGTTTTTTGGTGTGCGTGTGTGTGTGTGTGTGTGTGCACGTGCGCGCGCACGCTGTGCATGTGACAATGTGTGTGAGTGTGTGTGTGTGTGTTGGTGTGTGTATGTGTGTGTGTAGGATTTGGTAATTTTTTTAAAATTATTTTTGGAGTATGGAGATTAGAATTAAACTTCTATTACTTGCTTTACCATGCCTAATATATTTTTTGTCTTTGATTTGGTCTTTGAAATGTGTAATTCTAGTTGGTTTTTTAGAAATTGATTTGTTTATTTTAGTTGTAACTGGAATTGAAGTGTCATATGTTATTTTTGTGAAGTTTGAGTAATGTTTGTATTTATTGAGAATATATTGTCGTCTTAACAAATCCTTTTTTCCATTAAAAACAGAGATTAATGTGGGAAATATATGGATGATAGCTTTTAGACTTTTGAAATTTTATGTAAAATAAATTTGAGATGTTAGATACAACATTTTATTGGACGTCTTTTTTCAATAGTAGCATTTTTTCGCAGAACCACTCTTAGTATAACTAATAATCCCTTCTTTCTGTTGTCTAAAATTTTAGGGGCACATTTTCCTTATAATCACGAATGTAGATTTTCCAATTGCCACTAAGCATACATTTAGGTCCTTAGGCATTTGTCGGTATTTATGATATAGTAGATCTTTTGGGCACTTTTGAAATGCACGCTGCTTAGTTGACTAGGATGTTGCATGCCGATTAATTGAACAAATTAAGAACTACATGTTGATTAGTTGACACTAGGTTGTTGCATGATGGTTAAGCGTTGTTATGTTTAATTTAGAATATTGAACCCTTCAATGAAATTCATCCATTGCATAAACTAAAATCATGCACACATGCCGACACTCACCAATACATAAGCCTTGAAAATTAAGGTGTAGTCCCAAGAGGGGGGTGAATTGGGTTTATAAAATTTTTTTAAACCTTTTTACAAATTCACAATCTTTTGTATACTTAATAAACACACAAGAATGTTTTGATTTTAAATACTCAATTAAACCAACCACAATCCACACTCAATATCAATCACATGCCAAATACTTTTAACTATAATAATCAATCAACCACACAAGATACTTAACCAATTGTGAGAACTACAACACTTCCTTATTTCAACGTTTGCAAAAACTCAATTTAGAGTTTAAATAAAGCCTTGTATGAATGAATATTGGTGTACTTCTTTTAACTAATATATGCACAAATGGTTAATCAATGTACTCCCTTTAAGGTTTCTGCAAAAGATTAATCAACGTACTTTCTTAAATTAAAATTTTTCTCAGTCTCAAATTTTCAACTACCTGTACTTGGAAACACAATTTATATATGCTTAAAAATTAAATAGAAAGGGTAGAGAGTGAGATTGAGTTTTTCATGAGGTTCGGCTTATACCCAGCTTATGTCCTCACCATAGGCAAGACCACCTAAGGATTCCACTAAACTGTTCCTTTGTAGGCAGAACAAATCATTTACAATCCCTCCTTTTGTATGGAGCCCCCTCTCCAAACGATACCCCATGCTCGGTACAATGATTCAATAACATGAACCGTCAAAGAAACAATGAAGTAAGAAAAGATTTCTTTTGTACAATAGATGCTCTCAGATAGAGTTGGTTAGTACAAATAAAGCTAAGCTAATACTTCAAAAACAAATATAAAAAAGAAATTGAATTGAAGCTTAAGAATTATTTCACCAAAATTCTTCTCTTGATGTTAATCAGTATATCAGAGGTTTGAGCTTGGAAAATATTGATCAGAAACTCAGAAAATCCCAGAAATTCTCAGTATGAAAGTATGAGCAAGAGTGCTTTTGAGAGAGCAAGAGTAATATGACTTGAAAACCGATTTTCAATGCTTGGTGCTAATTTGATTCAAGAAATCATGTATTTATAGGCTCAAAAAGGTTTAATTCTTGTTACCCAGGTTACTTGGAGTGTTTCCCAAGTTTATACAAAGTTTGGGGCACAAGCAATATAAATTTGAATTTTAAAAACTTTAAAAATATAGCCGTTCACAGTGGTCAGGTGCCTAAGGCTTCGGAATCAGTCACCTGAAGTTTCTAAAAATTGTGAAATTTCAGCTTCAAAATAGGGTCAGGCGCCTGAAGTTGCAGGAGTCAGGCGCTTGGGCCTACACTGCCTATTTAGAATTTCTATAGGAAAATTTTTAGGCTCATGAGGTTAAAAGTTCAGTCGCCTAAAAAGTTATAAATTATGTTTTTTAGTTTAGTTTTCAGAAACTCTTAGCCATCTTGCTTTGTCACTTTAAAAAGCTTTTTCTGCGGTTTTCAAAATCCGGTCTCTATTTCCATATCAATCGCTAACAAGCTTCAAGGCATTTCAAAATGACATTTGTAATAATGTACTTACATAAATCATCCTAAAGAATTAAACACTCTAAACTTGAAGTCATCATATATGTCTTTGCATTGAATCCTCTTAGACTTGAGCTTGAGTCTTCTTTAAGCTTCCACATGTTTTGAATATCGTGGTCCTCCTGAGCTTTCTTTTGATCACTTTGTTGATGGAGTATGACTTTATGGTACTTGTGATCTTGAACTTTCATTTCTTTTGTCCTTTTGATCTTTGTTATACAAGGTTTCCTGAAATTTAACCTTTATTTGTTATCATCAAAACAAGATTCAAAAGCCATGTTAGGCCAACAATCTCCCCCTTTTTGATGATGACAAATAAGGAGCAAATATGAGAGAACCTCAATAAGGTCCTCCCCTTACAATAAGCATGCCTTTTAACAATTATGAAAAATGATGATAAGTATAAGTAAGTTCAAAACTCAATAAGTCACAATCAAGTGTATTGCATTATAGCTCATAGCAACATATATTTTTATGGTCTCATTTTTCTCATTTATTTTTGCTTTTACTCCCCCATGCTATATCTCATGCCAAATTATGTGTTTTATATATTTGATATGTTTTCATTTTTGATGGTTAGTCTCTAAGATACGTTTCTCTCATGTTTGCTCTCTAAAATATCTCTCCCCCTTCGACATCAATCAAAAATTAATGAGGAGCATAGGTACAAAGAGTCCTAGCACATAAAGAACATAGTCATATTACACAAAGACATAAGTAATGGAGTTACAAGCCAAACTTAAAACAAAAATAAACAAAGCAATATAAGACAAAGCCAATATATAGATAGTACTTAATACAACACAAAAGTAATAAATAAATCAATTATTATCAGTGAGCACAACAGGGCTAAGAAAGTTACTGCATTAAAAACCTCCATGAACATATCTAGTGAGTGCAGTGGATCTGAAACTGATGAGGATATGGCTATGCTAACCATAAAGTTTAGCAGATTTTTCGGGAAAAACAGAAAGTCATTCAAAAATTACAAGGAATCTATTACTAAAAAGGGAGAGCCTAGAAAAATAAAAGAAAAGTCAAATGCTCCCACATGTTATAACTGCAATAAAATCGGGCACATCAAATCAGACTTCCCATTGCTGAAAAAGGAAACCAAGAAAAAGAAGAAAGCTATAAAGGCGAGCACTTCATGGGGCCAATATAGTAGCAGCGACTCGGACACAGATTATAGTGACACGGAGGTTGCTAATCTGTGCTTAATGGCACACGAAGATGAGGTATTGTCCTCTAGATCATTATCTTCATTTTATTCATCTGATTTTGATTCTGACTGCATGCCTACTTTTAGAGAGTTATAACTTGACTACATTCATGAATCTAAATTATTAGGCAAAATGACCAAAGAAAACGATGATTTGAAAAAGAAATGTGAGAATTGTTCAAAACTATTTAATATTGTGAAAACCTCTCATGCCTCCATTTTAAAAGAAAAGAATGCTACTATTGTTGAGCTTGAGAGGAAATTGGAGGATAACTCCAAAATTATTTTTAAATTCACTAAGGGCAAAGAAAATTTTAAAAAATTACTTGGTGCCCAAAGAAACTTCTTAGGTAAAGAGGGTCTTGGTTTTAATGGTATTGAAAATGTTAGACGACCTGATCTTTACTTAGGACACTTTGCACATAAGTCAAAATCTCATATTCCTCATAAAGAACCTAAGTGTAGATTAAGATGTTTTAAATATAAATAGATTGGTCACATTCAATTTGATTGTCCATTTAGGAATAAAAATGCTAAAATTAGGAAGGTATGGGTAGTTAAGGGAGATCCTGCTACTAACCCCCATGGACCCAACAAAATTTGGGGACCAACATCAGTCATTTAGCTTATTTTGTAGGTATGCCTAAGATCGTCCTCCTCCAAGGACAGATGGTACTTCAATAGTGGGTGCTCATGACACGTGACAAGTGACAAGAGCAAATTCACATCAATTGTTCCCAAGGATGGAAGCTATGTAACATTTGGGGAAAATGCCAAAGGACGTATCATCGGGGTAGGTAAGGTTGGTAAGGATTCCTCTCTTACTATTGATAATGTTTTGCTGGTTGATGGACTAAAACATAATCTACTTAGCATAAGTCAGTTGTGTGACATAGGATATAAAGTATCTTTTGAAAATGACAAATGCATAGTAGAAAACAAATCACATCACAAAGTGCTTTTTATTGTCGATCGTCATGAAAATGTTTATACTACTTCTCCTAATAACTTAGCTTCACAACAAGTAACACGATTTTATGCTATAAATGAAGCTAATTGGTTATGGCATAGGCGTTTTGGACATGCTAGCATGGATTTATTGTCTAAACTTGTTAGAAAAGAATTAGTTAAAGGCTTTCCTAAGATGTCTTTTGTTAAGGATAAAATATGTGATGCATGTCAAATGGGTAAGCAAAAAAAATTTAGTTTTAAGAAAAAGAAATTCATATCCACTACTAGACCTTTGGAGATGCTTCACCTAGATCTATTTGGACCTAATTTTGTGCAAAGTCTGGGTGGTAAATCTTATGCTTTTGTAATTGTGGATGATTTTTCTAGATTCACATAGGTGTTGTTTCTTGCACATAAAAATGAATCATGTGAACAATTCACCAAACTTTGTAGGAGGATTCAGAATGAAAAAGGATATAAAATCACTCATATTAGAAGTGATAGAGGCACAAAATTCAAAAATGAAAGCATAGAAAAATATTGTGACTTAGAGGGCATATCACATAACTTCTCTGCACCTAGGACACCTCAACAAAACGGTGTAGTAGAAAGAAAGAATAGGTCACTGCAAGAAATGGGTAGAACAATGTTAAATAAGCATCATTTACCTAAATATTTTTGGGCCAAGACTATTAATACTGCATGCTATGTTATGAATAGGGTGCTGATTAGACCATCAATTAATAAAACCCCTTATGAATTGTGGAACAACCATAAGCCTAATATTTCATATTTTCATGTGTTTGGTTGTAAGTGCTTTGTGCTTAGAGATAATGAACATCTAGTAAAGTTTGATTCCAAATCTGATGAAGGTATTTGCCTAGGATATGCATTAAATAGCAAAGCATATAAGGTTTTCAATAAAAGAAATTTAACTATCATTGAATCTATTCATATTGTGTTTGATGAGTCTAATCCATTTTCTAATAAAGATGATAAAGATGATATTGATATTAGAAAATGCTTAAAGAAAATGTCTATTGAAAACAATGCAAGTGAAAATCTAGAAGCAAATGAAAAATCACTTGAAGATAATGAAAAGGGAAATCAGGAGTTGCCTAGAGACTAAAAATTCATTAGAAATCATCCTATAAATCAAATAATAGGCGAACCATTCCGTGGTGTAGCCACAAGATCCTCCTTGAGAAATATAGTGAATCATTCTGCTTTCTTATCCCAAGAAGAACCTAAAAATATTAAAGAAGCCATAGAAGATGAGTCTTGAGTGATGTCCATGCAAGAAGAGCTTAATCAATTTGAAAGAAGCAAAGTGTGGACCTTAGTTCCTAGGCCTAATGAGCACACCATCATTGGAACTAAATGGGTATATAGAAACAAGAAAGATGAGAATGGGGTAGTAACTAGGAATAAAGCTAGACTAGATGCCCAAAGGTATAACCAATAGGAAGGGATTGACTTTGATGAAACATATACTCCTATTGCTAGGTTAGAAGCCATTCATATGCTACTTGCCGTTGCCGCCTTTAAAAATTTTAAATTGTTTCAAATGGATGTTAAAAGCGCTTTTCTAAATGGCTACATTAATGAAGAGGTATACGTAGAACAACCACTTGGTTTTGAAAATCATAAATATCCTGATCATGTTTACCGGTTATCTAAAGCCTTGTATGGATTGAAACAAGCTCCTAGAGTTTGGTATAAGAGACTTAGTGGTTTTCTACTAGAAAATGGGTTTACCCATGGCAAGATTGACACTACACTCTTCATCAAATCCAAAAATTATGATATGCTTATTGTTTAAATTTATGTGGACGATATCATTTTTGGAGCAACTAATGATGAGTTGTGTAATGAGTTTGCCAAAATGCATGCAAAGTGAATTTGAAATGAGCATGATGGGTGAACTTAGTTTCTTCTTAGGGCTACAAATTAAGCAAGCTAATCATGGAACTTTCATATGCCAATCTAAATATATTAGGGATTTGCTAAAGAAATTTAATATGGAAGATTGTAAAATTCTTGGCACACCTATGAACCCTTCCATTAAGCTTGATAAAGATGAGCAAGGAATCCCTATTGACGTAAAATTTATCGTGGCATGATTGGGAGTCTCATATATCTCACTGCTAGTAGGCCTGATATTATGTTTAGTGTATGTATGTGTGCTAGGTTTCAGGCTGCTCCTAAGGAATCTCATTTAAAAGTTGTCAAACGAATCCTTAGGTATCTAGTTGGGACTATTGAATTAGGATTGTGGTACCCTAAGCTTACCACCTTTGAGATTGTGAGTTACACCGATGCTGACCTTGCCGGTAGTAAGGTTGAGAGAGAAAGCACTAGCGGCACTTGTCATTACTTAGGACAATCTTTTGTTTCTTGGTTCTTCGAGAAACAAAACTCAATTGCCTTATCCACAGCTGAAGCTGAATATATTGCGGTTGGAAATTGTTGTGCCCAAACTCTTTATATGAAACAACAAATTGTGGATTTTGGATTGCACTATGAAACAATACCGATTAAATGTGATAATACTAGTGCAATCAACATCTCTAAAAATCATATCTCACATTCACGAACTAAACACATTGAGATTAGACATCATTTTCTTCGTGATTATGTACAAAAAGGAGATGTTGCACTTGAGTTTGTATGCACTAATGAACAATGGGCTAACATATTCACTAAACCACTACCCGAGGATAGGTTCATACAAATTAGACGTGAGTTAGGCGTAATGTATAGTAGAGAAGCTTCCTAAAATTTAAATGTTTCATAACTTGCATAAATATAGGGGGAGTTCTCTCATGGGAACTTTTCAAGTCTTATCAACTAATTCTTTTGTTGACTTATCTTCTTGCTTGAAACTTTGTGAAAGTTGATTATTAATTATGTGCACAGTTCATATTTCTATTGCATGCTTATATTGCCTCTCATTTGTGTTGCAAAATTTGTCCACTCCTTGTTCATATTGATATTTTATTTACTTGATTGGACCATACTGAACTGTTTGAATAGTTGTGGATAAACTGCTAGGATATATAACCTCAAACAGGTTACAATTATACAGGTTTATTTTGGAAAGTTTGATTTACAAACGGTACTTTACCAAAATTTTTATAAATCTTTCCAACTTTTCTTGTATATTTGTAACATTTACCCATTGCCTGGTTTACTTTAATTGGCCCTTTTTGTTGTTGCCAAAAGGGGGAGATGGAAAAAGGGGGCAAAAATAATGGATAAAATAGTTTGTTTAGAATGCATATTGAAAGGGGGAACCCTCTTAGGCTTAACCCATATTTTTGTTAGTTGTATTTGTCATCATCAAAAAGGGGGAGAATGTTGACCTTATAGGTCGCACCTGGTTTTGATAATGACAAATATCGATATTTGAGGTTTGTTAAGTGTTTGTGCAGGTTCAAATCAAACTTCCTTGATGGCACTTGAAGAAACAAGAAAACCGTGAAGCTTTGTAATTTACATTGTAATATATTAGTCATTTATGTAATAAGGTCTATAATAGTAATCTAGGATGTGATTGTATGCTTATCACCTGCACATCATGCACATAGGATGCGTAAGCTCAATTAGACCATAGCAAAGACCTTAGGCTTCAACACTCACATACATAGCATAAAATATATGAGTGTGTTATAATTGTGCTTAAAAATTGTCAAATCTAAGCAAGATAAGAGGAGTCGGGCGACCAAACCTTTGGAGTATAAAACTCCTCGGGCACCCAAACCTTGAAAGTCAAAATGTTGACCAACCCACGAGTGACCGAAGCTCAAATGCACACATCTTCCTCGGGCGCTCGAACCCTTCAAAAAGGACTGTTCACCAACTCGGGCGCCCTACAATTTTATTTCAAATATATCCCCAGGCGACCAAACACCTGCCTTTGGTCCACCAAAAATTTGACTGGGCACCCGAAGCCACAAAGCTTGACTTCTGACTTTGATTTGGGCTGCCGAACATTTATTCGGGTGACCGAACTTAATTGAAGAACTTTTTGAACTGTGTCTTATCGGGCGACCGAACCAAGGTTTAGCCACCCGAACCTCGCCCAGTTAAAATTATTTTAACCACAGTAAAACAGGGTTATTTCGGGCTAATTGAATTTTAATCTTTTAAGACTTTTTAATAATGCCCTTTATGTCCTGAATAGTAATATTTTTTCACCTGACTATAAATATGAGTCCATTTGCTCAATTAAGGTGTAATTAAGAAATGTGATTAGAAAAAAACTCTCCCTATCTTGAAAATCCCTTCTTTGTCCAAAAAACTCTCAAACTTGTCTCCTTTAATAAAAATCTGAGATTGTGAGAGTTCTTCATGTGTTATTTTGATTGTTATACAGTGTTAAATTCTCCCATTTGTATGATTGTCATATATATTTTTCTTGGGGAGTTTTAGCTTAGGTTTAACCCATGGATTTCTCATTTATAAATCTAGTGTGGGATTAAACCAAGGAAACTTAGGATATTTGCATTTCATTGTAAGTGTCCAATAGCTTTGCTTTTGGTGTGCAAAGATTTTCTAAACAAACAAGCAACCTTTTCAAACTAGCTTTGTGCTCATTTCAATGAAGAAAATCATTTAGAAACTAGTTTGATTATCTGCATAGTATACTTGGAATATTGATGTATTGTTGAAATAATTTGTTTAGATACCAAGTCATTGCTTGTGTTGATTATTCTAGAGCATCATACTGATTGTTTTGTGTTGAATATTCTTGAGCTTCATATTGACTATACTGTGTTGAATATTGATAGAACAAACCTTGCATCACTGAGCTTACACTATATCCTTGCTTTTGACGCATATGTGATTGAGCGTATTATTTGGGTACAAATTTACTTTACGTGAAAGCACTATTTCATTGTACCATTTGATTATAAATCTGAGTGATTCCAGGTGTGCCCTGAGGGGGTGGTAATCCAGCCTGGTAAGGATTGGTGTATAGGTTGAGGTCAGCCCTGTGCTAATTGACCTGGTTTGTATAGGTGTTGCTCCACCCGGTTAAGTGAGCAAGTGATAGTGGTAATCCTTGTGCTTGTTAGCCAAGGTAGGGGCGTAGGCAATTAGCCGAACCTTGATAACATTTTTGTATGTCACTCTTACTTTACTGTTCTTCTGACGCATGTGCTGTTAATTAAATTGCTTCACTTAATTTCTGATATATTTATATTACTCGCACTAGATTGACCATAGGGTTGTGAATATACTGTTGTCAAGAGGGATACCTAGTGGTTAAATTTTAAAAAATACCAATTCACCCCCATCTTGGGATCACGGTAAAGCTAACACAGTATGTGGCTAACATGAGGTTTGTATATAACATATTATTCATCATTTACAAATCATTAACATAATTTCTAAAATCATTTTCTAATCCTAATAACACATGCAAGGTATTTTACCCACAAGGTTACCTAAGGATAGGGGTGATTACCTGTCCATAAAAGTAGCATCCCTCTGCTTTGATACATCAGGCAACCCAAAGGTCATAGCTAAAGCATACTAGGGCATTCACTTTACTCAGTAAACCCTTAAGTTATAAATTAATCTCGTACTCACACAGTTCATACAAAAGTGAAAAGCAAGGTGTAGTCCCAAGAGGGTGGGGGTGAATTGGATTTTGAAACTTTCTTTTAATTTATTTGAGGAATTCTTCTTTTTTAATCAATTTTAAACTTGTTTGTTCAATTTACCAATTACACAAGAACTTAGTTCTTTTAATTCACAGTACTATTGCTCAACTAAACAAGTAATCAACTAATCAATTTAAAACCAACCAATCAAGCACAATGTTCAAACAATACAACCAATTTATTTGTCAAGTATAAGTTAACTGCAACACTATTAGATTGATGAAAGATGCAGCACTCTTTTAAATATAAACATAATCCACTCAATATAAAACTTTAAACCATTCAATCGCAATATAGCTCTTGTTGTTAGCCCTAAGTATATAAATTTGATTCAAGCCTTGTAGTGAATGATAATTTGTGTTTGCTGATGTAAAGCCTTGTATTAATTGATTTGCTTAATATGATGTGTAATATAAATTCCAACACAATATTCACACTCTTCCCAATATTCAAAATCCAAATAAACTCTCAGTTAATTTATTTTTGGGTGTTTAACCAAGTAACGTACTCCCATATGGTTTCCGCAAAGAATGGTTTAACCAACGTACTCCCTTTCAGTTTCCACAATCCCAAATCTAAATTAAACTTTAAGTTTACATGATTTCCAAATATACGTAGTATATATGATGTCGAATTAAACCATCCATGCAATTTAAATATGCTGAAAATAAAGAGTAAGGGAAAGAGAGAGTGAGACTGGGATTTTTACGAGGTTCGGCTTATACCCAGCCTACATCCTCACCTTTGGTAAACAACCAAAGGATTCACTAAACATGTTCCTTTAATGGGCGGAAAAAAGCTTTACAACACTCCTTGGTTAAGGCTAGAGCCTGCCTTCTCCAAATGATGTACCCTCGTTCGGTCACTCCTTCAAATAGGCTAGAGCCCGCCTTTCTAAGCAATATCTCCTTGCTTAGCCAATGATCCAAACAACCCTTAGAACGTCAAAGAACTACAAGAAACAAGATATAATTTGCATACAAATATACTCTCACAAAGAGCAAGTTAGTACAATTTCAGTACTATATACTTCAACGTAGAAATATCAATATGAAATAAAAGGAAGCTCAAGTGTAGAATTCACCAATATCCTTCTCATATGAGGATTAGCAGTAGGAATTCAGAGGAGGAAGGATCAGCACTTCAGAATATCTCAGCAAAAGATATTTTCAATGAGTGAACAAAAGAACTTTGTAAGACAAGAGTGCTTTCAGCTTCTCAAACGAATTTTTCAATTCATGGTATATTTTGATTTGCAAAATCATGTATTTATAGGCATTCAAAAAGGGTTTTCTTGTTGCCCAAGTTTACTTGGAATATTTCCCAAGTTTTTATAAAGTTTGGAGCTCAAGCAACTAATATTTAAAACATAATTTTTTTGGAAAAATATGCCCTTTAATAGTGTTTAGACGTCTGAACTTTCGAGTTCAGTTGCCTGAGGTGGTTCTACCTTTTTAAAAAAATTACAGCAAAATCTTTAGATGACTAAACTTAATTTTCAGTCAATTGAAGATATTCTTTAGATGACCAAGGTTAAAGGTCATACGACCGAAGTGTCCAGTTCAGTCTTCTGATGTTTCGCCATGAACAGTGTTCAGTTGGCTGACAACTTCGACCCTATTTCAGTATTTTTGTCATAACTTTTTCTATACAACTTCAAACTAGGTGTTCTTGGTGTCAAAAGAACGCTAAGAGAAAATCCTACAACTTTTATGTTGAACATTGTTTACAATAAGGAGTTTTTGATAGAAACAATTGCACCTCAATGTGGATATATGAAAAATGAGAGCAATTGGGAAATCCTCTTTTTGGTGTTTTTCATTCCAAAAGTGATTCTAATTGTTAGAATCGGTGTATTCCCGAGAGGGGGGGGGGGGTTAATTGGAATTTTAAAATTTTCTCCTAGGTTGAACTAGATGTTAGTTGAATATTACAACCTAAGGACTTTTTATGCAGTTCCAAGTATGCCGATAAATATACTATACTGAAATTTAAAACAAGCGCATCATTCCATAATAACATACACGTGTGGTAAATATGAAGTGCAAAAATATGAACACACACACGATATGTTATCGGGGTTCGTCCAACTAAGCCTACGTCCTCGCCTCTAGCCCACAAGCTCGAGGATTCCACTAATAGCTCACTTAAGGGTGGAGCGGCACCAATTACAACCAAGTCAATTACCGCAGGGCTGACCTCAACCTTAACGAGGTCAATTAGGGGGGCTGAACTCAACCTACACGCCTTAACAGGATGACGCACCTAACATTCCTAATCGGGTCTAAGCCAATCCGGGACTATTCCAGGGCTAATCTCCCTCTTCAGGCTCGTGCCTAGAATAAAATAATTTTTCTCAATAAATGAAATGGTACAGTAATTATGCTTTCAGGTAAAGCAGATATGTACCCAGTTACGCGCAATCACATATACCACAATATGATTTAATATGTAAGCTCAGTGTGGTCTAAAGTTTCAGCTCTCAAATATATTTTCTATCAGCGTGATGAGTGCATGAGAGAATCAACAGGTAATCCTTGTATCTCAAGATATTCAATCAATAAGTTCACATAAAGATATCAAGTCTCAAATATTTCAATCAGCAGGATGTCTCAATCGTGCAAATATCAAATAATGTATATGCTTGGTTTGCAAAATATAATTAATCTTTGTATCAGCAAATAATGTGTAAGTCAATGAATATTGCAAAAAAGATTTTTATCTCATAAACAAATATCTCTTCAAATATATTTTTCAATATAAAGCACACTAGATATTTGAAAATGATTTTAAGAGGATTTTGCAAATAAAAACAAATACAATTTTCTCATGTTGCAATAAAAGTGCAATCTTAGAAACCAAAAGTCTTTCTAAGGTCACTTTAGGTTGTATTTGGTTTGAGCTTATGTATTATTATATCATGCATGTGATGTGTGTGAGATTATTACAAACCAAAGACCTATTTACTATTACAGACATTTTACATGAATGAACTATATATTACAACATAATGGTCTTTAATCTTTACTTGCTTTGTGCCCATCTCAATCTTGACAATTTTAGTTCCTGCATAAAACCTCAAATACCCATTAGATATTATGAGTATTTTTCATAATCAAAACTGGGCATGACCTATGAGGTCAACATTCTCCCCATTTTTTATGATGACAAATATGACAAGCAAAAATAAAGGGTTAATCCCAAGAAGGCTCCCCATCTTAATTTGCATCCAACTTAGTTTTAACCAAAGTCCTTTTACCCATTATTTTTGCTCATTTCCATCTCCCCCTTTTGGCAACAGCAAAAAAGGCTATATGAGTTAATACAATAGATAATGGGTAAATATTACAGTTATACAAGATTAATTTTGGAAAGAATTTTAAAAACAAATTTGATAGAGTGCCATTTGTAAATCGAACTTTCCAAAATAAAACTTGTACAAGATGATGACAAATATGACAAGAAAAAATATAGGGTTAAGCCCAAGAAGGGTCCCCCTCTCAATATGCATCCAACTTAGTTTTAACCAAAGTCCTTTTACCCATAATTTTGGCTCTTTCCATCTCCCCCTTTTGGCAACAACAAAAAGGGTCATATGAGTTAATACAATAGGTAATGGGTAAATATTATAGTTATACAAGATTAATTTTTGAAAGAATTTTAAAAAAAATTTTGACAGAGTGTCGTTTGTAAATCGGACTTTTCAAAATAAAAATTGTACAAGTGTAACCTGTTTGAGTATAAATATGTCCTAGTAGCTTATCCACAACTACTCAAACAATTCAGTAATGTCCAATCAAGCAAATAAGATATCAATATGAACATGGAGTGGACAAATTGTGCATCACAAATGATAATCAATATAATCATGCTATAGAAATATGAAGTGTGTACGCATAGACATGAGTAGCTTTACAAAGTCTAAACCAATGAGAAATACCAACAACGATAGGTTAGTTAGACTTGTAAATTCCACTCAAGATTCCTTAAATAGGTGATGATTATGTGAAGATGAGATTTAAATTTTCTTTAGTTTTTCACTCATCCTTTCAAAAAAAAAAAATTTTAAGTCAATTTTATCATAATCATGCTTGGTGGCCAAAATAAATCCATATTTTCAAGAAATACATAACAATAAGAGCATGATGGCCTAGTATCAAGTGTTATAAATATATAGTTAAGAATACATATTTGTTTCTCAGGGCCTATTAATTTTAAGACTAAGTGACTCCCCCTAAGAATAAGCATTTTGGTCCAATTGCTTTAAATGTATATATGCACAATCAACCCCAACGAATGTAACATTTCAATGTAAATGAATCAACTGTGACATATTGAGATTTTGCACACACAAGAGAGTATTGTTTTAGTCATTTGGGCAAATGTCTACAGAAAATTGCAGTATGCCGACTGTAAACAGGACATTTCCCAAAATTTTACCTCCACAAAAATGATTCCTAAACAAGTAGTATCACAAGAATAAGGGATGTGATTACGCACCAAAACTGCGTAATTGGGCGTTTAACTCAGGCTTTACGGTTTATATTTTTAATTAAATGTCCAAAATTGTTCAATATTTTAATAAAGTGCCAAAATTATCAATCTTGAACTTTATTGCACTATTCATATAGTTTTGGTAATTTTTTGTCGCAGGAAAATTCTCGGGAATCAAAACCGACACTTGTTCGTATTTCATGCATAACTTTTCCGTCCGAGCTCCGATTGAGACGATTCAAATTTTTAGAGAAAGAGGAAAGGATCATATACAACTTTTATGTTTTGAGTTTTGTGAGATACAGGCTCCAGAAGAGCAGAATTTGTGACGAACAGAGAACAAATAAACTAAAAAAAAATTAAAAGAATTGGATAGTTGATGTGACCCGGCCATGCATAGCCGGGTCGGGTTGGCTAATTGGGTAGGGCTTCTCTTTTTTTTATCTTTTTAAACCCCCCAGCGCTGCTTCCATCAAGCCCTCTCACGCTGCCTTGGTCTTCTTCTTCTCCTTCTTCTTCTTCTTCTTCTTCTTCTTCTTCTTGGGTTTGGTATTTTTTTTTCAGTTGTTGTTTACTCAGCCCTTCTCTCTCTCTCGTTCTCCTTCCCTCTGTTTTTTTTATCTTTCTCTTATTCCTTCCCCTCCCTTCTTGTCTCTAATCTCTCCCTCAACTCCCTCTGTTTCCAGAACAGCAGAACCATCACCTTCTGCCAGCCCCTCCATCCTCTGCAGCAGAAAACCACCAACCCGTGCCACACCACCACAGCAGCCATCTGCTGCCTGCAACCTGCAAGACCTCCTCAGCCCCTGTTCCAGCACAGCAAGCAACTCCACAGCAGACTCCCGAGGCCAACACACAGAACAGCAGCACTACAAAGCCACCATCCTGAGCATCCTCTCCTTCGGCCAATTTCTAGCACTGTCTTGGCCAATTTCCAGCACTGTCTTGGCCAATTTCCAGCAGGTGTCTCGGGCAATCTCTAGCACAGCGAGCCCCTCTGCATCAGATAAGCCAGCCTCGACCCTCTACCTAGCAGCTCTGTTTCTGTTCTTCTCTCTTTCTCTCCCTCTCTCTTCTTTTATTTCTTTCAATATTAAGTTGGGTGCTACTATTTTAAATTATTTGCTGAAGTTATTGGGAAAGACAAAATTTTGACTTTTAAATATTCTATTATCATTGTTGTGGTTAATTATTTATTAATGTTTTTTTTTATTGTTTTCAGTGGTAGATTTAATTGTTGTTCAAGTCATCTAGTTGATTTCGTCAAGGTCCGATTTGGTTATTAAAAAAAAAAAAAGAGAAAAAAGAAAAAATATTGTATTTGTTTTAAAGTTTTCCAAGTTTTAATTTTTTCTTTTGAGGTTCAGTTAGTTTAGGGTCGATTTTGTTATAGTTGTGTTTTTATCGTATTCTATATTCATTTAGATCATTAATGGTTTAATTTTGATTCGATATCCTAGTTCTTGTTAAAGGTTCAATTTTTATTGCGCTTGTGTGTGTTTGATAGAATTTCCATCCTAGCGTGTTTTAATTCCTTATTTGTAGTTTCTAGTTTTAATTAGTGCGTGTCCCAATGTTTCTTTAAGTAAACTAGAATTTCTATTCTTGTTTTCTTTTATTTAGTGCAATTTAGTTTAGGACTTTAAATTACATGTCATTTAATTCAAAGTGGAACTCAACAATCTTGAAAACCCAAATCTGAACTGAGTTCAGTACCTTCTTAATTTTGATTGGAAGAACGTAAAATCTGATATTAAAACGCATTCCCTGAGGAGACGATCTAGCCCTTGGGCTTAATATTACACGACAGAACTCCTATACTTGGGATAGCTTTCGAGCTGCTCATTTTTCGAGTGAGTCAAGTTTTTGGTGCCGTTGCCGGGGAATTGCCAGTTTTAATTTCGAATTTTGCGTTTTCCCAATTATTTTTTGCTTTTCTTTTATTAAATAGAAAAAAAAAAGAAAAAAAAAATGAAAATTGAGAAATTGAAGAAAATTTTTTTTGTTTGTTGCCGTGTTAGTGGATTTCTATTGGCGATTGTGATGTTTGATGCCCTGGGTTCGAGATAATTCGAATCGATTGTGTAGACATTCACCTAGCACTAGTAGGGATACACATAGCACTGAGTTTGACTATTCACCTGTTAGTCCTACGAGTGATTCTGAATTTGAACTGAATAATCTGTTTGGCAATTATTTTGAAGAAGCTATGGCTGCACATGTACCACGTACACTTCAAGATTTTCTACAGCCTGCACGCACATCTACACCTTCATGCATTGTGTTGCCCCAGGATGCCCCGAATTTCACTCTTAAGCATGGCATGTTATCTGTGATTCCCCAATTTCACGGGATGGACTCTGAGAGTCCGTACCAACACTTGACAGACTTTGAGATGGTTTGCACCACTTTCATTAATAGGGCTAGGACTGATGAATACATTAAACTGCGTTTGTTCCCCTTTTCTTTGAAAGACAGGGCAAAAATCTGGTTTAATTCTTTGCGCCCTAATTCTATTACTAGTTGGGCTGAAATGCAGCGTGAGTTCTTACATAAATTTTTTCCTCTTCAGAGAACTCAGTACCTACAGGAGCAGATCAGTCAATTCATGCAAAAAGATGGCGAGACATTCCAAGCATGTTGGGAGAGATTCAAGGACTTGATGAACATATGCCCGCACCATGGTTTCGAATCGTGGAGGTTAGTGAATTATTTTTTTACTGCTTTAACCCCTGTGTGCAAACAATTTGTCCAGTCTATGTGCAATGGGATGTTCTTCCGTAAGGAACCAGACGAGGGCTTATCATTTCTAGACTATCTCGCTGAAAGTGCCCAGCAGTGGAACGCACGACCTGAACGGGTGCCGATAGCTGCCCAACCTATCCGAGCAATCAGTGGCGGGGGCAGATATGAGGTTAAAGAGGATACTAGCTTACAGGCCCTTGTAGCTGCGTTATCTAAAAAATTGGAAGTCATGGAATCCGAAAAGTCGAAAGCTGAGATTTGCACGATTTGTGAGACTTCAGACCACAGACCTCAGGATTGTCAATTCTTACCTGTGTTGCAAGAAAGCAGATTTGATCAGGTGTCATCGGCAAATTGGGTTAACAAGACACAGAATCAGCCGCTCTCAAATACTTACAATCCGGGGTGGCGGAATCATCCAAACCTCCAATGGAGAAATGATCAGCCGGGTCCATCATCTTCACGATATCAGCAGGCACCTCAATCATATGCACCGCCTCCGCAACCAACATACAATCCAGTCGTAGCTCCTCCACCGCAGTATCAACCACAACAGTTTTCTCGGAGCTATACACCACCAGGATTCCAACCACCGTTAGTCCCCATTCCAGTAAAGAAAGCTTCAGATGATAGTGTAGCGCAGGTGGCAACCATGCTCCAGCAATTCATGCAAATGCAAGTTACGACCAATGGAGAACTTAAAGATGCCGTAAGCAAGATGAGTACACAGCTTAATACCCTGGAAAAAGGAAAATTCCCTGCACAGCCTCAACCTAATCCCCAGGTATATAGACAATCACAACAGTCAGTGCACACTGTTTCAGGGGATACGTTTGAGTCAGCAAAAGCAGTTATTACTTTGCGAAGTGGAAAGGAAGTTCCCCGTCCTGAAATGGCCACAGACCAACAAACAACCATGCCGACACTTGAGGTGACAAATGAGACAGATAAAGGAAAAGAAAAATCAGATGAGGCCAGCTCAAGTTTAAAAAAGACAGATAAAGGAAAAGAAAAATCAGACGAGGCTAGCTCAAGTTTAAAAAAGACAGATAATAAAGAGGATGAGCCAGTTAAGGAATACCAGCTGGTGGTCCCATACCCTCAGCGTTTGACATCTGGACAAAAGAACAAGTATCATACAGAGATTCAAGAGATATTCAAGCAGGTAAAAATCAATATACCACTCTTAGATGCCATACAGCAGATCCCTGCATATGCAAAATTTCTGAAAGACCTATGCACCGTAAAAAGGAAACTAAACGTAAAGAAAAAGGCTTTCTTAACTGAGCAGGTCAGTGCATTGATTCTTAGTTAGACTCCACAGAAACTTAGAGATCCTGGCTCCCCCACAATACCCATTATGATTGGTGAATCTCGTATTGGGAGGGCTCTACTTGACCTAGGGAGTAGTGTGAATCTGCTTCCATTTTCATTATATGACCAGCTGGGTTTAGGTGAATTGAAGAGTACTACTATGATGCTACAGTTGGCAGATAGATCTGTAAAAGCTCCACGAGGTATTGTTGAGGATGTTTTGGTTCAGGTTGACAGATTTTACTATCCCGTGGATTTCGTTGTTTTGGATATGCAGCAGCCTTTTTCCACCATTTATCAGGCTCCTGTCATTTTGGGGCAACCATTCCTTGCTACTTCAAACGCCCCGATTAACTGTCGGAGCGGAGTCCTAAAACTCACATTTGGGAACATGACACTGGAAATGAATGTTTTTAATGCTCATAGGATGTCAAGTGGGTGTGATGACGCAGATACTCATGCAGTCGATGTGATAGATGACTTAGACACTTCAGAGCTACTGTCGGTACTCGATGTCGATGTCGCACTTGAAAATGACTCTTTTGCGCAGTTTGAAGGGACTGATGAATTATTGCTAGAATCAGAGGAGCAGATCCCAGATAGTGGTCCTCATATGTTTGATGCGAGTTATACAAGTAGTTGGCGTAAGCCTACATTTGAGGCCATTGACCTACCAGAAATTCTGAAGTCATCCGCAGAAGAAATTCCAATCCTTGAGTTGAAACGATTGCCTGCCGAGCTGAAATATGCTTTCTTGGGTCCAGTAGATGGCACATTCCCTGTGGTAATTTCTTCACACCTTACTCATGAACAGGAAACTAAATTATTGCAGGTACTTCGAGAGCATCGAGGAGCGATTGGATGGATCATTGCTGACATCAAGGGTATCGACCCTTCCATTTGCACTCATAACATCTTCCTCGAAGGAGACGCTAAACCAGTTCGAGATGCACAAAGGAGGCTGAATCCAGCCATGAAAGAGGTGGTAAAAAATGAAGTGCTGAAATTAATAGCTGCAGACATCATCTATCCAATCTCCGACAGCAAATGGGTAAGCCCAACACAGGTAGTTCCAAAAAAATCTGGTTTGACTGTAATTGAAAATGCTAATGGAGAATTGATTGATCCCATCTAGGAAAGTAACGGGTTGGAGAATGTGCATTGATTATCGTAAATTGAATTCGGCTAGCCGAAAAGATCATTTCCCGTTACCCTTCCTAGATCAGATATTAGAGAAAGTAGCTGGTAATTCTTTTTATTGTTTCTTGGATGGATTTTCTGGTTACTATCAAATTGCCGTAGCACCTGAGGACCAAGAGAAGACTACCTTCACTTGTCCCTTTGGTACCTTTGCTTTCCGCAGAATGCCATTCGGTCTATGTAATGCCACTGCTACTTTCCAACGCTGTATGATGAGTATTTTCTCTGATATGTTAGATGATATGTGCGAAATTTTTATGGATGACTTTTCTGTGTTCGGTAAGTCTTTTGAACATTGTTTGACACATTTAATTGCGATTTTGAAAAGATGTGAGGAAAAGAATTTACTTCTAAACTGGGAAAAATGTCAATTTATGGTACGTAGTGGTTTAGTACTTGGACATTTGGTTTCTGAGCGTGGTATAGAAGTTGACAGGGCCAAGGTAGAGCTGATTTCTCAGTTACCTATCCCTAAGACAGTCCGGGATATTCACTCCTTCCTTGGTCATGCCGGGTTCTATAGACGTTTTATTGAGGGTTTCAGTAGTATTGCTAAACCATTATGTACCTTGTTGCAAAATGAAACTAAATTTGTGTGGACTGATGATTGTCAACAGGCCTTTGAAACGCTCAAGCCACATTTGACTATTGCGCCTATCATGCAACCTCCTCGGTGGGACTTGCCGTTTGAGATCATGACCGACGCTAGTGACTACGCCCTTGGTGCTGTTCTAGGTCAACGAATTGATAACAAGCCGTCGGTTATTTATTATGCCAGTCGAACTTTGAATGATGCTCAGCGAAATTATACTACCACTGAGAAGGAATTGCTAGCTGTTGTTTTTGCTTTAGACAAATTTCGTTCTTATGTCATTGGTGCACCTGTCATTATTTTTACTGACCACTCTGCTTTGAAATATTTATTAGCAAAGAAGGACGCCAAGCCCAGATTGATCAGGTGGATTCTACTCCTCCAGGAATTCGATATCACCATACGCGATAAAAAGGGCGTGGAAAACGTTGTAGCTGACCATCTTTCTCGGTTGCAGCTACCCGAGGTACTGGTGTCCCCTCCCTTGAATGACGAATTTCCTGATGAACGTCTCTTTGCTGTGTCACGCGCTCCATGGTTCGCCGACATTGTGAATTATTTCGTCACCGACCGGATGCCAGACCATTGTCTCACCTAGGACAAGCGTAAGTTCCTAGCTGAGGTAAGACATTATTATTTTGATAATCCATACCTATTCAAATATTGTTCTGACCAATTAGTGCGTAGATGTGTTCCAGATGATGAATTTAATTCTGTGATACATTTTTGCCATGGTGGGATATGTGGAGGCCACTTTGCTGCTAAGAAAACTGTTTCAAAAATATTACAAAGTGGACTCTACTGGCCCACCATGTTTAAAGATGTTGAAAATTTTTGTAAAGCATGTGAGGCTTGTCAAAAATTAGGAAAAATTACTGCCAAGAATGAAATGCCTATGTCCCCCATATTGACTCTTGAGATTTTTGATTGTTGGGGTATTGATTTTATGGGACCTTTTCCCATTTCTTTTGGGCATTCTTACCTTTTGGTCGCTGTGGACTATGTTTCTAAATAAATAAGTGGAGGCAATACCTTGTCGAACCAATGACCACAAGGTTGTCATACGCTTTCTTAAAGAGTTATTTGCACGCTTTGGCATGCCCAAGGCAATCATTAGTGATGGAGGGTCCCATTTCTGTAACAAACCTTTTGAAAAACTCATGCAAAAATATGGTGTAACCCACAAAGTCTCTGCCCCTTACCACCCTCAGACCAATGGTCAAGCTGAATTGGCCAATAGAGAGATCAAAACGATACTTGAGAAAACCGTGCATCCTAACCGTAAGGACTGGTCAGAAAAACTTGTTGACGCACTTTGGGCCTACCGAACAGCTTTCAAGACAAACTTAGGGATGTCTCCCCACAAGTTAGTATACGGTAAGGCGTGTCATTTACCTGTTGAAATTCAGCATCGTGCATTATGGGCTATCAAACAGATTAACCTTTCACTTGATGATGCCACAGGTTTAAGAAAATTGCAGGTATGCGAGCTTGAAGAATCTCGCAGGGACGCTTATGAGAATGCTCGTTTGGCTAAGAAGCGGATGAAGTTGCTACATGATAGGAACATCAAGGAAAAGCAACTTTTCTCTTCTCAACAAGTGCTACTCTATGACTCCCGACTGCATGTGTTTCCTGGGAAATTGAAATCCCGATGGGGTGGTCCATATATTGTTGAAAAAGTTCATTCTCATGGTGCGATAGAGATTGTAAATCCGAAGAATGGCAACCGTTTCACAGTCAATGGACAGCGCCTAAAGCCTTTCATGACCCCATTCGATGTTGACAAAGAGGTCTTGCTTCTGCAAGACCCTAGGGGAGTCCTCTGATCTTTCTATGCTACTGTTTTTATTTTTATTTTTTCGTTTATTTGTTTTAGTTGTGTTTTTCCCTTTTCTTTCTTGTTACCTTAGTCAATAGTACTTTTCCATTAGTTGTTTACTGTGCACAATTTTATTTCCCCTGCGCTTTCACATTGAGGACAATGTTCCACTTTAGTTGGGGGGGGTGAGCATTCGCATGTGACACTGTGCACGTACACGTACTAGGTTTTTAATTTCAAAAAAAAAACAAAAAAACAAAAAAAAAATTCAAAAAGAAAGAAAAAGAAAGGAGGAGCACTGAGGAATTACACTGCATTATGCCATGCTTAACACTGACTCATACCCTTTACATACTTGCGTATAACTTAAGAATGACACACTTGAGTCAATCATGCGTTGTTTTCTCTTTATATGATCTTATGACTCCATGAAGAATCGATTGGTAGTACATTCGTGTTAATTTGACTATATAATTTCCTACATCTACATGCATCTCACGAGGCTGAATAAACACATTCATGTGATTCATTGCACTTATGGTTTCCTGTGAACATTGAGAGAACACCCGTGGCGACTATGACACCTTGTGAGATATCCTTGAGCTATTTATCGTCCTTTTGAGCGTTAATATTAAATCAGAGTTCACAGAACTCAATTCTATTTTTTTGGATGATTCCTTGTACACTAGTCTTTATTTTTGATTTGCTAGCCTAGAGGTGACACCTAGTGGGAAGATAGAAACCTAGGTCTTGTAGCCTACTCAAGATGTGAAGGCTGAGCCACCCCTAGAGATAGACTTAATTCATGAACTCCTATTCGAGCTCAATTCCCATTGATGGTATGAAGATTACAAAAGAAGTGTTATGATTGTCCTTATTGCTCAAGAAAAGACAAAAAAATGAAGAATGAGTAGAAGAAAAAATAAACAATACACATGCGCATGAAATGAAAAGTTAATGTCGGCCCAAATACATATCACAAAAAGTCAAGGACGACACATATTTTCCACATATGAAGATGCTTCAACCGGTTAATGCCTCAGATGTATTCATGACAAGTTTGTGAGTAAGTTGATCTAGGGTGGTCTCAGTTGGATATGGCGAGTAGGTGAGAAGATGCTAGGGTGAAGGACCCGACACCTCATAGATAGGCTAGATCCTTTCCTGACTAGTCCACTCCATATACTCAGCGTTGATCCTTTTAATATGTGGGATGTTTGATTGCAACACTCCTCCTCACATATGATGAGTGAACCCATTTTCTTTGACTGTTTTTTGAGGGTATACCAGTTAGGCCGAGTCAAAGCGACCGTTCTGTAGGTGTCCACTGGCGTCCTAGGTGTACTGAGTCACACACATCACACACACCTCGAGAGTTTAGCTGTTTATACTCGAACTTATATGATTGCATTAACTCTGAATGTGCCACTGATAACTTCATGTGAGTATACTACTCTTAAATGACATATAAATGATGAAACTTGCATGAGTGACGTGCTTTGGAGTCATGTGCATTGAATATGAACGAGCTTGTGTGAAATTCAGTTATGTTTGTATGTGAAGTGGTATAATATTGTCGCATGTGCATTGATTTCATGATTACTAGAGTTTGTAGTTGTAGGCACCGCCCAGAGATTCATTCACGTCATTTGCTAGAGACTAGCAAAACGTTAGTTGGGGGGTGTGATTACGCACCAAAACTGCGTAATTGGGCGTTTAATTCAGGTTTTACGGTTTATATTTTTAATTAAATGTAAAAAATTATTCAATATTTTAATAAAGTGCCAAAATTATCAATCTTGAACTTTATTGCACTATTCATATAGTTTTGGTAATTTTTTGTCGCAGGAAAATTCTCGGGAATCAAAATTGACACCTGTTCGTATTTCATGCATAACTTTTCCGTCCGAGCTCCGATTGAGACGATTCAAATTTCTGGAGAAAGAGAAAAGGATCATATACAACTTTTGTGTTTTAAGTTTTGTGAGATACAGGCTACAGAAGAGCAGAATTTGTGACGAACAGAGAACAAATAAACTAAAAAAATAAAATTAAAAGAATTGGATAGTTGATGTGACCCGGCCATGCATAGCCGGGTCAGGTTGGCTAATTGGGTAGGGCTTCTCTTTTTTTTATCTTTTTAAACCCCCCAGCCCTACTTCCATCAAGCCCTCTCACGCTGCCTTGGTCTTCTTCTTCTCCTTCTTCTTCTTCTTCTTCTTCTTCTTCTTCTTCTTCTTCTTGGGTTTGGTATTTTTTTTTCAGTTGTTGTTTACTCAGCCCTTCTCTCTCTCTCGTTCTCCTTCCCTTTGTTTTTTTTTATCTTTCTCTTATTCCTTCCCCTCCCTTCTTGTCTCTAATCTCTCCCTCAACTCTCTCTGTTTCCAGAACAGCAGAACCATCACCTTCTGCCAGCCCCTCCATCCTCTGCAGCAGAAAACCACCAACCCGTGCCACACCACCACAGCAGCCATCTGCTGCCTGCAACCTGCAAGACCTCCTCAGCCCCTGTTCCAGCACAGCAAGCAACTCCACAGCAGACTCCCGAGGCCAACACACAGAACAGCAGCACTACAAAGCCACCATCCTGAGCATCCTCTCCTTCGGCCAATTTCTAGCACTGTCTTGGCCAATTTCCAGCACTGTCTTGGCCAATTTCCAGCAGGTGTCTCGGCCAATCTCTAGCACAGCGAGCCCCTCTGCACCAGATAAGCCAGCCCCGACCCTCTACCCAGCAGCTCTGTTTCTGTTCTTCTCTCTTTCTCTCCCTCTCTCTTCTTTTATTTCTTTCAATATTAAGTTGGGTGCTACTATTTTAAATTATTTGCTGAAGTTATTGGGAAAGACGAAATTTTGAATTTTAAATATTCTATTATCATTGTTGTGGTTAATTATTTATTAATGTTTTTTTTTTTATTGTTTTCAGTGGTAGATTTAATTGTTGTTCAAGTCATCTAGTTGATTTCGTCAAGGTCCGATTTGGTTATTAAAAAAAAAAAGAGAAAAAAGAAAAAATATTGTATTTGTTTTAAAGTTTTCCAAGTTTTAATTTTTTCTTTTGAGGTTCAGTTAGTTTAGGGTCAATTTTGTTATAGTTGTGTTTTTATCGTATTCTATATTCATTTAGATCATTAATGGTTGAATTTTGATTCGATATCCTAGTTCTTGTTAAAGGTTCAATTTTTATTGTGCTTGTGTGTGTTTGATACAATTTCCATCCTAGCGTGTTTTAATTCCTTATTTGTAGTTTCCAGTTTTAATTAGTGCGTGTCCCAATGTTTCTTTAAGTAAACTAGAATTTCTATTCTTGTTTTCTTTTATTTAGTGCAATTTAGTTTAGGACTTTAAATTACATGTCATTTAATTCAAAGTGGAACTCAACAATCTTGAAAACCCGAATCTGAACTGAGTTCAGTACCTTCTTAATTTTGATTGGAAGAACGTAAAATCTGATATTAAAACGCATTCCCTGAGGAGACGATCTAGCCCTTGGGCTTAATATTATACGACAGAACTCCTATACTTGGGATAGCTTTCGAGCTGCTCATTTTTCGAGTGAGTCAGGATGCGAGAACCTATCATCTACTAGCAGGCAATTCTCATCAACTGCATCTGCTATGTAGGAGGCATTCTATACTAATCATGCATTTCAATAGAACAATCATTTAACCACAAGCACATACACATCAAAGTACTACTAATATATATATCATAATCAAACCAAGTAACACATGATAGTATCATCATGAAAATATAAAATAAAAGCAAAAGCTGTTTTATTTAGGTACAGACGAGATAATATAGAATAATATAAAATAAATCAAGGCCACACAATTTGATCTACGAACAACTCCTGAGTCCAGAACTCCCCTCCATCATCACCTCCATCACCGGCATCGAAGTTGAAATCCATGATCATCCGATCTCTCTCGTCTTGTATCTCCTGAATGCGATTGTTCAGCTCACTGAAGCTGACTGTCATTGACCTCTTTAGATCAGTAAAGCGACTGGCAGTAGCGATGGAGAACTCTTGGAACTCCTCACGAAGTGCAGTGGATGACGATGCCAAATCTCGTAGGTCTGACTGGACTGATCCTCGAAACTGTGCGAATGAGTCATACAAACTAGTGATGGCAGGCATAAGATCCACATTTGATGGCTGCGCGGGTTGTGGTGGCTCCTACGGGACCTCTTCTTGTGCCGCTGCACCCCTAGAAGGCAACCAAATGTTGCCAATGAGCTCATACCCCATCAGTCTCAGGGTCACGCTAGAGAAGATATCAACAGGTCGTCTTCTCTTCAGTGAAGCCACATTTGAGCGAGTGACTCCAATGGATCTAAACAACTTGTTCAGTATACCCCCGTATGGCATTATAATTCGGTGGCCAATTGTTTTGGCCATCATCCATCGGATTATTAGGTTGGACAGATTTAGCTTCCTCCAAGCAAATAGACACCACATAATAAAACAGTCTTGGAACGACACATGCACTCTAGACCCTGCCTTGGGTAGGACATTGTAAATAATCAAGTGGTGCACAACTTTGACCTATAATGTGAACTATCTGTACTGTAGGGGATGGTTTTGGCTAGCCGTGCCTGGATCAGATAGGGTCAGGTTCGCAAATGTGGCAATTGTGAATTCCTGTTCGAAGATCGAGGAATTTACCACATCTTGGCACTCGAAATCTCCACGGTCAATATCAAGGACATCTGAAAGGCACTATGCGTCGAAACATACATTGGTCCTTAATACTCGGGAGAAGTACCCATTTTCATCATTACCCAAATTTGCATAAAACATCCTAAAGTACATTGGGTAATAACCCCCAGACTGATAGGAAATAAACGTTTTCCAGCCTTGATATTCAAACATATCCATTACGTTGCCAAAATATTGATTCATAAAATCCAAGTCTAGGATCTTACCCAATATCGCCTCCTTAGGACGAAACTCTCGTATGTATCTGACCTTGCACCGTTCTGAAATGAAGTACTCATCCTCAGCGTGTGCAATGTCATGGGCTTCAATGTGTGCCATGACTGTAGGATGTGAGGCTTGAAATCAAAGTTTGCTGGAAAAGGTGAAAGATCTCTCAAGGTATTCGCGAAAATGAGCTTTGATGGAAGGAGAAGTATATATATATCGTAGCTCGGTCACCAAAAGCAAATACAGTTGACCGACGATTGAAGTTCTCTATGCACCGACACTGTTTGGTTTACCGAGGAGAATTTGAGCTGAGATGGTCGGTCAACCGAGAGGGAGTACTATATCCATGTTCAGTCGACCAAGGGAAAACTGAAAGGTTCGGTCGACCGTGGGGAATATGTTCACTGAGGTTTGGTCAACCGGAAGGTCAAAGTCAATGGAGTTTCGGTCGACCAGGAGCTTTTACTCATTCAATGCTTGGTCGACCGAGCATAGTAAATTTTCCCCATTTTGCCTCATTTTGATCCAAGGTTCTCCCTTAGGTTGAATTTTGAATATTGCAACATAAACATAATTCTTAAGGGATGCTTGGTGAAGAGATATTACACAATTGAGGTATGCACCAAAATTTGACTTATTGAACGTAGATTACTTCCCTTTAAGTCCAAACTATTTTGGCACCAAGCACAAAGGAGTATGTGGCTTTTCTTCAACTATGCTCTTTGGTGATTGGAGAGTATCCTTCAGAAATGATGACATAGAGGAGCAAGGATACAAACCAAGGAATGGGTGAAACCTCACGGAGTATGATTATGGTTTGGTGAGGACTTCCTATGGATTGGATAAATCAAAATTAAAGGTTTAAAATTTAAAGTGCAAGGGAATACTTCCCTAGTGAATGCCTATAATTTTGATTAGGAATGATATCGAATTAGGAATTTGTACCCACTAGTGCTTACACCTAGAGTGAGGACTTCTACTTGTTCAGGGGGTCAGGTTCAAGAATGGGTTTAGGATAATATGGTATATAGTGTGAGATGGATTCCCTAGACAACAGTTGCTTAACTTTTGAGATTTTCATGTTAGCATGGGTTAAGCATTTACAATTAAGTACTAGGCATAGATGTCATGTCCGTCTGGAAGTGTATAAAGAGTCTTAGTATAACAAGATAGTTTAGTGAGTGTGTATACTAAGATTTTCATTTTTTTTAAATTGCAATCACTTCCCAAACCTACAGTCATCACAACCCCATAAACCTAAGCCTAGGAGCTAAGGAAACATTTAAAATAGTAATATTAATTTAAATCCATTTTTCCTTAGGACCTACGACGTTTGCTTTTATGATTACCCACATCATTTCCTTTTCTAACCCTCTGGCCCTTCTAAGTGAGCAATTAAACCATATGTGCCATAGAGTTTTGCAAAATAAGCAGGTATTGAATATACGTAAAGGATTGTACTTATTTATTCCATTTTTCTTTAGTGAGGCTAGACTGTTGGTTCTATGTGAGCAACCTGAACCCTTTTTGAAAAGAGTTTTCTTTTTAGGTCCGAAGAGGTTGTTTAGTTTGTCTTTATTACTTGGGGATTTGAAAAACATTTCAAAATAATTTTTACTTTTTCTTTCTAAAAATATGATTTTCAAAACCTTCTCCATTTTTCTCTTTTCTAGTGTGGCTCGATATTCCTTCAAATCATTTAAGTGCTTTGCCACCTTTTCATTTTCATCTTTCAAAAACGTTTTCTTCTTTGATATTTCAACTAGAATTTTATGCATTTTAAATGAGGTCTTTTCTAGTTTTCTATATGAAGGTATCTCATCAAATGATTCATCACATAATTTATCAAAATGAAAGATACATGAATCATTGCATTCATTCATACCATTATCATCACAAAAAACATTTGAAGATTCATCACAAGATATATTATAGGAATCAATAGACGAATCATCACATGCAATATTAATAGAACTATCATTATGTTCAATAAATGATTCAGCATGTGACACAACATAGCATTCAACACAGGAATCATCAAAAGATATAGAATGGGAATCATATACCTCATTGACTGTAAATGCTATATACTTGTGATTTACCTCCTCTTGATCTTTTGAACTTGGAGCAATAGGAGGAGTGATCTCTTTCTCCTGAGATTCTTCATATTTATTTTCTAATTCATCCCAGATTTCTTTTGTAGTCTGACATGCCACAAACTCAACAAACATATGAGAATCTAGTGCAAGATATAACATGTCCATGGCATTAGAATTAATCACATTAAAATCATTTTCATTTATTTGTGCACATCTTCCTTTAGCAGTCACAAGTTAGACCCTCCAGTCCATAGATTTCAAGAATATGGTCATTCTAACTTTCCACATGGTGTAGTCGACACCACAAAATAATGGTGGACTGGAAAGTGACTATCCCTCACTGAATGGGGATACACCAATATAAGCCATTGCATTCTTTTTGCAAAAATGTTTAACTCAAGTGCAACAAGGCTCTGATACCAATTGTTAGAATTGGTGTATTCCCAAGAGGGGGGTGAATTGGAATTTTAAAATTTTCTCCTAGATTGAACTAGATGTTAGCTGAATATTACAACTAGGGTCTTTTTATGCAGTTCCAAATACGCCGATAAATATACTATACTGAAATTTAAAACAAGCGCATCATTCACATAATAACATACACGTGCGATAAATATGAAGTGTGGAAATATGAACAAACACACGATATGTTATCAGGGTTCGGCCAATTGAGCCTACGTCCCCGCCTCTAGCTCGCAAGCCCAAGGATTCCACTAATAGCTCACTCAAGAGTGGAGCGGCACCGATTACAACCAGGTCAATTACCACAGGGCTAACCTCAACCTTAACTAGGTCAATTAGCGGGGCTGACCTCAACCTACATGCCTCAATAGGATGACGCACCTAACTTTCCTAACCGGGTCTAAGCCAATCCAGGACTATTCTAGAGCTAGTCTCCCCGTTCAAGCTCGTGCCTGGAATACAACAGTTTTTCTTAATAAATGAAACGGTACAGTGATTATGCTTTCAGGTAAAGCAGATATGTACCCAGTTATGCACAATCACATACACCAAAATATGATTTAATATGTAAGCTCAGTGTGGTTTAAAGTTTCAGCTCTCAAATATATTTTCTATTAGTGTGATGAGTGCATGAGAGAATCAATAGGTAATCCTTGTATCTCAAGATATTCAATCAATAAGTTCATACAAAGATATCAAGTCTCAAATATTTCAATTAGCAGGATGTCTCAATTGTGCAAATATCAAATAATGTATATGCTTGGTTTGGAAAATATATTTAATCTTTGTATCAGCAAATAATGTGTAAGTCAATGAATATTGCAACAAAGATTTTTATCTCATAAACAAATATCTCTTCAAATATATTTTTTAATATAAAGCACACAAGATATTCGAAAATGATTTTAAAAGGATTTGGCAAACAAAAACAAATACAATATTCTCAAGATGTTGCAATGAATGTGCAATCTTAAAAGATCTAACAAAGTCTCCTTAGGATAGACTTATTAACAAAGTCCCCTAAGAATCCTTAAGGTTTTGCTCTCAATAAAAGTAATATCAATCAAGTAGAGCAAGGAGAGCAAACTTATAGAACAACCACACTTAAACACACTTACAAAGAAGTTTGAGTAGTAAGATCAGGTAAGAATAAGTGTAGGAGGCTAAAAAATGAGTATTATAGGTTTTTGGATTTTCAAAGAATTCTCCCTAATCAAATCTATTAATCTCTTTTGCTAATCTTAACAAATGATGGGCTATATATAGATATTAGAAGAACTATAGTCATTAGGACATGTAGGGTATTATTAATATTGTTTAATATCATTTTAACCCTAATTAACCCTGTTTAAAAATGTTTAACCACGGTAAAAATCAGGGCAACCCGAGAGGTCTGGTCGACCAGAACAAGTTCGGTCGACCGAATTTCATATGTTTCGGTTGACTAGGACACTTTTGAACTGGAGACTCGGTCGACTAAAAGTGTCTATCTAAAGGGCGATTTTCCATTTTTTTGAGGTTCGGTTGACCAAGCCATTTTGAACTGAATGGTTCGGTCGACCAGACAGTTAGGACTTCTCCCATGAACCCTCGGTTGACCAGGTAGTTGGTATTCAATTTTGGTTCGGTCAACCAAATGGTCAATTTGTTGACCTTGGGAGGTTTCGGTCGACCGTGACCTTGGTCAACTATTGACCCAAGCTGGTTTCGGTCGATCGAGGCAGAATGAACTGCCTTGGCCGGTCGACTGAAAGTGCACAATGTGTGCATTTCAATCCTATTTTGAATCACACAAACCCTATTCAAGGGCCTAACATTCATAGGTGCAATGGTGTGTGTTCTAGGGTCATTTTTTGGTCCTTTTGAAGACACCGAAAAAATCCGATGTCAGTCGACAACCCTAAGGCCTTTCTAAGGTCACTTTAGGTTGTATTTGGTTTGAGCTTACATATTATATCATGCATGCGATTTGTGTGAGATTATTATAAACCAAAGACCTATTTACTATTACATACCATTTACATGAATGAACTATATATATTACAACACAATGGTCTTCAATGTTTACATGCTTTGTGCCCATCTCGACCTTGACAATTTTATTTCCTACACAAAACCTCAAATATCCATTAGATATTATGAGAATTTGTCATAATCAAAGCTGGGCGTGACTTATAAGGTCAACACTAACCTTTCTAAAACAATTTTTGTAACAACTCGAAAGATTTTTCCACAGGGCCTCGTTTATGAACACAGGGAGTTCGTCGATGAGCGCATAAAGGGACCTCATCGACGAAGCTACGCCTCGTCAATGAGAAGATACCGAGAAGGGTTTTTGGGACAGTATGAAATTCATCAATGAGGGAGGAAGTTCGTTGACAAAATTATTAAAGGACTCGTCGATGAGGTGACGTGTCTCATCGATGAATTCGGCTCTATAAATAGTGAAAAATCAGATTTTTTCAGCATTATTTGGTGCAAATTCTTTCTTCTTTCTCTCTCTACGCCCCTCCCTCATTCTCTCTTCGATTTCGGGTCCGTTTTATGCCAATCAGCGATTTGAAGCCACCACAATGCTCCTAACAATGTTCTTTGCAAGTCTACTAGAGCTGATTGTCGGTAAAGTTGGTTTGGATTTCGTCCCAATCTCAGGGTAAGACATTTTATTCAGTATTTGTCTTTCCCTCAGTTATAAGAAATACAATACATGAAGAAATACTGATGTTTTGTTATGGGGGATTTGATTTTCAGGGTGTTGAGTTTGAGAACCTTACGGGTATAGGGCTAGAGTACAGTAGAGACTTTTCAGAGATAAGGTAAGGGAAATATGCTATGCTAGGAATTTTTATAACGTTAACAGAGATTTTACACATATGTATATACCAGTTTATTACCTAGTTTTACAAAATATGAGTTTTAGATGCTTGTGTGGCCTAAGTAGATATTTATGTGATGAAGAACTTATATAGTTTTTACAGTATATGATACTATACTGATTACACAGATACAGATATTTTATTCAGAACAGTATATTATAGTGTTACTCAAATTAGTATGCTATAGTTTTATACAGATCATTATATCACAGATATTTATCCAAAATAGTATATTACAGTTTTACTCATATCAATATATATTATAGCTTTATACATAACAGTATATTCAGTATTTATAGTTTGCCATGTTTCCTATTACTATAACATGCAGAGTATATAGACTGAGTATACACACAGATATACAGAGATAGAAACAAGATGCTACAGATATAGTATACAGAGATTACAGTATTTACAGTACAGAAAGATAGCGTTATGGTAATTTTGGAAACATGATGAAAAAAGTAAAAGACTATATATGTGTGTGTGTATATATATATATAGTATCATATTCTTGAGGAAAGATTACAGATAGATATAGATAAAGAATACAGAGCACGGTACCGTTGCTAGATACAGATAGAGCGCAACCATATATCTCAGATAGTGTGTGGGTACCGTCGACCATGCTTAGAGAGTATGCAGCTCCCCAGTTCGCTAGGTGGAGGGGGACTGTTTGATGAGATAGTAGCCAGTCTCGAGCCTAGGAGTGGATGCAGTTTGGCTGGGCTGAGGTAGTGTAGAGTATATTGACTTATCTAGAGGGACGACCAGATTAAGTCCCGCCAACGGGCCGCACAACCTTGTCATGAGGGGTCATATCATGACATAAAGAGTTTCAAGGATAAAGTACAGTTATGTATATGTATACAATTTTATAGCATCTGATGAATATAGTATGATATTAGCAGTATGAAAAGTAGAAAATATAGATGATACGGTTATATTTTAAATTGCGAAAAGAAAGATATGCTTTACAGATTTACTATTGTATTATAGTTCATTTGTTATTTAAACAGTATTTCTAACTTAGTTGCCACACACTAATAATAACATATTTCCACTTACTGAGCGTCGACTCACCCCATGACTTTAACATTTTTCAAGTGAGCTAGTTAGGCGAGCAGATCAGGTTCACGAATAGAGAGTATATTGATTACCCTGGTTTAGAAGGTAAGTTCGTGTAGGGTTTTGTATTTTGGGACAGGTATTTTGGAGAGAGATGTATTATATAGTTATGGTTTAGAAATACAGATTTCTAGGATTGTGTGATGGATATGGATGTATGAATTATGTTTCTGCTGCATAGGTATGATTTTATATTCAGAATTACCCCGATGCCTTCTGAGGTTCGAGTTTCATAGCAGGGGGTATCAGAGTAGTGCATATATATATATATATATATATATATATATAATGTAAATTCTGAGGTCGTCGCAATTTGGTATCAGAGCCTAGGTTACTAGGTTTTATAGACTTTAGAGTACAGCGGGAAATAATACCAGAATATAGGAAAATATTTGAGGTTTATTCTATGATCTTGATACAGGATTTCGTGTTGGTTTCTGTGTTTTTCCTAGGGTGACGACTTCAGGAAAGCCATAGCAAACTATCGACGAGTTATGTATTTAGGTTATGGGATTTGATTTGGGGTTAGGATCAAGAGAGATAGTTAATATAGAATTTGGAGTTTTAGTTGAATAAGTTAAGTCTGTATGAGAAATAGGATTTTGAAAATTGTGTTCTGTATGTTTGCAGGATGGACCTAGGAGGCAATAGCGCTCATGTTAGTAGGGACGATGGTGCTGGCCCTTATGGCATAGCAGATGGGGATTCAGATGCAATGCTACGCAGTGTGGCTCAGCAAGTATGGCTGAGATTGCATGAACCTCTAGAGAGCAGGAAGGTCCACCTCCAGCTCAGGGATGTACCAAAGAGAAATTTATGAAAATGAATTCGCTAGCATTCTCTAGAGCAATTGACCCTGCAGTTGTAGAGAACTGGGTGCAAGAGGTGGAGAGCATTCTGACAGTACTTTATTGTACCGATGAGTAGAGAGTTTTATATGCTATGTATAGGCTGGCGGGGGAGGCCGAGGGATGGTGGGCATCCACCAGACTGTTGGAGGAACAGAGAGCTATACCAGTGTCGATGACCTAGGCTTGATTCAGGGACGTGTTCTTCGATAGATATTACCCTACCTCAGTCAGAGAGGCTCGAGTACAGGAGTTTTTGAGCCTATCCCAGGGATCATTGACTGTCCAACAGTATGCCATGAGATTTATCGAGCTATCGCATTTCTGCCCCTATATTGTCCTAGATGAAATGAAGAAGGCTAGAATGTTTGAGAGAAATTTGAGGTGAGACATTTACAGGTAGGTGGTGGTACTAAGGATCCAGAATTTCACTGAGTTGGTTGACAGGGCCACTATAGCATAGGAGAGTCTATCTATAGAGACGGAGACACAGAGTCAGAGGAAGAGGACTGCGCCCTCAAGTTTTTGGGCTGTTCTTAGCCAAGGCCCTTGGAGAGGAGGTAGATCTGGCGGAGGCCAAAGACAGATGGTAGAGCACAAAGAATTTCAGGACAGATAGCTTCTTGCCATTTGTCTTAGATGCGGACGGAGACATCCTGGTGAGTGCCGACTGGGGGAGAATGTTTGTTATCGCTGTGGGAGGCTAAGTCTTATGGCTCAATCGTGTTAGATGCCGTCGAATTATGCACAGGCTCCCAGGTTGTTTCAAGGTGGATATCAGGTGCCTCACGGAGGTCAGCAGGGGAATACTGCACCGGCGAGAGTCTATACATTGACACCGGAAGATGCTGAGACAACTGGAGACGTGGTCACAGGTACCCTTACTGCTTTACCATATACAATTGTTGCTTTGTTTGATAGAGGTGCCACCTATTCCTTTATATCGGAAGAGTATGTCAGAATAACTGGGGTAGAGACTCAACTACTAGATGTAGAATTATCTGTGGGTATGTCGATGGGATGAGTGGTAAAATGCAGGAAGGTGCTGTGAAATTTTCCAGTAAGTATTCAGGGGAGGGTGCTATTAGCCGATCTTGTGATCCTTGAGATGTAGGGGTTTGATGTGATATTGTGCATGGACTGGCTAGCTACTTATTACACTAGCATAGAGTGTCATCAGAAAGAAGTGATTTTTAGACCCCCGGGCGAGCAAGAGTATAGATTCGTAGAATCACGCATACGTGTTAACCACAACTAGTGTCAACTATTCAGGTGAGGAGACTGTTGCAGGGTGGTTGCCAGGGGTATGTCGCATACCTAAAAGAATTTCTAAAAGAAGAATTAAGACAAGCGAGCATACCAGTAGTGAGAGCGTTTCCTTATGTATTTCTAGAAGAATTACCTGGTTTGCCGCCTGATCACAAGATTGAGTTCACTATAGACTTGTTGCCGGGATCTACACTAGTATCTAAAGCACCATACCATATGGCTCTAGTTGAGTTCGAAGAACTGAAAGATCAGCCATAGGAATAACAAGGGTTTTATCAGGCCTAGTGTGTCGCCTTGGGGAGTGCCAGTTTTATTTGTGAAAAAGAAAGATGGAACCATAAGGTTGTGTATCGATTATAGGGAGATAAATAAACTGACAGTCAAAAATAAATACGCTCTTCCTAGGATTGATGATTTATTTGATCAGCTTCGAGGGACCCAGGTTTACTCTAAAATTGATCTGCGGTCAGGCTACCATTAGATGAAAGTTAGAGCAGAAGATATTTTGAAGACCGCATTTCATACTAGATATGGGCATTACGAGTTTTTAGTAATGCCATTTTGGTCAACTAATGCACTAGCAGTGTTTATGGATCTAATGAATCGGCTGTTCCATCAGTATTTGGACCAGTTTGTGGCTGTCTTTATTGATGATATACGAGTCTACTCGAGGAGTTTTGAGGAGCACGAGCGTCATTTGAGGCTGGTGTTACAAATATTGAGAGAAAGGAAATTGTATGCAAAATTAAAGAAATGTGAGTTCTGGTTAAGGCAGGTTACTTTTCTTGGCCATATGATCTCAAAAGTAGGAGTTTCAGTTTATATGAGTAAAATAGAGGTAGTGGTGAGTTGGGAAAGGTCGGGAAATGTTCAGGAAGTCAGGATTTTTCTGGGATTAGTAAGTTATTACCGGCGCTTTGTGGATGGTTTCTCCAGGCTATCGGGTCCATTAACACGACTTACGAAGAAAAAATGTAAAGTTTGACTAGACCGACGACTGTGAGCAGAGTTTTCAAGAGTTAAAGCGGTGGTTAGTTCAGCTCCAATACTGGCTATTCCTTTAGGGGAGGATGGGTTCGTAATATGCAGTGATGCCTCTTTGAAGGGTCTTTGATGCGTGTTGATGCAGCACAATAGGGTTATTGCGTATGTGTCTAGGCAACTTAAAGAATCTGAGAAGAATTATCCTGTCCATGATTTAGAACTTGCTGTAGTGGTGTACGCTCTTAAGATTTGGAGGCATTACCTATATAGTGGAAAGTGCGAGATTTTCACGAATCACAAGAGCCTGAAATATTTCTTTACTCAGAAAGAGTTGAATATGAGGCAAAGAAGATGGCTAGAACTCATTAAAGACTATGATTGCATGATTAGTTACCACTCGGGAAAAGTGAATGTAGTGGCAGATGCTCTGAGCAGGAAATCAAGGGGTTCCGTACTGGCAATTATGGAGATACAACACTCAATTATGATGGATTTCAAGAGGCTCAGTATAGAATTGGTATAAGAGAATCCTTAGGCAGTCATTGGCTCTAGTGGTTGAGCCCACACTATATAAGAGGATTAAATTAGCTCAAGGTGATGATACGGAGTTAGCAGAGGTAAGGGCTAGAGTGCGAGATGATCAGGGAGAGGAGTTCAACATATCAGATGACGGAACCCTGCGATTCTGTGCTAGGCTCTGTGTTCCTACAAATACAGATATCGGCAAGGCTCCATATGAGGCATTGTATGGTAGGAGATGTTGTTCTCCTCTTTTCTTGGATGAAGTAGTACAGCAGGCTTGTGACAAGGTCCGACTAATTAAAGAAAGAATCAGTACAGCATAGAGTAGGCAGAAAAGCTACGCAGATACTCGCCGCCAAGAACTAAAGTTTGATGTGGGAGATCGAGTATTTTTTAAGATAGTTCCTCGGAAAGGAGTTGTGAGGTTTGGAAAGAAGGCAAGTTGAGCCCTAGGTATACTGGCCCTTTTGAGATACTTGAGAGAAAAGGGTCAGTTGCCTATAGGCTAGCTTTGCCACCAGCTTTGGCTCGAATTCGTGACGTGTTTCATGTTACTATGTTAAGGAAATACGTCCCAGACCCATCCCATATAATCAACTATGCAAAGATAGAGCTTAAGGATTCACTAGCTTATGAAGAAACACCAGTACATATTTTAAACAAAAAGACACAAGTACTGCGCACTAAAGAAATTCAATTAGTAAAAGTTTTGTGGAAGAATCATGCTATAGAGGAAGCTTCTTGGGAACTCGAGCAGCAGATCAAATAGAGATACCCGCAGTTGTTTCGAAAG
Source organism: Malania oleifera (assembly GCF_029873635.1). Lineage (NCBI taxonomy): Eukaryota > Viridiplantae > Streptophyta > Magnoliopsida > Santalales > Ximeniaceae > Malania > Malania oleifera. The sequence goes on from NC_080423.1 coordinate 13,995,022, forward strand.
GTATAGAGGTAATAAGGTAAAGTATAATAGTTAGATAAGTTTCTTTTGCAGGTACATATATTGATTTTAGTTAGTAGATAGGTTTTAGTTTTTATATGTGTAATCTCTCAAAACATAAATGTTACCACGGTATTCCTCCGTCACAAGTGAGGGCAGGTAATAAAATAAGTCCACCCTTTTCCTTTATGGGATGATGGAGTGTATAGATGGAGATACAGATAGTAAATTTCGAATACGAAATTTTATAAGGAAGGGAGAATGTAACGACCTGAAAGATTTTTCCACAGGGCCTCGTCGATGAACACAGGGAGTTTATCGACGAGCGCATAAGGGGACCTCGTCAACGAAGCTACGCCTTGTCGATGAGAAGATACGAAGAAGGGTTTTTAGGATAGTCTGAAATTCATCGACGAGGGAGGAAGTTCGTCGACGAAATTATTAAAGGACTCATCGACAAGGTGACGTGTCTCGTCGACGAATCTGGCTCTATAAATAGTGAAAACACAGATTTTTCAACATTATTTGGTGAAATTCTTTATTCTATCTCTCTCTACACCTCTCCCTCCTTCTCTTTTCGATTTTGGGTCCGTTTTACGCCGGATCAATGATCTGAAGCCACCACAACACTCTTAACGAAGTTCTCTACAAGTCTGCAGGAGCTGATCATTGGTAAAGTTGGTTTGGATTTCGCCCTAATCTCAAGGTAAGGCATTTTATTCAGTATTTGTATTTCCCTCAGTTATAAGAAATACAATACACGAAGAAATACCGATGTTTTGTTCTAGGGGATTTGATTTTCAGGGTATTGAGTGGAGAACCCTGCGGGTATAAGGCTAAAGTACAGTAGTGACTTTTTAGAGATAAGGTAAGGGAAATATGCTATGCTAGGAATTTTTATAATGTTAATAGAGATTTTACACATGTATATACTAGCTTATTACTCAGTTTTACAGAATATGAGTTTTAAATGCTTGTGTGGTTTGAGTAGATATTTATGTGATGAATAACTTATATAGATTTTACAGTATATCATACTATACTGATTACACAGATATAGACAGTATATTACATATATTTTACCTATAACAGTATATTATAGTTTTACTCAGATTAGTATGTTATAGTTTTATACAGATCAGTATGTCATAAATATTTATCCGGAATAGTATATTACAGTTTTACTCGTATCAGTATATATTACAGCTTTATACATAACAGTATATTCAATATTGATAGTTTGCCATGCTTCCTGTTACCATAACATATAGAGTATACAGACAAAGTATATAAACTGAGTGTACACACAGATATACAGAGATAGCATAAAGATACTACAGATACAGTATATAGAAATTACAGTATTTATAGTACAGAAAGATAGCATTATGGTAATTTTGGAAACATGATAAAAATAGTAAAAAAGTATATATGTATATATATAGTATCATATCCAAAGGAATGATGATAGATAGATACAGATAAAGAATATAAAGCACGATACCGTTGCTAGATACAAATAGAGTGCAACCACATATCTGTCGACCATGCTCGGAGAGTATGCAGCTCCCCAGTTTGTTAGGTGGAGGGGGTCAGTTTGATGAGGTAGTAGCCGGTCCTAAGCTTAGGAGTGGATGCAATTTGGTCGAGCTAAGGTAGTGTAGAGTATATTGACTTATCTGGAGGGCCAACCAGATTAAGTCCCACCTACGGGCCGCACAACCCTATCGTGAGGGGTCAAATCATGACATATAGAGTTACAGGGATAAAGCACAGTTATGTATATGTAAATAGTTTTATAGTATCTGAGTATAATATGATATTAGCAGTATGAAAAGTAGAAAATACAGATGATAGAGTTAAATTTTAAATTGCGAAAAGAAAGATATGCTTTACAGATTTACTATTGTATTATAGTTCAGCTGTTATTTAAACAGTATTTTTAACTTAGTCTTCATACACTAGTAATAGCATATTTCCACTTACTGAGTGTTGACTCACCCATGACTTTAACATTTTTCAGGTGAGCTAATTGGGCGAGCAGATCAGGCTCGCGAATAGAGAGTATATTGATTACCCTGGTGTAGAGGGTAAGTTTGTGTAAGGTTATGTATTTTGGGATAGGTATTTTGGAGAGAGATGTATTATATAGTTATGGTTTAGAAATACATATTTATGGTATTGTATAATGGGTATGGATGTATGAATTGTGCTTCTGCTGCATAGGTATGATTTTATATCTAGAATTACCTCGATGCCTTCCGAGGCTCGAGTTTCATAGCAGGGGTTATCAGAGTAGTGCATATATATATAAATGATGTAAATTCTAAGGTCGTCACAATTTTTGCCCTTATAAAAATATTTTCCAAGTATGTTAAAAGTTATCTAGGTCCAAGAAGTTAACTTAAGAGCTTCATAATATTTCAAACAATATTTAAACATTAAAGTACTAACATAAAGACTTCTAAGACTTTTCACATTCTAGGTTCTTGAGTCTTCATGCTTTGTCTTTCTTTGAGCTCTTTCTCTTTACTTTTCTTTTGCACTTTTGACTTCTAAATTTTCTTTCTTTGGCTAATCATCTATGTTCTCATGTTCTTCAAACTTTAAAATATCATCTTTAAATCCATGCTTTGACTCTTTTAAGCTTTATTTGATCCTTGTGAGCACTTTGACCTTGCTTCCTCATATATGAGCCCTGAGATAACATTACTCATACAAATACATTAAATTCCACTTGTTTTTTAGTAACAAAACAAAATAACAAGATTTTAAGCCTTGTAAGGCCAACAAAAAGTTTACTAACAAAGGCACCAAGGATAGAGAAATCTACCCACCCATAAAAGTAGATTGCATCTGCCTTAGTACGTTGTGTAGTTACTGTCACAACTGAAGTTACTAGCACACTTACCTTTCTCAGCAAGCCCTCAAGCGAAGTGTACCCCCTGCCCAATCATAACATGTTCTACAAGCATAGATACTTCTAGTATCATAATACTTTATTCTTTCTGTCATTATTCAACCATTCACCTATGATCAAGTTCATAACTTTAACATTTCATTTCATTTCACTTTAAGTGACTCTTTCCCATTTTACATTGTTCACATTTTACATTTCATTTTCATTTCATTCATTTCCATTCTCATTTCATTTCATTACATACCTAGCATCTTTCAGCTATTTTACCCAACATCTTTCAGCTGTTTTACTCAACATCTTTTAGCTGTCATACATTTACCCAGCATCTTTCAACTGTTTTACCCAATATCTTTTAACAATTTTACCCAGCATCTTTTAGCTGTTTACACGGTTGCATTAACATACCCAGCATCTTTCAGTTATTTTACCTAGCATTTTTCATCTATCGTACATTTACCCAACATCTTTCCGCTGTTTTACCTAACATCTTTCAGCTGTTTACATGATTGCATTAACACACACAAGCAGCATAAATCATATCATATTTCATTCTCAATGCATTATTTACTTAACTTGCATCTCATACATTTAACATATATTTGCACAGAACTTACATTTACTCATGCTACACAATTTAGCAATAAAATTCACACATTACTTGTAAAATAAGCTAACCAACATTCAATGTCTATATACTGAAAATACCTTTCATTTCTTACATAATTATCCTGAAAATATTTTCCACTTTCATCAGTTCATTTTCGCATATACGTATCTAATAAACAGCCTTGAATTCGAAAAAACATAATTTAAATAGTTGACATTTAAACCCATACCAAAACATATACACGTATATATAACACCATTTATTTTCCTTTTAATTTATAAAAATTCTAGTTTAATATATATTTTTCCCCTTAACTGATTTCTTGAACTACGTTGGTAGGATCCCAAAAAATGTCTACGGCGCTCACCCGGACTCTGAAATTCAAACTTCACTACATTACTCATCACAATCCCTAGAGTAACTTTCCCTAAAATTCCCCTATACTCAGAATACCATAAATAGCCTAATAAATTTTAAATTATTAAACTTACCCCCAATTTAGGATTGGTACCCTAGAACTTCAATTTGAAAACCCACTCCGACTAGATTGAATCTCCCCATGAATCTCCTAGTAATTTTCATTCGTTAATTGGTATTATGATTGAAGAGAAATTGAGGTAAGTTTGAGAATTGGCCTTACCCCAGGAGATATACACGACAGATCCGCTCCAGTAGAAATGTTAGTGGCGACGAGTAGAGCCCAATGGTATTTTCAGATTTCCGATCGACCGAATATTGGAGACGAAATGAGGGAGAGTGGGAGAGAGGGGACGAACAGACGAGGGGGGGGGGGGGAGTGGCGGCTCTGTTTTACCGAATCTTTCACCTATTTTACCCAGAATCTTTTAACTGTTTACATGGTTGCATTAACACACACAAGCAGCGTAGTTCATATCATATCTCATTCTCAATGCATTACTCAGTTAACCTGCATCTCAAACATTTAACATATATTTGCATAGAACTTGCATTTACTCATGCCACATAATTTAACAATAAATTCACACACTGCTTGTAAAATAAGCCAACCAACATTCAATGTTTATATACTGAAAATACCTTTCATTTCTTACATAATTATCCTGAAAATATTTTCCACTTTCATTAGTGCATTTTCGCATATACATATCTAATAAACAGCCCTGAATTTGAAAAAACATAATTTAAATAGTTGGAATTTTAGACTCATACCGAAACATATACATATATAACACAATTTATTTTTCAAATTTATAAAAATTATGATTTAATATATATTTTTCCCTTTACCCGATTTCTTGAACTATGCCGGCAAGATCCCAAAAAATGCCTGCGGTGCTTACCCAGACCCTGAAATTCAAATTTCACTACATTACTCATCACAATCCTTAGACTAACTTTCCCTAAAATTCCCATAAACTCATAATACCCTAAATAGCCTAATAAATTTTAAATTATTAAACTTACCCCCGATTTAGGATTGGTATCCCAAAGCTCCAATTTGAAAACCCGCTCCCGCTAGATTGTAGAGAATCTCCCCACGAATCTCCTAGTAATTTTCGTTCGTTAATTAGGCTTATGGTCTAAGAGAAATTAAGGTAAGTTTGAGAATTGACCTTACCCTAAGAGATATACTTACGCCGCTCCCACGACAGATCCACTCTAGTAGAAATGTTAGTGGCGACAAGCAGAGCCTAACGGTATTTCTGAATTTCTGATCGGCCGAATATCGGAGACGAAATGAAAGAGAGAGGGAGAGGGGGGATGAGGAGACGAGGGGGGGAGTGGCGGCTCTGTTTTATTGCATCTTTCAACTTTTGTACTCAGCATCTTTCAGCTGTTTGCATGGTTGCATTAACACACACAAGCAGCATAGTTCGTATCATATTTTATTCTTAATACATTACTTACTTAACCTATATCTCATACATTTAACATATATTTGCACAGAATCTACATTTACTCATGCCACACAATTTAGCAATAAAATTCACACTGCCTATAAAATAAGCCAACCAACATTCAATGTTTATATATTAAAAATTCCTTTCGTTTCTTACATAATTATCGTGAAAATATTTCCAACTTTCTAATAAACAACCCTGAATTCGGAAAAGCATAATTTAAATATTCGGCATTTTAAACCCATACTGAAACATATACACGTATATATAACACAATTTATTTTTCATTAAATTTATAAAAATTTTGGTTTAATATATATTTTTCTCCTTACTTGATTTCTTCAACTACGCTGTCAGGATCCCGAAAAATCCCTCTGGCGCTCACCCGGACCCAAAAATTCAAATTGCACTACATCACTCATCACAATCCGTAGAGTAACTTTCCCTAAAATTCCCCTTGACTCAGAATACCCTAAATAGCCTACTAAATTTTAAATTATTAAACTTACCCCCGATTTATGATTGGTACCCTGGAACTCCAATTTGAAAACCCGCTCTAGTTAGATTGTAGAGAATCTCCCCATGAATCTCTTGGTAATTTTTTTTTATTAATTGGGCATATGGTTTAAGAGAAATTGAGAAAAGTTTGAGAATTGGCCTTACCCTAGGAGATATACCTACGTCGCTCCCATGACAGATCCGCTCCAGTAAAAATGTCGGTGGCGATAAGCAGAACCCAACGGTATTTCTGGATTTCCGATAGGCCGAATATTGAAGATGAAAAAAAAAAAGAGTGGGAGAGGGGGGACGAGGAGATGAGGGGGGGAGTGGCGGCTTTGTTTTACTTCCGCCTGGAGGATTCTGAATGAATCCTTTAGGATATATCATATATATATATATATATATATATATATATATATAATATTACATTATTATATTATATTATTTAATTAATAATTAATTAATTAATTAATTTTTTAATTTTTTTTAAATTTTAATTTTAATTTTAATTTTAGTTTTAATTTTAATATATTTTTAATTATTTTTTTTAGTTTTTTTATTTTTAGAATCTTATTTTGATGATAACAAATCAAGGGTACTTAACATGTTTGGTTAAGTTAAGTTTCAGGACTCAAATGATTTCATAAAGACAAAGATCAAGTGTTTTGAAGAGATTGAATGATGATTATGCTTAAAGACATGAGTATTGAAAAAACTAGAGAAAGAGCTCAAGACAGAATGGGATCAAATGCATGAAAACTTAGCACTTAGAAAGTTATAGTCTTTAAGAAGTCTCATGTAAGTACTTCACGATTTCAATATAAATGTTTGTTGCTTTTGGGAACTACTATTGACTTAGAGACTCATTTTGAAAACCATTGAAAATAGTTTTTAAAGTCTCATTTAAGTTTTTCAAGTTTAAAAGTTAACAGTTTTGGAAACAAAATTTAAGCAAACAGAGGCGAGAAAGGCGACTGACCCTTCAGGTGATAGTCGTCTAATCCAACACTATGTTTCAAAATATGCTGAACTTAAAAGGCTCAGATGATTGACCCTCAAGTCATAGTTGACTGTAGTTCGTATTTAAAATTTTGAAACAGCAAAGGAAAGTTTCCAAAAATGATTTCTTGACTCTCAAACTTTGAGAAAACTTGGGAAACATTGCAAGTAACTTGGAGAATACATTCATTTACTTTTTGAACTCTATAAATACTTGTTGTTTACAAAAATTACACACAATAATGAACAACAATCAAAGCACAAATAAGCTACAAATTCAAAGCTCTCTTGTTGACATTTTTTTGAAGAAATTGTTGTGCTTTTGCTTATACTAATCACGGTATTCTGACAGTTTTTACTGAGATTTTCAAATCAAATCAAAAAATTAGATATTTTTTTGAGCTTCATTATTTTATATTGATTATTGGTGAAGTATATTGATTTTTACTTGTAAAAATTTGCTCTAATTGAGACTTTTACTTGTATGAACAGAAATTGTTTCTTGTTTCTATTTTTGATGATTCATGGATATTGGATCATTGCCTAGCAAGAAGGGGTATTCTTGTTAGAGAGCGATCTCAACCTTATATGGAGAGATGTTCTAACTTTTCCTAGTAAAAAAGTAGGAAAGAAAAATCCTCACAATGGTTGTTTGAGGGAAGGATGTAGGCTTCTGGCCAAACCTTGTAGAAAATCTGGTCTTTAGCTCTTCTTCATTAATTTATTTACTTTATTGCAAGTTTATGAACTGCGTGTATGTTTATTGAGAATTTGCTGCATATTGGAAGTTGTTGAATTACTGATTGTAATATATACTTCAAATTGAGGAACATATTGGTTGGTTTAACAAGTTCAAAATTGAATATTGATCGTTAAATCATAACTAAAGTTAATCTTCATTAATTAATTAAAGAAAAGTTTCGAGCTTTATAAAATCAAATCTTTGAAATTGTTCTTGATATTGTTAATATTTGTTGTTGAAGAAAATTCATATTTTGAATATTGAAGTTCTAAAATTTTAATCAAGCTGATATTTAATGTCATTTATTCATAAAGGATTGAACTTGTATTGATCAAAGGATTGTTAGCTGTAATTGTGTGATTGCTGAAAATCAATTTTCTGAGTTAATTCTTAAACTAAGAAATTTATAAAACAAAGTTATAAAGAAATTTTAAAAATCCAATTCATCCCCCCCGTGGGAGTATGCCTAAATTCTCAATTGGTATTAGAGCCCTAGGTTGTAGTAAATCTTAAACCAAAAGCTACGTAAAGATCCGTATGGCACACCTAGGTGTATCTCCTTTTGCCGAAGGCCAATCCTCTTCTACACCACCTATCTTCCGTGGTGTAAATTACACCTTCTAGAAATAGCGAATGATAATCTATTTGCAAACCATTGATTGGAAAGGATGGAAAGTAGTCAAACATGGTGACCTTATCCCCACTAAAAATGTAGATAACAAAGAAATACCTAAGGAAGAAAAAGAGATGACTGAAAATGATCTAAAGATGCTGCAAATAAATTCTAGTGCAATGAATGCACTGTATTTTGGTTTAGATGTAAATGAGTTCAATAGGATTATGGGATGTAAATCAGCTAAAGAAATTTGGAATAAGCTTGAAGTAACTTATGAAGGAATGGTTGACGTAAGGGATTATAGAATTGACATGCTCACTAGCAAATGTGAGGCATTTATAATGAACCTTGAAGAAACCATCACTAGTGTGTATACTAGGTTTACCCATATTGTTGGCCTTACAAGGCTTAAAATCTTGTTTTGATGATAACAAACAAGAGGAACTTAACATATTTTGTTAAGTGGTGATGTTTCAGGATTGAGTATAAGACAAAGTTTAAAAGGAAAAGAATGGAAAGCTCAAAGAATCACAAAGTCTTATTCACATAAAGAAAAGATTCAAAAAGAGAGATCAAAGAAACTTCAATATGAGCAGAATATGAGGACACTTAAAGCTGACTCAGAGTTCAAGTCCAAAGGATCTTAAAGTGAAATACCATGGAAGGCTTGAAGAAAAGAGTTTTAAGCTTTAGGATCATAATGTAAGTACTTATTTTTTGAATATCATACGAAATAATTTTGAAGCTTTTCTAGGGTCAAATATTGACTTAGAGACCTTATCTTAAACCCTATAAAATGTTTTAAATTTAATCAAAGAAAGAGAGCAAAAAGGACTTCTGAAAACAAAACTGAAATTTATGAAAGTGGTTTATCCAGATGACTGAGGAGAATCCTTAAACGTCTAAAGAATTTCTTCAGAAATCTAAAGATTTGATTCATAAGACAAAAGATTTTATTTTTGAAACACAAAATAGATAGAACACCTTCAGACATCTGAATAGGAACTTCAAAAGTCTGAACCTACGCTTCAGACGTCAAACCCTGTGTCCAGACTTAATTTTTCAACGCATTAAGGAACTTCAGAAGACTAAACCCGAAAGTTTAGTCGTCTGAACACTGTTAATGGTAAAAAAATTTAAATGTTTTAAATTTCAAATTAAGGTTGCTTAGACCCCAAATTTTCTAAAAAATTGGAAGATACTCCAAGTAAACTTGGGCATCATGAAAACACTTTTCTAAGCCTATAAATACATGATTTTTCAAATCAAATTCCCACCAAAAGAAAGAAAGAATTGAAAAATATGCTGAAAGCAACTTGCTCTTGAAAAGCTCTCTCTTGCTCACTCATTGCAATACTCTTTTGCTGAGAAACTGAAGTATTGATCCTCTCAAATCTAGTTCCTACTGCTGATATCCATCTAGAGAAGGAATTGGTGAATTTTATACTTGAGCTTCATATTATTTCATCTTGATATTTAAATTATGAAGTACATAGAGCTGTAATTTGTACTAATCTACTCTTTAAGAGAGTGTTCTTGTACGCATCGATTATCTTGTATTTTTGCAGTGTTTTTGACGATTCTAGGTTGTTGGATCGTTGACCAAGCGTGGGGTATCGCTTGGAGAGGTGATTACAGCCTATTAAAGGAGTGTGAAAGGTTTTGCTCCACCTGGAAAGGAACAGGTACGGTGGAATTTTTAGGACGTTTGCCTCAGGTGAGGACGTAGGCTGGGAATAAGCCGAACCTCGTAAAAACCTTGGTTTCCTTCTCTTTCCCTTACTATCACAATTTTTTAGCATACCTATATATTGCGTGGATGATTTAATTTTTTGATCATAAATACTACGTAGTTTGGAAATTAAATAAACTGAAGTTTTATTTGTTTTTGGGCTTGCGGAATCCGAAAGGGAGTACATTGGTAGATCAATAAATTTCAAAAACCATAAGCGAGTACATTGATTGATTCAACACCCAAGACATATACTGAAAGATTATTTAAAGTCTAAGCTTTTGGAAAGAGTGTTGATTGTGTAGAAAATTGAGAAACCAACTTCATTCTCTACAAGGATTTAATCAAATTCATATACATAGGGCTACATACAAAAGCTAAGAATTGTCAAAGTGCTGAATATTGTATTTTGTGGATTGAACACGTTGGTTGTTGATTGGTTGAATGTTTAAGTTTTGATTTGCTTGTGTTGTGTTAAATACTGGATTGTGGATTGAATAAGAAACTAAGTTCCTTGCTATGTGTTTGAATAATAAACTAAGTTTTGCTGAGTATTAGCTAAATTAATAAGAGGTCAAAGAATTCATAAAAAGAATTAAAAGAAATTTCAATTATCCAATTCACCTCCCCCCCCCCCCCTTTGGGAATACAACTTAACTTTCACATATTATAAACTCTCTTAATGCATTAGGAAAAAACTACTCTACTTATGAGACGATACGAAAAATTCTTAGAGGACTTCCATTGATTTGGGAACCTAAGGCTACTGCAATAAGAGAAGGAAGAAATTTGAAAAATACCTCCTTAGATGAATTCATTGGATCGCTCCTCACATATGAGATGACAATAAATGAAAGAAATTTTGAAGGTAGCAAACATAAGAAATAAATAGCTTTTAAGGCTGCAAAAGAAAGTTCTAGTGAAGACGAAGACAATGAGCTAGATGACAATGATATGGCCTTAATTATTAGAAGACTTGGAAAATTCTTAAAGAAGAACAAGAAAATTACACGAGAATATAGAGGCTGAAAATATGATAGAGGAGAAACTAGCAAAAAGGAAACAAAGAATGATCCTCCTACATACTATAATTGCAAAGAAGTTGGACACATAAAACCTAGTTCCCCATAGCTTAAGAAAGATGCCAATAAGAAGAAAAAGAAGGCGATGAAAGCTACCATGTGGGATGACTCTCAAGCTCAAGTGAATCAGAAAATAAATCATGCGATCAAGATGCGGCAAACCTCTACTTCATGGCGAAAGATGATGAGGTAAATTCCTATTCTAACTCACAGGAAGAAGAATCTAGTGATGAATCATGTAATGACACATGTGACAGCATGCCCTCATATAGAGAAATGCAAGCTGAATTATTTTCTTTGCATGATAAATTTATAAGAGTAACCAAAAGAAACATGGCTTTGAAAGAACAAAATGAAAAGCTCAAGAATCAACTAGAGACTTCAATATTAGCTAAAAAGGAAAGGGACTTACTCATTGATGAACTTATGAGTAAAATAAACAAGATGTCTCAAGACTTAGTAAAGCTACAAGTAAATGGTTAAGATAAAAAGGACTCAGAAATATGTGATCTTAATAGTAAAATTAAGGATAAAGGCAAAATCATCTACAGTTTCACTAAAAGAAAGGAAAACTTTGAAAAATTGATTGGATCACAAAGAATATCCTTAGATAAAGAATGAATTGGATTCAATAAAGTTGAAAACAAGAAGAAAAAGAACCTCTACATGGGATATATCTTAAAGGCATCAAAACACTATGCTAGCACATCTTCCACAAATGCATACGAACATACTACTTGCTGTGTAAGAAAAAGGGACACATAAATTTTGAATGTCCATTTAAAAGAAAAAAAATGTTAAAGTTAAGAAAGTATGGAGAGTCAAAATTGAAGCTAAAATTGAATAAAGAAGACCTAAGAAGGTTTGGGAACCAAAAGTAACACCTTGAAACCCTTCTTATAGGTTAGTTTTAGGACCACTCCATCAAAAGACAAATGGTACTTGGATAGTGGATGTTCAAGACATATGAATGGATACAATTCCAAATTTACCACACTAATACAAAAGGATGGTGGACATGTCACCTTCAGAGATAATGCTAAAGGTAGAATAATCGGTATCAGTAAAGTAGGTACAAAAACTATTGATGATGTTTTATTAGTAGATGGGTTAAAACATAATCTACTTAGCATTAGTCAATTAAGTGATAAAGGCTTTGACGTAATCTTTAAACAAGACAAGTGCGTAGTTGAAAACAAAGAAATCCATGATATCTTGTTTGTGGCAAATAGGGTTGATAATGTGTTTTGCATAAATTTTGAAAATATGATATCGTAAGAATTCACATGCTTCACAGCTATGAATGAAGCCAGATAGCTGTGGCATAGAGGACTAGGACATGTTAGTATGGATCTATTGTCTAAATTAGCTAAAAAGAACTTAGTCAAAGGACTACCCAACACTAAGTACATAAAGGATAAAGTTTGTGATGCTTGCCAACTTGGGAAGCAAACTAAAACAAGTTTCAAAAAGAAAAAGTACATTTCCACTAGTAGACAATAGATCCATACTAACATGCAAAAAAATAAAGAAATTGAAAAATTCTATGATGAATATGGAATAGCTCACAACTTTTCAGCATCTCGTACTCCTCAACAAAATGGTGTTGTTGAAAGGAAAAATAAGACTCTTAGCTTTACCGTGATCCCAAAAGAGGGGAGGGGGTGGGTGAATTGGTATTTTTTTAAATTTGAGCTCAAGATCAATCTCATAACACCAGTATATTCACAAACCTATGGTCAATTTAGTGCATGTAATGTAAAAGTATACCATAAAGCAAATAAAATGATTTAATCAAACACACATGCACCAGAAAGCAGTAAAATAAGGGTGACACGCAAAAATGTTATCGAGGTTCAACCAATTGCCTACGTCCCTGCCTTGGCTAACAAGCACAAGGATTACCACAATAACTTGCTCACTTAAATGGGTGGAGCGGCACCTATACAAACCAGGTCAATTAGCACAGGGCTGACCTTAACCTTTACATACAATCCTTACCAGGCTGGATTACCGCCCCCTCAGAACACACCTGGAAACACTTTAGATTTTACAATTAAACGGTACAAAAATAGTGCTTTCACGTAAAGCAGATTTGTACCCAAATGAGCACAATCATATACACATCAATAACATGAATATAGTGTAAGCTCAGTGATGCAAGATTTGTTCAACGAATACTCTGCACATTATAATCAATATGAAACTCAAGAGTATTCAACACAATACAATCAGTGTGATGCACAAGAGTATTCAACACAAGTAGAGACTTGAAATATAGATAAAATATTTCAGTAGCACATCAATATTCCAAGTTCACTAAACAGATAATCAAACTACTTCCAAAATGATTTTCTTCAATGAAGTAGGCAGCACAATACTAGTTTGAAAGATTACTTGCTTGTTTGGAAAACCTTTGCACACTAAAAGCAAAGCTATTGGACACTTGCAATGGGATGCAAATATCCTAAGCTTCTTTGGTTTAATCCCACATGAGATTTATAATGGAGAAATTCGTGGGATAAACCTAGGCTAAGGTCTAAAAGAAAAATCTCAAGAATAGACACAAATGGGAGTATTAGCAAGGAACAATAATCACATAAACATAAGAGAAAATCTCATAATCTCGGATTTTATCAAAGGGATGCAAGTTTGAGAGTATTTGAGCAAAAGGGTGGTCTTTCAATAGAGAGAATTTTTGGCTTAATCACTTTGCTAATCTTTTCCCTAATCATGCAAATGAAGGCATATTTATAGCCAGGTGAAAAAATGGGTATCATTAAAAAAGTCCCAAAAGATTAAAATCCAATTAGCCCGAAATAACCCTATTTGCCACAGTTAAACTAATTTTAATCAGTTGAGGTTCGGTCACCCAAACAAATACAATAATAAAAGTCATTTAGCTGAGTTTGGTCGCCCGTGTCATGGTTCAGCAGCTCGAATCAAAGTTATTAGCAAAGCTACATGACTTCGGGTGCCCAGTCAAATGTTTGGTGGTTTGAATCCCTGTGTTCGATCGCCCGAGGGTTTTTTTGAACTAAAAATGTTGGTTACCCAAGTTTGTGAACCGTCCCTTTCGAGGGGTTCGGGTGCCTAGGGAAAACGTGTGCATTTAGGGTTCGGTCACCCAAGGGATGGTTAACATTTTGACTTTCAAGTTCTGGCACTCGAGGAGTTTTATACTCCAAAGGTTCGGTCGCCCAAGCCCTCTTATGTTGCTTAGTTTTGTTCAATTTTGAGCACAATTACAACACACTTATATATTTTATGCCATGTGTGTGAATGATCAAATGTCAGTATTTGTCATTATCGAAACCAAGTGCGACCTATAAGGTCAACATTTTTCTCCTTTTTGATGATGAAAAATACACTAAGAAAAAATTGGGTATAGCCTTAAGAGGCTCTCCCCAACAATATGAATGATGTATTTAATCCAAAAATTTGCCCTACCTCTCCCCCTTTTGGCAACAGCAAAAAGGGTCAAAGGAGTGAACACCCTAGGCAATAGTGAAGAGTTTCGTTTACACAAAAGATATTTTGGAAAGGTTTTAAAAAAATTTTTGGCAGAGTGTCGTCTGTAAATCACGCTTTCCAAAATAAATCCTGTATAAAATGTAACCTATTTGAGTTTATATTTCCTAACATTTTATCCACAACTACTCAAACAGTTTAGTATGGTCCAACAATCAAGTAAAAGTTTTAAGATCATCATCAAAACCAAGAAGTTGTGCATCAAGTAATAAACAATATGCATTACATTCACTATGATCATGTTATAGATATAAGATATGTGTACACACGTAATAATCGGCATCCACAAAGTCTAAGGCAAGTAAACAAATCAACAATGACATTGGTTGCTAAGACTTGTTAAATTTCACTTGAGAGCTCCCCCTAAATTTATGCAAACTATGAAACATCTAAAAAGCTTCTATGTTGTGCATTAAACCTAACTCACGTCTAATTTGTATGAACCTATCCTCAGGAAGTGGTTTAATGAATATATCTGCCCACTGTTCATTTTTGCATACAAACTCAACATCCACATCTCCTTTTTGCACATGATCATGAAGGAAATGATGTTTAATCTCAATGTGTTTAGTTCGTGAATATGAGATAATATTTTTAAAGATGTTGTTGCACTAGCATTATCACATTTAATCGGTATTGTTTCATAGTACAATCCAAAATCCACAAGTTGTTGTTTCATATAAAGAGTTTGGGCACAACAACTTCCAGCCGCAATATATTCTACTTCGGCTGTGGGTAAGGCAACTGAGTTTTGTTTCTTGTAGAAACAAGAAACAAGAGTTTGTCCTAAATAATGACAAGTGCCGCTAGTACTTTTTCTATCAACTTTACTACCGGTAGAGTCAGCATCAGTATAACTAACAATCTCAAAGGTAGTACACTTAGGGTACCACAAGCCTAACTCTATAGTCCCAATTAGATACCTAAGGAATTGTTTAACAACTTTTAGATGGGATTCCTTAGGGGAAGCCTGAAATCTAGCACACATACATACACTAAACATAATATCAGGCCTACTAGCTGTGAGATATAGGAGACTCCCAATTATGCCACGATACAATTTTACATCAACATGAATTCCTTGCTTATCTTTATCAAGCTTAATGGAAGAGTTCATAGGTGTACCAAGAATTTTGCAATCTTCCATATTAAATTTCTTTAGCAAGTCCTTAATGTATTTAGATTGGCATATGAAAGTTCCATGATTAGCTTGCTTAATTTGTAGTTCTAAGAAGAAACTAAGTTCACCGATCATGTTCATTTCAAATTCACTTTACATGCATTTGGAAAACTCATTACACAACTCATCATTCGTTGCTCCAAAAATGATATCATCCACATAAATTTGAACAAGCAACATATCATCATTTTTAGATTTGATGAAAAGTGTAGTATCAATCTTGCTACGGGTAAACCTATTTTCTAGTAGAAATCCACTAAACCTTCATACCAAGCTCTAGGAGCTTGTTCAATCCATACAAGGCTTTAGACAATCGGTACACATGATCGGGATATTTATGATTTTCAAAACTGGGTGGTTGTTCTACGTATACCTCTTCATTAATGTAGCCATTTGAAACAATTTAAAATTTTTAAAAGTGAAAAAGGCAAGTAACATACGAATGGTTTCTAACCTAGCAACATGAGCATATGTTTCGTCAAAGTCAATCCCTCCCTGTTGGTTATACCCTTGGGCAACTATTCTAGCCTTATTTCTAGTTACTACTCCATTTTCATCTTTCTTATTTCTATATACCCATTTAGTTCCAATAATTGATTAATCATTAGGCCTAGGAACTAGTGTCCACACTTTGCTTCGTTCAAATTGATTTAGTTCTTCTTGCATGGACATTACCCAAGACTCATCCTCTATGGCTTCTTTAATATTTTTAGATTCTTCTTGGGATAAAAAGGCAGAGTGATTCACTATATTTTTCAAGGAGGATGTTGTGGCTACTCCATGGGATGGTTCACCTATAATTTGATCTATAGGATGACTTCTGATGAATTTTCAATCTCTAGGCAACTTCTGATGTTCATTATCTTCAGATGATTTTTCATTTCTTCTGGGTTTTCACTTGCATTATTTTCAATAGATAGTTTGTCTAAGCATTTTCTAATATTGATATCATCTTCATCATCTTTCTTAGAAAATGGATTAGCTTCATCAAATACAACATGAATAGATTGAATCACAGTCAATGTTCTTTTGTTGAAAACTTTATATGCTTTGCTATTTAATGCATATCCTAGGAAAATACCTTCATCAGATTTAGAGTCAAATTTTCCTAGATGCTCATTATCTCTTAGCATAAAGCATTTACAACCAAACACATGAAAATAGGAAATATTAGGCTTATGGTTGTTCTACAATTCATAAGGGGTTTTATTAATCGAAGGTCTAATCAATACCCTATTCATAACATAGCATGCAGTGTTAATGGCCTCGACTAAAAAATATTTAGGTAAGTTATGCTCATTTAACATAGTTCTACCCATTTCTTGCAGTGACCTATTCTTTCTTTCTACTACACCATTTTGTTAAGGTGTCCTAGGTGCAGAGAAGTTATGTGATATGTGTTCTAAGTCACAATATTTTTCTATGCCTTCATTTTTGAATTCCGTGCCTTTATCACTTCTTATGTGAGTTATTTTATATCCTTTTTCATTCTGGATTCTCCTACAAAGTTTGGTGAACTGTTCACATGATTCATTTTTATGTGCAAGAAACAACACCCATGTGAATCTAGAAAAGTCATCCACAATTACAAAAGCATAAGATTTACCACTAAGACTTTGCACAGAATTTGGTACAAAAAAATCTAAGTGAAGCATCTCTAAAGGTCTAGTAGTAGATATGAATTTCTTTTTCTTAAAACTTGATTTTGTTTGCTTAATCATTTGACATGCATCACAGATTTTATCCTTTACAAAAGACGTCTTAGACAAGCCTTTAACTAATTCTTTTCTAACAAGTTTTGACAATAAATTCGCATGTCCTAGACGCCTATGCCATAACCAACTAGCATCATTTATAGAAGAAAAACATGTTACTTGTTGTGAAGCTAAATTATCAAGAGAGGTAGTATAAACATTTTCATGTCTATCAGCAGTAAAAAGCACTTTGTAATCTGTTTTATCTTCTACTATGCATTTTTCATTTTCAAAGGATACTTTATATCCTATGTCACACAACTGACTTATTCTAAGAAAATTATGTTTCAGCCCATCAACTAATAAAACATTATCAATAGTAAGAGAGGAATCCTTACCAACCTTACCTACCCGATGATGCGTCTTTCGACATTGTCACCAAATGTTACATAGCTTCCATCATTTGGAACAATTGATGTGAATTTGCCCTTGTCGCCAGTCATGTGTCATGAGCACCCGCTATCCAAGTCCACTGATCCTTGGAGGAGGATGATCTTAGGCATACCTACAAAATAAGCTAGGTAACTTATGCTGGTGCCCATATTTTGTTGGGTCCACGGGGGTTAGTAGCAGGATCTCCTTTAACTACCCATACCTTCCTAATTCTGGCATGCTTATTCCTAAGTGGACAGTTGAATTGAATGTGAACAATCTGTTTACATTTAAAACATTTTAATCTACACTTATGCTCTTAACGAGGAATATGAGATTTTGCCTCATGTGTAAAGTGTCCTAAGTAATGATTAGGCCATCTAACATTCTCAACACCATTAAAACCAAGACCCTTTTTACTTAAGGAGTTTCCTTGGGTACCAAGTAATTTTTCAAAATTATTTTTTCCCTCCATGAATTTAAAAAATGATTTTGGAGCTATCCTCCAATTTCTTCTTAAGCTCAACAATAGTATCACCTTTTTGTTTTAAAATAGAGGCTGAGAGGTTTTTTCCATATTAAACAATTTTGACCAATTTTCATATTTCTTTTTCAGATCATTATTTTCTTTGGTCATTTTACCTTACAATTTAGAGGCACGAATATATTCAAATTGTAACTCTTTAAATGTAGGCATGCAATCAGAATCACAATACCTCATCCTCGTGTGCCATCAAGCATAGATTAGCAACCTCCGAGTCGCTGTGATTTGATTTTGAGTCACCGCTACTAAGTTTTTCCTATGAAGTCTTGGTCTTCATGGCTTTCTTCTTTTTCTTAGCTTCATTTTTTAGCAGTGGGCAGTCAAGTTTAATATGCCCCACCTTATTGCAGTTATAGCGCGTAGGAGCATTTGATTTTTCTTTTCTTTTGTTAGACTCTCCCTTCTCATTAGTAGACTTGCTATATTTTTTAAAGGGCTTCTTGTTCTTCCTGAAAAATCTGCTAAATTTTTTGATTAGCATGGCCATTTCATCATCAGTGTCAGACTCATTACACTCACTAGATGTATTATTAGATGCTTTCAATGCAGTCACTTTCATAGTCCTATTATGCTCGTTAAGTCTTTCATTTATGGACAATTCATAAGTAATCAAGGAACCTACCAATTTATCTAAGGTCATGACCTTAAGGTCTCTACCCTCAGCAATAGTCATAGCCTTGGCTTCCCAAATAGGTGGTAAGCCTCTAAGGATCTTCCTAATCATCTCATATGTGGGATAGGTCTTTCCTAATGCATGCAGTGAGTTTATGATGTGTGCGAATCTAGTGTACATGCTCTGAATGGACTCACCTACATTCATCCTAAATGCCTCGTACTCACTGGTCAACATGTCTATCCTACTGTCCTTCACATGCCTAGTACCCTCATATGTGACCTCTAACTTATCCTATGTTTCTTTTGCAGTAGAACATGCCATAATTTTGTTAAATTCATTCACATCAAGACTACAGTATAAAATATTCATGGCAGTACAACTTTCATATCATCATCATTATACTCATCCTCAGTCTTAGGCACCCTAGCTGCACCCTCAGTTTTCATAAGGACATAGTTTCTTTTAGAGACAATCCTCCACACCTTCCAATCAGTATTCTAAAGATAGATGCGCATCCTCTATTTCTAGAAGGTGTAATTAACACCACTGAAAACAGGAGGTCGTGCGGAAGATGGTCCCTTAGGGAAAGAGGTCATGGAGTTATGAGCCATAAGTGATCTTTTGCAAAATAATAGCTAGTCTATGCAACGTGGCTCTTGTAGTGACCTAAAGAATACTAGCATTTTAATAATAATAAGAGGGAAGAAAATAGATACAGAAACAGAAGGAGGCTGTAGACTTCATCGACGACATTGCATTTTGAGGATAATTTTAATTTAAGGAAATTGCCAAGCTTCGTCGATGAACACAGGGTTTCGTCTACGAAGGTCTGAAGAATTTAGTCGATGAATACAAGGCTTTATCAATGAGAAAATACTGAGAGACGATTTTTGGCTACTCTGAATTTCGTCGACGAATACAGGGTCTCGTCGACGAATTTAATGAAGGACTCATCGATGAGGTGACGTGGCTCGTCGACGAATCTGCCCCTATAAATAGCTAAAAATTAGATTTTTAAGCATATTTCAATCCTATCTCTCTCTCCTCTCTCTCCCTACGTCACTCTCTCCCTTCTCCCTTCGATTTCGGACCTGCTAGTAGCCAGATCAACAATCCGAAGCCGCCAAGATGCTCCTGGCGAAGTTCTCTGCAAGTCTATCGGAACAGATCGTTGGGGAATCGAAGTTGGATTTCATCCCAAATTCAGGGTAAGACCTTTTAGCCTATTTTTGGCCTTATGGTAGTTATAAGAAATGATGTAGGCAATGAAATGCCGATATTTAGTTCTGAAAAATATTGTTTTCAGGGTGTTTTATGAGAGGCCCTACGGGTGTTAGGCTAGTATTTCATAGGGGCTTTCTAATAGTCAGGTAAGGGAAATATGTTATGCTAGGAACTTTTAAAATACTATACAGTTTATTTATTGATGAAAATTATGTATTACAGTATCGTGTGGCTTTTGAATATGAGTATAGTATGAATATAAGTTTTACAATATTTCAGTATCCTGATTTTACGATATTTTAATACCATAATTTTTGATGGATTTTAGTACCATGATTTTATGAATCTTAGTACCATGATTATACAAATATCCATATTATGATTATGCAATTTCAGTATTATGATTATGCAACTTCAGTAATATGATTATACAGTTCTCAGTATTACGACATATGAATTATAGTGCAGTTATGCAACATCATGTTTAATTTAGTACTTCAGAATCATGGTAAATCAGATATATATATATATATATATATATATAGAAGTATATTATATGATATCGGACCCTGTTGGACTTGCAGCTATAGAGCACGGTACCGTTGCTACAGATACTATGTTACTTTATGAGTGCAACCACCTATTTAGATAATACGTGGTAAGGTCGTTCACTTAGGCCCTTGAAGAGGTTAGGCTCCCCATCCAGATATGGGTTGAGATGGGCAGATCGACCTATGGAGTAAAGTGATTTATTCCTAGTTGGCCAGCCAGGGTAAATCCAGCCTACGGGCCGCACAACCCTATCATGAGGGGGTAAGTCATGACACACAGATAGCCACAGAGAACATTTTCATTTATTATTATGTATGTATAGATTTGTAGAAACAGGGGACATACTTACTTATACTAGAAGTATTTTGAATAATAAACTCCAATACTGTCATGTTAAGCAATAGGGACAGGGGTGGTGAATTTTATTACTTATACTGTACTTACATATTCAGTTATACATGTTTACATGAAAACAGATTCCATGATATATAGTAGCTCATTTGCCACACACTAGTAATAGCATAATTCTTCTTACTGGGCGTTGGCTTATCCCAGTGTTGAATTATTTTTTCAGGCGATCTAGGCAGGCAAGCAGATCAAGCTCGCAAGTAGAGGGGCTTCTGTGGTGCCCTGTCAGAGAGTGAGTACATTTTTGGGAATGATTTTGTATACCCTAGCTAGTTGAGGGAGCTTTGGGAACAAAGATATGTGTGTATTTTTGGGAAACATGTAGCACTCTGGTATTGTGTGGTACGGTATTGTATATATTTACATATGGATATGTTTATTCAGTTTCTTCTTCTTGCTGCTTAGGTTAATGAATGGGTTTACCCCCCAGTATGGTATCATAGTATGTAGAGTATATATGTATAAAAAAAAATTAGTTTATCAAGTAGGTCGTTACAGCTCTGATACCAATTGTTAGCTTTACCGTGATCCCAAGAGGGGGGGGGGAGAATTGGCATTTTTAAAATTTAAGCTCTAGATCGATCTCCTAACACCAGTATATTCATAGCCCTATGGTCAATCTAGTGCAAGTAATGTAAAAGTATACCAGAAAGTAAATAAAATGATTTAATCAAATATACATGCACCAGAAAGCAGTAAAGTAAGGGTGACATGCAGAAATGTTATCGAGGTTCAGCTACTTGCCTACGTCTCCGCCTTGGCTAACAAGCACAAGGATTACCACAATAACTTGCTCACTTAAACGGGTGGAGTGGCACCTATACGAATCAAGTCAATTAGCCTAGGGTTGACCTCAACTTTTACATACAATCCTTACCAGGTTAGATTACCGCCCCCTCAGGCCACGCTTAGAAACACTCAGATTTTACCATCAAATGGTACATAAATAATGTTTTCACGTAAAATAGATTTTTACCCAAATACACACAATCACATACACATCAATAGCATGAATATAATGTAAACTCAGTGATGCAAGATTTGTTTAATCAATACTCTACACAGTATAATCAATATGAAGTTCAAGAATATTCAACACAACACAATCAGTGTGATGCACAAGAGTATTCAACACAAGCAGGGACTTGGAATCTAGATAAAATATTTCAGTAGCACATCAATATTCCAAGTTTACTAAATAGATAATCAAACTTGTTCCAAAATGATTTTCCTGAATGAAGTAAGTAGCACAATACTAGTTTGAAAGATTACTTGCTTGTTTGAAAAACCTTTGCACACCAAAAGCAAAGCTATTGGACACTTGCAATGGGATGCAAATATCCTAAGCTTCTTTCGTTTAATTGTACACAAGATTTATAATGGAGAAATTTGTAGGATAAACCTAGGCTAAGCTCCAAAAGAAAAATCTCAAGCACACACACAAATGGGAGTATTAGCAAGGAACAATAATCACATAAACGTAAGAGAAACTCTCACAATCTCGGATTTTATCGAAGGGATGCAAGTTTGAGAATATTTGAGCAAAAGGGTGGTTTTTCAGTAGAGAGAATTTCTGGCTTAATCGCTTTGCTAATTTTTTCCCTAATCATGCAAATGAAGGCATATTTATAACCAGGTGAAAAAAATATAACCGTTCAGGATAAAATGGGTATTATTAAAAAAGTCCCAAAAGATTAAAATCTAATTAGCCCGAAATAACCCTATTTTACCATGGTTAAACTAATTTTAACCGGGCGAGGTTTGGGTGGCTGAACCTAGGTTCGGTCGCCCAAACAGACACAGTAATAAAAGTGATTTAGCTAAGTTTGGTCGCTCGTGTCATGGTTCGGCAGCCCGAATCAAAGTCAATAGCAAATCTACGTGACTTCGGGTGCCCAGTCAAATGTTCAGTGGCCCAAATCCCTGTGTTCGATTGATCAAGGGTATTTTTGAACTAAAAATGTCCGTCGCTCGAGTTGGTAAATAGTCCCTTTCGAGGGGTTCGGGTACCCGGGGAAAACGTGTGCATTTAGTGTTCGGTCACCCGAGGATGGTCAACATTTTGACTTTCAACTTCTGGCGCCCGAGGAGTTTTGTACTCCAAAGGTTCGGTCGCTCGAGCCCTCTTATGTTGCTTAGTTTTGTTCAATTTTGAGCACAATTACAACACACTCATATATTTTATGCCATGTGTGTGAATGTTGGAGCCTAGGGTCTTGTTATAGTCTAATTGAGCTTACGCTATATTCTATATGCATAATGTGCGGGTGATAAGCATACAATCACAGCCTAGGTTACTATTATAGACCCATATAAATTATTACAGACCAATATGAATTACAATTACAAATTTCAAGTCTTCGCGGTCTTCTTGTTCCTTCAAGTGTCCTTCCTTGGGATATTTGTTTGAGCATGCACAAGAACTTGACAATCATCAAATGTCAGTATTTGTCATTATTAAAACTAGGTGCGACCTATAAGGTCAACAAGGACGCTTCAAGAAATGGCTAGGATCACGTTAAATGAGCATAATTTACCTAAGTAATTTTGGGTTGATGCTGTAAATACTGCATGTTATGTGATAAATAGAGTTTCCCTTAGATCAAGCCTAAAGAAGGCCCCCTATGGATTATGGAAATGAGGAAGACCAAACATATCTTATTTCCAAGTTTTTGAGTGTAAGTGTTTTGTATTGAATGATAAAGAGGACTTAGGAAAGTTTTATGTGAAATTAGATGAAGGAATCTTCTTACGATATGCGTTGAATAATAAAGCCTTTAGGATCTATAACAAAAGGACCCTCATAAACATAGAATCAATGCATGTAACTTTCGATGAGGAAAATCCATTTTCTAAACCAGTTGATATTGAGGAAGCTAAAATAAAGAAAAATCTAAAGGAATTAGAAATTCAAGAAGTAAAAGATGAGAACAAGTAATCAAGCTCAAATGATAGACCTTTAAATCAATCCGAACTACCTAAAGAATAAAAGTTTGTAAGAAATCACCCAAAGGATCTAATCATTGGTGAACCTTAACGAGGAGTATCTACTAGATCCTTTTTAAAAAATATGTGTAGTTATTACGCGTTCCTATCTTAGGAGGAACCCAAGAACATGGATGAAGAATTAAGTGATGATTCTTGGATAGTAGCCATGCAAGAAGAATTAAATCAATTGGAAAGATATAAAGTTTAGAAACTAGTTCTTAGACCCGTTGATCATTCAGTAATTGGAACCGAAAGGGTATTTATGAATAAGAAGGATGAAAGCAACATAGTAGTTTGTAACAAGGTTAGACTTGTAGTTCAAGGATATAATAAAGAAGAAGGAATAGACTATGAGGAGACCTTTGCTCCAGCAGAAAGTATGGAAGCCATAAGAATGCTATTAGCTTGTGCATCTCACAAAGATTTTAAACTTTATCAAATGGATGTGAAGAGTGCATTCTTAAATGGATTTATAAATGAAGAAGTATATGTAGAACAACCTCTAGAATTTAAGGATTTCCATTACCCTGATCATGTGTTTAGATTAACAAAGGCATTATACAGACTAAAACAAGTTTCTAGAGTTTAGTATGAGCATTTAAGTGGATTTTTGTTGGAAAATGGGTTTTCTAGAGGAAAAATGGACAGCACACTGTTCATTCAGTCTAAAGACAAAGATATGCTTATTATACAAATATATGTGGATGATATCATTTTTGGTGCTACAAATGAAAAACTGTGCAAAGACTTTGCAAAATGTATATAGGACGAATTTGAGATGAGTATGATGGGTGAGTTGACCTACTTCCTTGGACTTCAAATTAAGCAAGCTAAAACTGGAACTTTCATAAATCATTCAAAATACATAAGATATTTGCTTAAGAAATTTGATATGGAGAATGGAAAACCTTTAGGGACCCTTATGATTTGCATTTATAAATATTGATAAAGATGAAAAAGGAAAACTGGTAGATGTGAAACACTATCGAGGCATGATAGGAAGTCTGCTTTATTTGATAGCCAATAGACCGGACATTATATTCAGTGTATGTATGTGTGCCCAGTTTCAAGTAGCCCCTAAGGAATCTCACTAGATAGTCGTCAAGTGAATCTTAAGATATTTGATAGGTACTATTGACTTAGGTTTACGGTATCCTAAAGATACAAGCTTTGAGATGATCAGTTATTCAAATGCCGACTATGCTTGATATAAACACAAGTGGTTCCTGCCACTTCCTAGGAAGATCTCTTCTATCTTGGTTCTCCAAGAAGCAAAAATTCCGTAGCACTATCTATTGCAGAAGCAGAGTACGTGGCAGCAGGTAGCTATGAGGCACAAACTCTCTATATGAAGCAATAGTTAGAGGATTTTAATTTGGATTTAGCTGTACCTTTAAAATTTGATAACACAAGTGCCATAAATATCTCCAAAAATCATGTATCTCATTCAAGAACCAAGCATATTGATATGCATCATTTCTTGAGAGATCATGTGCAAAAAGAGGATATAACTCTTGAGTTTGTGAATACGAGTGATCAATGGGCTGATATCTTTACGAAACCTCTTTTAGAGGATAGATTTATCTCTATAAGACCAGAACTAGGATTATTACATAGTAGATAAGTAGAGTGAAAAGAAGAATTAAAAGACCAAAGGTCAGGAGACTGACTTATGAGGCTCAGTCAACTGACTAGCCACTGTTTTGAAAAAAATTCAAAAACCTCACTTGTCCAGCGACTGACATATCGAGGTCAATCGACTGGCTAATGGCAGTTTATATACAACAGGGTGTAAAACCCTAATTGTGTAAAACCCTCATTCACATTTCAGATCAAAATATTTGGTTATTAATAATGTGTGAGATGTGTAAAATTTGCAAAGTATTCTTGGTTTTAATAAAGCAGAAGAAGTTATGGAAAGAGTTAGGAAACTTAGAAACTTTTTGGACATCCTACTATGGCTCCCAGAAAGGAATGGTTTTTTTAATATAAGGTCAGCATGAGATGCTATCAGAGTTAGAGCTCCAAAGTTTGATTGGACAATGTGGGTTTGGAACAAATGGTTACTGAAGAAAATTACTATTTGTATATGGAAGGCTGCTTTTGAGTGCTTAAGCATTGATGAAAATGTGAGAAGGGTGGAGGTTTCACTTGCTTTGGCATGTGATTGTTGTGAGATGAGGCAATCAAAACATGTGGAGTGTGTTTTGAATAAGGGAGGTCTTGCTGCTGATGTATAGAGGAAGGTTTCGGTGGAGGTAGGTATATCGTTCCTTAGGCAACAAAGCTAGAAAGAAAGAGTCGAAATGTGGTTTAATATGGCTTTCAGATACTCTAAATTGGGAACATTGATGGGTTTGATTCCTTGTTTAGTACTTTGGAGGTTATGGAGAAGGAGAAGTGTGGCTAGAATGGAGGGGAAATTGGAGAGCAGTACAAATGTGTGGCTATCCATTAGGATTTGGGTAGGGGTTTTGAGTGAGATGATACTTATGGCTCATCTAAATGATGCTGATGTTTGGATTTTACAGAATCTGGAGGTGCAGATTGTGAATAAAAAGAATAAAACTATGCAAGTTGTGAGATGGCTAAAACCCATGCAAGGGAGGTTGAAACTAAATTTGGATCGGAGCAGCTTGGGGAACCTAGGGCCGGAAGGTGGTGGTGGCCTCCTTAGAGAATGTACAGGTTCTTTTATTTTTGGTTTATCAAAATATTTTGGTTCTTGTTCTAATAATGAAGTTGAATTAAGAGCAGTGATAGAAGGAATAAAGCTTTGTAAACAATTGGGCTGTACCAGTATTGACATTGAATGTGATTCGAATATTGTAGTAAATTGGATAAGATCTAATAAGTGTTCTTCATGGTATTTGTGGGATTTTTGGGAGCAACTTATTGGTGTATTGGAGGGAGTAGATTTTTCTATAAATCATTTCTATAGAGAAGGGAATAAAGTGGCATATGCGTTGGCTCGACAAGGTGCCATGGGGAGGAATAGTTTGTTTACAAATAGTAGTCAACTTCCTAGAGTTATCAAAGGTTTATATAGATTGTATAAGGTAGGTACGGCTTATATGAAGCACATTTAGTTGGTTTCCTTTTGGTATTGGTATAGGTTTGTTTTCTTCTTATGCTTAGTTTGATGCATGGAGTGTTTTTTATTTTGTTATTATGTAAGCTCTAAGTATTTTTTTTTTCCACAGTATTCCTCCGCCATAAGTGAGGGTTATTAATAAAATCAAGAAAGGAGGTGCCGCCCTCTTTTACCAAAAAAAAATCCAAAGTGGTCCCTCACTTAAAATCTTCAAATTAAACATTGAAGCTCATCATCCTACTTCGTTTACACTCGATTTCAAAGGATTTCACCAGTTGTTTTGCTCATAATCATCATGCCAAGAATGAAAACAACAACAAACAAAGGTTCTACTTCAGGGAAGGATGATAGCAATGATATATAAAAATGGCTTATGATTCCTCATGCAAAGAAACTTTACTAGAATCATCTTTGAGCAATTGAACCAAATTTCGGTAAGGTCCTTGATACAAATTTCTTTGAAGAAAACTTTGCCAATGTTTAAAGCTCTTGAATGGGACAAGCTTATTACGTATCAAGCGTAGGGAATGTATCCCAATTTGGTCAAACTATTTTATGCCATTATGGTCAAAGGGGACACTGTAATCTCTACTGAAGTTATGGGGAAATCAATTACCCTTACTCCTCAGACCTTAACAACCATTCTAAATATCAGATAAGGAGAGCTTGAGTGTCCACCTCTCGGCCAATCTTGGATTATGACTGAAGATTTCTCCCCTAAGGAATTTGTTCCATTGGTTATGACTGAAGAACCAGTTTACTTTGGTCATCCTTTACAATCAACTAAATTTGCAAGCTCAGATCCTATAGAAGCTCATCACATACAATATCTTGCCTCGAGTAGGATCCCATGACCATGTCTCTTATTTGGATTGTTTTGTTCGGTGGTGTTTGATTAAAGGTAAAAAGCTTGACTTGCCAAGCTTAATTCTCAAGTGGATGATTTCTAAAGAAGAAGCTCGTCGAGTAGTTATTCCATATGGTGGCATTCTGAATCCTGTAATTGCACACCTTAGCATAGTCACCCCTTCCACCTTGTTCATCAAGAGAACCCACTATGACCTTTTCTCTTCTACTACACTTAAGAAAATGGGTTATAAGAACCATGATCAAGGATGGTTTCCTAAATATAGTCAGCGACGACGATAAGCTTAGGACCCACAGCCTCCTGTTCAGCAACCAACTTAGCAGCCCGCTCTTCTAGTAGATGACAACCCTCTATGGTTTATAGCTTATCAGTAGCTATTCACTAATTTGGGGTGAAATGTGCTCTGGTTTCAATTTGCTTCAGGCGATTTATGCATCTCTTCAAGATAATTACACTTCTCTTGATCAAAGGCTTGGCCGGAATGAACAACATATGGCTGGATCATCTTCTTCGCTCGAAAAAGCTCTTATGGAGACTAGTTTTGGTGATACTGAAGAAGAAGATGATGAAGATGAATCGCAAATGAAGATGAAGATGCAGTTGAGGCTAAGATGTGTTCTTTGATTGAACCTACTTTGGTTGTAATATGTGCACTTGATGCAATTTGTTTTGTGCTCTTTTGAATTTTCTCATGCTATTTTGGGACTTATTGCTCATCTTCTTATACGTGATGAATGCTATTGCTTGTGCTTCTGATGGCTCAATCTGTTAGCTTTTTATGCTCTTCATGCTACCCTTCTCTTTTTGATTGATTTCAAAAGGGGGAGAAGTTTGAGTGCAAAACTTAGTATGTAGTTGAGTATGAGATTTTGGAAAATAAATACAGAATAAGTTTGAGTGCAAAACTAAGCATGGAAATGGAATACTATGAATATTCATGACAATGACATTGATCTTAAATGATACAAGTTAAATGAGATGTTCATTAAGTCAATATGAATCATGATATATGTTCTACTTTACAAATATTGTTAATATTATGCTTACTGTAAGGGGGAGCCATATTAAAGCTTACACATTTTTGCTCCTTATTTGTCATCATTAAAAAGGGAGAGATTGTTGGCCTAACAAGGCTTAGAATATTATTTTGATGATAACAAATCAAGGGTTCTTAAAAGTTATTTTGAAAACCATGGAAATTTTTTTTTTATAGTCTCATTTAAGTTTTTCAAGTTTAAAAGCTAAGAGTTTTGGAAACAAAATTTTGAAAACATATAAGCTGCAAGATAGGATAGATGATTGATGAATCCTCATCAGGCGACTGAAATTCTTATATAGACATATTTAAGCAAACAAAGGCGAGACAGGCGACTAACCTTTCAGGTCACAGTCGACTGACCCAACACTATGTTTCAAAATATGTTAAACTTAAAATGCTCAGGCGACTAACCCTCGGGCCTTAGTTGACTGAAGTTCGTATTTTAACTTTTAAAATAGCGAGGGAAAGTTTCCAAAATCGATTTCTTGACACCCAAACTTTGAGGAAACTTGGGAAACATTGCAAGTAACTTGGGGAATACGTTCATGTACTTGTTTAACTCTATAAATACTTGTTTTTTTCATAAATTACACACAATAATCAACAACAATCAAAACACAAATAAGATACAAATTCAAAGTTCTCTTATTGAATTTTTTTGTTTTTGAAGAAATTGTTGTGCTTTTGCTTATGCTAATAACGGTATTTTGATTGTTTCTACTAAGACTTTTAAATCAAATCAGAAACCCAGTGATATTTTATTGAGCTTCACTCTTTATATTGATTATTGCTAAAGTATACTAATTTTTATTTGTATAAATATGCTCTAATTGAGAGTTTTACTTGTACAAATAGAAATTGTTTCTTGTTTCTATTTTTGATGATTCATGGATATTAGATCGTTTCCTAGCAAGAAGGGATATTCTTGTTAGAGAGGTACCTCCACCTTATACGGAGATAGGTTGTATCTTTTTTTGGAAGAAAAAGTTGGAAAGGAAAATCCTAACAGCGGTTACTTGGGGTAAGGACGTAGGCTTCTAGCCGAGCCTTGTAAAAAATTTGGTCTTCAGCTCTTCTTCCCTAATCTCTTTACTTTATTGCAAGTTTATGAACTGCATGTATGTTTATTCAGAACTTACTGCATAATGGAAGTTGCTGAATTATTGATTTTATTTAATACTTTAAATCAAGGAACATATTGGTTGGTTTAACAAGTTCAAAATTGAATATTGATCTTTATATCACAACTAAATTTAATCTTGCTTAATTAACTAAAGTTTTGGGGTTTATAATATGAAATCTCTAAAATTATTCTTGATATTGTTAATATTTGTTGTTGAAGAAAATTCAGATTTTGAATATTGAATTTTGAAATTTTAATAAAGCTGATCTTCAATATCATTCATTCATAAAGGATTGAACTTGTATTGATCAAAGGATTGTTAGCTGTAATTGTGTGATTGCTGAAAATCAATTTGCTGTGTAAATTCTTAAACTAAGGAATTTATAAAAGAAAAAAAAAGTTATCAAGAAATTTTAAAAACCCAATTCACTCCCCACTCTCAGGAGTATACCTAAATTCTCAACAATATACTTCAACAATAATGAATATAGAAGAGTGAAGCTAAATAGAATATCACCAAGGTTCTGATTTGGATTGAATTTCTTAGTAGAAAAGATTAGAAAATCGGGAGTTGTTTCAACAAAAACACCGCAATACTTCAGAAAATATTTCGGCAGGAGAACTTTGAGTTTGTAATTTGTACGTACTTGATTGCTTGTGTGTATTTTGTGAAAAAAACAAGTATTTATAGAGTAGTAAAGTTACTTTATGTTTTCCCTAAGTTACTTGCAGTCTTTCTCAAGTAATTTCTAAGTTTGGAGCCCAAGAAATCAAATTTGGAAACTTTTCAAATGCTATTTAAAAGTTAAAACGCGAACTTCAGTCGACTATGCCCGAGGTTAGTCGCCTGAGCCTTTTAAGTTCAACCTATTTTGAAAACGTAGTGTTGGGTCAGTCGACTGAGCTTTAAGGGTTAGTCTCCTATCTTGCTTCTGTTTGCTTTCTTAAAAAAGTACATAAAAATGTCAGTTATCTGATGATGATTCATCATTCGCCTATCCTGCTTTCATCATAAGTGATTTTTCAAATTTTAATTTCAAAAATTACTTGGATCTTGGAAAAACATAAG
Organism: Malania oleifera; assembly: GCF_029873635.1. Lineage (NCBI taxonomy): Eukaryota > Viridiplantae > Streptophyta > Magnoliopsida > Santalales > Ximeniaceae > Malania > Malania oleifera. Next base: position 14,026,463 of record NC_080423.1, read on the forward strand.
TAAGACTTGTTGGCCTAACATGGCTTTCAAATCTTGTTTTTATGATAGAAAATAAAGGTTAATTCAACAAGTTATTGTTTAATGATATTTTAAAAAACCTAGTATGACAAAGTTCAAAGGGATCAGAGAAATGAAAGTCCAAGATCACAAGTACCATAAAGCTATACTTCATCAACAAGGTGATCAAAAGAAAGCTCAAGAGGACCAAATGTTCAAAACATATGGAAGCTGAAAGAATATTGAAGCTTAAGTCTAAGAGGAATCAAAGCAAAGATATACATGAAAACTTCAAGCTTGGAGAGTTTTTAAGTCTTTAGGAAGTCTTATATAAGTACTTCATTATAAATATCATTTTGAATGATTTGAAACTCATTAGGGATTGATATGGACTTAGAGACCTTACTTTGAAAACCCCAAAAAATGTTTTTTAAGTGTATCAAAGCAAGATGACCAAGGATTTTGGAAACAAACCTCAAAAATAGATTTTATAACTTTCTTGCTGTGTTTGGTCAGGCGACTGAAAATTTTCCTGAACTGATTTTGAACAGGCAGTGAAGGATCAGGAGATTGACGCCTAACCCCGAAGGGCTTAAGCGACTGACCCTTGAACGACTCATTTTTAAAACAGCCTTTTAAATTACAAAATTGATTTACTTGTGCTCCAAACTTCGTATAAACTTGGAAAACACTCCAAGTAACTTGGGCAACACAAATTTAACACTTTTTGAGTCTATAAATACATGGTTTCTCAAATCAAATCAAATATCAAGAATTGAAAATCAGTTTTAAAATTATATTGCTCACTCTTTTTCAAAGCCCTCTTGCACACATATTCTTGCTGAGAATTTTTCGAGATAAACTAAGTCTTTGATCACTGATCTAAAAGCTAATCTTTTGAGGTTTGATACAAATCAAAAGAAGAATCCCAGTGACATACTTCTTTGAGCTTAAGTTGAACTCTCTTTGATATTTTCTTTGAAGTATTAGTTGTTCTATATTTATACTAACTAGCTCTATCTGATAGCATCTCTTGTACACAAGAATATTTTCTTGTTTCCTTGTTTTCTTTGACGGCTCAGGATTATTGGATCGTTGTACCGAGCATGGGGTATTTCTTGGAGAGGAGTCTCCACCCTAATTGCAGGAGGGATTGTATTGGTTTGTTCCACCCGTAAAGGAACGCTATAGTGGAATCCTTAGGTGGTCTTTCCTTAGGCGAGGATGTAGGCTGGGTATAAGTCGAGCATCATAAGAACTCAGTCTCATTCTGTACTCTTACTCTTTAATTTTTTTGCATATATAAATTGTGTGGTTGTGTAAGTGTAGGAAGCTAAAAGTTTGAGATTGAGAAAACTTTAATTAAAGAGAGTACGTTGATTGATCTTTTGCCAAAACCTTAAAAGGAGTATGTTGATTAATCATTTGTGAAAATCTTGGTTAAAAGGAAGTGCACCAATATTCATATATACATGGTTTTATTTAAACTCTAAGTTGAGTTTTGCAAACGCCGAATCAAGGAAGTGCTGCAACTCATATAATTGGTTAAGTATCTTGTGATTAATTGGTTGATTGATAAACATTGTTGAATGCATCTCATTAAGAATCATTGGCTTGTGTTAATGTTGAGTATGGATTCTAGTTGCTATAATTAAGCATTAAAAAAATTATTCTTGTGTGTTTGCTAAACTTTTAAAAACCCAATTCACCCCCGGGACTATTAGTTTCCAATTGGTATCAGAGTGGGGTTATAGAAAATCTTAATTAGAAGCTATATATAGATCTAAATGGCACACATAGGTGTAGCACCCTTTGGAGAGGGACAATCCTCAACTAGACCTTTGATCTTTTGTGGACTTAACTACACATTTTGGAAACAAAGAATGAAAATCTACCTTCAAACTATGGACTGGAAAGCATGGAGGGTTGTCACACATGGTGATCTTTTCTCTACCAAACTTTTAAATGGAAAAAGAAGTACCCAAAGAAGAAAAAGACATGACCGAAAATGATCATAAGATGTTCCAAGTTAACTCAAGTGCTATAAATGCTTTATATTGTGCTATTGACGTATGGGACAAACTAGAGGTAACCTTTAAAGGTATCATTGATGTGAGAGATAATAGAATTGACCTGCTTACTAGAGAATATGAAGCTTTTAGGATGAATCTGGATGAATCTATTACAGATATATGTACGCTAGGTTCACTCATATCATAAACTCCCTTAATGCTTTAGGGAAAATTTACTCTAATTTTGATATGATTCGAAAAATCCTTAGAGGTCTTCCACCTGTTTAGGAACCAAAAGCCATAGTTCTAACGGAAGGAAGAAACCTTAAAAATACTTTACTATGAACTGATTGGATCCCTTCTAACCTATGAAATGGCTATGAATGAAAGGAATGTTAAAAACAAAAATAAGAAATCTATATAGCCCTTAAGGTTGCCAAAGAAATCTCGAGTGAAGAAGAGGAAGATGCAAGTGAATTAGATGATGAAGAACTTGCCGTCATTACTAAAATACTTGGAAAATTCTTTAGAAGAAATAAGAAGTTTGCTAGAAAGTTAAGAGGTGCAAAAACTAAAAAAGGAGAAATAAGTAAAAAGGAAAATAAGAATAAGAATGAACCTCCTACTTGTTATAATTGCAAAAAGGTTGGATATATTAAACTTGATTGTCCACGGCTGAAGAAAGACAAGAAGAAGAAAAAGAAGGCAATGAATGCTATGTGGGATGATACAAGCTCAAGCGAATTAGAGAACGAATCAAGTGAACAAGAGATGGCCAACGTATGCTTCATGGCTCATAAGGATGAGATAAATTCCTATTATAGTTCTTTCGAAGAATCAAGTGATGAATCATGTAGTGATTCATGTGATAGTATGCCGTCATACAAAGAACTTCAAGTTGAATTATTTGCCTTACATAATAGGTTCATAAAAGTAACTAAGAGGAACATTGCTTTAAAAGAACAAAATGAATCACTTAAAAATCAACTAGATACATCAAAATCAGTTGAAAAAGAAAAAGACTCACATATTGATGAGCTTACGAAGAAAATAAATGACTTGTCTCAAAACTTAGTTAAATTGCAAGTAAATGGTGAAAGCAAGAAAGACTCAGAAATAAAATACCTTAAAAGTAAAATTGAAGACAAGGAGAAAATCATTTACAATTTTACCAAGGGAAAGGAAAACTTTGAAAAATTGCTTGGAAAATAAAAAATGTCATTACATAAGGAAGGAATATGATTTAATGGAATTGAGAACACAAAGTAGAAAAATCTTTATATGGGATACTTTGTTAAAGAATCAAAGTATTATGCAAGCACATCTTCATCTAATATCTATCAACATACTACGTGCTTCTTATCTAAGAAAAAGGGACATATAAAATTTGATTGTCCATTTAAAAGAAAGAATGTAAAAAATCAAGAAAATTTGGAAAATTAAAGAAAACAAATCTAAAACAAAGAAACCTAAGAAAGTTTGGCTACCTAAGAGTAACGTATTGAACCCTTCTTGTAGGTTTGCCTTAGGATAATCGCATCTAAAGAAAAATGGTACTTGGATAGTGGGTGTTCTAGGCGCATGACCGGTGTTAAATCCGAGTTCACCTCATTAAGACTAAAAGATCGTGGATACGTTACATTCGGAGACAATGCAAAAGGAAAAATCATTGGAATCGGTAAGATAGGTAAAAAACCTTCCCCGACCATTGATGATGTGTTATTAGTAGATGGTTTAAAACATAACCTATTAAGCATAAGCCAATTGTATGACAAAAAAATTGATATAATTTTCAAACAAGACAAATGTATTATTAAAGATAGAGAAAAAAAAAATATTCTATTCACCGCTAGTAGAATCGACAATGTATATTGCATAAATTTTGAAAAGTTAAAATCTCAAAACATTCCATGCTTAGCAACTATGAATGAGGCAAGTTGGTTATGGCATAGAAGGTTAGGTCATGCTGGTATGGATTTATTATCAAAACTAGTTAAGAAGAACCTAGTTAGAGGACTACCTAGTACAAAGTTTGTTAAAGATAAATTTTGTGATGCATGTCAATTAGGAAAACAAACTAAGACCAACTTTATGAAGAAGAAACACATCTCCACTTTAGCCCTTAGAGCTTATACACTTAGACTTATTTGGTCCCACTAGGACTCAAAATATAGGAGGAAAGCAATATGCTTTCGTCATTGTAAATGACTACTCCAAGTTTACCTGGGTACTTTTCCTAGCCTCAAAAGATGAAGCATGTAATAACTTGATAAACTTGTGTAAAAGACTTCAAAATGAAAAGGGCTATGGTATCTTAAATATTAGAAGTGATCAAGGAAGAGAATTTATTAATAAAGATATTGAAAAATTTGCAATGAACATTGAATTAGACATAACTTTTCAGCACCTAGAACTCCACAAAAAAATGGAGTTGTTGAAAGAGAGAATAGAACTCTTTAAGAAATGGCTAGGACAATGTTAAATGAAAACAAACTACCTAAGTACTTTTAGGCTAAAGTGGTTAATACCGCATGTTATGTAATAAATAGAGTTTCCATTAGATCAAGACTAAATTAAACTCCCTATGAATTATGGAAAGGAAGAAGGCCTAACATAGCTTATTGTCATTTTATTGGATGTAAGTGTTTTGTACTTAATGACAAAGATGACTTAGGGAAATTTGATGTTAAGTCAAATGAGGTTATTTTTCTAGGATATGCAGCACATAGTAAAACTTTTAGAATCTATAATAAGAGAACACTAAGAATTATTGAATCAATCCATGTAACCTTTGATGAATCAAACCCTTTTACAAAAGAAATTGAGATTAAAGAAAAAGATGATACTTCATAAAAACTAGAAGATCTAGAAATCAAAGAAGAAAATGAAGAGAAAAATGAAGAAACTCCAAATGATGATCCTATAGAAAATTCTGAGTTGCCAAAGGAATGGAAAAATGTCAGAAATGATCCTAATGATCAAATCATAGGAGAACCTACTAAAGGAGTATCTACTAGATCATCATTGAAGAACTTATGTGATCACTATGCATTTTTATCACAAGAAGAACCTAAAAACATAGAAAAAGCTTTAAGTGATGATTCTTGGATAATAGCTAAGTAAGATGAGTTGAATCAATTTAAAAGAAATAAAGTACAGAAATTAGTTCCTAGATCCGATGACCACTCAATAATTGGAACTAATGGGTATTTAGGTATAAAAAGGATGAAAATGGCATAATTGTAAGAAATAAAGCAAGACTTGTAGTACAAGGATACAATCAAGAAGAAGGAATAGACTACGGTGAGACTTTTGCTTCGGTAGTAAGAATGGAAGTTATTAGAATGTTGTTAGTATACGCATCTAATAAAGAATTTAAACTATATCAAATGGATGTAAAAAGTGTTTTTTTAAATGGTTTTATAAATGAAGAAGTTTATTGTGGAACAAACTCCTGGTTTTGAGCATATAAACAATCCCGATCATGTATTTAGATTAACAAAAGTATTGTACGATTTAAAGCAAGCTCCTAGAGCTTGGAACGAGAGATTGAGCAAATTCTTACTAGAGGATGGCTTCTTAAGAGGAAAGGTAGATAGCACCTTATTCATTAAAACAAAAAATAAAGGCATGCTAATCATACAAATCTATGTTGATGATATTATATTTGGTGCTACCAATGATGAATTATGTAAGGAATTTGCAAAGTGTATGCAAGATGAGTTTGAAATGAGTATGATGGGATAATTAACTTACTTCTTAGGTTTGCAAATCAAGCAAGCTAAAAATGAAACATTTATAAATCAATCAAAATACATAAGAGACATGCTTAAAAAGTTTGACATGGAAGGAACTAAGCCCATAGGAACTCCCATGAGTACCTCTATAAACCTAGATAAAGATGAAAAAGGAAAATCAGTATATATGAAGTACTATAGAGGAATGATAAGAAGTTTATTATATTTGACAGCAAGTAGACCGGACATAATGTTTAGCGTTTGTATGTGCACCCTGTTTCAATCAGCTTCTGAGGAATCCCATCACATAGCAGTGAAAAGAATCCTAAGATACTTAATAAGAACAATTAATTTAGGACTTTGGTATCCTAAGGAAACTAGATTTGAGATGATCAGTAATTCAGATGCTGATTACACTGGTTGTAAGATAGATAGAAAAAGTACAAGCGAGACTTGTCACTTTTTAGGACGGTCTCTTATCTCTTGGTTTTCCAAGAAACAAAATTTCGTAGCTTTATCAATCGCTGAAGCTAAGTATGTGGTAGCCGGTAGTTGCACAAACACTCTACATGAAAGAATAATTAAAAGACTTTCATTTAGAGTACCAAGCCATATCAATTAAGTGTGATAATACAAGTGCAATAAACATTTCCAAAAATCCAATATCATACTCAAAAACTAAACATATTGATATAAGACATCATTTTCTAAGAGATCACATACAAAAAGAAGATATACTACTTGAATTTATAAATACAAATGACCAATGAGCGGATATATTCACAAAACCTCTTCCCGAAAAAAGATTTATATCAATTAGAAGAGAACTTGGGTTGTTACTGAAAGTTAAGGTGTAGTCCCAAGAGGGGGGGGGGGGTGAATTGGGTTTATTGAATTCTTTTAAGCCTTTTTACAAATTCACAATCTTTTGTATACTTAACAAACACACAAGAATATTTTGATTTTAAATACTCAATTAAACCAACCACAATCAACACTCAATATCAATCACAAACGAAATACCTTTAATAATAACAATCAATCAACCAATAACACAATACTTAACTAATTGTGAAAGCTGCAACACTTCCTTATTTCAGCATTTGCAAAAACTCAGTTTAGAGTTTTAATTAAGACCTTGCATAAGTGAATTTTTGTACACTTCGTTTAACCAAGATTTCTACAAATGGTTAATTAATGTACTCCTTTTAAGGTTTCTGCAAAAGATTAATCGACATACTTTCTTAAATTAAAAGTTTTTCTTAATCTTAGTTTTCAGCAACTTGCACTTAGAAACACAATTTATATATGCTGAAATTTAAAGAGTAAAGGTTAAGAGTGAGATCGAGATTTTTACGAGGTTCGGCTTATACCCAGCCTACATCCTCGTCTTAGGCAAAACCACCTAAGGATTCCACTAACATATTCCTTTGCGAGCAGAACAAACCGTTTACAATCCCTCCTTTAGGGTGGAGCCCCCCCCCCCCCCCCCTCCAAGCAATTCCCCACACTCAGTACAATGATCCAATGACTTGAACCGTCAAAGAAACAAGGAAACAAGAATAGATTTCTTTTGTACAAGAGATGGTTTCAGATAGAGCTGGTTAGTACAATTGAAAGCATTAATATACTTCAAAACAAATATCAAAGAGAATGAATTGGAGCTCAAGAATTAATTCACCAGAATTATTCTCTTGATGTGGAATAGTAAATTAGAGGTTTTAGCTCAGAGAAGATTGATGAGAAACTCGGAATATCTCTGCAATTCGTAGTATGAAAGCTTAAGCTAGAGAGCTTTGAGAGAGAAAGAGCAGTGGCTTGAAAATAGATTTTCAATGGTTGGTACTGATTTGATTCAAGAAATCATGTATTTATAGGCCCAAAAAGGTTTAATTCGTATTGTCCAAGTTACTTGGAGTGTTCCCCAAGTTTATACGAAATTTGGGGTACAAGAAATCTAAATTTGAATTTTAAACTTTTTAAAAATTATAGCCATTAACAGTGGTCAAATGCCTGAGGTCTTGAGGTTAGTCGCCTGAGGTTCTTGAACACAGTATATATTTTCATGTGGAAACGGGGTCAGGTGCCTGAGGTTACCAGCGTCAGGAGCCTGGGCTTACACTACCTGTTCAAAATCTGTTTAGGAAATTCTTTAGGCGCCTGAGGTTTAAAATTCAATCGCCTGAACAGTTATAAGCACTATTTTTTTTTTTTTAGTTTAATTTCAAACCTCTTAGCCATCTTGCTTTGTTACTTTTAAATTTTTTTTTTAGGGTTTTAAAATAAGATCTTTAAGTCCATTTGAACCCATAACGAGCTTCAAAGCATTTCAAAATGATATTTAGTATGAAGTACTTACATAAGTTGTCCTAAAGACTTTAAAGACTCTAAGCTTGAAGTCTTCATATATGTCTTTGCTTTGAATCCACTTAGACTTGAGCTTAAGTCATTTTAAGTGTCCATATGCTTTGAACATTTTGGTCCCCTTGAGCATTCTTTTGATTACTTTGTAGATGGAGTGTGGCTTTATGATACTTGTGGTCTTGAACTTTCATTTCTTTTGATCATTTTGAACTTAGTCATATAAGGTTTCCTGAAATATCATTACTTAAAAAAAACATGTTAAATTAACCTTTATTTGTTATTATCAAAAAAAGGTTCGAAAGCCATATTAGGCCAACAATCTCCCCCTTTTTGATGATGAAAAACAAGGAGTAAAGATGAGAGAACCTTTGATAAGGCTCCTCCATTACAATAAGAATGCCTTTTAATAAATAAGAAAAATGATGATTTCAAATATAAGTTCAAAAACTCAATAAGTCACAATCAAGTATGTTGCATTATAACTCATTCTTCTTATGTTCTTATTTTTCTCATTATACTCATTTTTGCTATTATTCCCCCATACTATATCTCATGCCAAGATTATGTGGTTTACATATTTGTTATGTTCTCATTTTTCATGGTTTCTCTCTAAGATCCTATCTTCTCATGTTTGCTCTCCAAAATATCTCTCCCCCTTTGACATTAATCAAAAAGAAATAAGGAGCATAGGCACAAAGAGTCTTAGCATATAAAGAGCATAGTCATATTACACAAAGTCATAAATAATGAAGTTACAAGCCAAAAATAAAACAAAAACAAACAAAGCAACATAAGAAAAAGGCAATACATAGAAAGTACTTAATACAACAAAAAAGTGACAAATAAATCAGTTATCATCAACAACATCATTATCATGTTCAGCTTCCTCTTCATCACCTTCCTCACTTCCTTCCTCAGATTCTTCATCAGATGAAGCATCACTCCGAGGGGCAGAACTAGTATCCATAGGATAAACACTACGAGATGAGCTAGCTTTGTACTGCTCGATATGAGTGAGGTGCTGATCAAGTGAGGAAACATTCTCCTGAAGGGCTTGAAGACCTAATCTCATATCTCTACTAAAAGTAGAGAATTCATGATGAAATGGGATAAACCAAGAGGGAGTGTCAGCTAAAGGTCCTTGTCCATGAACTTGAGGTGGGGGAGGTACAACTGCTGGCCTTTAAGGTCATCCCTCTTCAAAGACCAACCCTGATTATGCTTCTCATATCCCATTTACTTAAGGGTTGTGGAAGTGAAGAGATCATACCTAGTACGCTTGACGAACAAATCAGTAGGGCTGGTAACATTGAGTTGAGCAAAGACAAGGATCAGAACACCACCATAAAGAAGAGTTACATGAGTAGCTTCCAATTTGGCCCACATCCATTTTAAAATTAGGCTAGAGAGATCAAGTTTCTTCCCCTTTAGTAAACACCATCGCACAAAGCAGTTTACATATGAGATGTGATCATATGGCCTGACCTTTGGTAGGATGTTGTTGGTGATGATTTTCTGAAGTATTTGGGCTTCAAGGTTCAACTGTTTGTACATAGGAGGATGGCCAAAATAAACAGGTTCTTCTACCATAATCAGTGGCAAAAATTCTTCAGGTGTGAAACCTTGCTCTAGAATTCAGGTTTGAGCAAAGGCCAGACATTCAAATTCACTCGAGGTGATATGCAAAGTAGGAGCCAAATTTGTGGAGTTAAGGCTATTTTCTTTCCTCTAACCTAGTGGTTAGGATATTTTCTCCATGGATCATATTGGCATAAAAAATTTTGACTAAGTTGGGATACAGTCTTTTGGATTGATAAACAACAAAATTCTTCCAATCGATATTCCTAACATATAAGTACGATTTCCAGAAATTAGGAATTGAAGAAGGTGGTATCTATGACCTTACCAAAAATTGGATCCATAGAATGGAGATGATATCAATATCGAAGCTTTGATTAAGGAGTGACAAGTCATTGTTCGATGTTATTGTTATCTCACCCGGAAGAAGATCCTCGATTTGTTGTAGTTTTAGTACATGACATCATTGGTTTTGGAGGATGACACAAATCAGTTAAGTGAAACCCTAGAATCCGTGGGAAAAGGTGGAGGAGAAGGATTATGAGGCTTTGATTTGAGGGATTTTGAGTGAGGAGTTGAGGGAAATCAACGGTAGGAGCCTCAGATGAGTGATGGAGTAGGGTTTTGTAGTGTAGAGTTTGAAAAGTTAGGGTTTTCGCGCTTAAAAATATATAGTACCTGCGAGTTTAGGCGCCTGAAGATTTGGCTTAGTCACTTGAAGATTTACCGAAATTAAATTTTAGCAAGCAGTAGCACCTCCAATACCTGAGGTTTAATGGCTCAGGCGCCTGAGCCTCCAAAATACACTGTTTAGGCATCTGAACTTCCAAGTTCAGTCACTTGAAATCCTTAAACTTTTAAAATTCTCTTTTTACAAAACTTGCAATCTTCCTAAATCACTTCCCTACTATGTAAAAACCCAAATTCTCTTCTAATTGATATAAATATTTCTTTGGGAAGAGGTTTTGTGAGGATATCTGCCCATTGGTTATTTGCATTTAAAAATTCAAGTAGTATATCTTCTTTTTAAACATGATCTCTTAGAAAATGCTGTCTTATGTCAATGTGTTTAGTTCTTGAGTGTGATATTCGATTTTTAGAGATGTTTATTGCACTTGTGTTATCACACTTAATTGGTATGGCTGAATATTCTAGATTATAGTCCTTTAATTGTTGTTTCATGTACAAGGTTTGTGCACAAAAAGTATTAGCTGCTACATACTCGGCTTCAGTTGTGGATAAGACTATGGAGTTTTGTTTCTTAGAAAACCATGATACTAAGGATCATCCTAGAAAATGACAAGTCCCGCTTGTACTTTTTCTATCAATCTTACAACCTGTGAAATTACCATCCGAATAGCTAATCATTTCGAATCTGGTGTCCTTAGGATACCAATGTCCTAAATCAATTGTACCTATCAAGTATCTTAGAATTCCTTTTACAGCTATTTGATGTGATTCTTTAAGTGGTGATTGAAACCGTGCACATATGCATAGACTAAACATTATATATGTCTTGCTAGCTATTAGGTATAGCAAACTTCCTATCATACCTCTATAATATTTCATATCTACCTGTTTCCCTTTCTCATTTTATCAAGGTTTATGGAAGTACTCATAGGAGTTCCTATGTGTTGACCCTATGGGTCATATCCTGTTTTGATTATAACAAATACTTAGGTATTTAATGGTCGTCAAGTTTGTGTGCAGGTTCATATTAGCTTGATCATTTAATGACATGGGAAAGCTTGAAGACTGAAGACCCAGAAGATCTATTTTATATTGTAATTCATGTTATATTTTGGGTCTGTAATAATCTCTGCATGTCATGCATGTAGGATTTGTAAGCTCAAAATGCCATAGACTGACCATAGAGACCGAATGACCTTAGGGCACCTTTCGGTCAACTGAAGATCAACCGACACCAGGTTTTTGGTGTACTTAGTAAGACCTTAGAAAAGAACCTAGGTTGCAACACTTGCACAAAATAAAGTCCCCAATATCACTAATAATATCTGGAAAATAAATTGAAGTGAAAATAAACCTCATAGGCATAAAATAAGAGAGGTTGGGCGACCGTACCCTAGGAGTTCAAAACTCCTCAGGCGCCTGAACTGTTGATAAGTCAACAGTTGAGAAGTACAATCATTGTTCCAATTACCTTGTGAAAAATATTGTTGTATTTCCAAGCGTGGCCTGAGGGGGTTTGATTTAACTCGGAAGGATCAAGTTGAGGTCAGCCCTTTTAATTTGACCAAGGTCCTTCTCTGCCTCGCAAGGAGAGTTTGTAAAGGTTGAGGTCAGCCTTATGCTGATTGACCTAGTTGTATTAGGTGTTGCTCCACCCTTTAAGTGAGCCATTAGTGGAATCCTCCAGCTTGCAAACTAGAGGTGGGGACGTAGGCATAGTTGGCCAAACCCCGATAACATATCGTGTGTCTATTTATATTTCCGCACTTTATATTTACCGAACGTGTATGTTTTTGTGTGAATGATGAGCATGATTTTAATTTCCACATATTATATTTATCTGCGCATTTGGGATTGCATAAAAAGACCTAGGTTGTGATATTCTGCTAACATCTGGTTTAACCTAGGAATAAGTTTTAAAATTCCAATTCACCCCCCCCCCCCTCTTGGGAATGCACCAAAGCTAACACTATGGGCTTGCTACTTTCCATATCGAATTTTTTAAGCCTATCTTTTTGAAATTAGGAATAGCTTCCCAAGAGGGGGGGTGAATTGGATTCTAAAAATTTCTTTTAATTTCTTTTGAGTTACCTTGAACTTCTTTTATTTATTTTAACCAATTCTTGACTTGTTTGTTTAATCTTTTAATCAATTAAGAACTTAGTTCTTTTATTCAATCAATAACTCCACCAATCAATTAAACACAAACAAACATTCAATCTTCAACTACACTTTGAAAGTAGAAACAATTAATCAATTAATCACAATTTCCAAATCAATGTACCCAATTTGATTGCCAAATATAAATTCACTTCAGCACAATAAGATTAATGTAAAATTCAAGATTTAGCACTTTTAGAATACAAACACTATCCAATTAATCTCAAGCATATGAAATTGTAAGGTCTGTAGTTTATAATTTATACTTAGCTGATATAGTATTTACTTCTTCAATATGCTTTTCAACAACACATTCACACTCTTCTTAATATTTAGAACTCAATTAAACTCTCAGTTAATTTATCCTTGGGCTGTTAACCAAGTAACATACTCCCGTATGGTTTCCGCAAAATATGGTATAACCAATGTACTCCCTTTCGGTTTCTGCAACCCAAATCAAAATTAAACTTTAGTTTACTTGATTTCTATATTGCGTAGTATATATGATTGTCAAATTAAACCAACCATGCAATTTAAATATGCTCTAAAAATAAAGAATAGAAAACGAGAGAGTGAGACCAAGATTTTTACGAGGTTCGGCTTATACCCAGCCTATGTCCTTGCCTTTGGCAAACCACCAAAGGATTCACTAAACTTGTTCCTTTAACAGGCGGACCAATACCTTTACAACACTCCTTGGTTAAGGCTAGTGCCCGCCTTCTCCAAATGATATTCTCTCGTCCGGTCACTCCTTACATAGGCTAGAGCCCGCCTCTCTAAGCAATCTCCCCTTGCTTAGCCAATGATCCAAACAACCCCCCTTGGAATCATCAATTTACAAGAAATAATTCAAATAGATGCATACAAATAATGCTCACACAAAGAGCTGATTAGTACACGTTAGAAACTAATATACTCCAAAATCAAAATATCAAAAGAATGAAGTAAGAAGCTCTATGTGAATATCACCGGATTACTTCTCTTTGATGTGGATCAAGAACTTAAATTGAATGCTTCAGAGAAGTTGAAAAAGCTCAGAGATTTATCAGAAATTTCGCAGCAATTCAGAACTTTAGAAACAAAATAGCAACAGCTTTGAGTGAAAGATATCTTGAATGAATTTTCAATTGCTTGGTGTAATTTTGATTTGTAAAACCATGTATTTATAGGCTTTCAAACTTGTTTCCATGTTGCAAAAGTTTCCTTAGAGAGTTTCCCAAATTTTTAGAAAGTTTGAAGCTCAAACAGCTATATTTTAAAATATGAGAAGATTAAAAAATCTGCCCGTTGCCGTACTTCGATCGCCTGAAGTCCAACCTCAGTAGCCTGAGGTACATTCAGGAGCCTAAAGATGCAGGGTCAAGCGCCTAAAGGTACACTGCCTGCTTTTATTTTCTTCAGCAAAAATCTTCGGTTGCCTGAGGTTTTAACCTCGGTCGCCTGAGCAGTTCACAACTATTTTCATTCTATCATTTTCAAAGATTTTCGGTTTCTTTGCTTTCTTACTCTTGAAAAATATTTTATTGGGATATTAAAATAAGATATCTAAGTCCATATTTATCCCCTAATGAGCTTCATTAAATTCATAATGATATTTTTAACTTTGAAGTACTTACATGAAGATTTCCTAACAAAATAAACATTTCTTGTTCTTTGAAACTTCATGACTCTCTTGAAGCTTTAATTTCATTCCATCTTCAGATGTCTTTTAAGCTTCCCTTTTTGATCTCTTGAAGATATATCTCATACTTTTAAGTTGCCTAAAAAACATTATTACTTGAACACGCAATATCATCAACTTGAACACACAATATCATCAAACCTTTTGTTATTATCAAAACAAGAGGTTAAGCCTTGTAAGGCCAACACTTTTATATATTTGGATTGAATTATAAAAAGTTCATTCTTTGCTTGTTTGATTTGTAATCCTAGAAAGTAGTTCAAATCTCCCATCATGCCCATTTCAAATTCCTCTTGCATACATTTAGCAAATTCCTTACATAAATGATCATTACTTGCACTAAATATGATATCATCTACATAAATTTGGATTATAAGCATGTCGTCCTTCTTAGTTTTGATAAATAAGGTGCTATTAAATTTTCCTCTAGAAAATCCCTTTTCTAGTAAAAATCTACTAAGTCTTTCATACAAAGCCCTAGGGGCTTGTTTCAAACCATATAAAGCCTTAGTTAACTTGTACACATAATCAGGTTTTTGAAAGTCCTCAAAGCCTATTGGCTGTGCTACATATAATTCTTCATTTATAAAACCATTTAAAAAGGCACTTTTTTGTATCCATTTGATACAATTTGAATTCCTTATGAGATGCATAAGTTAAAAGCATTCTTATTGCTTCCATTCTAGCTATGAGAGCAAATGTCTCATCATAATCTATTCCTTCTTCTTAGTTGTATCCGTGAGCTACTAGTCCAACTTTATTTCTTACTACAATTCTATTTTCATCTTTTTTATTTCTAAATACCCACTTAGTTCCAATGATTGAATGATTATCTGGTTTGGGAACTAATTTTCATACTTTATTTCTTTCAAATTGATTTAATTCTTCTTGCATGGCTATTATCCATGAGTCATCATATAGAGCTTCTTCAACAATCTTTGGTTCATCTTGAGATAAGAAAGCATAATGATTACATAGATTTTTTAAAGATGATATTGTAGTTATACCTTATGATGGTTCTCCAATTATTTGATCTTTCAGATAATTTCTTACATATTTCCATTCTTTTGGTATTTCAGTATTTTCTACAGCATCCTTATTTGATTTTGCTTCATTTTCTTCTTCTTTTGCTTCTACTATGTCTAAGTCTTCCGGTTAATGAGTAGTTTGAACTTCTTCACTTTTTATTTATTTATTGAAAGGATTTTCTTCATCAAATGTTACATGAATTGATTACACGATTGTAAGAGATCTTTTATTGTAAATTCTAAAAGCTTTGCTCTTTAATGCATACCCTAAGAATATACCTTCATAAGCTTTTGCATCAAATTTACCTAAATCATCTTTATCATTCAATACAAAGCATTTGCATCCAAAAAAATGAAAATAAGAAATGTTAGGCCTTCTTCCTTTCCAAAGTTCATAGAGAGTTTTATTCAAACTTGATCTTATTGAAACTCTATTTTTCACATAGCATGCATTGTTTACCGCTTCAGTCCAAAAGTATTTTGGTAGATTATGTTCTTTTAGCATTGTTCTTGCCATTTCTTGAAGAGTTCTATTCTTTCATTCAACAACTCCATTTTTTTGTGGAGTTCTAGGTGCTAAAAAATTATTATTAATTCCATATTCATTGCAAAATTTTTCAACTTCTTTGTTGTTGAATTCTTTTCCTTGATTACTCCTTATATTTGAAACATTATATCCTTTTTCATTTTGAATTTTCTTGCATAAATTTATTAACATGTTACAAGCTTCATCCTTGGAGGCTAAAAATAATACTCAAGTAAACCTAGAGTAGTAATTAACTATGACAAAGGCATATTGTTTACCTCCTATGCTTTGAGTCCTAGTAGGACCAAACAAATCTAAATGAATAAGTTCTAATGATCTACTAGTAAAGATATGTTTCTTCTTTTTAAAACTTGTTTTAATTTGTTTTCCAAGTTGTCAAGCATCACAAATTTTATCTTTTATAAATTTTATATTTGGTAAAACTTTGACTAACTTTTTTCTAGACAAGTTTGATAATACGTCTATGCTTGCATGCCCTAGTCTTCTATGCCAAAGCCAACTGGCTTCATTTTTTGCAGCTAAGCATGTTACATCTTGAGAGATTAAGTTTTCAAGGTTTATACAATATACATTATTTACTCTATAACCTATGAATAGAATTTCATGTTTTTTTGGGATTTTGAACTATACACTTATCTTGTTTAAAGATTATGTCAGGCCCTTTGTCACTAAGTTGACTTATACTTAAAAGGTTATGCTTTAATCCATCAACTAAAAAAACATCATCAACTGTAAGTGAGGATTCTCTACCAATTTTACCAATTCTGACAATTTAACCTTTGGCATTGTCACCGAAGGTCACATACCCTCCATCTTTTTGAACTAGGTTGGTGAACTTTGTTCTATCTCCGGTCAAATGTCTTGAACATCCACTGTCCAAGTACTATTTTACCTTTTATGGAGTGGTCCTAAAACATACCTACAAGGAAGGATTTAAGGTGTTACTTTTGGAACCCAAACCTTCTTAATTCTTTTTAAGTCATCCCTAGATTTAGTGTTTACTTTCCATTCATTCTTTATTTTGACATACTTTTTTTAAGTGGACAATTAAACTTTATATGTCCCTTATTCCTACACAAGTAGCAAGTAGTGTTTTCATGTATATTTGTAGAGGATGTACTTGCATAGTATTTTGTTTCTTTTACAAAATATCCCATGAATAAGTTCTTCTTCTTTTTGCTTTCAATTCCATTGTAACCAATTCCTTCTTTGTTACTAATCATCCTTTGTTGTTCAACCATTTTTTTTCAAAATTCTTTTTTCCTCTAGTAAAATTATAAATGATCTTATCTTTATCTTCAATTTTACTCTTAAGTCACTTATTTCTAAGTCTTTCTTGTTTTCACCATTTACCTGTAGTTTTACTAACTCTTAAGACATGTTGTTAATTTTCATCATTAGATCATCAATATGAGATTCCTTTTCTTTTTCATCTATTTTAGAACTTTCTAGTTGATTCTTAAGATTTTCATTTTGTTCTTTCAAGGCTATGTTCCTTTTAGACACTTTAATGAACCTATTGTGTAAGGTGAATAATTCAGCTTGGATTTCCCTGTATGAAGGCATACTATCACATGAATCATTACAAGACTCTCCAATAGATTCTTCCGATGAGCTATAATAAGAGTTTACCTCCACATTGTGTGCCATAAAGAACTTGTTGGCAACTTCTTGTTCACTTGATTCATCCTCTGATTCGTTTGAGCTTGTATCGTCCCACGTAGCTTTCCTTGCCTTTTTTTTCTTCTTCTTGTCTTTCTTCAGCTGTGGACAATCAGGTTTAATGTGTTAGACCTTCTTACAATTATAACATATAGGTGGTTCATTCTTAGTTTACTTTGTATTTGTTTCTCCTTTATTAGCTTTTTATCCTTTAAACATTTGAGGGAATTTCCTATTCTTTCTGAAAATTTTGCCAAGTCTTTTAGTGATAAAGGCTAATTCTTCATCATCTAATTCATCATCTTCGTCTTCATCACTAGAACTTTCTTTTCCAACCTTAAGGGCAGTTGACCCTATGGGTCATATCCCGGTTTTGATAATAAAAATTCTCAAGTATTTAATGGCTATCTAGTTCATGTGCAAGTTTATATTAGCAGATACACTGATGATACATGAAGTAAAGTATGAAGACCTTGAAGGTTATTTATGTTGTAATTCGTTATTATTCATTTGGGTCTGTAGTAGTAACATAGGAAAGGTATGTAATATTTAGTGCATATCATGTATGTAGGAACTATAAAGCTCAAAGACCTTAGAACGACTCTAGATCCCTAGACATCACTTTGAAATCAAATGACCTTAATCGGTCGACTGATGTCAAATTTTTTCGGTGTCTTAAAGAGACTTAGACTGACCTTAGTACTCCCTATAATTTATAAAAATGTGCCTATAATCTTAAACATTAATCTTTATATGAATAGGGTTAATATACATAGGGAATAGAATCGAAATGCATTAAAAATGCATGTTCGGTTGACCGTACTTTCACAGTGTAAGTCTGTTAGTCGATCAAACCAGTCACCAGGTCAACAGTTTGACCATGATATGGTTGACTGAACATGCTCAGTTCAAAATTGCTAGTCGACTGAACTTTCCTTGGTCAACACTTTGACACTTCGGTCGACTGACCAAGAAAGTACTTCAACACCCTAGTCGACCAAAGTCCTCAGTAGATGCCACAACTATCTGGTCGACCGAATATTTTAGTTCAAAGTATCCCGGTCGACCGAACCGTGTGAAAATGGAAAAATCACCTTGGAACCCTTTGTCTGGTCGACCAAAATTTTATTTCAAATTTTTCCTGATCGACCGAACTTGGTCACTTGGTCAACTGAACCTCACGTTTGGTCGACCGGTGCTCTCGGGTTGGCAAATTATTTTTACCGCTGTTAAATTTTTTAAATAGGGTTAAAAAAATTTAATATTAGCCTTGGCATCCCCAACAGTCATAATTAATCCTATGTCTATATATATCTCTTCATTTGCAAAGTTAAGAAAAAGATTAGCAAATAGGATTAAGCCAAAATTCTCTGAAAAATTCCAAATCCTATTTTCTCCTACCAAGTCCATAACACTCAAATACTTTCATTCCTTTGAGAAATCCTACCGTGTGAGTGTTTTATTAATCATTTTTAAATTGCTAAGAAACCCTCACTTGCTTTGCTTGTGATTTTTATATTGAGGGTTTAGCTTGATTTTTCTCCCGACTTTATTTGATAAATCTTTGTGTGAGAAAAATATTATAGCTAAGTGGGTCTTTGCATTGTCATTGCAAGATTCATTAGGGCTTATAATTTTTTGTGTGCAAAAATATTTTGCAAGCTCAAATTTGAATATCTCATTGTACATTGTTATTGAGAAAAGTATTTTGGAGATATTCTAGATTTTTATTAGTTTGAATCTTTGAAACCCTAAACTAAGATTGAGAGTTTATCATTGCCTAGTTTGAAAGATTAGCTTGTATAAACACCTATGTGCTTGACTTGAGATAATCACTATACTAAGTGTTGATTGCACACATAGAGCACCGAGCTTATAGTTCATACATCGTTGAGGTGCATTGATTAGATTGTGCGTATTGTAGTACATACCTGCTTAGTTGAGAAGCACACTTCCATGTACGAAAAAAATTTCATATCATTTGTTGTATTCCAGGCATAAGCCTAAAGAGGGAGACTAGCCCTGTTGAATAGTGCCGGACTGGCTTAGACCTGATTAGGAAAGCTAGGTGTGCCATCCTGGTAAGACGTGTTGTTGAGGTCAACCCCATTAATTGACTTGGTTGTAATTGGTGCCGCTCCACCAGTTTAGTGACCTTTAGTGGAAGCCTTGGGCATACGAGCTAGAGGCGGGGACATAGGCACAGTTGGCCAAACCCCGATAACATATTTGGTGTTGATTTTATTTTCCGCAATTTACCCTCTACACCTGTATGTTTATGTTTATCATTTAAATATTTGATTGGGATTGTGAATACATAGAAAGATGACTGACTCGAAAAATGAGCAGCTCGGAAGCTATCCCAAGTATAGGAGTTACGTCGTGTAATATTAAGCCCAAGGGCTAGATCGTCTCCTCAGGGAATGCGTTTTAATTTCAAACTTCACATTTTTCCAATCGAAAATAAAAGGTTACTGAGCTCAGTTCAAATTCCATATTTTCAAGATGGTTCAATTTCACTTTAGATGAATTAAATGACACGTAATTTAAAACTCTAAACTAACATGCACTAAATAAAAGAAAACAAGAATAGAAATTCTAGTCTACTTAAGGAAACATTATTAAATATGGCAACTACAAATAAGGAATTAAAACATGTAATGGAAACTCAATCAAACACACACACACACACAATAAAAACCAAACCTTTAACAAAACTATGAAATTGAAGCAAGGACCATAATTTAAATGCAACCACGAACTCAATAAGAATTTAAAATACACAAACAATAATGGAACACAATAAAAATGAAAACTTTGGTAAGACTAACCCTAGACTAATCGAACTTCAATCAAGAATTAAAAGGTAACTACTTTAATTTCTAAGAGAAAGACAAGTAGATAAATAAATGAGTACTGTAGTAAAAATAAAGAACCTAATTTCATTACCATAAAAACTCACTTTAACAAAAATCCTAAAGGTAGTCAAGTACAATTGCAATTTAAACTATTGTTCAAGCAAATAGTAATAGGACTAAAGAAACTAAAAGAAAGGAAAAGAGAAAGAAAGAAATTAAAGAAAGATAAAGAGAGAGAGAGAGAGAAAGAGAGAGAGAGAAGGCTGCTGCTATGGGAATAGCAGGGAGGCAGGGAGGTCTGCCGCTGTGTCTGCTGTCGGGGTTTGGCTGCCATGGTTGAGGGTGGCTCATGGGCTGTTTCAGCGGCTGGACTTGTTGGAGTTGCAGCAGGAACAGCTGCTGTGTTTTCTGGAGGAGCAGAGGGGGGTCTTCGGCTGGAATATGGGCTGCTACAGCTACTGCAGAGAGGTTCGCCAGAGCTTGCAGCAAGCTGAGTGGTCCGTGGGATGTTGCTGCAGGCTGGAGGTTGCGATGGAGTGCTGCGATTGAGAGGCAGAGGGGCTAAGCAAGATGGAAAAATGAAGAGAAAAATAGGGAGAGAAACAGGGGAAGAGAAGGAGAGATTGAGGGAGAGAAAACAAGGGAAGAGAAGAGAGCAAGATGGAATGAAACAAAGCAAACTAAAGAAGAAGAAGAATAATAAGGAGAAGAAGAAGAAGAAGAAGAAGAAGAGGAGAATGGGGAGTCCCGGGGCTGTCTACGTAGCAAGAGGAAGAGAAGGGTTAAATAGGATAGGGGGGAAAGCCCTAGACCCGGATAGGAGACCCGACCCGGCAACTTGACCCAATTGGAGTTAACCTGAATTGCTATATTTTTTTTCATTTTTTTCATTCTCTGTTCATTACAAATCTAACTCTTCTGGAGCCCGTATCTCACAAAACTCAAAACACAAAAGTTGTAGATAATCCTTTCTTATTTATCTAAAAATTTGAATCGTCTCGATCGGAGCTTGGACGGAAAAGTTATGTACAAAATACAAACAAGTGTCGGTTTTGGTTCCTGGGAATTTTCCTGCGACAAAAAATTACCAAAACTTCATAAATAGTGCAATAAAGTTCAAGAATGATGATTTTGGCACTTGATTAAAATATTGGACAATTTTGGACATTTAATTAAAAATATAAACCGTAAAGCCCGGGTTAAACGTCCAATTATGCAGTTTTGACGCGTAATCACACCCCCCAACTTACATTTTGCTAGTCTCTAGCAAATGATGTGAATGAATCTCAGGGTGGTGTCTACAACTACATACTCCGTTGATCATGAAATCAATGCACATGCAACATAATTATACCACTTCACATATAAGAACATAACTGAATTTCACACAAGCTCGTTCATATTCAATGCACACTCTCCAAAGCACGTCACTCATGCAAGTTTCATCGTTTATATGTCATTTAAGAGCAGTATACTCACATGAAATTAATCAGTGGCACATTCAGAGTTAATGCAATCATATAAGTTTGAGTATATACGGGTAAACTCTCGAGGTGTGTGTGATGTGTGTGACTCAGCACACCTAGGATACCAGTGGACACCTACAGAACGGTCGCTTTGACTCGGTCTAATTGGTATACCCTCAAAAACACTCAAAAGGAATGAATTCACTCATTATATGTGAGGAGGAGTGTCGCGATCAAACATCCCACATATCAAAAGGAACAACGCTAAGTATATGGAGTGGACTAGTCTAGAAAGGATCTAACCTATCTATGAGGTGTCGGGTCCTTCACCCTAACATCTTCTCACCTACTCGCCATATCCAACCGAGACCACCCTAGATCAACTTACTCACAAACTTGTCGTGAATACATCTGAGGCATTAACGAGTTGAAGAATCTTCATACGTGGAAAATATGTGTCGTCCTTGACTTTTTGTGATATGTATGTAGACCGGCATTGACATTTCATTTCATGCGCATGTGTATTGCTTATTCTTTATTTTCTGTCTTTTCTTGATCAATTAGGACAATCATAACACTTCTTTTGTAATCTTCATACCATCAATGGGAATTGAGCTTGAATAGGAGTTCAGGAATTAAGTCTATCTCTAGGGGTGGCTCAGCCTTCACATCTTGAGTAGGCTACAAGACCTAGGTTTCTATCTCCCCACTAGGTGTCACCTCTAGGCTAGCAAATCAAAACATAGACTAGTGTACAAAGGAATCATCCAGAAAAAGAGAATTGAGTTCCATGAACTCTGATTTGATATTAACACTCAAAAGGACGATAAATAGCTCAAAGATATCTCACAAGGTGTCATAGTCGCCACGGGTGCTCTCTCAGTGCTCACAGGAAACCCTAAGTGTAATGAATCACATGAATGTGTTTATTCAGCCTCGTGAGATGCATGTAAATACATAAAATTATATAGTCAAATTAACACGAGTGTACTACCAATCAGTTCTTCATGGAGTCATAAGATCATATAAAGAGAAACTACGCATGATTGACTCAAGTGTGTCATTCTTAAGTTATATGCAAGTATGCGAAAGGTATACGCAATGTTAAGCATGGCACAATGCAATGTAATTCCTCAGTGCTCCTCCTTTCTTTCTCTCTTTCTTTTTGATATTTTGATTTTTTTGATTTTTTTTTGTTTGTTTGTTTTTTTTTTTGTTAAACCCAGTGTGTGTACGTGCACAGTGTCACATGCGAATGTTCATCCCCCCCAACTAAAGTGGAACATTGTCCTCAATGTGAAAGCATAGGGGAAATAGAAAATACTGTGCACGGGAAAAGTAAGGCGTACCTGAGTGGTGAAATAATGGAAAACAAAAATCGAACTA
This sequence comes from Malania oleifera, assembly GCF_029873635.1. NCBI lineage: Eukaryota > Viridiplantae > Streptophyta > Magnoliopsida > Santalales > Ximeniaceae > Malania > Malania oleifera. Next base: position 14,049,629 of record NC_080423.1, read on the forward strand.
CGAGAAAATGAACCTGAAAACTAACTAAAAATAAAATAAGATAAAATAAAAGGAAAATATGGGAAATAAAAACATCACAATTGTCTGGCGGAGGCTTAGGAGGAATTTCGTCTGGTGGCCGCAGGTTTATAAATTGCATCAGCGGGTCTCCAAATTTGAGCTGCCACAGTGGATCAGTCTTCATACCTGTACGAAAATTAGCCTTAAATGAATAAATGCATGTCAAAATACCAAACAATATGTGCGCAAGTCGACCTTCTTGTGTTGACAAGAAAGGTTCTTTATTCAACATCGTTTCCAGGAAATGTACTTCTTTACGAACTAACGGTTGAGAGAAAGTGATCGGAATAATTACCTGCAGTTCTTCAGAAGTATTAACATTAAAGGTTTTACCTGGTTCTTTGAAAATTATACGCTCACCAGACTGGTCACCCTCTTTATCGGGTATACATATCATCATACCACTGCAGGAGTCTGCCTCCACATTAGGCTCCTTAACATCTGATTCAGGCAGGAGTGACGATTTCACGATTTTTGAGCTCGAAGTATGAGGTACCATAGGTTGGTACTCTGTATGAGTATCAGTCTCATCATCAACTAAATAATCCGCTTCTAGCCTCGTTTCCTCTGATTTTTCTTTGACCACTTCTGGTTTAGCCATGACTTCTAGTGCTGGAACAACTAGTTGTTCGACGATGAGCATCTCAGGTTGGGGAAATTCTTTCTCGCTTCCCGAAGTAGTGGTGGCCTCTGCTGTCTCAAGAGAAACATCGTGTATTTGTTGGTGTGGCTGCTGGTACTCTTGAGGACTAGGTTGAGGTTCCACGGGCAATTCTTCGTTTTCTAAGATGTCCAACTGCGTGCTTATCGCATTAATGGTATCCCGCAATTCATTATTATGATCGACTTGAGTTTGCATGAATTGTTGGAGCATGTTCGCCATTTGTGCTATGCTATCCTCGAAAAGGTCTGACGGCGTACTGCTCTGAGGTATCTGTTATGGCTGATATTGAGGCGGAGGGTTGTTTTGAAAGTTTTGTGGCTCATATACATCTCCACCACCGATTATACTGATAGGGTGTGCAGTTATGGGTGCCTGAGTGCATCGTGTGTTCCATTGTGGGACATTGTCAGCTAAGTAATCAAAGAATGATAATACCTGATCTGGATCCTCGCTGACGGGCTCTCTATTAGACATAGTCCGGACTAAATACTTGCAATCAGGGGTAAGAGCAGTATAAAAATAATCAGCTAACCTCTATGAGTCGACCCCATGATGTGGGCAAGTGCTTAGTAGATCCTTGAATCGCTCCCAGCAAGCCCGAAATGTCTCGTCATCCTGCTACACAAAATTAAGAATCTGTTCCTGCAAAAATTGAGTTCTCTGTGAGGGACAAAACGCATGCAGGAATTCACTCTCCATATCAACCCAATTAGTGATAGAATAAGGTCTTATAGAATGAAACCAAATCAGTGCCCTATCCTGCAAAGTAGCAAGAAATAAATCCAGTCTAGTAGATTCATCAACTCTAGCATGAGAGAAAAACATATTGTAGGTTAACTCAAACTCTACTAGGTACTGATAAGGGCACTCAGATTCCGTCCCGTAGAACTCGGGTAGCAGTGACGTCCTCCCACATTGCATCATGAAATTAAGCTCATCATAAGGCAAAACAGTGGAAGAGGATGCAGTGGCATATTCAAGCTGCAAAAAGTCCATTATCGTGCGCGGTGCAGGTGCAACCATTTTTCAAAACTCGATTTTTTTCTTTTTTTCTTTTTTTGTTTTTTTTTTTCCTTTTTCTTAAAACAAATAAAAATGAAAGAAAAAACGCAAAACTGAGACTAAGAACGACATTCCCCGGCAACGGCGCCAAAAACTTGATTCACTCGAAAAATGAGCAGCTCGGAAGCTGTCCCAAGTATAGGAGTTACGTCGTGTAATATTAAGCCCAAGGGCTAGATCGTCTCCTCAAGGAATGCCTTTCAATTTCAAACTTCACGTTTTTCCAATCGAAAATAAAAGGTTACTGAACTCAGTTCAGATTCAAGATTTTCAAGATGGTTCAATTTCACTTTAGATGAATTAAATGACACGTAATTTAAAACTCTAAACTAACATGCACTAAATAAAATAAAACAAGAATAGAAATTCTAGTTTACTTAAGGAAACATTATTAAATATGGCAACTACAAATAAGGAATTAAAACATGTAATGGAAACTCAATCAAACACACACACACACAATAAAAACCAAACCTTTAACAAAACTACGAAATTGAAGCAAGGACCATAATTTAAATGCAACCACGAACTCAATAAGAATTTAAAATACGCAAACAATAATGGAACACAATAAAAATGAAAACTTTGGTAAGACTAACCCTAGACTAATCGAACTTCAATCAAGAATTAAAAGGTAACTACTTTAATTTCTAAGAGAAAGACAAGTAGATAAATAAATGAGTACTATAGTAAAAATAAAGAACCTAATTTCATTACCATAAAAAGTCACTTTAACAAAAATCCTAAAGGTAGTCAAGTACAATTGCAATTTAAACTGTTGTTCAAGAAAATAGTAATAGGACTAAAGAAACTAAAAGAAAGGAAAAGTGAAAGAAATAAATTAAAGAAAATATAAAAAGAGAGAGAGAGAGAGAGAGAGAGAGAGAGAGAGAGAGAGAGAGAAGGCTGCTGCCATGGGAGCAGCAGGGAGGTCTGCCACTGTGTCTACTGTCGGAGTTCGGCTGCCATGGTTGAGGGTGGCTCGTGGGCTGTTTCAGTGGCTGGACTTGCTGGAGTTGCAGCAGGAACAGCTGCTGTGTTTGCTGGAGGAGCAGAGGGGGTCTTCGACTGGAACATGGGCTGCTACAGCTGCTGCAGAGAGGTTCGCCAGAGCTTGCAGCAGGCTGAGTGGTCCGTGGGATGTTGCTGTAGGCTGGAGGCTGCGATGGAGTGCTGCGATTGAGAGGCAGAGGGGCTAAGAAAGATGGAAAAACGAAGAGAAAAATAGGGAGAGAAACTGATTACGCGTCAAAACTACGTAATTGGGCGTTTAACTCGGGCTTTACGGTTTATATTTTTAATTAAATGTCCCAAATTGTCCAATTATTTAATAAAGTGCCAAAATCATCATTCTTGAACTTGATTGCACTATTTATGAAGTTTTGGTAATTTTTTGTCGCAGGAAAATTCCTGGGAATCAAAACCGACACTTGTTCGTATTTTGTGCTTAACTTTTCCGTCCGAGCTCCGATCGAGACGATTCAAATTTCTAGAGAAAGAGAAAAGGATTATCTACAACTTTTATGTTTAAAGTTTTGTGAGATATGGGCTAAAGAAGAGCCGAATTGGCAACGAACATAGAACAAAAGAAAATGAAAAAAGAATATAATAAATGAGTCATTTATGTGACCCGGCCATGCATGGCCGGGTCGGGTTGTCCACGCCGGATCCTAGGGCACCCAGCTCTTCCTTTAAATCTTCTTCTCTTCCTCTCCCTGCATAGACAGCCGCAGCGGGCTCCTCTCCTCTCCCTGTTTTTTTTCCTTTGCCTTTTGCTTTCTGGTTTTTGGCTCTTCTCTGTTCCTCTGTTCTTCTTCTTCTTCTTCTTCTTCTTCTTCTTCTTCTTCTCTTCTCCTGTCCCTTCTCTTTTCCTTAGCTTTTCTCTTGTTCATTCTCTCAGTTATCTTCCCCTGTTTCCCCTCTCTCACTCTCTGCTTCTTAGTTCTTTTCTCCCCTTCTCCGGCCACCCACAGCAGCCGTCTGCTGCACAACACAGCAGCTGCAATAGAGCTCCCCACAGCAACACCCAAGAGCTCTCCTCTGAACAGAGCATTACCAGCCCATCCTTCAAGCAGTCCCCCTCCTCGGCCAGGCCTCTCTGCTGCCTGCAATTCCATAACAGCAGCAACTACAACACAGCACCAGCCCAAAGCCACGGCCAGCTAGCCACCAGCCCTCTCAGCTACCATCACAGCAGGCCTCTCGGCCATGCTCTGTTTTCTCTTACTCTCTCTCTCTCTCTCTCATCTCCTTCTTCTTCTTGTTTTTTTTTATTTATTTATTTTATCTTAATTGTTATTTTGTCTTTACTCATTGGATTTTATTAAAGACTTGGTTTTTTTTATTATTCTATATTCTTCTTTCTTTATCATTTATTTAGATGCTCTTTTAATTATAGTTCTTCTTAGTATTAAAGTTTATTGAATTTATGTGTTTAATTAATGAAGTCTAAGATAAAAATAAAAAAAAATATAGAAAACTAAAATAAAATACAAAGTTCGTGTTTTTTATTTCTTGTGTCACGTTATTGTTTAGGTTGATTGATGGTCTAATTTTAATTCGAGTTCTGTGTTCATGTTAAAGGTCCAATTTTTATTGCGCGCGTGTGCGTATTTGATTGAGTTTCCATTGCATACTCTATTTCTTTGTTTGAAGTTGCCATTTTTAATTAATGTATGTTTTAGTATTTCCTTAAGTAGATTAGGGTTTCCATTCTTGCTTTTTAATTTAGTGAATGTTAGTTTTAGGGTTTAAATTGCGTGTTATTTAATTTGTCAAAAGTGAAATTGAACAATTTTGAGATCCCGAATCTGAACTGAGTTCAGTACCTTTTTAATTTCGATTGGAAAGACGTAAAATCTGAGATTAAACGCATTCCCTGAGGAGACGATCTAGCCCTTGGGCTTAATATTACACAACGTAACTCCTATACTTGGGATAGCTTCCGAGCTGCTCATTTTTCGAGTGAGTCAAGTTTTTGGTGCCATTGCCGGGGAATGTCGTTTTTAGTCTCAAATTTATGTTTTTCTCGTCATTTTTATTAGCTTTATAAAAAAAGAAAAAAAAAAGTAGAAAACAAAAACAAAAAAATTTTGAGTTTTGAAAAATGGCTGCACCTGCACCACGCACGATAATGGATTTTTTGCAGCTTGAATATGCCACTGCATCCTCTTCCACTGTTTTGCCTTATGATGAGCTTAATTTCATGATGCAGCGCGGAAGGACGTCATTGCTACCCGAGTTTTACGGGTCGAAATCTAAGTGCCCTTATCAGCACCTAGCAGAGTTTGAGTTAACCTGCAACATGTTTTTTTCTCATGCTAAAACTGATGAATCTATTCGACTGAATTTATTTCTTGCTACTTTACAAGATAGGGCACTGATTTGGTTTCATTCTATGAGACCTCATTCTATCACTAATTGGGATGATATGGAGCGTGAATTTTTGCATGCGTTTTGTTCCTCACAGAAAACTCAATTTTTGTAGGAACAGATTCTTAATTTTGTGCAGTAGGATGATGAGACATTTAGGGCTTGCTGGGAGCGATTCAAGGATCTACTACGCACTTGTCCACATCACGGGTTTGACTCATAGAGGTTAGCCGATTATTTTTATACTGCTCTTACCCCTGATTGCAAGTGTTTTGTCCAGACTATGTCTAATGGAGAGCCCATCAGCGAGGATCCAGATCAGGTATTATCATTCTTTGATTACTTAACTGACAATGTCCCACAGTGCAACACACGATACATTCAGGCACCCATGACTGCACACCCTATCTGTACAATTAGTGGTGGTGATGCATATGAACCACCAAACTACCCAAACAACCCTCCGCCTCAATATCAGCCACAATAGATCTCTCCGAGCTGTACGCCGTCATAATTTCTAGAGGATAGCATAACTCAGATGACGAACATGCTCCAGCAGTTCATGCAAACTCAAGTTGATATTAATAATGAATTGCGGGACACCATTAATGCGATAAGCACACAGTTGGATATCTTAGAAAATGAGGAAACACTCGCAGAATTTCAGCCTAGTTCTTAGGAGTACTAGCAACCGCAACAACAAATACATGATGTTTCTCTTGAGACAGCAGAGGCCACCATCATCTTTAGTAGCGAGAAAGATGATCCCCAATCTGAAATGCTCATCGCCGAGCAAATAGTTGTCCCAACACCGGAAGTTACGGCTGAAATAGATGAATTCAAAGAAAAATTAGAGGAAACGAGCCCAAAAGCGAAGCAGTTAGTTGATGAGGAGACTGATACTCATACGGAGTACCAACCTGTGCTACCTAATACTCCAAGCTCAGAAATCGTGAAACCGCCACTCCCGCCTGAATCAAATGTTAAGGAGCCTAATATGGAGGCAGACTCTTGCAGTGGTATGATAGTATGTATACTCGATAAAGAGGGTGACCAGTCTGGTGAGCATATAATTTTCAAAGAACCAGGTAAAACCTTTAATTTTAATGCTTTTGAAGAACTGCAGGTAATTGCTCCAATAACTTCCTATCACACATTAGTTCGTAAAGAAGCAAATTTCTTGGAAACGATGTTGAATAAAGACCCTTTCTTGTCAAAACAAGAGGGTCGATCTGCACACAAATTGTTTGGTATTTTGACACGCATTAATTTATCTGAGGTTGATTTTTTTGCAGGTATGAAGACTGATCCACTGTGGCAGCTTAAATTTGGAGAACTGCCGATGCAATTTATAGACCTGCGGCCACCAGACGAAATTCCCCCTGAGCCTCCCCTAGACAATTGTGATGTTTTTCTTTCCCTTATTTTCCTTTTATTTTATCTTATTTTATTTTTAGTTAGTTTTCAAGACCATTTTCTCGCAGTTCGATTTTTGTTATTTCGCTACTCAGGTACGCTTTACTTTTCCCGTGCACAGTCCTTTCTATTTCTCCTATGCTTTCACATTGAGGACAATGTTCCATTTTAGTTGGGGGGGATGAGCATTCGCATGTGACACTGTGCACGTACACGTATCGGGTTTTTTTATAAAAAAAAAAACAAAAAAATAAAAAAAATAAAATCAAAAAGAGAGAGAAAGAAAGAAGGAGCACTGAGGAATTACATTGCACTATGTCATGCTTAACACTGTGTATACCCTTCACATACTTGCGTATAACTTAAAAATGACACACTTGAGTCAATCATGCGTAGTTTTCTCTTTATATGATCTTATGACTCCATGAAGAATTGATTGGTAGTACATTCGTGATAATTTGACTATATAATTTCCTGTATTTACACGGCATCTCACGAGGCTAAATAAACACATTCACGTGATTCAATGCACTTAGGGTTTCCTGTGAGCATTAAGAGAACATCCGTGGCAACTATGATACCTTGTGAGATATCCTTGAACTATTTATCGTCCTTTTGAGCGTTAATATCAAATCAGAGTTCAAGGAACTCAATTCTCTTTTTCTGGATGATTCCTTGTACACTAGTCTCTGTTTTTGATTTGCTAGCCTAGAGGTGACACCTAGTGGGGAGATAGAAACTTAGGTCTTGTAGCCTACTCAAAACATGAAGGCTGAGCTACCCCTAGAGATAGACTTAATTCATGAACTCCTATTCGAGCTCAATTCCCATTGATGGTATAAAGATTACAAAAGAAGCGTTATGATTGTCCTAATTGATCAAGAAAAAATAGAAAATGAAGAATGAGCAAAATAAAGAATAAGCAATACACATGCGCATGAAATGAAATGTCAATGCCGGCCCAAATACATATCACAAAAAGTCAAGGACGACACATATTTTCCACATATGAAGATGCTTCAACCGGTTAATGCCTCAGATGTATTCACGACAAGTTTGTGAGTAAGTTGATCTAGGGTGGTCTCAGTTGGATATGGCGAGTAAGTGAGAAGATGCTAGGGTGAAGGACCCGACACCTCATAGATAGGCTAGATCCTTTCCAGACTAGTCCACTCCATATACTTAGCGTTGTTACTTTAATATGTAGGATGTTTGATCGCGACACTCCTCCTCACATATGATGAGTGAACCCATTTTCTTTGAGTGTTCTTGAAGGTATACCAGTTAGGCCGAGTCAAAGCGACCGTTCTGTAGGTGTCCACTGGCGTCCTAGGTGTACTGAGTCACACACATCACACACACCTCGAGAGTTTACCTGTTTATACTCGAACTTATATGATTGCATTAACTCTGAATGTGTCACTGATTAACTTCATGTGAGAATACTACTTTCAAATCACATATAAACGATAAAACTTGCATGGGTGACGTGTTTTGGAGTCGTGTGCATTGAATATGAACGAGCTTGTGTGAAATTTAGTTATGTTGTACGTGAAGTGATATAATTATATCGCATGTGCATTGATTTCATGATCACCAGAGTATGTAGTTGTAAACACCGCCTTGAAATTCGTTCACGTCATTTGCTAGAGACTAGAAAAACGTTAGTTCGGGGGTGTGATTACGCGTCAAAACTGCGTAATTGGGCGTTTAACTCGGGCTTTACAGTTTATATTTTTAATTAAATGTCTAAAATTGTCCAATATTTTAATAAAGTGCCAAAATCATTATTCTTGAACTTTATTGCACTATTTATGAAGTTTTGGAAATTTTTTGTCATAGGAAAATTCCTGGGAATCAAAACCAACACCTGTTCGTATTTTGTGTATAACTTTTCTGTCCGAGCTCCGATCGAGACTATTCAAATTTCTAGAGAAAGAGAAAAAGATTATCTACAACTTTCATGTTTTCAGTTTTGTGAGATACAAGTTCCAGAAGAGCAGAATTTGCGATGAACAGAGAACAAAAGAAAATAAAAAATATATATATAATAAATGGGTCATTGATGTGACCCGGCCATGCATGGCTGGGTCGGGTTGTCCACGCCGGATCCTAGGGCACCCAGCTCTTTCTTTAAATCTTCTTCTCTTCCTCTCCCTGCACAGACAGCCCCTGCGGGCTCCTCTCCTCTCCCTGTTTTTTTTCCTTTGCCTTTTGCTTTTTGGTTTTTGGCTCTTCTCTGTTCCTCTGTTCTATTTCTTCTTCTTCTTCTTCTTCTTCTTCTTCTTCTCTTCTCCTGTCCCTTCTCTTTTCCTTAGCTTTTCTCTCTCCTTTCTCTTGTTCATTCTCTCAGTTCTCTTCCTCTGTTTCCCCTCTCTCACTCTCTGCTTCTTAGTTCTTTTCTCCCCTTCTCCGGCCACCCACAGCAGCCGTCTGCTGCACAACACAGCAGCTGCAGCAGAGCTCCCCACAGCAACACCCAAGAGCTCTCCTCTAAACAAGGCATTACCAGCCCATCCCTCAAGCAGTCCCCCTCCTCGGCCAGGCCTCTCTGCTGCCTGCAATTCCATAACAGCAGCAACTACAACACAGCAGCAGCCCAAAGCCATGGCCAGCTAGCCACCAACCCTCTTAGCTACCATCACAGCAGGCCTCTCGGCCATGCTCTGTTTTCTCTTACTCTCTCTCTTTCTCATCTCCTTCTTCTTCTTGTTTTTTTTTTATTTATTTTTTTATGTTAATTGTTATTTTGTCTTTACTCATTGGATTTTATTAAAGACTTGGTTTTTTTTATTATTCTATATTCTTCTTTCTTTATCATTTATTTAGATGCTCTTTTAATTATAGTTCTTCTTAGTATTAAAGTTTATTGAATTTATGTGTTTAATTAATGAAGTCTAAGATAAAAATAAAAAAAAATATAGAAAACTAAAATAAAATACAAAGTTCGTGTTTTTTATTTCTTGTGTCACGTTATTGTTTAGGTTGATTGATGGTCTAATTTTAATTCGAGTTCTGTGTTCATGTTAAAGGTCCAATTTTTATTGCGCGCGTGTGCGTATTTGATTGAGTTTCCATTGCATACTCTATTTCTTTGTTTGAAGTTGCCATTTTTAATTAATGCATGTTTCAGTGTTTCCTTAAGTAGATTAGGGTTTCCATGCTTTTTAATTTAGTGAATGTTAGTTTTAGGGTTTAAATTGCGTGTTATTTAATTTGTCAAAAGTGAAATTGAACAATTTTGAGATCCCGAATCTGAACTGAGTTCAATACCTTTTTAATTTCGATTGGAAAGACGTAAAATCTGAGATTAAACGCATTCCCTGAGGAGACGATCTAGCCCTTGGGCTTAATATTACACGACGTAACTCCTATACTTGGGATAGCTTCCGAGCTGCTCATTTTTTGAGTGAGTCAGAAACAGAGGAAGAGAAGGAGAGATTGCGCGAGAGAAAACAAGGGAAGAGAAGAGAGTAAGATGGAATGAAACAAAGCAAACTAAAGAAGAAGAAGAATAATAAGGAGAAGAAGAAGAAGAAGAAGAAGAAGAAGAGGAGAATGGGGAGCCCCGGGGCTGCCTACGCAGGAAGAGGAAGAGAAGGGTTAAATAGGATAGGGGGGAAAGCCCTAGACCCGGATAGGAGACCCGACTCGGCAACTTGACCCAATTGGAGTTCACCCGAATTGCTATATTTTTTTCATTTTTTTCATTTTCTGTTCATTGCAAATCTGACTCTTTTGGAGCCCGTATCTCACAAAACTCAAAACACGAAAGTTGTAGATAATCCTTTCTTCTTTCTCTAAAAATTTGAATCGTCTCGATTGGAACTTGGATGAAAAGTTATGCACAAAATACGAACAGGTGTCGGTTTTGGTTCCCGGGAATTTTCCTGTGACAAAAAATTACCAAAACTTCATAAATAGTGTAATAAAGTTCAAGAATGATGATTTTGACACTTTATTAAAATATTGGACAATTTTGGATATTTAATTAAAAATATAAACCATAAAGCCCGGGTTAAACGTCCAATTACGCAGTTTTGACGCGTAATCAAAAGACCTTAGGTTTGTGAAATGCTGCTTGCTAGATTAGTTGAATCTAGGGGACTAATTTTTTAATACCCAATTCAGCCCCCTCTTAGGAATACACCAAGGCTACTAACGACTATTGATTTCTTATTTTTATTATTGTTCTCTAAATTTCTTTCATTCATTTCGTTCTCATATGTGAGAAGGGATCCGATTAACTCATCAAGGGAGGTATTTTTCAGGTTTCTTCCTTCTATTATTAGTGAGGCCTTAGGTTCCCATATTGGAGGAAATCCTCTAAGGATTTTTCGAATCATTTCATATTTTTAATAATTTTTCCCTAAAACATTTAAGGAATTTATTATGTGAGAAAACCTAGTATACATGCTAGTGATAGTTTTATCATAATTTATCTTAAAGGCTTCATACTCGCTAGTGAGCATGTTGATTCTACTATCTCTAACATTTATAGTTTCTTCATAGGTTACTTCTAACTTGTCCCAAATTTCTTTGGCTGACATACATGCCATGATCCTATTAAACTCATTTACGTTTAACGTACAATACAATGCATTCATGGCACTTGAAATTACTTGCATCGTCTTATAGTCATTATTGGTCAAGTCTCGTTCTTCTTTAGGAACTTGTTTACCATATACTAGTTTAGTAGGAATGTAGTTACCATGTGTGACAATTTTCAATGCTTCCAATCCATAGTTTAAATATATATTCTCATTATTTGTTTCCAAAACGTATAGTGTAAGCCATATAAAATAGGCACTCTAGTTGAGGATTAGCCTTCAACAAAAAGGGATACACCTAAGTGTGTCATTTAGACCTTTATATAGCTTCAAATTAAGACTTGCTATAACCTGGCTCTGATACTAATTGAAAGTTAAGGTGTAGTCCTAAGAGGTAGGGTCAATTGGGTTTATAAAATTCTTTTAAGCCTTTTTACAAACTCACAATCTTTTGTATACTTAGCAAACACACAAGAATGTTTTGATTTTAAATACTCAATTAAACCAACCACAATCAACACTCAATATCAATCACAAACCAAATACTTTTAATAATAACAATCAATCAAACAATAACACAATATTTAACCAATTGTGAGAGCTGCAACACTTCCTTATTTTAGAGTTTGCAAAAACTCAGTTTAGAGTTTTAATTAAAGCCCTGTGTTGACTTTACTGTAATCCCAAGAGGGGGGGGGGGGTGAATTGGATATTTAAAAATTTTCTCTCCTCGGCCAAATAGCCAGCAGTAGTATTTCACAAGCCTAGGGTCAATCTAGAGCATATATAAAATAAACTAATAAATATGGCATAATTAAGTTAGCATAAGTAAATCAATCAAGCATGCATAGTACAGTAAAGCAAGTAAAGTAAAGATAACACTGATATGTTATCGAGGTTTCGGCAAATGTGCTTACTCCCCACCTCGGCTCTCAAGTCTCAGGATTCCACTATGGCTCACTTAACGGGTGGAGCGGCACCGATTACAACCAAGTCAAATTATCAGGGCTGACCTCAACCTTTACATACAATTATTTCAAGCCAAATTATCACCCTTTCAGGCCATGCCTAGAATACAACAGATTCACAATATAAATTTTGTGTACACAAATATGTGCTTCTCCAATAAGCAGATTTGTACCAGTATAACTAATGCACTAGAATAGATAGGATATTATAAGCTCAATGTAGATTAAATGACTACTCTCAAGGTAATCCAAGTTTAGCAATCAAAGTGTGAAAGTGTGGTATGATAATATCTTTGCAACAATATAAAAATATATATCAACCACAAATAGGGTTTCAAAGATTTCCAAGGATATAATCAAAATATCTCAAAATGATTTTCACAAATTTAAGCACAAGAGATATTTTCAAATCAAGCTTGTCAAAAAGTTTTCTACAAAGTACAAAACAAGCCTAAGAGTCATGCAATAAAAAATGCAGACTCATAAACTAATGAAAATTTTCCCCACAAAATGACTCTTGATTATCTCAAGGAGGAAAGCTTTTAGGCTTAACTCTTAATGAAAAACTCAACAAGAAATTTGCAAGTATGAGAGTTTGAGCAATAGTAGGACATGTAGGATCACTTAGAATACTCTCAGTCAAAAAATCAATAGAACGAACAAGGGAAGAGTATATGGCTTATATGTGAAGAAAGTGCTCGCAGAATTTCGGAGGAAATTTTTCTTAATTAATTTGCTAAATCAGTGCAAATCAAACCAAATGAGGAAGTATATATATAGACACCCCAAAAAATATAACCGTTCAGGACTCATTCAGTATTTTTGAAAAAGTTTAAGTGAGTTTAATAAAAAATAAACCCTGTTTTACCTCGGTAAAAATTGGGCAACTCGAGAGTTTTGGTCGACCATGCTGAGGGTTCGGTTGATGACTTTGGGAGCTTTGGTCGACTATGGTATTTTTCAACTGAGAATATGGACGACCATATTTGGGCGATTTTAACCCGTTCGAGGTTTGGTTGACCAACAAAGAGTTCGGTCGGCTAATCAAACAGTTCAGTCGACCTTGGCCAAAAAGAACTAAAAATTTGGTCGACCAAGTGTATGGGGTGTCAGGCACATGGCAGTTTGGTTAACCAAGGACACTGTGTTCAAATGTTGGAATTGGTGTATTCCCAAGAGGGGGGTAAATTGGGTATGAAAAAATTTTCTCCTAGGTTTATTGTCCAATAGCAGTATAACACAACCTATGGCCAGTCTATGCAATTATAAACCCAATCGTTTACAATAATAAATCATGAACATTCAAGTGCTGAAATTTAAATTTCAAAAATTAAAAGCAGGTACAAGAAATGTTATCGGGGTTTGGCTACGTCCCCGCCTCAACTTGCAAGCCTGAGGATTACTACTATTGCTCACTTAACGGGTGGAGCGGCACCATTTATTATTAGGTCAAATTCCTAGGCCACACCTATAATACAACAGTGACTATCAAATTTTTCTGTACAACTCTAATGCTTCTAAACACAAGCAAATTTGTACCAATACGCAGATGCAATAACTAATGCACTTCCAAATGATAGATCTATAATTTTAGTGAAGATATGTGAACCTACTCTCAAGATATTGTCAATATGTAATCAAAGTATGAGAGTGTGCTACAACAATATCTTTGAAACAATGTATATCAATATATCAATCGCAAATAAAGTTTCAAAAATTTTCAAGAGAAAGATCAAATATCTCAAAAATATTTTCAAAAACTTTAAGCACAAAAGATGTTTTATAAACCAAGCTTGTCAAAAATATTTGCTTCCCAACACAAGACAAGCTTAAGAGTCTTGAAATCAAGATGCAAAGACTCATAAGCTAGCAAGATTTCCCCCCACACAAAAAATTTATGAACTAAATCTATAGGAAAATTTTTTGTCTTAACTTTGTTTTAGAAAATCAACAATCAATGCAACAATGAGGGTTTAAGCAGTGTATGATGATTTAAAAATACTCTAACTCAAATAGGTTTTGCAAAAGAATGGTAAAAGAGTGAGTGTTTAGCTTTAAGTATGAAGAAGGAGCTCCCAAAAATTCAGAGGATATTTTCTTAATCAAACTCCCTAATATTCTCTTAATCTTGCAAATGAGGACCTATATATAGAGATGCTCAAAATTTTTACCGTTGGGGCATAAGGGTAATTCTTAAAATTGTTTAAAACATGTTTAACAAAAATAACTCTCATTTACCCTTTATTATCCGCATTAAAAATTGGCCAACCCGAGAGTTTTGGGCGCCTGATCCTTGGGTTTGGTCACCTAAACAAACACATGAAGAAAAGTGAACTTCATGCATTTGGGTGCCTGGTGAGAAGTTCGATTTGCTAGCATTAAGCGCTTTTCCAACCTACTCATGGTTCGCTTGCCTGATCATAAGTTTGGTCTTCTGAACTTTAACATTCGGTTGCCCTAGGTGAATTTGAACCTGAAATTTGGGCGCACGAGCAGGTGAAAAATTTGGCATTATAGATTTGGTCGACCGAGAATACTTAGTTCATTCTAGTTTGGTCGCCAGAAGTTAGGTCAACAATTTGGCTTTCCCTACATTTGGTCGACCGAGGCGTTTCCAACGCCAAGGTTCAGTCACCCGAACCCCTAATATATTTAAGTCTAAATTCATATTTTAAATCATGAGTTACCCCTGATTGCATAGTTGATAGTGGAGATTTTCTTGAGTGCTAGTGCGAGGACCTAGGGTCTTTCTAAGGTTGTTTTGAGCTTTAGTTCCTACATGCATGATGTGCATTAGTTATTATAGACTTTGACTTAATAAATATTACAGACCTGAATAAAAATGAATATAAAATACAAGTGTTAAACGTTTTGGGTCTTCATTTTCTTTCAAGTCTTGATACGACGTCGAATTTTAAGACTGATCCTGCACACAAACTTGACAAATATTAAATACCAAGGTATTTGTCATAATCAAAACGGGATATGACCTATAAGGTTAACAATCTCCCTCTTTTTGATGATGACAAATACATTATGCAAAAGTGGGTACAACCAAGAATATCTCCTCCTGAAAATATGTATAAAGGAATTTTATAACTCAAGCATTATTCACCCAAATACCCAATTTTGCCTACTTCTCCCCCTTTTGGTAACAACAAAAAGGGCATTGAAAAAAAATAATCGTGTTTGAAAAAAAAATATAACAAGTGAGCACACAAAAGTATACGGGCCATTAAAATATTTAAATGACATGAAAATAGAATTAGACCATAAATATGCATAATCCATTTCAATTGAAACATATCATAAGACTCGTGAAAGATATGAGTTTAAAGCACATGACATATGATAGCAAATAGTTTGTTTGAGCACAAACACAGTCTAACTAGTTTGCATGCATTTTTATGTAAAGTTTCCGAACCAATTATGCAATTTTAAAACATATAATAATAATAATAATAATAATAATAATAATAATAATAATAATAATAATAATAATAATAATAATAATAATAATAATAATAAGGCAAGAGATAAGGAGTTTTAGTTTCGGAATTTGATCTTGCCAAAAAAGTATATGTAAATAAATATATATTGTAATGACCCCGAAAAATTTTAATGATTAAATAATCAGGAAAATAATAGATGTAAAAGATAAATAAGGAATAAGGCGGGAGGGGGAAATTTTGAAAGTAGGGAACAACAGATCTCGTCGACGAGTTTCATGTCCTCGTCGATGAGTGTTCTGCTAAAGATCATCGACGAAGTTCAGTTCCTCATCGATGAGAAGATCCCAAATGAGCAAATTTTAGGTTTTAAGACTCATCGACGAATGAATCTCCTCATCGACAAAGTTCCTTCGGTGACTCATCGACGAATCCTCTCTACTCGTCAATGAGGCCACGTGACAAAATTAAGTATAAAAGGAATTGGGAAAATTCCATGCAAAAAAGTCATATATTTTTTCCATTCTTCTCTCTCTAGAATAATTTTCTCTGTCTTCTCTCTAACTTTTCAGCCCGGATTCAGTTCGAATCGATGATTGGAAACTACTACGATGTTCTAGGGAAGATTCTCGATGCATCTAGCAAAGCAGTTTTCTAAACTAGGCTTTTTGGGAAATGTTCCTAAGTTGAAGTAAAGGTTAAGGTTCTCATTTTTGGTTTTTTAAAGGGTTTTTTAATGCTTATAAGTTGAGAAAATGTAGAAATAGTAGTTTATTCAGGGTTTATTTAATTAAACTAGAGTTTTTGAATCAGGGTCCAGGTGAGCATCACAGGCATCTTTTGGGGATTCCTGTTGGTGTAGCTCAAGATAGAAGGTAAGGGGGGAATATATATTAAACCAAGATTTTATGAATTAAAAAGATAAAAAAAATGGATAATTTATGTATATGTATACGTTTTCTTATGGATTAAAAATGCCAACCATTTAAATTATGATTTATGAGCCTAGGGTTGTTTTATTAGTTATGTATATGTTAAAATGGATAGATGAAAGTGAAATATTTTTCAGAATAATTATGTAAGAAATTAAAGGTATTTTTTCCAGTATATGAATATTAAATGTTGGTTGGCATATTTTACAGTATATATATATAAATATGAATTTTACTGCTCAATAGTGTGGCATGAGTAAAATATAATTCTGTGTGGAAGTATGCAATATGTATAAGATGCATGATATATAGGAAATGAATTGAGATGAAAATGTTATATGAAATATGCTACATCTAAGTGGTAATGTAACCATGGAACCAAAAACAACTGAAAAATGTTGGGACTAACACAAAACGGCTGAAAGATGCTGTGTATATTATGAAATGAAAATGAGAATGAAATGGAAGTGAAATGTGAAATGTGAACAATGTGAAATGGGAAAGTCACGTAAAGTGAAATGAAATGAAATGTAAAAGATGAAAATGTGAACAGTTGTGAAAGGCAGGATAAATAACAGATAGAATAATGTATTATGGTAGTATCATTATTTATGTTTGTAGAACATGTTACGTTTGGGAGAGGCAAACTCTTCGCCCGAGGACTTGCTGAGAAAGGCGAATGCCATAGTTAGTATCAGGTGTAGCAGTATGTTGCATAACATACTCGGGTTGAGGGAAACTACTTGTAAGGGCGGGAAGAATTCCCTATTCTTGGGAGCCTTTGCTGGTAAACTTTTGTATGAAATCTGTGAGTACGAGATTACTTCTTCACCTGAGGGCTTACTGAGTAAGGCAAGTGCCCTAGTATGCTTCAGTTGTGACCTTCGGGTTGCCTAAGAGTAGAGGGGTGCTACTTGTATGGGAGGGTAATCGCCCCTATCCTTAGGTTTTTCTCATGGGTAAAATATCTTGCATGTGATCGAATAGGTTTAGAAAATGATTTCAAAAATTATGTTAAAGATCTGCAAATGTTGAATATTATGTTCATTATAATCTTATGATTGGCCACATGCTGATTTAATATATTGTTCTTTCCCTTACTGAGATGTGTCTCACTCGAATACAAATTATTCTTTTTTAAGACCTCCAGGGGATCGAGCTTATAGAGCTCAAGGTTAATATAGCATTTTTAAGTTAGAGAAAGGAAGAAAAAATGTATAAACTTGATGGTATTTTGGGTTGTATAAATTTATGTTTTATGTTTTATGTTTTAAGTCTTTTGAGAAATGGATGAATAAGAACACTAGAAGTTGTGGATTATGTTTATTCGAGTTATGTATATATGTGGATACATGTGGATGTATGATTTATGTTAGAATATAGATAGATGTAGAAAACTCTAGTATATTATTGACTAAGGATTATGGTTATGTTTTTCCGCTACATAATTATAAATGGAATAACAAGTACAGGAAAATGAATGGCGTGGAACTCAGGTCTCACAAGGTGGGTTCGAGGCACCATAAGACATGGTTAATTAGGTATAACACACTGGACCGGCTTTTCAGGTTCGGGGCATTACTGTTTGGTATCAGAGCAATAGATTTTGGGTTCTATGCACATAGGGATGATTTATACCAAAGTATAGAAATTAGTTAGGATAAGGATACTAGATGGATAGAATAGGTGTTGAGAAGTATAGGATTTTGTTATGTAGTTTAGAGGCGGAAATACATGGACAATTTCTTGTGATTTTTCTGAAGCAATCGATGGCATTAGAAAAGTCACAGTAAACCTTAGGTGAATTCATTTCGAGCTGTGAGACTAGTCATGAATTGAGAAGTTGGGTGTATGTTGGATTTAGATTAATGATTATGTTGTGTAGATTATGATAATGGAATTCTTATCCCTTTTCTGTTCTATTTTCAGGATGGATCCTAGGGATGAGGACGTAGAGGCTGAAGGAAGGCATGATTTGGACACTTCAAGTGAAGAAGACATTAATGCCTCTGCAATGCTGCGGGTTATAGCCCGGCAGGTTAGAGCTGAAATGAGGAAGGATCTGACAGGGCAGAAGTGTCCACTTGTAGTTCAGGGCTACAGTGTTAAGGAGTTTATGAGAATTAACCCTCCAGCCTTCATAGGAGGACCTGATCTCGTGGCTGCAGAGAATTGGGTACAGGAGATAGAGGAGATCATGACTGTACTCAACTATACAAAAGAGCAGAAGGTCCGTTATGCTGCATTTAGAATGTCCAGAGATGCAAAATGCTAGTGGCTTTTTGTGAAGCTGCTAGAGGAGTAGAGATTGGTAAAGATAGCTCTTACATGGGAAAGATTTAAGGAGCTATTCTTCGATAGGTATTTTCCCTTATCTATTAGAGAAGAAAAGATTGAAGAGTTTGCTACCCTAACCTAGGGGAATATGACTGTTGGGGAGTACGCAGCGAAATTTGTGGTGTTGTCACGCTTCACACCATTTCTAATCCCAGATGAGGTAAAGAAGGCCAGGAAATTTGAAAAAGACCCGAGAGGCACAATTTATGAACTGGTGGTGGGATTTCAGGTTTAGACTTTCTCAGGCTTAGTAGATAAGGTTTCGGTGTTGGAGAAGAGCATCCAGAGCAGCACAGAGCCTGCCGAGCAGAAGAAGAGGCTTGCACCTTCCATTTTTCATGTAGAGGTCAGGGAAGAAAGGAAAAGATGCAATGGGCTCGAGGCAGTAGACAGGAGATCAGGGTTATCCCGGTTACCAAGATAGTCCGTCTTACCCCGTATGCAAGACATGTAATAAAAAGCATAAGGGTGAGTGCTGGTTTCAAACTTCTAGCTGTTTCAGGTGTGGTAAACTGGGGAATATTAAAAAGAATTGTCAAGAACCGTTGCGTATTGTACCAAAATAGACCTTGGATCGAGGAAAGCAGCCAATACCACTTGGTAGAGGTGCTCCAGCACAAGTTTACTCGTTGATCCAGCCCAAGTCAGAAAGTGCCAAGGGAGCAGGTATGGGTTTATGATTATGAAAATTATAATTTAATCTAGTTGTGTATGATTGAGAAGTTTATATAATGATTATATTATTGATGATGCAAAAGTACTTGATGGTGTATACTGAATTGTATTGAATATATACTAAGCTAACAATTGTGAAATATGGAAATGAATGATTTGTGAAATTTCGGGGACAAAATTTTCTAAGGCGGGAAGAATGTAATGACCCAAAAAATTTTAATGATTAAATACTTAGGAAAATAATAGATGGAAAAGATAAATAAGGAATAAGGGGAAAAGGGAAAATTTTGAAAGAAGGGAATAACAGATCTCGTCGACAAGTTTCATGTCCTCGTTGACAAGTGTTCTACTAAAGATCGTTGATGAAGTTCAATTCCTCATAGATGAGAATATCCCGAATAAGAAAATTTAAGGTTTCAAGACTCGTTGACGAATGAATCTCCTCATCGACAAAGTTCCTTTGGTGACTCACTGACGAATCCTCTTTACTCGTGGATGAGGTCACATGGCAAAATCAAGTATAAAAGGAATTGGGAAGCTTCCACGCAAAGAAATCATATTTTCTCTATTTTTCCCTCTCTAGAATAGTTTTCTTTGCCTTCTCTCTAACTCTCCAACCTAGATTCAGCCCGAATCAATGATCGGAGACCGCTACGGTGTTCTAGGGAAGATTCTCTACACATGTAGCAGAATAGTTTTCTAAACTTGGCTTTTCGGGAAACGCTCCTAAGTTGAGGTAAGGGTAAAGGTTCTCAAATTTTTTTTTTTCAAGGTTTATAAGTTGAGAAAATGTAGAAATAGTAGTTTATTTTGGGTTTATTTAATTAAACTAGGGTTTTTGAACTAGGGTTGAGCATCATAGACCTCTTTTAAGGATTCTTGTTGGCGTAGTTCAAGAAAGTAGGTAAGGGGGAATATTTATTAAACCAGGATTTTATGAATTAAACAAATAAAAAAATGGATAATTTGTGTATATGTGTATGTTTTATTATGAGTTAAAAAATGTCAACCATTTAAATTATGATTTCTGAGCCTATGGCTGTTTTACTAGTTACGTATATGTCAAAATGGACGAATGAAAGTGAAATATTTTTCATAATAAATATGTAAGAAATTAAAGGTATTTTTTCCAGTATATGAATTTTGAATGTTGGTTGGCATATTGTACAAGATATATATGTGTGTATATATATATATATATGAAACCTAAGGTGTAGTTCCAAAGGGGGGTTGAATTGGGTTATTTAAAATTCCTAAGAGTATTTTTATAAGTTCTTGATTCTTTACTATCTTTTAAAGACTTCTTATATTCTTGTTGATTAGGCAATCCACAAAAACACTTACTTCAACTATTCAATCCACAACCATAACATACACGACCAATTGAATAACTATTCAAGCCAAACAAACACCATACAAGTAAATAATATTAGCTTTGCAATATTCAGCAACCCTGTTTATAAATGTGCAAGTCAAGTAGTTGGCCTTTGAACTGAAAATTAAGATAACATCCAACCCCGTTTTCAAAATTAGAATTTAAATAAACTTTCAGTTAATAGGCTTTGGATTGTTAACCAATCAACGTACTTCCTAGCGGTTTCCGCAAAAAATTGATTGACCATGTAACTCCCTTTCGGTTTCCGCAAGCCCAAGAACAAATTAGGCTTTTGTTTATTTAACTTCCAATTTGTGTTGTTTTTATGATTGAAAGAATTACAACATCCATACAGTTTATATTTTGCTAAAATTTAAAGAGAGTATGGGAAAGAGAGTGACACCGCTGTTTTTACGAGGTTCGACTTACCCCAGCCTACGTCCTTGCCTTAGATCAACCACCTAAGGATTTCACTATATCTTGTTCCTTCTGGGTGGAACAAAAAGATTTGCAATAAGCAACCTCTTTTTCAGGAAGAGAAACCTGACTCACTCGAAAAATGAGCAGCTCGGAAGCTATCCCAAGTATAGGAGTTCTGTCATGTAATATTAAGCCCAAAGGCTAGATCATCTCCTCAGGGAATGTGTTTTAATCTTAGATTTTACATTCTTCCAATCGAAATTAAAAAGGTACCGAACTCGGTTCAAATTGGGATTTTCAAAATTTTGGAGATTTAAACAAAAAAACTTAAATTAAAGTCCTAAAACTAACATGCTTCAATTTAAAGAGTAAGAATGGAAACTCTAATCTACCTAAGGAAACATCAAACCACGCGCTAATTAAAAATAGTAACATTGATCATGGAATCAAAGATGCGCAATGGAAACTCAATTAAACACTCACGCGCGCAATAAAAACCGGATCTTTAAAAATCGAAAGCTCATCACAACTACAATCTAAAATTAAACTTTCTTGAAAAACAACTAATTAAATAGATAAATAATTCTAACACAGACTTAATTGAAAGAAAAAGAAAATAAGTAAATAGAAAAATAAATTTTGTAAGAAGAATAAAGAACCTAAATAAATACCCCAATAAAAATTCGTACTTTAATAAAAAGTCTAAACAACAATCAAAGTCTAAAATAAAATTCAAACCAATTTAATTCAATGCTCAAAAAAATAATAATAATAAAATAAACATAAAAGAAAAATTGAGAGACACAGAAAGAAGAAAAGAAAACTGAGCCTATGGAGTGCTTTGTCTCTGGAGCTCGGGTGGAGTCCTGGCCGAGGGCTGTAGCTGGAGTTGCTGCTGCTGCTTACTGGAGTCTTGGGTGCTGTGGCAGGGACGAGGCTGGTGTGGCTACTGGTAGCAGAGGGAGGTTGCAGCAAGGAG
The DNA here is from genome assembly GCF_029873635.1 of Malania oleifera. Classification (NCBI taxonomy): domain Eukaryota; kingdom Viridiplantae; phylum Streptophyta; class Magnoliopsida; order Santalales; family Ximeniaceae; genus Malania; species Malania oleifera. The sequence continues at coordinate 14,071,888 of NC_080423.1, forward strand.
GCTGGTTTGTGGAGTTGCTAACTGCTACTAGTGCTAGCGTGGCAGCAGGCTGCTGCAAGGAGTTGTGGAGAAGATTCTGTGATGGGCTCTCAGGTCTGCGCTGGTGTTGGCGTGGCAGCAAGCTGCTGTAAGGATGGTTGCAGAGGAATGAGGGAAAGCTGAGGGAGACTTTGGAAGAAGGAGATCGAGGAGGGAGACTGAGCAGGGAGCTAAGAGGATAAAAGGAAAAGAAAGCAACAAAGAGGGAGAAAGCAAGAAAGAAAGAAAACAAAGTAAGGGAGAAAGAGAAGGGAAGAGGGAGAGTTTAAAGGAGAGAGAAGGGTGCCGGAGGCACACCCAAAACAGGGGAAAAAGAGGGATTAAATAGGAGAGGTATACTGCTGCCCTAGGATCTGTGAAGCCACGACCCGACCCGTTTGGAAAGGGTTGACCCGGCAACTTGATTTTTTTCATTTTTTTCATTCTCTATTCATCACAAATCTGACTCTTGTAGAGCCCATTTCTCGGAAAATTCAAAACATAAAAATTGTAGATAATCCTTTTCTCTTTCTCCAAAAATTTGAATCATTTCGATCATATTTTAGACGAAAAAGTTATGCACAAAATACGAACAGTTGTCGGTTTTGGTTTCCGAAATTTTTCCTGCAACAAAAAATTACCAAAACTTCATAAATAGTGCAATAAAGCTCAAGAATGATAATTTTGGCACTTTATTAAAATATTGGACAATTTTAGACATTTAATTAAAAATATAAACCGTAAAGCCCGGGTTAAACGCCCAATTACGTAGTTTCGGCGCGTAATCACACCCCCCAACTTACATTTTGCTAGTCTCTAGCAAATGATGTGAATGAATCTCAGGGTAGTGTCTACAACTACATACTCCGGTGATCATGAAATCAATGCACATGCAACATAATTATACCACTTCACATACAAGAACATAACTGAATTTCACACAAGCTCGTTCATATTCAATGCACACTCTCCAAAGCACGTCACTCATGCAAGTTTCATCGTTTATATGTCATTTAAGAGTAGTATACTCACATGACGTTAATTAGTGGCACATTCAAGGTTAATGCAATCATATAAGTTCGAGTATAAACAGGTAAACTCTCGAGGTGTGTGTGATGTGTGTGACTCAGTACACCTAGGATACTAGTGGACACCTACAGAACGGTCGCTTTGACTCGGCCTAACTGGTATACCCTCAAAAACACTCAAAAGGAATGGGTTCACTCGTCATATGTGAGGAGGAGTGTCGCGATCAAACATCCCACATACTAAAAGGAATAAAGCTAAGTATATGGAGTGGACTAGTCTGGAAAGGATTTAGCCTATCTATGAGGTGTCGGGTCCTTCACCCTAGCATCTTCTCACCTACTTGCCATATCCAACTGAGACCACCCTAGATCAACTCATTTACAAACTTGTCGTGAATACATCTGAGGCATTAACCGGTTGAAGAATCTTCATATGTGGAAAATATGTGTCGTGTCCTTGTGATATGTATTTGGACCGGCATTGACTTTTCATTTCATGCGCATGTGTATTGCTTTTTTTTTTTTTTTTTGCTCATTCTTTATTTTCTGTCTTTTCTTGAGCAATAAGGACAATATTACCACTTCTTTTGTAATCGTCATACCATAAATGGGAATTGAGCTTGAATAGGAGTTCATGAATTAAGTCTATCTCTAGGGGTAGCTCAGCCTTCACATCTTGAGTAGGCTACAAGACCTAGGTCTCTATCTCCCCACTAGGTGTCACCTCTAGGCTAGCAAATCAAAAACAAAGACTAGTGTATAAAGGAATCATCCCAAAAAAGAGAATTGAGTTCTATGAACTCTGATTTGATATTAACGCTCAAAAGGACGATAAATATCTTAAGGATATCTCACAAGGTGTCATAGTCGCGACGGGTGTTCTCTCAATGCTCACAGGAAACCCTAAGTGCAATGAATCACGTGAATGTGTTTATTTAGCCTCATGAGATGCCGTGTAAATACAAGAAATTATATAGTCAAATTAACACGAATGTACGACCAATCAATTCTTTATGGAGTCATAAAATCATATAAAGAGAAACTATGCATGATTGACTCAAGTGTGTCATTCTTAAGTTATATGCAAGTATGCGAAATGTATGAGTCAGTGTTAAGCATGGCATAATGCAATGTAATCCTTCAGTGCTCCTTTATTTTTGATTTTCTTTTTTTTTTTTGTATTTTTGATTTTTTTTTGAAATATAAAACCCGGTACGTGTACGTGCACAGTGTCATATGCAAATGCTCATCCCCCCCAACTAAAGTGGAACATTGTCCTCAATGTGAAAGCATAGGGGAAATAGAAAATACTGTGCACGGGAAAAGTAAGGCGTACCTGAGTGGCGAAATAACGGAAAACAAAAATCGAACTACGAGAAAATGGACCTGAAAACTAACTAAAAATAAAATAAGATAAAATAAAAGGAAAATATGGGAAAGAAAAACATCACAATTGTCTGGAGAAGGCTCAGGAGGAATTTCGTCTGGTGGCCGCAGGTCTATAAATTGCATCGGCGGGTCTCCAAATTTGAGCTGCCACAGTGGATCAGTTTTCATACCTGCACGAAAATCAGCCTCAATTGAATTAATGCGTGTCAAAATACCAAACAATACGTGTGCAGGTTGACCCTCGTGTGTGCACAAGAAAGGGTCTTTATTCAACATTGTGTCCAGGAAATGTGTTTCTTTACGAACTAACGTGTGATGGGAAGTTATTGGAGCAATTACCTGTAGTTCTTCAAAAGCATTAACATTAAAAGTTTTACCTGGTTCTTTGAAAATTATATGCTCACCAGACTGGTCACCCTCTTTATCGGGTGTACATATCATCCTACCACTGCAAGAGTCTGCCTCCACATTAGGCTCTTTAACATCTGATTCAGGCGGGAGTGACGGTTTCACGATTTCTGAGCTCGGAGTATGAGGTACCACAGGTTGGTACTCCGTATGAGTATCAGTCTCATCATCAACTAAATGCTCCGCTTTTGGGCTCATTTCCTCTGATTTTTCTTTGAATTCATCAATTTCATCCGTAACTTCCGGTGTGGGGACAACTGTTTGCCCGGCGATGAGCATTTCAGATTGGGGATTGTCTTTCACGCTACTGAAGGTGATGGTGGCCTCTGCTGTCTCAATAGAAACATCATGTATTTGTTGTTGCGGTTGCTGGTACTCTTGAGGACTAGGCTGAGGTTCCATGGGCAATTTTTCGTTTTCTAAGATGTCCAACTGCGTGCTTATCGCATTATTGATATCCCGCAATTCATTATTATGATCGACTTGAGTTTGCATGAATTGTTGGAGCATGTTCGCCATTTGTGCTATGCTATCCTTGAAAAGGTCTGAAGACGTACTGCTCTGAGGTATCTGTTATGGTTGATATTGAGGCGGAGGGTTGTTTTGAAAGGTTTGTGGCTCATATACATCTCCACCACCGATTGTGCTGATAAGGTGTGCAGTTATGGGTGCCTGAGTGCATCGTGTGTTCCACTATCGGACATTGTCAGCTAAGTAATCAAAGAATGATAATACCTGATCTGGATCCTCACTGACGGGCTCTCCATTAGACATAGTCTGGACAAAACACTTGCAATCAGGGGTAAGAGCAGTATAAAAACAATCAGCTAACCTCCATGAGTCGAACCCGTGATGTGGACAAGTGCGTAGTAGATCCTTGAATCGCTCACAGCAAGCCCCAAATGTCTCATCATCATGTTGCACAAAATTAAGAATCTATTCCTACAAAAATTGAGTTTTCTGTGAGGGACAAAACGCATGCAGGATTTAACGCTCCATATCAGACCAATTAGTGATAGAATGAGGTCTCATAAAATGAAACCAAATCAGTGCCCTATCCTTCAAAGTAGCAAGAAATAAATTTTGTCTAATAGATTCGTCAGTTCTAGCATGAGAGAAAAACATGTTGCAGGTTAACTCAAACTCTGCTAGGTGCTGATAAGGGTACTCAGATTCCGACCCACAGAACTCGGATAGCAATGACGTCCTCCCGCGCTGCATCGTGAAATTAAGCTCGTCATTAGGCAAAACAGTGGAAGAGGATGCAGTTGCATATTCAAGCTGCAAAAAAAATCCATTATCGTGCACGGTGCAGGTGTAGCCATTTTTCAAAACTCAAAAAAAAAAAATTTGTTTTTGGGTTCTATTTTTTTTTTTGTTTTTTCATAAAACTAATAAAAATGATGGAAAAAACGCAAAATTGAGACTAAGAACGATATTCCCCAGCAACGGCGCCAAAAACCCGACTCACTCGAAAAATGAGCAGCTCGGAAGCTATCCCCAGTATAGGAGTTCTGTCATGTAATATTAAGCCCAAGGGCTAGATCTTCTTCTCAGGGAATGTGTTTTAATCTCAGATTTTACGTTCTTCCAATCGAAATTAAAAAGGTACTGAACTCGGTTCAGTTTCGGATTTTCAAAATTTTGGAGATTTAAACAAAAAAACTTAAATTAAAGTCCTAAAACTAACATGCTTCAATTTAAAGAGTAAGGATGGAAACTCTAATCTACCTAAGGAAACCTCAATCCACGTGCTAATCAAAATTAGTAACATTGATCATGGAATCAAAGATGCGCAATGGAAACTCAATTAAACACTCACGAGCGCAATAAAAATCGGATATTTAAAAAATCGAAAGCTCAAATCACAACTACAATCTAAAATTAAACTTTCTTGAAAAACAACTAATTAAATAGATAAATAATTTTAACACAGACTTAATTGAAAGAAAAAGAAAATAAGTAAATAGAAAAATAAATTTTGTAAGAAGAATAAAGAACCTAAATAAATACCCCAATAAAAATTCGTACTTTAATAAAAAATCTAAACAACAATCAAAGTCTAAAATAAAATTCAAACCAATTTAATTCAATGCTCAAAAAAATAATAATAATAATAAAATAAACATAAAATAAAAATTGAGTGACACAGAAAGAAGAAAAGAAAACTGAGCCTGTGGAGTGCTTTGTCTCTGGAGCTCGGGTGGAGTCCTGGCCGAGGGCTGTAGCTGGAGTTGCTGTTGCTGCTTACTGGAGTCTTGGGTGCTGTGGCAGGGACGAGGCTAGTGTGGCTGCTGGTAGCAGAGGGAGGTTGCAGCAAGGAGGCTGGTTTGTGGAGTTGCTAACTGTTACTGGTGCTAGCGTGGCAGCAGGCTGCTGCAAGGAGTTGTGGAGAAGATGCTGGCTTGCTGTGATGGGCTCTCAGGTCTGCGCTGGTGTTGGCGTGGCAGCAGGCTACTGTAAGGATGGTTGCAGAGGAATGAGGGAAAGCTGAGGGAGACTTTGGAAGAAGGAGATCGAGGAGGGAGACTGAGCAGGGAGCTAAGAGGATAAAAGGAAAAGAAAGCAACAAAGAGTGAGAGAGCAAGAAAGAAAGAAAACAAAGTAAGGGAGAAAGAGAAGGGAAGAGGGAGAGTTTGAGGGAGAGAGAAGGGTTCCGGAGGCACACCCAGAACAAGGGAAAAAGAGGGATTAAATAGGGGAGGTATACTGCTGCCCTAGGATCCATGAAGCCACGACCCGACCCGTTTGGAAAGGGTTGACCCGGCAGCTTGATTTTTTTCATTTTTTTTATTCTCTGTTTATCACAAATCTGACTCTTCGAAAACCCATTTCTCACAAAACTCAAAACACAAAAGTTGTAGATAATCCTTTCCTCTTTATCTAGAAATTTGAATCGTCTCGATCGGAGTTTTGATGGAAAAGTTATGTATGAAATACAAACAGGTGTTGGTTTTAGTTTCCGAGATTTTTCCTGCAACAAAAAATTACCAAAACTTCATAAATAGTGCAATAAAGCTCAAGAATAATAATTTTGGCACTTTATTAAAATATTGGACAATTTTAGACATTTAATTAAAAATATAAACCATAAAGGCCGGGTTAAACGTCCAATTACGCAGTTTCGGCGCATAATCAAAACCTCTCTAAGAAACAACCTATGCTTGGTCCAACGATTCAACAATACCTTGAACCGTCAAAGATCTAGTAGAAAGGAATGAATATCTGTGTACAAAAACACTCTCAAATATAGAGTAAGTTGTACAAGTTAAATCTCAAATCGTACTTCAAAACCAAAACTAAATAGAAAATGTGAAACTCAAGGTTTAGAAGTCACCAAAGTTTCTTTCTTACTGATATAAGAATTTTATATGCAACTCAGAATCAAAACCCCTTTTTAATCCAGCAATTTCGTAGAGTTTTCCCCCAACAAAGGTGTGATCAAGATTGAGTTTTAGGAGAGTTTTAGCATAGAAATCATGCATTGCTTGAATGTATTCTTCATTTAGCAAGGAAGATATTTATAGATCTTTTTAAAGGAAAAGTTTCCTCATTTAACATGAAATAGTTAAGTAACTTTTCAAAAAATATTAAGTTATAAAATTAATTTTGAAAATCTTCCATTTAGGTAACTTTTCAAAAAATATTAAATTAAAGATTAATTTTAAAAATTTTCCCACAAGTTTGAAATTAAAAAATTTTCTTCAAGGTCAGTCAGCTGACTGACTTGACTGGATCACTTTTTGCACTAGTTAGTTGGCTGGGCAGTATTCTCTTTTCAAATATTTTCTATTTCTGATTTTTTTTTTAAATCTAGTTAACTTGAAAAACTAAATTATAACTTTTCAAAAAACATTTTCAAGAGGTTTTTTTTTTTTTTTTAAAGTGCTAGTCTCTAAGTTTTTGTATCTTAAGGAGTTTCACATATCTAAATAGCATTGATTTTAAAGTACTTACAAATATCCTTTTAAGTATGGTCTCCTTAATCACTAAGTCTTGCAGTCTCTTGATGTTCACTTTTGACTTCAAGATTTGCGTGGCCTTTAAACTCTTAATTTGTCATTCATTGCTTCAATATTTTGAGGAAGTTTCACTAGATTGACATTGATCTTCAACTTATTAACTATGAGTGTCCTTTTACCTAGACTTGCAATAAAATCACTAAACAACCCATATTAAAGCATCCTTTATTTTGTTATCATCAAAATAAGATTGAAAAGCCCAGTTAGGCCAACAGTCTCTCCCTTTTTGATGATGACAAATGAGGAGCAAAAAATATGAGTAAGCGTTAAAAAGGCTCCCATTATTCTACTCCCCCTTACAATAATCATCATTTTAACAATTTGTATTTTCAAGACCAGTCATACTCATTGCTCAATTTTTCATATCATGCTTAACATGCTCAAATATCATTCATGCTCAATGCTCAAAATTTAATATCATGCTCAATCATACCAAAATTTTTGCTCAAATACTATTCCCCTTTTTGACATCAATCAAAAAGGGTAAAAATTCAAATGAAAATATGATCACACCCTTCTCAATATATTACAATATAGTATATATAGTGTGTTACAATGGTCAAGTAGTCATGCATGTTTTCATATTTGGCATTCAATTTCAAGATCATGGTAATATTGTAAATATCGTTACATGCTCATAAATTTGCTGTATTGCTCAAATGTCAAGTAATAACAATTAATATATTCATGGATTTCAATATGCATTTTAGATTTTCATGTTGATGTTTTATCATGCACTGCCCATAGATGCCAATTTTTCATTATTCATGTGATCATAAGCATACATAGTCAAGACATTTCAAAAATTATGTTTTTAAATCATACTTAATAACTTTATGCTCAGATTTTCAAAATACCAATTTCAAGATACTAATTTTAAAACATACACATGTAGCATGTTGCATATCACATAGGCATGAATCTACTTTTTAAGAACCAAGGAAAGCAACCAAGCTAAGTGGGTCATACAACACATCAAAGTGCATGGCAAAACAAATTTAGAACACACAAAGAGACAAACCCTAGGTCAGTTGACTGACAACTTTAAATTTTACAAACAAGTCTAGGGTTGCTCTATCAGTCAGTCGACTGACCTACGTGTCAGTTGGTTGACTACTCTCTGTTCCAAAAGAAAAACGCTTCAGTCAGTTGGCTAACCTTAGAGTCAGTTGGCTGACTATAGATTTTTCTTTAAGCCTTTTCTGTTTAGTTAGTTTATCTGTTATGTAGTAGACCAAGCTCTCTTCTAATGGTTATAAATCTATCTTCTAAGAGTGGTTTAGTAAGGATATCAGCCCATTGATCATTTGTATTAATGAATTCTAGAATGATGTCCTTTTTTTTTAACATAATCTCTTAGGAAGTGGTGTCTTATGTCAATGTGTTTTGTTCTTGAGTGTGAAATAAGATTTTTAGATATGTTAATCGCACTCATATTATCACACTTAATTGGTATAGTTGTGTATTTCAAAATTGAAGTGTCTTAATTGCTGTTTCATGTATAGTGATTGCACACAACAACTTCAGGTTGCTACATATTCAGCCTCAGCAGTTGAGAAAGCCACAAAGTTTTGTATCTTAGAAAACCAAGAAACTAAAGATCTTCTTAAGAAGTGGCATGTGCCACTTGTACTTTTTCTATCTATCTTACAATTGGCATAGTCCACATCTGAATAACTGATCATTTCAAAACCGGTGTCTTGAGGGTACCATAGTCCTAAGTCTTTAGTGCCTATTAAGTATCTTATGATTCTTTTAACAGCTATTTGGTGTGATTCTATAGGTGCTGATTGAAAATGTGCACACATACACACACTAAACATTATGTTGGGTCTACTTGCTGTTAGATATAATAGACTTCCAAACATACCTCTATAGTACTTTGTGCCTACGGATTTTTCCTTTTCATCTTTTTCTAGGCTAATGGTCGTACTCATTGGTGTTTCTATGGGTTTACTATTTTCTATACCAAATTTTTGTATCAATTCTTTTATGTATTTGGATTGACTTATAAGAGTCTCATTCTTTGCTTGTTTGATTTGAAGCCCTAGAAAATAGTTTAATTCCCCCATCATGGTCATTTCAAATTTTTCGTGCATACACTTTGCAAATTCTTTACATAGATGTTCATTTGTAGCACCAAATATTATATCACCTATGTAGATTTGAATTAAAAGTATGTCATCTTCTTTGTTTTTAATGAACGAGGTACTATTAAATTTTCCTCATTAGAATCTCTTCTCAATTAGAAATCCACTAAGTCTTTCATACCAAGCCCTATGGGCTTGTTTTAATCCATACAAAGCCTTAGTTAGTCTAAATACATGGTTAGGATTTTCTATATCTTAAAAACCAGTGGGTTGTTCAACACATACCTTTTCATTAATATACTCATTCAAGAATGCACTTTTGACATCCATTTGGTATAATTTAAATTCTTTGTAGGAAGCATAGGCTAATAGCATTCTTATGGCTTCTATTCTAGCTACCGGGGTAAAGGTTTCATCATAGTCTATCCCTTCTTCTTGGTTATACCCTTTCGCTACAATTCTATCTTTGTTTCTAATAGTTATATCATTCTCATTTTTTTATTTCTAAATACCCATTTAGTTCCTATGATCGAATGATTTTCAGGTTTGGGTACTAATTGTCATATTTGGCTTCTTTCAAATTGGTTTAATTCTTCTTGCATTGCAATTATCCAAGATTCATCCTTAAGGGCCTCTTCAATATCTTTAGGTTCATTTTGAGATAGGATTGCATAGTGATTGCATAGGTTCTTCAAAGAAGATCTAGTAGTCACACCTCTTGATGGTATAATTTGTTCTTGAGGGTGATCTTTCTTATACTCCCATTATCTTGGTAAATCAAGATTTTCTATAAGTCCATCTTTTGGGTTTTGTTCGTTTATTTCCATTTCTTCCTTGATTTCTATCTCATCCTCCTTTTTGAACATATCATATTTTTCTTCATTTTTGATTTCTCTTGAAAAAGGGTTAGATTCATCAAAGTCTACATGAATTGATTCAACTATGGTGAGAGTTCTTTTGTTGTAGATTCTATAGGTCTTGCTATTAGTGGAGTATCCTAGGAAAATTCCTTCATCCACTTTAGCATCAAATTTTCCTAAGTTGTCTTTGTTATTTAGGAATAAATACTTACATCCAAAGACATGAAAGTAAGTTATGTTAGGCCTTCTTCCTTTCCACAATTCATAGCGTGTCTTGTTTAGGTTTGGTTTAATGGAAACCCTATTAATTATATAGCAAGCTATATTTACAGCTTCGACCCAAAAATATTTGGGTAGGTTATTTTCATTAAGCATAGTCCTTACCATTTCTTAGAGGGTTCTATTTTCCCTTTCCACAACTCCATTTTGTTGTGAGGTTCTAGGTGCTGAAAAGTTGTGATTTATGCCATGTTCATTACAAAATTTTTCAGCATCTTGATTTTCAAACTCTCTTTCTTGGTCACTTCTTAGATTTGAGACATTATGCCCTTTCTTTTTTTGAAGTTTCTTATATAAAGTGATTAATAAGTTGCAAGCTTCTTCTTTGTTAGCTAAGAACAACACCCATGTGTATCTTGAGTAATCATCAATGATTACAAAGGCGTATTGTTTTCCTCCTAAACTTTGGATTATAGTAGGACAAAACAAGTCTAAATGTATGAGTTCTAGGGGTCTACTAGTTGATATATATTTCTTCTTTTTGAAGCTTTTATTGATTTGTTTTCCTAATTAACAAGCATCACACACTTTATCTTTGACAAATTTGGTATTAGGCAAGCCTTTAACTAAATTCTTTTTAGAGAGCTTGGATATAAGATCCATGCTTGCATGTCCTAACCTCCTATGCCAAAGTGAACTATTTTCACTCATGCCTGCTAAGCAAGTTATATCTTGAGAGATCAAGCTATCAAGGTTTATGCAATATACATTGTTCATTCTATGTACAGTGAATATTGTCTTTTGATCCTTAGAATCTTGAATTATGCATTTGTCTTTCTTAAATATTATTTTAAATCCTTTGTCGTTAAGGTGACTAATGCTCAGTAAATTATGCTTTAGACCATCTACTAACAAGTCATCATCTATAGTAAGTGAAGAGTCTTTACCTATTTTACCAATTCCGATGATCCTGCCTTTTGCATTGTCACCGAAGGTTACAATTCCTCCATCCCTTTGAGTAAAGGAAGTGAACTTAGATTTATCTTCCATCATATGCCTTGAAGGATATATGTTGTTACTTTTGGAACCCAAACCTTCTTAACTTTCTTTAAATCTTGTCTCGTTTTGACGTTTATCTTCCACTCATTTTTCACTTTAATGTGCTTTTTCTTGAGTGGACAATTAAACATTATGTGTCCTTTATTTTTGCACATATAGGAAGTGGTGTGCTCATAAATATTTTTTGATGAAGTTCTTGCATAATGTTTAGATTGATTTACAAAATATCCCATAAACAAATTTTTATTTCTTTTGTTTGGCGCTCCATTGTAACCAATTCCTTCTTTGTTGTTTGCCATTCTTTGTTGTCCTACCATTTTTTCAAAGTTATCTTTTCCTTTGGTAAAGTTGTAGATGACGTTTATTTCTCTTGAATTTGGTTTTTAAGATCATTTATTTCTTGCACTCTCTTTGTATCTCATTCACTTGAGACTTAGCTAATTTTTGAGACAAGTTATCTACTTTCTTCTCAAGCTCTTCAATCTTTAAGTCATTTTCTTCTTCAACAAGTTTTTGAGGATTCAAGCTGATTTCTAAGTGTTTCGTTTTGTTGTTTCAAGCTTATGTTCATCTTTGATACTTTAATAAACTTGTTATGTAGAGAAAATAATTCAGATAGAAGTTCTTTGTAAGAGGGCATGCTTTCACGCGAATTACTACAAGATTTATTACACGAATCTTCAAAGAGAGAGAGAGTAATAAGAATTTACCTCTTCGTTATGTCGCATAAAGCACATGTTTGCTACTTCTTGATCACTTGATTAATTCTCCGATTCACTCAAACTTGTGTCATCCCAAGTTGCCTTCATTGCAGGCTTCTTTTTCTTCTTTTCCTTTTTAAGTTGTGGGCGTTCCAGTTTGATGTGCCCGACCATTTTACAATGGGTGCAAGTGGGAGGATCATTTTTTCTTTTGTATTCCTTTTTATTACTTTCACCTTTTTCATCTTTTGAACCGTTGAATTTTCTAGCGAATTTCTTGTTTCTTTTCAAGAATTTTCCCAGTCATTTAGTTATGAGAGCTAAGTCTTCATCTTCTAATTCACTAGATTCATTGTCTTCCTCATTTGAATATTCTTTCAAGGCTTATAGAGTTATAGACTACTTATTTTTGCTTTCAATGCTTCTTTCTTTCAACATCATTTCATAGGTTAGAAAAAATCCTATGAGTTCATCTAAAGAAGTTATTTTAAGATTTCTCCCTTCCATAATGGCTGTGGCTTTTGGTTCCCATATAGGTGGAAGTGCTCTTAGAATTTTTCGGATGATCTCATGGGTGGAATAAGTTTTTCCTAAGGCACTTAGTGAGTTTATGATATGTGTGAACCTAGTGTACATGCCTATTATACTTTCATCAGAATTCATCCTAAAAGCTTTGTATTCACTAGTTAACATATCAATTCTACTTTTCCTAACATCTACTGTGTCTTCATAGGTTACCTCTAATTTATCTCAAATCTCTTTAGCTATTTTACACGCCATTACTCTATTGAATTCATTTGCATCAAGTGCACAGTATAAGGCATTTATTGCACTTGAGTTGATTTGCGGCATTTTGAAATCTGATTCAGTTAGTTCTTCTTCCTTTTTAGGTACTTCTTTTCCATCTACTAGTTTAGTGGGAAATAGATTTCCATTTATGACAACATTCCATGCCTTCCAGTCCATTGTTTGAAGGTAGATTCTCATTCGTTGCTTCCAAAAGGTGTAATTTATTCAACAAACAATGGGTGGCCTAGTTGAGTATTGACCCTCACCAAAGGGAGCTACTCCTATTTGTGCCATTATGATCTTTATATAGCTACTTGTTAGGTTTTTCTATAACTGGGCTCTGATACCAATTGAAACCAAAGGTGTAGTTCAAAAGGGAGGGTGAATTGGGTTATTTAAAATTCTTGAGAGTTTTTTTATAAGTTCTTGATTTTTTTACAATCTTTTAAAGACTTCTTATATTCTTGTTGATTAGGCAATCCACACACACACTTACTTTAACTATTCAATCCACAACCACAACATACACAACCAATTGAATAACTATTCAAGCCAAACAAACACCATACAAGTAATTAATATTAGCTTTGCAATATTTAGCAACCTTGTTTATTAATGTGCAAGTCCTGTAGTTGGCCTTTGGTCCAACGATTCAACAATACCTTGAACTATCAAAGATCTTTTAGAAAGGAATGGATATCTACTACAAAAACACTCTCAAATATAAAGCAAGTTATACAAGTTAAATCTCAAATCGTACTTCAAAACCAAACTAAATAGAAAATGTGAAGTTCAAGGTTTAGAAGTCACCAAAGTTTCTTTCTTATTGATATAAGAATTTTAGATGGAACTCAAAATCAAAACCCCTTTTTAATCCAACAATTTCTTAGAGTTTTCCCTCAACAAAGGTATGATCAAAATTTAGCTTTAGGGGAATTTTAGCATAGAAATCATGTATTGCTTGAATGTATTTTTCATTTAGCAAGGAAGGTATTTATAGACCTTTTCAAAGGAAAAGTTTCCTCATTAAACATGAAGCGTTTAGGCAACTTTTCAAAAAATATTAAATTATAAAATTAATTTTGAAAATTTTCCCGTAAGTTTATAATTCAAAAATTCTCCACAGAATCAGCCAGCTGACTCACTTTACTGGGTCACTAACCCACCCAACTGGGTCACATTTTGCACTAGTCAGTCGGTTGGGCAGTCTTTTCTTTTTAAATATTTTTTATTTATGATTTCTTTAAAATCTAGTTTACTTGAAAAACTTAATTATAACTTTTCAAAAACATTTTTAAGAGTTTTTTTTTTCTTTTAAGTGCTAGTCTCTAAGTTTTTGTATCTTAAGGAGCTTCACATATCTAAATAGCATTGACTTTGAAGTACTTACAAATATCCTTCTAAGCACGGTTTCCTTAATCACTAAGTCTTGCAGCCTCTTGAGGTTCACTTTTGACTTCAAGATTTGCTTGGCCTTTAAGCTCTTCATTTGTCGTTCATTGCTTCAATATTCTGAGGAGCTTTCACTAGATTGACATTTGTTGAATCAGGTGTAATCCCAAAAGGGGGGGGGTGAATTGGGTATTTAAAAAATCTTTGACGCTAATTTACCTCTTAAACCCTTCTTATATATTTATCAACGACTTCTTGTTATTCAATTACTTATGTGTAAGGCTGTTCAACCTATGCATGCAATATTCACAATTTAAATGCAATGCTGAAAGTAAAGAGTAAAGGGAAGAGAGAAGACAAATGCAATTTTTCGAGGTTCAGCCGACTTGGCCTATGCCCTCGCCTTGAGCAACCACTCAAGGATTCTCTAAAACTCTGCTCCTTAAAGTGGGACGGAGCTTCCCTTACAATCCGTTGCTTACAAGAGGCACAACTTCCTCCTAATCCGCTGCTTACAAAAGATACAACTCTCTCCTCATACACCGGTTCACACACGAACCGTGTATACAATAAGATCAGAAAAATAACACTCAAAACAATGCTTCTAACAAAAGCTGGTGAGTACAATTCAAAATCCTAATACATTAACATATGATATAACTTGAAGCTCATGAATGTATGAAAAACGATACAATCGTTTTATGTATGACATGCTTCAACACACAACTCCCTATTTAACTAAAACAACCAAGTAAAGATATATTTAAAATGTTTTGGAGTCAACTAGGGTTCTTGGTTCACTTTGTAAAAATGCACAAGTATGTTTGATATAAACTAGTTAACAAAAAATTGTCTTGAGTACAAACTCAATCAAACTCACAAAATTTTATTTCATGTATTCAATCACAAACTGAGTATATTAATTTTTAGAAAATTTCCCTTAATTAAATGTATCGTAATAAGTACCAAGGATATTTAATCAAGCTTTAATATATCTAAAATATAAATCCTTTAGAAAACACCCACTTGAATCAAAAAATCAATCAAGCAAGTTGAATACATTTTCTTAAGTAATGATCTTTTGAAAACTCAATTTTTATACGAATATGCACACTCAAGATCAAAACTTTTTTA
This sequence comes from Malania oleifera, assembly GCF_029873635.1. Taxonomy (NCBI): domain Eukaryota; kingdom Viridiplantae; phylum Streptophyta; class Magnoliopsida; order Santalales; family Ximeniaceae; genus Malania; species Malania oleifera. The sequence goes on from NC_080423.1 coordinate 14,086,997, forward strand.
ATTATAATCAAGAGTACGTAATAAGATGAGATGAGATGTTCTTAAGAATAATAATTTGAAAGATCAAACCTCAGTACTAGATTGAAGTACAGTTGAGTAAACAAGTTCCCTTTGAGAATCTGAGTTGATTTGCTCAAGCTTGAAGAATAGAAATTGAAGTGTAGGCAATCGTATAGCACTAAGAGCAGATTTTCAACGTTCTTTCAACAATGTGTGTTTTTCTTTTTCTTGTGTGTCTAACTTGTGTTCTACGGTTTAGATATTCAGAATATATAGTATATTACCCTTAGGATTGATCTCAGCCGTTGGATCAATAAAATAGCTCGCGAGTCCTTTTAATAAAAATATGATTTTTAGACTTTCTCGCGACTTCAGGCAACCGAAGTGGGGTTCAGGCTCCTAAAGTGGCAGCTTCAGGAGCCTGAGGTTCCAAGGTCAGGCGACCAAAGTACCTCTACCAGGTTCTGTTTTCCCATGTAATTCTTTAGGCCACCAAACTTAATCTTAGGGCAATCGAAGAAATTCTTCAGGCTACTGAGGTGAAGTTCAGGCTACCGAAGTCCATTTTTTTATTTCCTTTTTCTAATTTTAAAAAATGCTTTGCTCTTTTTCTTGAGCCTTTTATAAAACATATTTTCCATGATTTCAAAAACATTTCTAAGTCCATGAAGGTTCCCTAATAATATACATGAAATGCATGAATCCTAAAATCATTCTAAGTTAAGATGAGCCTCAAATTAAATCATACGAAAATGTAAGTACATGAGTTCTAAATACCCATTCCCAAGATGATCTTGAACTTTTCGGCTTGCATTTTGATTCTCATACTCTTTGAGTTCCATGGATCTTGCCAAGATTTGTTAGCTTTACTTTGTGACTTTCATGACTCGTTATCTTTCCGTGCATGCTTAATATGGTTCCTGTTCTCCAACTCAATGCACAGATCAAATACCAAGTGATTTGTCATTATCAAAACAGGATTGGACTCGTAGAGTCAACAATCTCCCCTTTTTTTATGATGACAAATGCAGAAGCAAAGATATATAATGGGTTACGCCTAACAAGGATCCCCCTCAATTATTGCATCAAATATTCAATGAGTGACTATATGCTCATGTTCATATACAAAATGTTTAGCCCGAATCCAAATGAAATATGAAATATGCTCATGATGAATATGCTATGCTCATAATAAATATGCTCATGATGTTTCAACCATGACATTAAGAATGATTTCTCCCCCTTTGTATATCTCACCCTTTGCATAACTTCAATCACAATTTTTGCTCCTGATTTTTCTTTACTTCCGATTTGTGTGTGTTATTATTTTTGCTCCCAATTTTTCTCCCCCTTTTAACATCAACAAAAAGGTGTAAACAAGTAAAGCATGAGTAGACGTACCCTTATATTCCTCTCCCCTTGGAAATCTTAAGGTTTTAAATGTGTCCAATTGTTGATTAATGCAATACCAAGTGATTATATCAGAAGTGATGTTGCTCCCCCTGAATTATATCATCTAACATGAATCTAAGCAACCTCTCTACTATGCATGAGACCTAATTCACGCCTAATTTGAATAAACCTATCGTCCGCAAGTGATTTCGTGAATATATTTGCCCATTGTTAATCCGTGCATGCAAACTCTAGTGTTACATCCCCTTTTTGTACATGGTCAAGAAGAAAGTGATGTCGTATTTCTATGTGCTTAGTTCGTGAATGAATATTGGATTCTTTGAGATATTTATTGCACTCGTATTATCACATCTTATAGGGATTGTTTCATAACTTAATCCAAAATCCTTCAGTTGTTGCTTCATGTAAAGCATTTGAGCACAACAACTACCTACCGCTATGTATTCAACCTCAGCTGTGGAAAGAGCAACTAAATTTTTTTTCTTGAAAAACCAAAAGACCAAGGAGTGTCCTAAGAAATGACAAGTACCACTAGTGCTCTTCCTATCCACTTTGCTACCCGCAAAATCAGCATTTGAATAACTAAGAATCTCAAAGGATGTGTACTTAGGATACCATAACCTAATGTCCATGGTTCCTGTCAAATATCTAAGTATTTGTTTAACATCTAGAAAATGAGACTCTTTTGGAGCGGACTGAAATCTTGTGCACAAACATACGCTAAACATTATATCTGGTCTATTGGTAGTCAGGTATAACAAGCTACCGATCATTCCACGATATAGCTTGACGTCTACTGGTATACCTTATTCATCTTTGTCTAATTTCAATGAAGCGCTCATAGGTGTACCTAGTATTTTTCCATCTTCCATATTAAACTTTTTGAGTAACTCTCTAATATACTTTGATTGATTTATGAATATTCCATGATTTGCTTGTTTGATCTGAAGTCCTAGGAAAAAGTTTAGCTCACCCATCATGCTCATCTCAAATTCATTTTGCATGGTATTGGCAAATTCATTAAACAATTCTTTATCTGTAGTGCCAAATATGATGTCATCTACATATACTTGCACTAGGAGAATATCATCTTTCTTAGACTTTATGAACAAGGTTGTATCTATCTTTCCTATTATAAATCCATTTTTTAATATAAAGTCGCTTAGCCTTTCATACCAAGCTCTAAAAGCTTACTTTAAATCGTACAAGGCTTTCGTCAGTCTATACACGTTATCTAGATTCTTATGGTTTTCAAAACCTGGGGGTTGTTCTTCATACACTTCTTCATTTATATAACCATTTAAAAATGCGCTTTTGACATCCATTTGATATAGCTTGAAATCCTTAAAAGCTGCATATGCTAATAACATTCGTATGGCTTCCATCCTAGCTACAGGGGCAAATGTTTCTTCAAAATCTATACCTTCTTCTTGATTATATCCCTGAGCTACTAATCTAGCCTTATTTCTCACAACTACTCCATGTTCATCTTTCTTATTCTTATATATCCATTTGGTCCCTATGATTGACTTATCCTCTGGTCTGGGAACTAAAGTCCATACTTTGTTTCTTTCAAATTGATTTAATTCTTCTTGCATGGACAACACTCAAGATTTATCCTCTATAGCTTCACTCACATTCTTAGGTTCTTCTTAAGATAGAAATGCAAACTGACTAACCATGTTCCTAAGAGGGGAGCGACTGGCTACTCTATGTAATGGTTCACCTATTATTTGATCTATGGGATGATTGTTTATGTATTTCCATTCTCTAGGTGGTTCATTAACCTCATTTGAAGTTTGATCAATTTCAATGGATGATTCTTTAAGTTTATTTTTCTTTTCTGAATCATTCTCAATTGATAGTTCTTCTAGTTCCTTGTTTAATTCAATTTCATCTTCATAAGTTCTTTTGGAGAATGGATTTGACTCATCGAACACTACATGAATAGATTCAATGACCGTCAATGTTCGTTTGTTATACACTCTATAGGCTTTACTATCTAAAGCATACCCTAGGAAGATACCTTCATCTTATTTCACATCAAACTTTCCTAGATGCTCATTGTCTCTAAGCACAAAACACTTACAGCCAAAGACATGAAAATATGATATGTATGGTCTATTGGCATTCCATAATTCGTAAGGAGTCTTATTAAGTGATGGTCTAATCAGAACTCTATTTAGCACATAGCAGGCAGTATTCACTGCCTCGGCCTAGAAGTATTTAGGTAAATTATGTTTGTTAAGCATAGTTCTGGCCATTTCTTGTATTGATCTATTCTTTCTTTCAACTACACCATTCTGTTGTGGTGTTCTATGAGCTGAAAAATTGTGGGCAATTCCTAATGAATTACAATAGTCTTCCATGCCTTGATTTTTAAATTCTCTACCCCTATCACTTTGAATTTTAGTAATTGTGTACCCCTTTTCATTTTGTACTTTCTTGCACAGGTTTATAAATTTTTCACATGCTTCATCTTTATGACCTAAGAATAGTACCATATGTATCTTGAAAAGTCATCAACTATGACAAAGGCGTATGATTTTCCTCCTAAACTCTGAATTTGGTTTGGTCCAAATAAGTCTAGGTGTAGCATTTGAAGTGGCTTAGTAGTGGAGATCTCTTTCTTCTTCTTAAAGCTTGTTCTTGCTTGTTTTCCTAGTTGGCATGCATCACATATTTTATCTTCCACAAATTTAGTCTTAGGCAGTCCCTTAACTAATTCTTTCTTAACTAGTTTTGAGATTAAATCCATGTTTGCGAGTCCTAGTCTCCTATGCCAAATTTAGCTTATTTCATTCATAGCAAATAAGTGACTCACTCGAAAAATGAGCAGCTCGAAAGCTATCCCAAGTATAGGAGTTCTGTCGTATAATATTAAGCCCAAGGGCTATATCGTCTCCTCAGGGAATGCATTTTAATTTCAAACTTCACGTTTTTCTAATCGAAAATAAAAATGGTACTGAACTCGGTTCAGATTCGAGATTTTCAAAATTGTTTGATTTTACTTTAAACAAATTAAATAGCACGCAAATTAAAGTCCTAAAACTAACATGTATTGAACTAAAGAACAAAAACGGAAACCCTAATCTACTCATGGAAACACTGAAACACGTGTTAATGAAATATGGCAGCCTAAAACATGGAATCAAAGATGCGCAATGGAAACTTAGTTAAACACTCACGCGCACAATAAAAATCGGATCTTTTTTAAGCTCAAATCACAACTACAATCTAAAATCAAACTTTCTTGAAAAACAACTAATTAAATAGGTAAATAATTCTAACACAGATTTAATTGAAAGAAAAAGAGAATAAGTAAATAGATAAATAAATATTGTAAGAAGAATAAAGAACCTAAATAAATACCCCAATAAAAATGCGTACTTTAATAAAAAACAAATTGTAAACAATAATCAAAGTCTAAAACAAAAAAAAAACTTTAATACAATTCAAATCATTTTAATCCAATACTGAAGCAATTAATACTAATAAAGTAATCATAAAGAAAAGTTGAGAGAGAGAATAAGAGAGAGAGAGAGAGAGAGAGAGAGAGAGAGAGAGAGAGAGAGAGAAAACAAAACCGAGCAGGAAGGTAGAAGAGCTGCAGGGGATACTTGGGCTGCTGCTGTTTCGTAGGATAGCAGCTGGCTGTGTGGTTGCCTTGGGTTCAGCTGGTGTGGCAGTGGCTCGCGAGAGTGACTTTAATGGTTGCTGCAGGTTGGTCCTTGGATTTCAGCAGATGAAGGATCTGGAGTAGAGCGTGGAGATGGCCTCTGGTTCGTGGTGTTGTTGCAGCAAGGAAGATGGCTTCGTGCTATTGTGGAGTCTGCTGTTCATGGTGGTCTGCTGCAGGCTGTGATGGCAGAGAGTGGTGATGATGTGGGTGGCTCAGGTGTTGTAGAGGCTGTGGAGTGGGAGAGTTGCTCGGCTATGCAAGAGTAGTTGCAGAGGAATGAGGGAAAGCTAAGGGAGACTTGGGAAGAAGGAGATCGAGGAGGGAGATTGAGCAGGGAGCTAAGAGGATAAAAGGAAAAGAAAGCAACAAAGAGGGAGAGAGCAAGAAAGAAAGAAACAAAGTAAAGGAGAAAGAGAAGGGAAGAGGGAGAGTTTGGGGGAGAGAGAAGAGTGTCGGAGGCACACCCTGCGCAGGAGAAGAGGGGAGGATTAAATAGGAGAGGTAGACTGCTGCCCTAGGATCCATGAAGCCACGACCCGACCCGTTTGGAAAGGGTTGACCCGTATTGTTATATTTTTTTTTTCATTTTTTTCATTCTCTGTTCATCGTAAATCTGACTCTTCTGGAACTCGTTTCTCATAAAACTCAAAACACAAAAGTTGTAGATAATCCTTTCCTCTTTCTTAAAAAGTTTGAATCGTCTCGATCGGAGCTCGGACGGAAAATTGATACACGAAATACGAACAGGCATCAGTTTTGGTTCTCGGAAATTTTCCTGCGACAAAAAATTACCAAAACTTCATAAATAGTGCAATAAAGTTCAAGAATGATGATTTTGGCACTTTATTAAAATATTGGAAAATTTTGGACATTTAATTAAAAATATAAACCGTAAAGCCCGGGTTAAGATGCCTAATTACGCAGTTTTGACGCGTAATCACACGCCCCAACCAACGTTTTTCTAGTCTCTAGCAAATGACGTGAATGAATCTCAGGGTGGTGTCTACAACTACATACTCCGGTGATCATGAAATCAATGCATATGTGACATGACTATACCACTTCACTTACAAGAACATAACTGAATTTCACATAAGCTCGTTCATATTCAATGCACATTCTCCAAAGCACGTCACTCATGCAAGTTTCATCGTTTATATGTCATTTAAGAGCAGTATACTCACATGAAGTTAATTAGTGGCACATTCAGAGTTAATGCAATCATATAAGTTCAAGTATAAACAAGTAAACTCTCGAGGTGTGTGTGATGTGTGTGACTCAGTACACCTAGGATACCAGTGGACACCTACAGAATGGTCGCTTTGACTCGGCCTAACTGGTATACCCTCAAAAACACTCAAAGAAGATGGGTTCACTCGTTATATGTGAGGAGGAGTGTCGCGATCAAACATCCCACATATTAAAAGGAACAACGCTAAGTGTATGGAGTGGACTAGTCTGGAAAGGATCTAGCCTATCTATGAGGTGTCGGGTCCTTCACCCTAGCATCTTCTCACTTACTCGCCATATCCAACTGAGACCACCTTAGATCAACTCATTCACAAACTTGTCGTGAATTCATCTGAGGCATTAACTGGTTGAAGAATCTTCATACGTGGAAAATATGTGTCGTGTCCTTGTGATATGTATTTGGACCGGCATTGACATTTCATTTTATGCGCATGTGTATTGCTTATTCTTCATTTTCTGTCTTTCCTTGACCAATTAGGACAATCATAACATTTCTTTTGTAATCTTCAAATAATCAATGGGAATTGAGCTCGAATAGTGGTCCATAAACTAAGTCTATCTCTAGGGGTGGCTCAGCCTTCACATTTTGAGTGGGCTACAAGACCTAGGTTTTTATCTCCCCACTAGGTGTCACCTCTAGGCTAGCAAATAAAAAAAAAAGACTAGTGTACAAAGGAATCATCCAGAAAAAGAGAATTGAGTTCTATGAACTCTGATTTGATATTAACGCTCAAAATGACGATAAATAGCTCAAGGATATCTCACAATGTGTCATAGTCGCCACGGGTGTTCTCTCAGTGCTCACAAGGAACCCTAAGTGCAATGAATCACGTGAATGTGTTTATTTAGCCTCGTGACATGCATGTAAATACAGGAAATTATATAGCCAAATTAACACGAGTGTACTACCAATCAGTTCTTCATAGAGTCATAAAGTCATATAAAGAGAAACTACGCATGATTGACTCAAGTGTGTCATTCTTAAGTTATATGCAAGTATGCGCAAGGTATGAGTCAGTGTTAAGCATGGCATAGTGCAGTGTAATTCCTTAGTGCACCTCCTTTCTTTCTCTCTCTCCTTTTTTTTTATCTTTTTGATTTTTTTTGTTTTTAAACCCGGTACGTGTACGTGCATAGTGTCACATGCAAATGCTCATCCCCCCCCAACTAAAGTGGAACATTGTCCTCAATGTGAAAGCATAGGGGAAATAGAAAAGACTGTGCACGGGAAAAGTAAAGCTTACCTGAGTGACGGGATAATGGAAAAGAAAGACTGAACTACGAGAAAATAGACCTAAAAACTAACTAAAAATAAAATAAAATAAAATAAAAGGACAAGAACGAAAAGAAAAACATCACAATTGTCTGGTGGAGTCTCTGAAGGAATTTCGTCTGGTGGTTGCAGGTCTATAAATTGCACCAGCGGTTCTCCAAAATTTGAGCCGCCATAATCGATTAGTCTTCAAACCTGCATGAAAATCAACCTCAAATGAATTAATACGTGTCAAAATTCCAAACAATACGTGCGCAGGTTGACCCTCGTGTGTGGACAAGAAAGGGTCTTTATTCAACATCGTGTCCAGGAAATGTGCTTCTTTATGAACTACCGTGTGATGGGAAGTTATTGGAGCAATTACCTATAGTTCTTCAGAAGCATTAACATTAAAGGTTTTACCTGGTTCTTTGAAAATTATATGCTCACCAGACTAGTCACCCTCTTTATCGGGTGTACATATCATCATACCACTGCAAGAGTTTGCCTCCACATTAGGCTCCTTAACATCTGATTCAGGCGGGGGTGACTGTTCCATGGTTTCTGAGCTTGGAGTATAAGGTACCACAGGTTGGTACTCCGTATGAGTATCAGTCTCCTCATCAACTAACTGCTTCGCTTCTGGCCCCGTTTCCTCTAATCTTTCTTTGACCTCTTATGGTTCAGCCGTGACTTCTATTGCTGGGACAACTGGTTGTCCGACAATGAGCATCTCAGGTTGGGGAAATTCTTTCTCGCTTCTCGAGGTAGTAGCGGTCTCTACTGTCTCAAGAGAAACATTGTGTATTTGTTGTTGTTGCTGGTAGTACTCTTGAGAACTAGGCTGAGGTTCCGCAAGTGATTCCTCTTGTTCTAAGATGTCCAACTGCATGCTCATCGCATTAATGGTATCCCGCAATTCATTATTATGATTGACTTGAGTTTGCATGAACTGCTGGAGCATGTTCGCCATCTCTGTTATGCTTTCCTAAAAAAGGTCTGATGGCATACAACTCTGAGGGATCTGTTATGGCTGGTATTAAGGCGGATAATTGTTTGGGTAGTTTGGTGGCTTGTATACATCTCCACCACTAATTGTGCTGGTAGGGTGTGCAATCATGGGTGCTTGAGTGTATCGTGTATTGCACTGTGGGACATAGTCAGCTAAGCAATCAAGAATGATAATACCTGATCTGGATCCTCACTGACGGGCTCTCCATTAGACATAGTCTGGACAAAACACTTGCAATCAAGAGTAAGAGCAGTATAAAAACAATCAACTAACTTCCATGAGTCGAACTCATGATGTGGACAAGTGCTTAGTAGATCCTTGAATCGCTCCCAGCAAGCTCGAAATGTCTCGTCATCCTACTGCACAAAATTAAGAAACTGTTCCTGCAAAAATTGAGTTTTTTGTGAGGGACAAAATGCATGCAGGAATTCACGCTCCATATCAACCCAATTAAGCCTTACCTCGATTTTGAGCCAAAACAAGAAAACGCTCAGAACGAAGATCCGTTCCACAAATCCGCGAAAAGAATCCTTCCCTGATCCTTGTACTAGCGTCAGATCAATGATTTCAGCAACGTACAAGGAAGAAATCTAGAGAGAGAGAGAGAGAGAGGGAGAGAGAGAGTGTGAAATTCGAGTTCTCAAAGAGAGAGAGAGAGGATATTTTGATTTCTAAGTTGAGAAGTAATGGAATGATATTTATAGCCCTTTGACCTGACCAACCTCGTCGACGAGATGGCATCTTCGTTGACGAGTCAATGTTGACAGTTTGTCGACAAAATGGGGGCCTCGTCGACGAGCCTGAGATTTCCAAATACCCGAAACCTCTCAATTTCTCCTCATCAACGAGCTCTTGCATTTAGTCGACGAACTCTAACTTCATCGACGAAGTCTGATCAATTACTATTTTACCCTTCTCTTTATTTATTTATTCCATATACCACGGTTTGGGTTCCTACACTAATCTTCTCTTAATCTTGCAAATGAAGACCTAGGATATTTCTAAGGTCATTTTGAGCTTTAGTTCCTACATGCATGATGTGCATTAGTTATTATAGACTTTGGTAGTAAATATTAAAAACCTAAAAAAAATGAATATAAAATACAAGTGTTAAACATTTTGGGTCTTCATTTCCCCTCAAGTCTTAATACGACATCATATGATTTTGCCAAAACATGCATGACTGATCCTGCACAAAAACTTGGCAAACATTAAATACCAAGTTATTTGTCATAATCAAAATGGGATATGACCTATAAGGTCAAAATCAAACCTAGACAGTCGACCATATAAAGTCAAAATGTTGATCATGGCTTAATCTCCTGAACTAATAGTGGTTCGGTCGACCAACATAGTACAACTAGACTGGTTCGGTCATCCGAGACCTTTTCAATGGTCATTTTAGGTCCTGATTTTTATTTGAAGTCACGCCTATTCACAGAAGTATAACTTCTGAGTTATAAGGGACTTTTAATGTGATTTTTAGAGACCTAAAGTCAATCTATGGTCTTTGAGCTTATTTGTCCTATCCTGCATGCAATGCATTAATTATTACAGACCATGATTAATATTACAGACCCAAAATCAATTGAGCAACAAACACAATTGAAATTATTTGGTCTTCATTTCCTTTGCTTCTTCAAATGGCACCATATGATGTGAACATTGCGGTCCTTATGGCTTCCTTGCATCCTTACCATCGTGCATTCTAAGGGCTAATTCCTATTGCTAAGCCCAGTGCATAGGTAAGAACTATTGGATTTTTCATAATCAAGACGGGAAGGACTCATTGAGTCAATATTCTCCCCCTCTTTGATGACAAAAAATACAATAAGCAAAAGTGGGAAAAGCCTAATAGGCTCCCCCTGAGAATATCCATAATATTTTAATTTTAACAAAGAAGCTCAAGCATATAACAAATGAAGAAAAGAATTCAAAGTTTATGCATTCAATGTCATTAAGGCTTAAAAACTACCATGTAGGCTACCTTTCTCAATTTTGCCATATTATACTACTCCTCTTTTTGACATTAGCAAGAAAGGGCTAATGTAGGAAAGCAAATGATTCTTGGGAAGTTTTTTAGAAAATTTGGCACCACGTTGTTTGAAAATGGAGCATTTCCCAAAAATCAAAGACCTAATAAATTTCAAATTTACGATAATCCATAACAATCAACTCAAACGGTCCAGTATGGAGCAAAACAATCAATATAATTATAACTATCAACATCCAAGAGATAGAAAATTCATGTAGTGCATTATGACTAATACAAATAATTTTAGAGAGTATGAAGCATAGCAAGAATAGACTTAAATTTTTGGAGCCGTAGTTTTCCAAGTTAGATAGCTCCCCCTTCATTTGTGCACTATATCATATTTCTAGATGGCGTCTCTGCTATGCATTAGATCTAACTCATGTCTAATTTGTAAAAATCTATCCTCCTGAAGAGGTTTTGTAAGTATGTGTACCCACTATTCATTAGTGCACATGAACTCAAGTGCCACATCCCCTTTTTGCACATGATCATGAATAAAATGATGTCTAATTTCAATGTGTTTGGTTCGTGGATGTGAGATGGGATTCTTTGAATTATTGATTGCACTAGTATTATCACATTTGATTGGAACCATGTCATAGTGCAACACAAAGTCCATAAGTTGTTTCTTCGTATAAAGCTTTTGAGCACAACAACTTCTTGCTGGAATATATTCACCTTCGATTGTGGATAAGGCAACTAAATTTTGTTTCTTGGAGAACCAAGAAACTAGAAATTGTCCTAAGTAATGAGAAGTGCCGCTAGTGCTCTTACGATCTACTTTTTAGTCGGCAAAGTCAGCATTCGTGTAACTAACAATCTCAAATGACGTATGCTTAGGGTACCACAAACCTAATTCAATAGTCCCAACTAGGTACCTAAGTATTCTCTTAACTGCTATTTCCTTTGATATTTAAATATTGAAGTATATTAGTGCTTTTGAATTTTACTAATTAGCTCTGTGTGAGAGTGTCTTTGTACACAATCTTTTTTCTCATATCTTGTACTTCTTTGACGATTTTAGGTTGTTGGATTGTTGTACCAAGTGAGGGGTATTGCTTGGAGAGATATTGCTCTAACCTAGTGAAGGAGCGATTAAGCGTGGGGTATCACTTGTAAATGGTTTGCTCCGCCCAAAAAGGAGTACTCTAGAGGAATCCTTTGGTGGTATTGGCCAAAGGTGAGGAGATAGGTTGGGGATAAGCCGAACCTCGTAAAAATCTCAGTGTTTCTCTTTCCCTACTTTTATTTTTAGCGTCTATATACATTATGATGTGTGTATGTTAAGATCAGGTAGTTGAGATCAAAACAAATATTGAAAGAAGACTCTTAATAAAATAAAGTATGTTTTGATTAAACTTTTGCTAAAACCTAAAAAAGGGAGTATGTTGTTTAATCATTTGTGGAAATCTTTATTAAGAGAAGTGCCAATAAATTTTCATTCAATACAGGACTTGAAACATATTCATACATTCACAAGGTTGCAAAAGTTGAACGTGCTGAAGAGCTACATACTTTATCTTGGTTTGATATCTTTGGTTGTTTACTTTAAAGTTGTTGATTGGTTTTTTGGTTGATTGAGTTTTGATTACTTATGTTGTGTTTTGGTTTGAGGATTGAATAAGTAAATAAGTCTTTGCTATGTGATTGTTAAATTAACAAAAGGGTTAAGAATTTATAAAAGGTATTAAAAGGAAATTTTAATAACCCAATTCACCCCTCCCCCTTTTGGGACTACACCTCAACATTCAATGTGATCATATGAATCAACTTGGGGTAGGATATTGTTTGTGACAATTTTATGAAGTATTTGAGCTTGATGATTCAGCTATTTGTACATTGGAGGATGGCAAAAGTAAATAGGTTCCTCTGCCATAATTAGTAGTAAGAATTCGTCGGGAGTGAAGCCTTGCTCTAGAATCCATGTTAAAGAAAATGTTGGACACTCAAATTCTCCTAGGCTAATATGCAAAATAGGAGCTAAAGTTTGTGGAGATAAAACTATCTTCTTTCCCCTAACCTCAATGGTTAGTACATTTTCTCCATGTATCATATTTGCATAGAAGATCTTCACTAGGTTTGGATATAGGCCTTTGGATTGATAGGGTACAAATTTCTTCCAACCAATAGTCTGAAACATTGGTAGGATTTACGAAAATTCTGAATCGAAGAAGGAGGTATCTATGACCTTACCAAAAATTGGTTCTGTAGAACGGAGATGAGATCGGTATTGATGCTTTGATTGACAAGTTACGAGCCATTGTTCAATGTTATTATCATCTCTCCCTAAAGAGGGATCTCGATTTCCATAGTTTTGGTGCGAGGCATTTTGATTTTGGAGGATCAAATGAACCAGCCAAGTGAAACCCTAGAAATCGTGGGAAAAGGTGTAGGAGAGTGATTGGGAGGCTTTGATTTGAGGGATTTGAAGCAAAGAATTAAGGGAGAACAAGAGAAGGAAGCTCGAGTGAGTGATGGAACAAAGGTTAGTAGGCTAGAGTCTGAAAAGTTAGGGTTTTTCGCACTTAAAATATATAAGATCTAGCAAGTAAGATGCTTGAAGTTTCAGGTTCAGTCACCTCACAATTTATAAAATTAATTTTTCAATAGGTAGTAGCACATCAGTTGCTTGAGGTTTTAGGCTCAGGTGCCAGACCCCCTATTTTTCCTTATTTATTTAACTGAGGTTTTGGGCTCAGTCGCCTAACCCTCTTAACTTTCTAAAAATTCCCTTTTTACTTAACATGAAATCTTCCTAAATCACTTCCCTACTATGTAACTACTGGCCTAACATGGCTTTTGAACCTTGTTTTGATGATAACAAATAAAGGTTAATTTAATATGTTTTTGTTTAAGTAATGATATTTCAGGAAACCTTATATGACAAAGTTCAAAAGGATCAAAAGAAATGAAAGATCAAGATCACAAGGACCATAAAGCCATACTCCATCTACAAAGTGATCAAAATAATGCTCAAGAGGACCAAGATGTTTAAAGCATGTGGACACTTAAAGATGACTCAAGCTTAAGTCTAAGAGGATTTAAAGCAAAGACATATATGAAGACTTCAAGATTAGAGTGTTTAAAGTCTTTTGATAACTTATGTAAGTACTTCATGCTAAATATGTAAGGACCTCAATTTTCTGCTATATATTGTTACTTTTTTTTTTCTTTATTTATCACATACTAATAATACTCTAATACCATAGAACATAGTCAAAGTCAACCTGAACCCATAAGTACCGGGAATTTACCTATTTATACATACATGTCGTTTAGGCAGCGAAACCATAACATACTTAACTTATATACAATACTAGAGTTTCACTATTCCTACATATTCATATATATACCCCAAAAATCTATCCTGCTTCCAACCTGACTACTTACCCTACAACTGAGGTAATACTAACGAACTCCTCTATTGCAGAGCTCACCCCACTCGCTTGTCAGGGTTTCCTGAAATATTTGTAATGTTGGGGTGAGACACCTCTCAGTAAGAGAAATAGACTAATATCAGTGTGTGGCATGAGTTTTATTTTGTAATAAACATATACTGCAAATAATATAATTGTAATATATTTTAAGCTGTAACTGATAACACATAAAAATCTATACTTTTAAACATAATCTTACTATAGCATAATGAATTTTCGTATCATTTAAATCATCTATTAAATCTGTATATTATTGAAATCTTACCCTGAATGTATATCTATATATCATGAATTAAGCTCGCATGATTCGGGTTGTGTGGCCCGTAGGCGAGACTTAACGCTAGCTAACCTACCAGTTCAAGTCAAACATGACATAACTACACACGATTGCCCACCCATCCTGGACTACTGATCCTACTCTCTGTCAACCTCTAATAAGTCAGTACATAGAGGGTATCTTACTCTCTGCCTACACTTTTGGCTAATTGCCCTCCGTCCCACACTTAATGATTGGTGTGGTTGCACTATCGGCTATACACCAACTTGGTCCACCCATCCTACTCTCCATCAAACTCTAAGAGGTCGGCAAAGAGTGGGTATCCTGCTCTCCGATATAGCTAGCTAATTACGGTATCGTGCTCTTAACATACGTAACCATCCAGATTCTGTTACCATATAATATATTCCATATAATATATTTTTCTATTCGTAAATAAAATTTTCATATTTGTGTAATAAAAATTGGCTTTTATATAATTTTGAATAAAAACTGTCATTTCATAATTTGTAAATAAATTGTAATATTGAAACCGATCACGACATCTGCGCCGACTGTCATATCTCAACTTCTGTGCCAGCTATCATATCTTAGCATCTGCGCCAGCTATATTATCATAATATACTAAAAATATCTAAGCTTCTAAAATGTTTATGATCTTTCTAAAAATTACTGTCAAATCATACTTATTGCATGAAATAATAACAGATTCTGATATACTATTATTACATTAAATTTATGCTCATGCCACACAAGTGAGTTCTACTCTGTATTATACCATAACATGCTATAAAATCTATTTTCTTTGTTCAACACCAATATTCCCAAAAACTACATTAATTCATAAATAAATTTATGAAAATACTTGACTTAGTTTATTCCCTTACCCGTTTCTTGTTGAGCCTGCTGAAACTCTAAATCTACGCCCCACGGCGTTTGAAGATCAAAATGCTGAAATTATATTTTCCCCAAATTAATAAAATAAATCTCCAAAATATTATCATTTAACATTCCCTAGGCCCCAAATACTCTAATTTGATCATTGAACTAATATTTAACACCCTCACCTCAGTTTTAGAGTGGTGCCCCGAAACCCCAACTGAAAATCTGCTCCACCTAGGTTGCAGAAAATCCTTCCTAAATCCCTATGGTGGTTCCTTATCATTGATTTAGGCTAAAATGAATCCGGAATCAAAGTTAGAAGGAAAGAGGGTTTGTAGGGTTTTATAGAGAGAGGGAAGAATTTCATTTGATTAATGAAATGAAGCTCGCGGGACTTCCTTATAGGACTCCTAGATCTTGGTATGAGAGGCTTAGTGGCTTTCTTCTAGAAAATGGATTTACTAGGAGCAAAATTGATACTACACTTTTCATTAAATCTAAAAATGATCATATTCTTCTTGTACAAATATATGTTGATGATATCATCTTCGGAGCGACAAATGATGAACTGTGTAATGAGTTTACCAAATGCATGCAAAATGAATTTGAAATGAGCATGATAGACGAATTGAACTTCTTCCTAGGACTCCATATTAAACAAGACAAACATGGGACTTTCATATGCTAATTAAAATATGTTCGGGACTTGCTCAAGAAATTTAATACAGAAGATGGTAAAATTCTTGGAACTCCTATAAGCTCTTCCACTAAACTTGACAAAGATGAGCAAGGCATCCCTGTTGATGTCAAATTTTATCGTGACATGATTGGTGGTCTCTTGTAAATTATAGCTAGCTGGCCTGACATTATGCTTAGTGTTTGTATGTGTGCTAGATTTCAGGCTGCTACTAAGGAGTCTCATTTGTTAGCAGTTAAGAGAATACCTAGTTGGGACTATTGAATTAGGTTTGTGGTACCCTAGGCATACGTCATTTGAGATTGTTAGTTACACGAATGTTGATTTGCCAACTAAAAAGTATATTGTAAGACACTAGTGACACTTGTCATTACTTAGGACAATCTCCAGTTTCTTGGTTCTCCAAGAAACAAAATTCAATTGCCTTATCCACAATCGAAGCTGAATATATTGCAGCTAGAAGTTGTTGTGCTCAAAAGCTTTATATGAAGCAACAACTTATGGACTTTGTGTTGCACTATGACATGGTTCCAATCAAATGTGATAATACTAGTGCAATCAATAATTCAAAGAATCCCATCTCACATCTACGAACCAAACACATTGAAATTAGACATCATTTTATTCATGATCATGTGCAAAAAGGGGATGTGGCACTTGAGTTCGTGTGCACTAATGAATAGTTGTCAGACATACTTACAAAACCTCTTTAGGAGGATAGATTTTTACAAATTAGACATGAGTTAGATCTAATGCATAGCAGAGACGCCATCTAGAAATATGATATAGTTCACAAACGGAGGGGGAGCTATCTAACTTGGAAAACTACGGCTCCAAAAATTTAAGTCTATTCTTGCTATGCTTCATACTCTCTAAAATTATTTGTACTAGTCATAATGCACTACATGATTTTTCTATCTCTTGGATGTTGATAGTTATAATTATATTGATTGTTTTGCTCCATATTGGACCGTTTGAGTTGATTGTTATGGATTATCGTAAATTTGAAATTTATCAGGCCTTTGATTTTTGGGAAATGCTCCATTGTCAAATGACATGCTGCCAAATTTTCTAAAAATCTTCCCAAGAATCATTCACTTTCTTACATTAGCGCCTTCTTGCTAATGTCAAAAAGAGGAGTAGTATAATATGGCAAAATTGAGAAAGGTAGCGTACATGGTAGTTTTTAGCCTTAATGACATTGAATGCATAAACTTTGAATTCTTTTCTTCATTTGTTATATGCTTGAGCTTCTTTGTTAAAATTAAAATATTATGGATATTCTCAGGGGGAGCCTATTAGGCTTTTCCCACTTTTGCTTATTATATTTTTCGTCATCAAAGAGGGGGAGAATGTTGACTCAATGAGTCCTTCCCTTCTTGGTAATGAAAAATCCAATAGTTCTTACCTATGCACTGGGCTTATCAATAGGAATTAGCCCTTAGCATGCACAATGGTAAGGATGCAAAGAAGCCATAAGGACCGCAACGTTCACATCATATGGTGCCATTTGAAGAAGCAAAGGAAATGAAGACCAAATAATTTCTATTGTATTTATTGCTCAATTGATTTTGGGTCTGTAATATTAATCATTGTCTGTAATAATTAATGCATTGCATGCAGAATAGGAAAATAAGCTCAAAGACCATAGATTGACTTTAGGTCTCTAAACAGCACATTAAAAGTCCCCTATAACTCAGAAGTTATACTTATGTGAACAGGCGTGACTTCAAATAAAAATTAGGACCTAAAATGACCATTGAACGGGTCTCAATCGACTAAACCAGTCTAGTTATACTATGTTGGTCGACCGAACCACTATTAATTCAGGAGATTAAGCCTCGATCAACATGTTGACTTCATACGGTCGACGTTCTAGGTTTGATGTTGACCTTATAGGTCATATCCCATTTTGATTATGACAAATAACTTGGTATTTAATGTTTGCCAAGTTTTTGTGCAGGATCAGTCTTGCATGTTTTGGAAAAATCATATGACGTCGTATCAAGACTTGAGGGGAAATGAAGACCCAAAATATTTAACACTTGTATTTTATATTCATTTTTTTAGGTTTGTAATATTTACTAAGCCAAAGTCTATTATAACTAATGCACGTCATGCATGTAGGAACTAAAGCTCAAAATGACCTTAGAAATATCCTAGGTCTTTACACTAGCACTTAGGAAAATCCCCACTGTAAACTATGCAATCAGGGGCAACTCATGATTTAAAATATGACTTAGGTCTTAAATATGTAAAGGGTTTGGGCAACTGAACCTTGGCATTGAAAACGCCTTGGTCAACCAAATGTAGGGAAAGTCAAATTATTGTCCTAACTTTAGGCGACCAAACTAGAATGAACTAAGTGTTCTCGGCCGACCAAACTTATAATGTTGACTTCTCCACCTACCCCAGGTGCCCAAATTTCACAATCAAATTCTCCTAGGCCGACTGAGTGTTGAAGTTCAACACACTGTGTTGACTCTACGAGTCCAATGTTGTTTTGATAATGACAAATCACTTGGTATTTGATTTGTACATTGAGTTTGTGAATAGGAACCATATTAAGCATGCACGAAAAGATAACGAGTCATGGAAGCCGTAAAGTAAAGCTGACACATCTTGGCAAGATCCATGGAACTCAAAGAGTACAAAAATCAAGATGCAAGCGGCAAAGTTCAAGAACATCTTGGGAATGGGTATTTAGAACTCATGTACCTACATTGTCATATGATTTAATTCGAGGCTCAACATAATTTAGAATGATTTTAGGATTCATGCATTTCATCTATATCATTAGGGGACTTTCATGGATTTAGAAATATTCTTAAAACCTTGGAAAGTACCTTTATAAAAGAGTCAAGAAAGAAAGTAAAATAGATTTTTAAATTAAAAAAAAAAATTTGAGAAAAAAGGGACTTCAGTAGTCTAAAGATTAAATTTAGTAGCCTGAAGAATTAATGGGAAAACACAACAAGAAGGCCGAGGTACTTCGGTTGAATGAACCTGGAAGTTCAGTCGCCTGAAGTCACTTTAGGAGCCTGAACTTCAACATTAGTAACTTGAAGTAGCGGGAAAGTTTAAAAATCAAGTTTTTATTAAACGAACTCGCAAGCTTTTTCTTTGATCCAATGGTTGAGATCAATCCTAAAGGTAAGACACTATAAATACTAAATATCTAAACCCTAGAACCAAGCTAAGACACACAAGAAAGAGAAGAACACATCTTATTGAAAGAATATTGAGAAACTTGCTCTTATTGCTATACGATTACCTATACTTCAACTTCTACTCATCGAGCTTAAGAAAATCAATTTAGAATCTCAAAGGGATATCTCTTATACATCTTGATTGTCAACTTGGTATTGAGGTTTGATCATTCAAGTTATTATTTTCAAGAACTTCTCATCTCATCACTTGTTCTTGATTTTCATTAGAAAAGTTTGATCTTGAGTGTGCACAAACATATAAAAATTGTTTTTGAAAAGATCATTACTCGAGAAAGTTGTTTAGAAATTGGTTGATTAGTTTTTGATTCAATAGTATATAAATAAATATATATATATATATATATATATATATATATATATATATTGTTCATAGAGCTTATCATTGAAAATTCTATTTTGATTAAAAGATTGATCTTGAAAGTGCCTATACATATACATAGTTATTTTAAACAAGATCATTACTTGATTAAGGTTGTGTTGTTGATTGAATGATTTGATTCAAGTGTGTGTTTGTTAAAGGATCTATATTTTAGATATATTACACTTGATTAAATATTCTTGGTTTTTATAAATATACATTTTATTGAGGGATATTTTTCTGAACAACAATATATTCAGTTTGTGAGTGTTGAACATCATTATCTATATATATATATATATATATATATATATATATATATATATAAATATACATACTTGCATATAACAAAGATTGTGTTGAGATTGAATATTTGAAAGGAACCTTTTTTATTGTAATTGATATAATCATCAAAGCTTTTTGATAAGTTCACAAAAGGACGTATTTGTGCATTTTTGCAAAGTGAACTAAGAACCCTAATATTCTCCAAAGTGTTTTAAATATATCATTACTTGGGAGTTTTGGTTAAAGAAGGAAATTGTTTATTGAAGCATTTCATTCACAAAATGATGTTATCGTTTCATTCATATTGAGCTTCAAGTTTAATCATATGATTATGTACTAGGACTTTGAATTGTAATTACTGGCTTTGTTAGAAGCAACATTGAGTGTTTTTCAGATTAAATTGTATTCAAGGTTTGATTTGTGAACTGGGGTTGAGGAGAGAGTTGTATCTCTTGTAAGCAGCAGATTAGGAGGGAGTTGTACCTCTTGTAAGCAGCGGATTGTAAGGAAAGCTCTATCCCAATTTAAGGAGCAGGGATTTTAGTGGAATCCTTGAGTGGGTTGCTCGAGGCGAGGACGTAGGCTGGGTTGGCTAAACCTCATAAAATCGTGGTTGCATTCTCTCTTCCCTTATCCTTTTCATTTTCTACATCGTATTTCAATTTCCTACTTGCTTGTGTATGTTGAATAACTTTACACGCATTTAATTGGGTAAAAGGGAATTCATTGATTTAGTAATTCAAATCAACATCAAATTCCAGCCATTAATTAGTTAAACATAGAAATATGGATTGATTGGTAAATAAGTTTCAAAGAATTTTTTAAAATACCCAATTCACCCCACCTCTTGGGATTACACCTTAATCAACACATTGAACTTCTAATTAGGTGACCGAACCTCGATCAGGTTGGAAAATCACCTATTTCCAGCAAACCAAACATCTCACTAGGCACCTGAATGCATGAGTTTCACTTTTATTCATGTGTTTTTTCGGGCAACCAAACCCAAAGGTCAGGCACCCAAAACTCTCAGGTTGGTCAATTTTTACCGCGGATAATTAAAGGTAAATCAGGGTTAGTTTTGTTAAACAAGATTTAAATAATTTTAAGAATTACCTTTATGTCCCCAATGGTAAAAAATTTGGGCATCTTTATATATAGGTCTTCATTTGCAAGATTAAGAGAAGATTAGTGTAGGAACCCGAACCGTGGTATATGAAATAAATAAATAAAGAGAATCGTAAAATAGTAATTGAGCAGACTTCGTCGATGAAGCTAGAGTTCGTCGACTAAATGCAAGAGCTCGTTGATGAGGAGAAACTGAGAGGTTTCGAGTATTCAGAAATCTCAGGCTCGTTGACGAGGCCACCATTTCGTCGACAAACTGTCAACATTGACTCGTTGATAAAGATGCCATCTCGTCGACGAGGTTGGTCAGGTCAAAGGGTTATAAATATCCTTCCATTACTTCTCAACTAAGAAATCAAAATATCCTCTCTCTCTCTCTCTCTCTCTCTCTAGATTTCTTCCTCGTACGTTGCTGAAATCATTGATCTGATGCTAGTACAAGGATCAGGGAAGATTCTCTTCGAGATTTGTGGAACGGATCTTCGTTCCGAGCATTTTCGGGTTTTGGCTCAAAATCGAGGTAAGACTCAGTTTTCAATTCTATTTTGGTAGTTTTGCAGAGAATGAAATTGTGAGTATATTGTGTACTGTGGGTTATAGGTTTTGGGAACTCGGTTCACTATTTAGGGACCATAGAGTTCGAGATTGGTCGTTTAGGGAGAGGTAAGGGGATTCTATTTATGTCGGTTATTTTCAAAATCGGGCTCAATAGAACTATGGTTCACGATCCTGTGTCTGTTTTGGTTACTCATTTGGGGAAATCTAACGGGTAAAAATTATAGGTTTTTCATGTTACAGATTTGGGAAAAGGGGGCATTGAGTTGCATCTCTGGTTTTGTTGGAAAACCGTGAATATATTGTGATATATATTATGTTATAGGGATGGTCATGTCTTGACTAGTTTAAACTGTATATTTTTGGAAAATCATGACTTTAGAATAACAAATGGGTGTGGATTGTTTGGTTATATATACATGCAAGAGTTGTGTTTTACTGAAATGAAATAGAAACGAGGTTCCGATTTGTTCTAGGTTGTGAAAGAGTGTCCGAATTTATATCAGAGGGTGTGAAATATCACCTGCCATGTTTAGCAAGTGTGTCTGGCTCTATATAATAGGGCGTGAGCCCTACCGGCTGATCACCGAAGAGTGTGGATCCACAAGTTGTACCGATATGATGCCATAGGAGCCTAGGGCTATGCCATGTGCCAGGGATACTGTGTAATGCGAGCCGGCTTCCGACCAAAGGGTGTGACGACACCAAGTTACTTGATAATGTGTGTGTGCGTGATATGCACTATATTGGAATTGTTTTGTGAAAATACTGGAATTGTATTGAACTATGCATGTTTTATGTTATGATAACACTCATATGCCACACACCGATATAACCTTAATCTGCCTTACTGAGAGGTGTCACACCCTTATCATACGTACATGTTTTTCAGGTCCTTCCAGCAGAACTTCAAGAGTTGAAGGAGCAGTTGTAGGAATTACTAGACAGGGGCTTCATTCGACCTAGTGTTTCACCCTAGGGAGGTCCATTTTTGTTTGTAAAGAAGAAGGACGGGTCGATGCGCATGTGCATTGATTACCATAAAATCAACAAGATGACTGTGAAAAATCGTTACCCGTTGCCTCGTATCGATGATCCTTTTGACTAGCTACAGGGGATGTAGCTCTTTTCGAAAACCGACTTACGGTAAGGTTATCATCAGGTGAGGGTTAGATTTCAGGATGTGGCAAAGACGGCTTTTCGAACTAGATACGGCCACTACGAGTTCTTAGTTATGCTATTTGGGTTAACGAATGCTCCGAAAGTGTTCATGGATCTGATGAATAGGGTTTTCCATACGTACCTAGACCAGTTTGTAGTGGTGTTTATCAATGATATTCTAGTATACTCGAGGAGTTCGGAAGAGCATGAAAACCATCTGAGATTGGTGCTATAGATTCTGCGGGAGAAGAAGTTGTATGCAAAGCTAAATAAGTGTGAGTTCTAGTTAAATCAGGTCTCATTTTTAGGCCATATGGTGTCTAAGGATGGTATGTTAGTCGATCCTAGAAAGATCGAAGTTGTGGTCGACTAGGTGAGGCCGAAAAGTGTGTAGGAGGTTTAGAGTTTTCTGGGACTGACGGGTTATTATCATCAGTTCGAGGAGGGATTCTCTAACTTGTCTAGGCCTCTGACTCGATTAACCAAGTCAGGGGTGAAGTTTGAATGGACCAGTGATTGCGAGCAGTACTTTCAGGAGTTGAAGCACTAGCTAGTTATTGCTTTAGTTTTGACCATTCCTTCAGTGGATGGCAGTTTTGTGATCTATAATGATGCGTCTCTAAAAGGTTTGGGATATGTGCTTATGCAACAAGGTAAAGTAATAGTGTATGCTTCTCGCCAACTCAAGGAATATGAGAAGAATTACCCTACGTATGATCTAGAATTAGCTACTATTGTTTATGCATTAAACATTTGGCGACACTACATGTATGGTGTGCAGTGCAAAATTTTCACTGATCACAAAAGCCTCAGGTACTTTTTCACGTAGAAGGAGTTGAACATGAGGTAGATATGGTGGCTTGAGCTGATCAAGGATTATGATTGCACCATCAGTTATCGCCCAGGGAAAGCTAATGTGGTAGTCGATGCGTTGAGTCGGAAGTTGGAACATGCAACTGTATCTGCAGTTGTAGCTCAGCGTCACATCAGATGGGATCTAGAAAGCCTCGGTATAGAGTTGGTGTTTGGTGATCATCAGGCTTTCATTGCTAGCTTGGTGATTCAGTTGACTTTGTTTGAGCATATTAAAGTCGCGCAGGCTAGTGATGCGGAGTTAGTTGAGATTGTGGAGAAAGTGCGGCAGGAGTTGGCTGCGGAATATAACATCTCTGAGGAAGGTGTGTTGAGGTTTGGAACCAGGCTATGTGTTCCAAAATATGACAAGATTAGAATGACGATTCTGGAGGAAGCGCATTGTTTGTTATATATGATACATCCAGGTAGTACGAAGATGTATTGGGATTTGCGCGAGACCTTCTGGTGGAGTGGTATGAAAAGCCAGATTAGTCAATTCATGCAGCAGTGTCTAACGTGTCAGCAGGTGAAAGCTAAACTTTAGAGGTTGGCAAGGCTGTATAGCCCTTAGCTATTTCGTAGTGGAAATGGGACCATATTTCCATGGACTTTGTGACTGGATTGCCGTCAGCACTTCACGGGTAAAATGCCATTGGAATGATCGTGGACAGGTTGACAAAATCTGCTCATTTTTTACTAATGAAGGTTAGCTACCCTTTGAGTAGCCTAGCATACTTGTACGTGCATGAGATAGTTATAATGCACTGAGTACCAGTGTCCATTGTGTTAGATCGAGATCCAAGGTTTACCTCTTGATTTTGGACATGCTTGTAGGAAGTAGTGGGGACGAAGCTTACTTTCAATACAGTGTTGCACCCCTATACTGATGGACAATCAGAGGGAACAATACAGATCTTTGAGGATATATTACGGGCTTGTGTGTTAGACTTCAGTGGTAGCTAGATACAATTTATGCCACTGGTAGAGCTCCCCTATAACAATAACTTCTAGGCTAGTATCGGGATGACACCATTCAAGGCTCTGTATGGTCGAAGGTGTCAATATCCTTTATATTGGGATGAGGTTGGTGAACATCAGGTGTTAGGACCTGAACTTGTACAGCAGGCATCTGAGAAGGTAGGTTTGATCTGGAATGGGGTTACAATAGCTCAAAGTTGGCAAAAGAGTTATGCAGATGTTCACCGCTGTGAGTTAGAATTTGAGGTGGGGGGTAAGGTATTTTTGAGGATTTCTACGATGAAAGGGGTGATGAGATTCAAGAAGAAGGGCAAGCTGAGCATGAGATTTATCGGACCATTCAATATTCTTGAGCGAGTGGGTCCGGTAGCCTACAGAACTCCACTACCCCCAACACACTTGAGGATCCATGATGTGTTTCATGTATCCATGTTGAGTAGGTACATGTTGGATCCATCGCACAATATTAGTTACCAGGACTTGGAGATTGGGGATACTTTAGCATACGAAGAGGTACCTATTCAAATTTTGGACCGTAAAGTTCAGAAGTTACATACAAAAGACATACCGTTAGTGAAGGTATTATAGCAGAATCACGAGGTTGAGCAAGCTTCTTGGGAACTGAAAACAGAGATATGCCGAAAGTATCCACCGTTGTTTTGAGTATGTGTGCATTACCCTACTTTGTATTGGAATAGGTGGTTAGTCGTTGGGAGTGTATATTACTGTAAACTCCTGAGACAGTTTAAGTATATAACCACGGTATTCCTCCACCATAAGTAAGGGTATGTATATAGTGTGATGGGGCTGCATTGTAATGGTCATCAATTCTTTCTAGAGTCGAGTGTGTGTTTGATTGTATGAATGAGTTTGTGAATTAGAGATTTCAAATTTCGAGGATCAAATTTCTATGAGGAGGGGAGGTTATAAGAACATGTACCATGGTATATGGAATAAATAAATAAAGATAAAGGTAAAATAACAAAATGCAGGAGCTCGTCGACGAGGAGAAATCAATCAGTTTCGAGCTCGTCGACGAACCCACCGTTTCGTCGACAAACTATCTACATTGACTCGTTGACAAAGATGCCATCTCGTCGACGAGGTTGGCTGAATCAAAGGGCTATGAATATCGTTCAATTACTTCTAAACTAAGAAATCAAAATATCCTCTCTCTCTCTCTCTCTCTCTCTCTCTCTCTCTCTCTCTCTCTTAAAACTCGAATTTCACGCTCTCTCTTTCTAGATTTCTTCGTCGTACGTTGCTGAAATCGTCGATTCGACATTACTACGAGAATTAGGGAAGGATTCTCTTCGAGATTTATGGAATGGATCTTCGATCCGAGCATTTTCAGGCTTTGGGTCAAGATCGAGGTAAGGCTTGGTTTTCAATTCCATTTTGGTAGTTTTGTAGAGAATGAAATTGTGAGTATATCTAGTATCGTGGGTTATAGGTTTTGGGAACTCGGTACGTTGTTTAGGGACTGTAGATTTCAGGATTGGTCGTTTGGGGAAAGGTAAGGGGATTCGATTTATGTCTGTTACTTTTTAAATCAGACTCGGTAGAACTGTGGTTCATGGTCCTGTGTGTGTTTTGGTTACTTATTTAGGGAAATCTAAAGGGTAAATGGGTTTTTCATGTTTCAATTTTGGAAAAAAGGGGCATTGGGTTGCATCTTTAGTTTTGTTAAAAAACCATGAATATATTGTGATATATATTATGTTATAGGGATGGTCGTGCCTTGACTTGTTTAAACTGTATATTTTTGGAAAATCATGATTTTAGATTACCAAATGGGTGTGGATTGTTTGGTCATATGTACATGCATGAGTTTTGTTTTGCTTAAATGAAATAGGAACAAGGTTCTGAATTGTTCCAGGTTGTGAAAGAGTGTCTAGCTCTATATCAGAGGGTGTGAAATATCACCTACCATGTTTGGCAAGAGTGTCCGGCTCTATATCCGAGGGCGTGAGCCTTACTAGCTGATTACCAAAGGGTGTGGATCCACCAGTTGTAGCAGTACGATGCCATGGGTTCTTGGGGAATGCCATGTGCCAGGGACGCCGTGTAATGCAAGCCAGCTTCGGGCCGAAGGGTGTAACAACATCGGGTTGATCATGTGTGTGTGCATGATATGCACTATACTGGAACTGTTTTGTGAAAATACTGGAATTGTATTGAACTATGCATGTTTTATGTCACAATAACACTCATATGCCACACACCGATATAACCTGGATCTGCCTTACTGAGAGGTGTCTCCCCCCTATCTTACATACATGTTTTTCAGGTCCTTCGAGTAACCAAAACTAGCATCCTTATGTTGGGAGTGTAGTGGTTGGTGTACTGTAGGAAGTACTTGGGTAATTACTAGGACATTATCGGGTTGTCATTTTAGGATATATGACTGACACAAGGGTTTATGTTTTGTATTATGGAGCCTAGATCCCTTTTGTATGGACTCTGGTATGGCACAAAGTATGTATAAAGAAAACATTTTCCGCTGTGTATATATCTTGCATGTGAATGTGTATAAGGTGCTTGGAAACGCCCACGGGATCAGACGCTCATTCATTAGTGTATCACTAGTATTTTGTACGATACAGGGACAGGTTAAGTTACTAATTCACTCTTGGGTCCCATTACCGGGTTTGGGGTGTGACAATTAGGGAGTTTGATTAAGAAAATATCCTCTGAATTTTTAAGAGCTCCATCTTCATACTCAAAAGCTAAATACTCACTCTTTGATCATTCTTTTGCAAAATCTATTTGAGTTAGAGTATTTTTAAATCGTCCCACACTGCTTAAACTCTCATTGTTGTGTTGATTGTTGATTTTATAAAAGAAAGTTAAGCCAAAAAAATTTCCTATAGATTTAGTTCATAAAATTAATTCGTGGGGTAAATCTTGCTAGCTTATAAGTCTTTGCATTTTGATTGCAAGACTCTTAAGCTTGTCTTGTGTTGTGAAGCAAATATTTTTGACAAACTTGGCTTAAAAAATATCTCTTATGCTTACAGTTTTTAAAAATAATTTTGAGATATTTGATCTTTCTCTTGAAAATCTTTGAAACTTTATTTGTGATTGATATATTGATATACATTGTTTCAAAGATATTGTTGTAGCACACTCTCACACTTTGATTGCATATTGACAGTATCTTGAGAGTAGGTTCACATATCTTCATTGAGCTTATAGATCTATGATTTGGAAGTGCATTAGTTATTGCATGTGTGTATTGGTACAAATCTGCTTGTGTTTAGAAGCATTAGAATTGTACATAAAAATTTGATACTCACTATTCTATTCCAGGCGTGGCCTGATGGGGTGTTGATCTAGCTCGTAAGGATCGGTAGGGCCTTCTTCGCCCCATAAGGAGAGTTTGCAAAGGTTGAGGTCAGCTCTGGGAATTTGACCTGGTAGTAAATGGTACCGCTCCACCCGTTAAGTGAGCAATAGTAGTAATCCTCAGGATTGTGAGTTGAGGCGGCGACGTGGGCAGTATTGGCCGAACCCGAATAACATTTCTTGTGTCTGCTTTTAATTTCTGCAATTTAAATTTTAGCACTTGAATTTTTGTGATTTATTATTGTGAATGATTGGGTTTATAATTGCATAGACAGGCCCTAGGTTGTGTTATACTGCTACATGACGTTAAACCTAAGAGAAATTTTTTTTAATACCCAATTCACCCCCCCCCCCCCTTGGAAATAGACAAATTCCAACAATTGGTATCAGGCCTTATTGCATAGAATTAAATGTTTTTTCAAAAGATCACAATGGCTCACATTGGTGTATCCCCATTTGGCGAGTGATAGTCACCTACTTGCCCTCCTTTGTTTTGTGGTGTTAATTAGACCCATTGGAAAATAAGAATAAGCATTTTCATAAAATCTATAAATTGGAGGGTCTGGAAGATGATTAATAAGGGAATTCATATGCCTTTGAATGAAAATGATACTAACTTAATGCATGTGAATTCAATTTCCATGGACATACTATATCATGCTTTAGAGTCTAATGTTCTACATGAGATTATGTTATATGTAGTGCAAAAGATATATGGGAAGAGTTGGACAGGAGATATGGAGAAGGCAAAGAGGAGGAGTCTACTACTCTGAGCACTTTAACTTCATATGATCAAGAGGAGGTAAATCATGAGCTAGTAATCAATAAGGATGTATATGATTCTCACTCTAGCTTAATTGATGATTCTTATGCTAAATGTTGTGTTGTGTCATATGATGAATCATCTGTTAATAAGACTGTTAATGATGTATGCAATGATTCTTATGAAAAATATTGTGATATATTGTATGCTGAATTATTTATTGCTTCTGATGATAATTCTGTATGCATTAATTCATATGAATGTTATAGTGATATATCTTATGATGAATCATGTGCTGAATTGATAAATGAACGCATGCCTTCATGTGAAAAACTTGGAAAATGATTTATTGAAAATGTATAAGCTTCTAGTTCAGATGTCTACCAAGAAAATAATTTTGAAAATTGAAAATAAGAAAGTGGTAAATCAACTGAAAGAATTGAAAGAATATAATGCCACTCTTGAAAAAAAAAATGATTAAGAAAATCTTGAAAATTATTTGTTTGGAAGAAGTAATAGATGATTATTCTAGCATAACACCCAAAGTTAAAATTAAAAAGAATAATCATAAAAAATCCTTAAAAATTAAAAATAAAAACCTTTTCAAAAAGGATTTCATATTTTCATGTGATTCCCACTCTCATGTTTCATCGACAAATCATATGAATCGTAAGCATAATCTTTCACGTATTTACAAAACCTGCTTACACTACAAAAGAAAAGGGCACATTCGATTTACTTGCTCATCCAAAAGTTCCAAAGGCTTAGAAAAAGAAATGAAATGGATAATCAGCAAAACAAACCCTATAGGACCTAAGGAAAAATGGATTTAAATTAAATTTCTCAAACACTTGGCATTCACGCCAAGATTAAATTATTGAAAATCTTAAAAAACTTGGCTAAAGAATTTGAAAAGTAGAAAAGGAAAAATTCGGTTGATTGCTTAACTCAGGGGGAGCATTTATCTTTCATGACTATTTATATTAAATGCTCTCATGATTTTATCTTTTATGTCCATATGCCTTCATATAAAAAGTACTGAATTCCTACTATTCATTATGTGTTAAATGAGTATATCTTCTAATGGATAGTTTATCTTTTATATCATTTGTTGATTGCTACCAGATTGCATGCTTAGTCTAAAATGCCTCCTACATGGCGGATGCAGTTGATGTGAATTGCATGTTGGTAGTGGATTTAAGGTTGTTGCATGATTTATATGAATATTCTATTAAGAACAACTAGCTATCAGGTACAGGTTTTATTAGAAAATGTCCTCTATACAAATGGCATGCTGCCAAAATTTTGATAGACTTTTTCCCAAAGTAAAACCTTGTACAAAGATGATTATGATAGGATAAAGGATAAAATATTTTTGAAAGAATGAGTGCAAACTTAATAAATATTAAATTTCATCCTTACATAATCATCGAGAACATTTAAAGAAGCTAAGCTTGATCCCTAGAGAAAGAAGATAAAGAATTCATATGCATCATGCTTTACTTTTTGAATATCGAGGCTCTTCCGAGAACCTTGAACATCATATCCCGCTTTTAGAGCTCTATGTTTTGATATAAATTGTCATCAGTTATATGCTTTATTTCATGCCTTAATATATATTTTCTCATGCATGTGTGACCTATAGGGATGATTTTACTGGTTGAATGGTAAAATGAACAAATCTTAATCCAGTATATTCATTTTAAAAGACTTAAAAATGATTTCGTATACTACCCTACATACTTAATAAAATTAATCTTTTCTTAATATAAGCAGTTCGTTGTATCTAAATATGAACTCAAATCGATAGGGGGAACATCCAAAATTAAATCCTACCCTATTATGCTCACCAACACTCCTTAGCTTAGATCTATTTTGAATCAAGTGTGGCTTGTTCTTAAATAAAGTCATTATAATGAAAATCCTAAGTTGAAATATGTTGTTTTGCCATAGTCATTTGTTTTTGCCATATGATCTTGTTTTTATCTTTGAATATATCTTTAATTTTCATATGGTTGTATAGTCATGAGATGTTTTATGCTTAAATATTCACCAGAAAAATTCTGCTTGCATGTGCTTTAAATTAAAGTTTCTTCTTCAGTAAGCAACCCCGAAAACTCAGTCTGGTACATTATACCCGATTAATTATGTCTTGTGGTGCCCCAAACCCGCCTTGTGGGACTCGAGTGCCACGTCATTCATTTTCTTGTACCTGTTATTCCATTTATAATTATGCAGTGGAAAAAAATAACTATAATCCTCAATCAATAATATACTAGAATTTTCTACATCTATCTACATTCTAAAATAAATCATACATCCACCTATATCCACATATATACATAACTCCAAAAACGAACCCACAACTTCTAGTATTCACATTCATCCATTTCTTAGAAGACTTAAAATATTAAACATAAATTTATACAACCCAAAATATCATCAAGTTTATACAACCCAACCCATCCCACATAATCAACTATGCAGAGATAGAGCTTAAGGATTCACTAGCTTATGAACAAACACCAGTACATATTTTAAACAAAAAGACACAAGTACTGCTTACTAAAGAAATTCAATTAGTAAAAGTTTTGTGGAAGAATCATGCTATAGAAGAAGCTTCTTGAGAACTCGAGGAGCAGATCAAACAGAGATACCCGCAGTTGTTTTGAGAGGTATAGAGGTAATCAGGTAAAGTATAATAGTTAGATAAGTTTCTTTTGCAGGTGCATGTGTTGATTTTAGTTAGTAGATAGTTTTTAGTTTTTATATATGTAATCTCCTAGAACATAAATGTTACCACGGTATTCCTCCGCCACAAGTGAGGGCGGGTAATAAAATATGTCGATCCTTTTCCTTTATTGGATGATGGAGTGTATAGATGGAGATACAGATAGTAAATTTCGAGTACGAAATTTTATAAGGAAGGGAGAATGTAACGACCCGAAAGATTTTTCCACAGGGCCTCATCGATGAACACAGGGAGTTCGTCAACGAGCGCATAAGGGGACCTCGTCGATGAAGCTACGCCTCGTCGATGAAAAGATACCAAGAAGGGTTTTTGGGACAGTCTAAAATTCATCGACGAGGGAGGAAGTTCATCAATGAAATTATTAAAGGACTCATCGACAAGATGACGTGTCTCGTCGACAAATTCGACTCAATAAATAGTGAAAAACAAGATTTTTCAACATTATTTGGTGCAAATTCTTTCTTTTATCTCTCTCTACGCCTCTCCCTCCTTCTCTCTTTGATTTCGGGTCCGTTTTACGCCGAATCAATGATCTGAAGCCACCACGACGCTCTTAGCGAAGTTCTCTGCAAGTCTGTAGGAGCTGATCATTGGTAAAGTTGGTTTGGATTTTGCCCCAATCTCAGGGTAAGGCATTTTATTCAATATTTGTATTTCCCTCAGTTATAAGAAATACAATACATGAAAAAATACCGATGTTTTGTTCTAGGGGATTTGATTTTCAGGGTATTGAGTGGAGAACCCTGTGGGTATAAGGCTAAAGTACAGTAGTGACTATTCAAAGATAAGGTAAGGGAAATATGTTATGCTAGGAAACTTTATAATGTTAATAGAGATTTTACACATATGTATATACTAGCTTATTACCCAGTTTTACAAAATATGAGTTTTAAATGCTTGTGTGGTCTAAGTAGATATTTATGTGATGAATAACTTATATAGATTTTACAGTATATCATACTATACTGATTACACAGATATAGACAGTATATTACAGATTTTTACCCAGAACAGTATATTATAGTTTTACTCAGATCAGTATGTTATAATTTTATACAGATCAGTATATCACAAATATTTATCCAGAATAGTATATTACAGTTTTACTCATATCAGTATATATTACAGCTTTATACATAACACTATATTTAGTATTTATAGTTTGCCATGTTTCCTGTTACCATAACATACAGAGTATACAGACAGAGTATATAGACTGAGTATACACACAGATATACAGAGATAGCATCAAGATGCTACAGATACAGTATACAAAAATTACAGTATTTACAGTACAGAAAGATAACATTATGGTAATTTTGGAAACATGATGAAAATAGTAA
The DNA here is from genome assembly GCF_029873635.1 of Malania oleifera. Taxonomy (NCBI): domain Eukaryota; kingdom Viridiplantae; phylum Streptophyta; class Magnoliopsida; order Santalales; family Ximeniaceae; genus Malania; species Malania oleifera. The sequence continues at coordinate 14,119,691 of NC_080423.1, forward strand.
AAAAGTATATATGTATATATATAGTATCAGATCCCAGAGGAAAGATTATAGATAGATACAAATAAAGAATACAGAGCACAGTACCATTGCTAGATACAGATAAAGTACAACCACATATCTCAGATAGTGTGGGTACCATTGATCGTGCTCGGAGAGTATGCAGCTCCCTAGTTCACTAGGTGGAGGGGGCCGGTTTGACGAGGTAGCAGCCAGTCCTAAGCCTAGGAGTGGATGCAGTTTGGCTAGGCTAAGGTAGTGTAGAGTATATTGACTTATCTGGAGGGCCAACCAGATTAAGTCCTGCCTACGGGCTGCACAATCCTATCGTGAGGGGTCAAATCATGACATACAGAGTTCTAGGGATAAAGCACAATTATGTATATGTATACAATTTTACAGTATCTGAGTATAGTATGATATTAGAAGAATGAAAAGTAGAAAATACAGATGATACAGTTATATTTTAAGTTGCGAAAAGAAAGATATGCTTTACAGATTTACTATTGTATTGTAGTTCAGTTGTTATTTAAACAGTATTTCTAACTTAATTTCCACACACTAGTAATAGCATATTTCCACTTACTGAGCGTCGACTCACCCATGAATTTAACATTTTTCAGGTGAGCTAACTGGGCGAGCAGATCAGGCTCGCGAATAGAGAGTATATTGATTACCCTGGTTTAGAGGGTAAGTTTGTGTAGGGTTTTGTATTTTGGGATAGGTATTTTGGAGAGAGATGTATTATATAGTTATGGTTTAGAAATATAGATTTCTGGTATTGTATAAAGGGTATGGATGTATGAATTACGTTTCTGCTGCATAGGTATGATTTTATATTTAGAATTACCCCGATGCCTTCCGAGGCTCGAGTTTCATAGCAAGGGGTGTCAGAGTAGTGCATATATATATAAATGATGTAAATTCTGGGTTCATCACAACTTTTGACCTTATAAAAATATTTTCCAAGTATGTTAAAAGTTATTTAGGTCCAAGAAGTTAACTTAAGAGTTTCATAATATTTCAAACAATATTTAAACATTAAAGTACTAACATAAAGACTTCTAAGACTTTTCACACTCTAGGTTCTTGAGTCTTCATGCTTTGTCTTTCTTTGAGCTCTTTCTCTTTACTTTTCTTTTGCTCTTTTGACTTCTAAATTTTCTTTAGCTAATCATCCATGTCCCCATTTTCTTCAAACTTTAAAATATCATCTTTAAACCCATGCTTTGACTCTTTTAAGCTTTATTTGATCCTTGTGAGCACTTTGACCTTACTTTCTCATATATGAGCCCTGAGATAACATTACTCATACAAATACGTTAAATTCCCCTTATTTGTTAGTAATAAAACAAGATAACAAGATATTAAGCCTTGTAAGGCCAACAAAAAGTTTACTGACAAAGGCACCAAGGATAAGGAAATCTACCCACCCATACAAGTAGATTCCATCTACCTTAGTACGTTATGCAGTTACTGCCATAGCTGAAATTACTAGCACACTTGCCTTTCTCAGCAAGCCCTCAGGTGAAGTGTATCCCCTGCCCACTTGTAACATGTTCTACAAGCATAGATACTTCTAGTATCATAATACTTTATTCTTTCTGTCATTATTCAACCATTCACCTATGATCAAGTTCATAACTTTAACATTTCATTTCATTTCACTTTAAGTGACTCTTTCCTATTTTACATTGTTCACATTTCACATTTCATTTTCATTTCATTCATTTCTATTCTCATTTCATTTCATTACATACCCAGCATCTTTCAACTATTTTACCCAGCATCTTTCAGCTGTTTTACTCAACATCTTTTAGCTATCATACAATTATCTAGCATCTTTCAGCTGTTTCACCCAGCATCTTTCAATTGTTTTACCCAACATCTTTCAACTGTTTTACCCAACATCTTTTAGCTTTTTACATGGTTGCATTAACATACCCAACATCTTCCAGTTATTTTACCTAGCATTTTTCATCTATCGTACATATACCCAGCATCTTTCAGTTGTTTTACCAAACATCTTTCAGCTATTTACATGGTTGCATTAACACACACAAGCATCATAGCTCATATCATATTTCATTCTCAATGCATTACTTACTTAACCTGCATCTCATACATTTAACATATATTTGTACAGAACTTACATTTAATCATACTACACAGTTTAGCAATAAAATTCACACATTACCTGTAAAATAAGCTAACCAACATTCAATGTCTATATACTGAAAATACCTTTCATTTCTTACATAATTATCCTAAAAATATTTTCCACTTTCATCCGTTCATTTTCACATATACGTATCTAATAAATAGCCCTGAACTCGAAAAAACATAATTTAAATAGTTGGCATTTAAACTCATACCAAAACATATACACGTATATATAACACCATTTATTTTCCATTAAATTTATAAAAATTCTTGTTTAATATATATTTTTCCCCTTAACTGATTTCTTGAACTACGTCGGTAGGATCCCAAAAAAATGTCTGCGGCGCTCACCCGGACTCTAAAATTCAAACTTCACTACATTACTCATCACAATCCCTAGGGTAATTTTCCCTAAAATTCCCCAATACTCAGAATACCATAAATAGCCTAATGAATTTTAAATTATTAAACTTACCCTCGATTTAGGATTGATACCCCAAAGCTCCAATTTGAAAACCCGCTCCAGCTAGATTGTAGAGAATCTCCCCACGAATCTCCTAGTAATTTTCGTTTCGTTAATTGGTATTATGATTTAAGAGAAATTGAGGTAAGTTTGAGAATTGGCCTTACCCTAGGAGATATACACGACAGATCCGCTCTAGTAGAAATGTCAGTGGTGACAAGCAGAGCCCAATGGTATTTCCAGATTTTCGATTGGCCGAATACTGGAGACGAAATGAAGGAGAGTGGGGGAGAGGGGACGAGGAGATGAGGTGGGGAGTGGCGGCTCTGTTTTACTGCATCTTTCACCTATTTTACCCAGCATTTTTTAGCTGTTTACATGGTTGCATTAACACACACAAGCAGCGTAGTTCATATCATATCTCATTCTCAATGCATTACTTAGTTAACTTGCATCTCATACATTTAACATATATTTGCATAAAACTTACATCTACTCATGCCACACAATTTAACAATAAAATTCACACATTGCTTGTAAAATAAGCCAACCAACATTCAATGTTTATATACTAAAAATACCTTTCGTTTCTCACATAATTATCTTGAAAATATTTTTCACTTTCATTGGTTCATTTTCACATATACGTATCTAATAAACAGCCTTGAATTCGGAAAAACATAATTTAAATAGTTGGCATTTTAGACTCATACTGAAACATATATATGTATATATAACACAATTTATTTTTCATTAAATTTATAAAAACTCTGGTTTAATATATATTTTTCCCTTTACCTGATTTCTTGAACTACGCCGACAAAATCCCAAAAAATGCCTGCGGTGCTAACTCGGACCCTGAAATTCAAATTTCACTACATTACTCATCACAATCCTTAGAATAACTTTCCCTAAAATTCCCCTAAACTCATAATACCCTAAATAGCCTAATAAATTTTAAATTATTAAACTTATCCCTGATTTAAGATTGGTATCCCAAAGGTCCAATTTGAAAACCGCTCCCGCTAGATTGTAGAGAATCTCCCCACGAATCTCCTAGTAATTTTCGTTCGTTAATTAGGCTTATGGTTTGAGAGAAATTAAGGTAAGTTTAAGAATTGGCCTTACCCCAGGAGATATACTTACGCCGCGCCCATGACAGATCCACTATGGTAGAAATGTTAGTGGCAACACACAGAGCCTAATGGTATTTTCGAATTTTCGATCGGCTGAATATTGGAGACAAAATGAAAGAGAGAGGGAGAGGGGGGATAAGGAGACGAGGGGGGGAGTGGCGACTCTGTTTTATTGCACCTTTCAACTGTTTTACCCGGCATCTTTCAGCTGTTTGCATGGTTGCATTAACACACACAAGCAGCATAGTTCGTATCATATTTCATTCTTAATGCATTACTTACTTAACATGCATCTCATACATTTAACATATATTTGCACAGAACCTATATTTACTCATGCCACACAATTTAGTAATAAAATTCACACACTGCCTGTAAAATTAGCCAACCAACATTCAATGTCTATATACTGAAAATACTTTTCATTTCTTACATAATTATCGTGAAAATATTTTCAACTTTCATCAGTTCATTTTCGCATATACATATCTAATAAACAGCCTTGAATTCGGAAAAACATAATTTAAATATTTGGCATTTTAAACCCATACCGAAACATATACACATATATATCACACAATTTATTTTCCATTAAATTTATAAAAATTATGGTTTAATATATATTTTTCTCCTTACCTGATTTCTTGAACTACGCTGGCAGGATCCCGAAAAATGCCCGCGGCGCTCACCCGGACCCAGAAATTCAAATTTCACTACATCACTCATCACAATCCCTAGAGTAACTTTTCCTAAAATTCCCCTTGACTCATAATACCCTAAATAGCCTAATAAATTTTAGATTATTAAACTTACCCCCGATTTAGGATTGGAACCCTGGAACTCCAATTTGAAAACTCGCTCCAGTTAGATTGTAGAGAATCTCCCCATGAATCTCCTAGTAATTTTCGTTCATTAATTGGGCATATGGTTTAAGAGAAATTGAGGTAAGTTTGAGAATTGGCCTTGCCCTAAGAGATATACCTACGCCGCTCCCATGACAGATCCGCTCCAGTAGAAATGTCGGTGGCGACAAGCAGAACCCAACGGTATTTTTGGATTTCCGATCGGCCGAATATCGAAGATGAAAAAAAAAAGAGTGGGGGAGAGGGGACGAGGAGATAGGGGGGGGAGTGGCAGCTCTGTTTTACTTCCGCCTAGGGGATTCTGAATGAATCCTTTAGGATATATCATATATATATATATATATATATATATATAATATTATATTATTATATTATATTATTTAATTATTAATTAATTAATTTTTTAATTTTTTAATTTTTTAATTTTTTTAAAATTTTAATATTTTTTTAAATTATTTTTTTTATTTTTTTTAGGATCACTACAACTTTACCCAATTATTTTTGCCTTTCTATCTCCCCTTTTGACAATAGCAAAAAGGGTCATAAAGGCTAAGAACTCTAAGCAAATAGGTAAGTATAATATTTATACATTATGAGTTTTGGAAAGGTTTTTTTTCTTTTTTAAAAATAAAAATAAAAATTTCGGCAGAGTGTCATTTGAAAATAGGACTTTCCAAAACAGATCTTGTATAAATACTATCTTGTTTGAGTTTATAATTCCTAACAGTTTATCCACAACTACTCAAACATTTCCAGTATGATCAAACAATAAAGCATAAAGCTCAATATGATCATGCAATAAAATATGAAGTCCAAGGGCATCATATAGTAGACAAAAGAATTATGCACACAAGCAACAATCAATATTCACAAAGTCTAAGGCAATAAAACATATCAATAGTAAGATTTGTTTATTAAACTTGTAAAATTTACTTGAGAGCTGTCCCTAAATTTATGCAAACTATGAAACATCTAAGAAGCCTCTGTGCTGTGCATTAGACCTAACTCACATCTAATTTGTATGAACCTATCCTCAGGAAGTGGTTTAGTGAATATGTCTGCCTACTGTTCATTAGTGCATACAAACTCAAGTGCAGCATCTCCTTTCTGTACATGATCACAAAGAAAATGATGTCTAATCTCAATGTGTTTAGTTTATGAATGTGAGATGAGATTTTTAGAGATGTTGATTGCACTAGTGTTATCACATTTAATCGGAATTGTATCATTGTGCAATCCATAATTCATAAGTTGTTGTTTCCGTTAGCTTTGGGGCAACCCCAAGAGGGGGGGGGGTTAATTGGGTATTTAAAAATTTATTACCTAGGTTGATAGATTTAATCAGTAGTACAATCCAACCTTGAGTCAGTCAACACAATCAATAGATAAACGCACACGTGCAATAAAAATAAAGTGTGGAAATGTAAAGAACAAACATGATATGTTATCGGGATTCGGCCAACTGTGCTTACGTTCCTACCTTGGCCATACCAGCACAAGGAATACCACTAAAATGCTCACTTAAACGGGTGGAGCGGTGCCTAATACAACCAGGTCAATTCAAGGGGTCGACCTGAATCGACACGCCTTAACAAAATGACGCACCTAGCTTTCCTAACCGGGTTTAAGCCAATCCGAGACTATTCCACAAGGCTAGTCTCCCTTTTCAGACCCGTGCCTAGAATACAACCAATGTGTATAAAATGTTTGTACACTAGAAATATGCTTCTAGAAAAGCATATGTGTGCACCAATACAACTCAATCAATAATGCAAGTACGAATGATATGTAAATATGCTCAGTGCTCTAATATGTGCTTAACACTCAATCACGTATAGATTTCCAGTTCAGATCTAGAGTGAATATTCAAGCAATATTTGAAACACACTATGTGAATAATACAAATCATATCAAGGTTTCAAAACAATGCTTAGTAAGTTCAAACAAACAAACTCAATAACATATTCTAATATTCAAAGCACATTAGAGTTGTTTAAAGTACTAGCTTTTGTAAAAGATTTTGCACACAAAATCTAAGTTTAGGTATCTTGCAATAACAATGCAAGAACCACAACCCTCAAGTTTTTTCCACACCAAATTTATCAAATGAAATTGGTGCAAGAACCCTAATACTAAACTCTCTCAGAAAATCGTTCAAACAACAATGTAAGTGAGAGTTCTAGCAGATGTGATTAAGCACACTAGCCTTATAAGATACTCACAAGGCTTTTGAGAAATCAAGATTGAAGAGTTTGTGAGTGTTTTGAAATAATATTTGGCTAAGGATGGATTTGAATGCTGAGAGAATTTTTTCTAATCAAGTTGGCTAATCCGTGCCAATTAAAACAAATGAATGAGTATATATAGGCAAGGAGGAATTTTTGACCGTTGGGGGTATAATGGGAATAATTAAAATTGTTTAGAAAACCATTAAGAATAATAACCCTTTTTACTCCATTAAAAATTCAGTAATAATTATTTTAACCTGTAAGGTTAGGGTGCCCGACCAAATGTTCGGAGTGCCCGAACAGAGATAGTCAAAAATACAACTGTTAGCAGTTTGGCTGCCTGAATGATGAGTCGGTCGGCTGAAACAAAGTCAGTAGTAGATGTTTGATAATTCGGGTGCTCGACTCATAGTTCGGTTCCCTGAGCCTCCATTTAAACGTAAATGTTTGGTCGCCCGAGTAGTTTGAAAAGTGCCCTGACAGGCTTTCAGGTGCCCGAAGACCAAGTCAACATGTTGACTTCTTCAGTCTCCCGAGCCACTTTACATGGCATAGGTTTGGTCGCCCGAACCTTCTCAATTTTTCCCATTAAGTACATTTTAACCCTGTTTTGATTCCCCTGATTTAGATAAGTGATGTAGTGGACTTTGTGTCCTTAGTGTACGTAGGGTCAAGCTATGGATGTTTTGAGCTACCTACCTACCATGCATTATGCAAATTATTACAGGTCATACACACGCATGACTCACTCAAAAAATAACCAGCTCGGAAGCTATCCCAAGTATAGGAGTTACGTCGTGTAATACTCAACCCAAGGGCTAGATCGTCTCCTCAAGGAATGCGTTTAATCTCAAATTGTATGTTTTTCCAATCGAAAATAAAAAGGTACTGAACTCAATTCAAATTCGGGTGTGTTCAATATTGTGAAGACTTATTTTGACTAATTAAATAAACATGTAAATTAAAATCCTAAAACTAGCATGCATTGAATTAAAGAGTAAGAATGGAAATCCTAATCTACTGAAGGAAACATTAACAAGAAAGAAGAAAGAATCTAAACTAAATCAAGACACTATAAAAATACGAACTCTAACAAGAAAGAACCTAAACTAAATCAAATTTCAATTAAAATTTAAATTTTAAGAGAGGAAGACAACTAATTTAATAAAAATAAAATTTTTTTTTCTTTTTGTATTTATTCTTCTTTTTAGAATCAACTAGACTTAAGCACATAATGAAATACTAAACTACTATTTAAACTACCACCAAAACTACTTGAGAAACTAAATAAATAAATACTGCAATAAATATAAAACACCTTGAATAATATTTAAAAATTAAACTTTTAATAAACCTTAAAACCAAACAGTAACAATATTCAACTAAAATAAAAACAAGGAAAAAAATAAAAGAGTGAAAGAGAGAGAGAGAGAGAGAGAGAGAGAGAGAGAGAGAGAGAGAGAGAGAGAGAGGGCAAGGTTGCCGGAGCTTCGGGTCTTCAGGTGGCTACAGAGGCTCGTGGCGGCAGCTTGGCTGATGGTTACAGCAGTGCTGGGGCAGCGGAGGTTGGGTGTGCTGGCCAGGAGTGGCCGGAGGCAGTGGTGCTGCTGGTTTGTCTCACGGGTGTTCCTCCACAGCCGCAGCAACCTTGGACTGCAGCTGTTGCAGAGAGACGCTCGTGGTAGAGGAGTTGGACTAGGGCTCGTGGAGGTCTGCTGCGGTGGAAGTTCACGACTCAAGATGGTGGAGGTCTCGCAGCTGGTTGCTGGGCTAAGAAGGAAGCCGACTGCTGCTGTGGTGGTGGTTGGATTAGAGGGAGTTGGGAAAGTGCTGAGAGAAAGAGTAAGGAAGACTGAGAAACAGAGGGAAGGAGAGGGAGCAAAGGGGAAGAAAGCCAAGTGAAAAAAAGAGAGTAGGGAAGGGAAAAGAAAGGCTACCGAAAAAAAAAAACAGGGAGGAGCGAAAGGAGAAAGAGAGTGAGAGAGGAAGAAAGAAAAAAAAAAAAAAACCAAACCCAAAAGAAAGAAAGAGATGAGAGGTTAGAGGGAGAGGGTGCGGAGGCACTCGTGTGTCCGGAAGAAGAAGAAGAAGAAGACAATGTTAAATAAGGAGATGGGGAAACACAACCCTAAGACCCGGATCCTTTACCCATTTTGAGAACACGACCCGGCCATGCATGGCCGGGTCACATCAAACTCATATATTTTCATTTTTTTCTTCTTTGAACACGACATATTTTGACCCTGCTGGAGCCCATTTCGCTCGAAACTTAAAACATAGAAGTTGTAGATAACCCTTTCTTCTTTCTCAAAAAAATTGAATCGTCTTGATCGGAGTTCGGATGGAAAAGTTATGCACGATTTACGAATAGGTGCCGGTTTTGGTTCTTGGGAATTTTCCTGCGATAAAAAATTACCAAAAATTCATAAATTGTTCAATAAAACACATAAATCATAAATAAGGCACTTTTTCAAAATATTGGACATAATTAGACATTTAATTAAAAATAGAAGCCATAATGCCTGGATTAAGATGCCTAATTACGCCGTTTTGGCGTGTAATCAACGCACAGTTCATATTAAATTACATCTCAGAATGAAGAAATAAACAAATAAAAACAAATAACAACATATAAATCTTCATTCTCTGGCACGAACACCGCACGCCATCATGATGTCTCTTCCAGTCCTGAAGCACGCACAAGGTGATCATGCGTGTAATTCTTAGTACAACCTTTAATACTCAGAGTATTTGTCATAATCAAAATTGGATATGACCTATAAGGTCAATAGTTTCTTATAAAGAGTTTAGGCACAACAACTTCCAACCGCAATATATTCTGCTTCGATTGTGGATAAGGCAACTGAATTTTGTTTCTTGGAGAATCAAGAAACAATATATTGTCCTAAATAATGACAAGTGTTGCTGATACTTTTTCTATCAACCTTACTACCGGCAAAGTCAGAATCATTATAACTCACAATCTCAAAATTTGTATGCTTAAGGTACCACAAGTCTAACTCTATAGTCCCAACTAGATATATAAGGATTTGTTTAACAGCTTTTAGATGAGATTCCTTAGGGGCAACCTGAAACCTAGCACACATACACACGCTAAACATAATGTCAGACCTACTAGTAGTGAGATATACGAGACTCCCAATCATGCCATGATACAATTTTACATCAACAAGGATTGCTTGCTCATCTTTATCAAGCTTTTTGGAAGACTTCATAGGTGTACCAAGAATTTTACAATCTTCCATATTAAATTTCTTTAGCAAGTCCCTGATATATTTAGATTGGTATATGAAAGTTCCATGTTTAGCTTGTTTAATTTATAGCCCTAAGAAGAAACTAAGTTCACCCATCATGCTCATTTTAAATTCACTTTTCATGCATTTGACAAACTCATTACACAACTCATAATTAGTTGCTACAAAAATGATATCGTCCACATAAATTTGAACAAGGAGCGTATCATCATTTTTGGATCTAATGAAAAGTGTAGTGTTAATCTTGCCATGGGTAAACCCATTTTCTAGTAGAAAACCACTAAACCTCTCATACCAAGCTCTAGGAGCTCGTTTCAATCCATACAAGGCCTTAGACAACCGGTAAACATGATTTGGATATTTGTGATTTTCAAAATCAGGTGGTTGTTCTACATATACTTCTTCATTAATATAGTCATTCAGAAAAGCGCTTTTGACATCCATTTGAAATCATTTAAAAATTTTAAAAGTGGCATAAGCAAGTAGCATACGAATGACTTCTAACCTAGCAACAGGAGCATATGTTTCTTCAAAGTCAATCCCCTCCTCTTGATTATATCCTTGGGCAACTAGTCTAGCCTTATTCCTAGTTACTACCTCATTCTCATCTTTCTTATTTTATATACCCATTTAGTTCCAATAATTGTGCGATCATTAGGCCTAAGAACTAGAGTCCCCACTTTACTTCTTTCATATTGACTAAGTTCTTCTTACATGGACATCACCCAAAACTCATCCTCTATTGCTTCTTTAATTTTTTTAAGTTCTTCTTGGGATAAGAAAGCATAATGATTTACTAGATTTCTTAAGGAGGATCTTGTAGCTACACCACGGTATGGTTCACCTAAGATTTGATCAATGGGATGATATCTAATGAATTTCCAATCTCTAGGCAACTCATGATTTTCATTATCTTCAGATGATTTTTCATTTTCTTCTGGGTTTTTACTTGTAATGTTTTCAATAGATAATTTATCTAAGCATTTTCTAATATCAATATCATCTTCATCATCTTTCTTAGAAAATGGATTAGATTCATCAAACATAACATGAATAGATTCAATGATAGTCAATGTTCTTTTGTTGAAAACCCTATATGCTTTACTATTTAGTGCATAACCTAGGAAAATACCTTCATCAGATTTAGAGTCAAATTTTCCTAAGTGTTCATTATCTCTAAGCACAAAACATTTACAACCAAACACATGAAAATAGGAAATATTGGGCTTATGGTTGTTCCACAATTTTATAAGGGGTTTTATTAATTGACGGTTTAATCAAGACCCTATTCATAACATAATATGCAGTATTTATGGCCTCGGCCCAAAAGTATTTAGGTAAGTTATGTTCATTCAGCATAGTTCTACCCATCTCTTGTAGTGACCTATTCTTTCTTTCTATCACACCATTTTGTTGAAGTGTCCTAGGTATAGAGAAGTTATGTGATATGCCCTTTAAGTTACAATATTTTTCCATGCTTTCATTTTTGAATTTCGTGTCCTTATCACTTCTTATATAAGTTATCTTATATCCCTTTTCATTCTAGATGCTCCTACAAAGTTTGGTGAACTGTTCACATTATTCATTTTTATGTGCAAGAAACAACACCCATGTGAATCTAGAAAAATCATCCACAATTACAAAAGCATATGATTTACCACCAAGACTTTACATAGAATTAGGTCCAAACAAATCTAAGTGAAGCATCTCAAGTGGTCTTGTAGTAGATATGAATTTCTTTTTCTTGAAACTAGATTTGGTTTGCTTATCTATTTGACATGCATCACAAATTTTATCCTTTACAAAAGACATCTTAGGCAAGCCTTTAACTAATTCTTTTCTAACAAGTTTAGACAATAAATCCATGCTAGCATGTCCAAAGCACCTATGCCATAACCAACTAACTTCATTTATAGCAGAAAAACATGTCACTTTTTATGAAGCTAAGTTATCAAGAGAAGTAGTATAAACATTTTCATGACGATCGGCAATAAAAAGCACTTTGTGATGTGATTTATTTTCTACTATGCATTTGTTATTTTCAAAAGATACTTTATATCCTATGTCACACAACTAACTTATGCTAAACAAATTATGTTTCAGTCGATCAACCAATAAAATATTATCAATAGTAAGAGAGGAATTCTTACCAACCTTACCTACCCTGATGATGTGTCTTTTGGCATTGTTGCCAAATTTTACATAGCCTTCATCCTTGGGAATGATTGAAGTGAATTTTCACTTGTCGTCGGTCATGTGCCGTGAGCACCTGCTATCCAAGTACCACCGGTCCTTGGAGGAGGACGATCTTAAGCATACCTACAAAATACACTAAGTAACTAACGCTGGTCCCCAAATTTTGTTGGGTCCACGGGGGTTAGTGGTCGGATCTCCCTTAACTACCCATACTTTCCTCATTCTAACACGTTTATTCCTAAGTGGATAATCAAATTGAATATGACCAATTTGTTTACATTTAAAACATCTTAATCTACATGTAGGATCTTTAGGAGGGACATGAGACTTTGACTCACGTGTAAAATGTCCTAAGTAAAGATCAGGTCATCTAAAATTTTCAATGCCATTAAAACCAAGACCCTCTTTACTTAAGGAGTTTCTTTTGACACCAAGTAGTTTTTCAAAATTGCGTTTGCCTTCTGTGAATTTAAAAATGATTTTGGAGCTATCCTCTGATTTCCTCTCAATCTCAACAATAGTGGCATCTTTTTCTTTTTAAAATGGAAGCATAAGAGGTTTTTGCAATATTAAACAATTTTGACCAATTTTCACATTTCTTTTTCAAATAATTATTTTCTTTGGTCATTTTTCCTAACAATTTAGAGACATGAATATATTCAAGTTGCAACTCCCTAAATGTAGGCATGCAATCAGAATCACAATCATTAGATGAATAATATGAAGATAATGAACTAAAAGACGATACCTCATCATCGTGTGCCATCAAGCACAGATTGGCAACCTCTGAGTCGCTATGGTCTGATTCTGAGTAGCTGCTACTAAGCTTATCGCATGATGTCCCAGCTTTCATGGCTTTCTTCTTTTTCTTAGCCTCCTTTTTTAGTAGTGGGCAATCTAGTTTGATATGTCCAACCTTGTTGTAGTTGTAACACGTGGGAGCATTTTATTTTTCTTTTCTTTTACTTGACTCTCCCTTTTCAGTTGTAGATTCCCTGTAGCTTTTATATGGCTTTCAATTCTTCTTAATGAATCTGCCAAATTTTGTAGTTAACATGGCCATATCCTCATCAGTGTCAAATTCACTGCATTCACTAGATGTGTTTGTGGAGATTTTTAATGCAGTCACTTTCTTAGCCCTATTATGCTTATTAAGTCTCTTATTTAAGGCTAATTCATAAGTGATCAGGGAACCTGTCAATTCATCTAGATTCATGGCCTTAAGGTCTTTACCCTTAGCAATGGTCATAACCTTGGCTTCTCGAACAGGAGGTAAGCCTCTAAGGATCTTCTTAATCATCTCATATGTGGGATAGATCTTTCCTAATGCATGTAGTGAGTTTATGATGTGTGTGAATCTAGTGTACATGCTCTAAATGGACTCACCTACATTCATCCTAAAGGCCTCATACTCACCGATCAACATATTTATCCTACTATCTTTCACATCTTTAATACCCTCATATGTGATGTCTAGCTTATCCCATATTTCATTTGCAGTAGAACATGTCTTAATTCTGTTAAATTCATTTACATCAAGACTACAGTACAAAATATTCATAGCAGTGACATTTAAACTGACAACTTTCATATCATCATCATTATATTCTTCTTCAATCTTAGGAACTCCAGTCATGCCCTCAGTTTTCATAGGGACATAATTTCCCTTAGAGACAATCCTCCACACCTTCTAGTTAGTATTCTGAAAGTAGATGCACATCCTCTGTTTCCAGAAGTTGTAATTAACTCCACTAAAAATAGGAGGTTGTGTGGAAGATGATCCCTTAGGGAAAGGGGTCACAGAGTTATGAGTCATATGTGATCTTTTGCAAAATAACAGCTAGTCTATGCTACGTGGCTCTGATACCAATTGTTAGCTTTACCGTGATCCCAAGAGGGGGGGTGAATTGGTATTTTTAAAATTTAATCCGTAGGTAAATATTCTAACACCGTTATATTCACAACCCTATGGTCAATCTAGTGTAAGAAATGTAAATATACCAGAAAGTAAATAAAGCGATTTAATTAACAGCGCATGCACTAGAAAGCAGTAAAGTAAGAGTGACACACAAAAATGTTATCGAGGTTCAGCCAATTGCCTACATCCCCACCTTGGCTAAGAAACACAAGGATTCCCACTATAATTTCCCATTTAAATGGGCAGAGAGACACCTAAACAAACTAGGTCAATTAGCACAGGGCTGACCTCAAGCTTTACAATCAATCCTTACCGGGATCGATTACCGCCCCCTCAGGCCACGCTTGGAAACACTTAGATTTTACAATCAAAGAATATTTGTACAGTGATTGTGCTTTCGTGTAAAGCAGATATGTACCTAAATACGCTTAATCACATACACCACAAAATGATTTAATAAGTAAGCTCATTGTGGTTTAGTGTATCAACTCTCAAATATATTTACTATGTAATTGGTGCGTGAGGATGCAAATTAAATAATGTTTGTATCACAAGATATTCAATCAATGTGCTCAAACAAAGATGTTACTCAAGTCTCAACTATTCCATTCAGCAGAATATCTCGATCGTGCAAATATTGAATAATGTATATGCTTGGTTTGCAAAAAGATATATATAATCTTTGTATTCAGCAAATGCTATCTAAGTTTATGAATATTGCTACAAAGTTCAATATCACATAAACAAATATCTTTTCAAAGCTATGTCAAGATAAATCATGCAAGATATTTGAAAATGTTTTGAAAAAATTTTGCAATCCAAAAACAAATACAAACTTCCCAAGATATTGCAACAAATATGCAATACTAAGAAGTTTAATACAAGTCTTCTTAGGAGAGACTTATTAACAAAGTCCCCTAAGAACACTTAGGTTTGGCTCTAAAGAAAATCGTGTCAACCAAACAAAACAAGGAGAGCAAACCTTTCCAAACAATCACTCAATCAACTTACAAAGAGTTTGGGCAATAGTGGCATAATTTAGTGTAATTCTTCGCTACTCTTTCTTTCTTTCTCTCTTTATTTCTTTTTTTTTTTTTTTATTCAAATTAATATATAAAACTCAGTAAGTATATGTGCACAGTGTCACATGCAACAGCTCCACACCCCCCCCCCTCTTAAATAAAGTGGAACATTGTCCTCAATGTGAAAGCATAGGGGAAATAGAAAAACTGTGCACAGGAGAAATAGGGCGTACCTGGGTGACGAAGTAATGGAAAATAAAAATTGAACTACAAGAAAAAGGACCTCAAAACTAACTAAAAATAAAATAAGGTAAAACAAAATGAAAAAAAAAGGAAAAGAAAAACATCATAGTTGTTTGGCGAAGGCTCTGGAGATATTTCGTCTGGTGGGGACAGGTCTATAAATTGAATTAGCGAGTCTCCAAATTTGAGCCGCCACAATGGATCAGTCTTGATACCTACATGAATGTCAGCCTCAAATGAGTTAATACTTGTCAAAATACTAGACAATACGCGTGCAGATCGACTTTTTTGTTTTAACAAGAATGGGTCTTTATTAAGCATATTTTTCATGAAATTTACTTCTTTACGAACTAGTGTTTGAAGGAAAGTTATTGGAACAATTACCTTTAGTTCATCAGAAGCATTAGCATTAAAAGTTTTACCTGGTTCCTTGAAAGTTAGACTCTCACTAGTCTACTCACCCCTTTTATTGGGTGTACATATCATCTTACCGTTACAAGGATTTGTATTCGCATTGGGCTCCTTGACATCTAATTTAGTTGGGAGTGACAGTTCCACAATTGCCAAGTTCTGAGTGTGAGGTACCATAGGTTGGTACTCCTTATTACTATCAGCCTCCTCATTAACTGACTGTTTCACTATAGGCCCGTTTTCTCTGATTTTTCTTTGAATTCATTTGCTTCAGCCATAACTTCTCGTGTTGGGACAATTGATTGTCTATCAATAAGCATTTCAGGTTGGGGAACTTCCTTCCCGCTTCTTGAAATAATGTCGTCCTCTGCTGTCTCAAGGAGAACATCCTGTACTTGTTGTTGTTACTAGTATTCTTGAGGACTAGGCCAAGGTTCCACGAGTAATTCCTCTTCTTCTAAGATGTCCAACTACATGCTTATTGCATTAATGGTACCCCGCAATTAATTATGATGATTGACTTGAGTTTGCATGAACTGCTGAAGCATCTTCGCCATCTATGCCATGCTATTCTCAAAAAGTCCTAACATCGTACAGCTCTGAGGGATCTGTTCTGGCTGGTATTGAGGTAGAGGGTTGTCTGGGTAGTATGTTGGCTCATATATATCTCCACCACAGATTGTGCTGATAGGGTGTACATTCATGTGTGCCCGATTGTATCATGTATTCCAATGTGGTACACGTTCAACTTGGTAATCAAAGAATGATAGTACCTGATCTGGATCCTCGCTCAAGGGCTCTCCATTACACATGGTTTGGACAAAATGCTTACAATCAGGGGTAAGAGCAGTATAAAATCAATCAACTAACCTCCATGAGTCAACCCGTGATGTGGATAAGTACTTAGCAGATCCTTGAATTGCTCCCAACAAGCCCGAAATGTCTCACCACCCTACTGTACAAACTGAATAATCTGTTCCTACAAAAATTAAGTTTCCTGTAAGGGACAAAACAAATGCAAAATTCACATTCCATATCAGCCCAATTAGTGATAGAGTAAGGTCTCAAGGAATGAAACCACATCTATGCCTCATCCTACAAAGAAGCAATAAATAAATGCAGTCTAGTAGATTCATTAGCATGAGAGAAAATCTTATTACAGGTTAACTCGAACTCTGATAGGTACTGATAAGGGCACTCAAATTCTGCCCCATAGAACTGGGCAAGCAATGACGTCCTCCCGCGCTATATCATGAAATTAAGCTCTTTATTAGACAAAACAATAGAAGAAGATGCAGTGGTGTATTCAAGCTGGAAAAAGTCCATTAACGTGCGCGGTGCAGGTGCAGCCATATTTATGTGTTTATTTCTTTTTCAAAACTCAATATTTTTCTCTTTCTTTTTTTCTTTTTCATAGGGCTAATTAAAATGATAAGAAAAAACTCAACGACGCCAAAAACTAGACTTACTCGAAAAATGAGTAGCTCGGAAGTTATCCCAAGTATAGGAGTTATGTCATGCAATACTTAGCCCAATGGTTAGATCGTCTCCTCAGGGAATGCATTTTAATCTCAAATTTTACGTTTTTCTAATCGAAAATAAAAGGTTACTGAACTCAATTCAGATTCGGGGTTTTCAAGATTGGTTGAGATTTATTTTGATAAATTAAATGAACATGCAAATTAAAAACCTAAACCTGGCATGCTCTGAATTAAAGAGCAAAATGGAAACCCTACGTCTAATTAGGCAGGAATGGAAACACGTGAATTAAAGAGGGTAACTTTAAATGAACATGGAATGAAAACATGCAAGAATGAAAACTCAATCAAGCACATACGCAGACAATAAAAACCAAACTTTTAACGAAATTACGAATGAAAATAATTAAATTTAAAGAACAACTATTCTAATTTCTTAAAAACATAAACACTCCTTTATTAATCTACCACTAAAATTACTTAAAAAATAAATAAATAAATGCTTGAAAAATAAATGAATAAATGCTGCAAGAATAATAAAATAGTCTAAAGAATATTTAAGATTCAAACTCTCTTTTTCAATAACTTCAATAAATAAAATAATAATAACATCCAACTTAATATTAAAAAAAGAAAAGAAAAGGAGAGAGAGAGAGAGAGAGAGAGAGAGAGAGAGAGAGAGAGAGAGAGAACAAAAGAAAAAAGAGGAGGAGGAAAGAGCCCGGGGGAGGCCGTGTTTCTGTGGTGGCTGCTAGTAGAGGAGCTGCAAAGGTGCTGGTGCTGGTTGTTGCCGTGGAGGGTTGCAGAAGGCTGCTACTGGTGGCTAGGCTGCAAAAAGCTCATAGTTGTGGCTAGATCTGCTTTGGCGGACGAGACCGTATGAGAGGTGCTTGGGTGGCTGCGGGCTACAACGGCTGTGGGCGTTGGTGGTCTGAGTCTCGGATGGTTGTCTGCTGAAGGTGGTTGCTCATCGGAGGTAGTGGTTTGGTGCAGGGTTCGAGTTAGTGGTGCGGAAGATGGCTGTGGCAGTAGCCGAAGAAGAGAGACTTGGGAGAGGGAAAGACTGGGGGAGGAGGGAAGAGTAACTGAGAAAGGTAGAGAAACAGGGAAAAAAACAGAGAGGGAACCGAGAGACAGGAAGAGAGTAAGATGAAAGGGAGAGAGAGGAAGACAAGGGAAAGGGAGAAGAGAGAAAAGGAGAGGGAGACTGAGAGAGAGGGAGATAAACAGAGAGGTAGAGACGAGAGTAGGGTGAGGGAGCAAGGGGGAGAGGGTGCGAGGGCACCGCCTGAAAAAGAAAAGAAAAGAAAACTAATAAATAAGAAAAGGGAGGGGAGATGAAGCTCTAAACTCGTGACCCGCAGCTGGATCCACGACCCGACCCGGCATGCATGGCTGGGTCACATCAAATTACTTTAATATATTTTTTTCTTTTTTTCTTTTTTTTCATTTTTCTTATTCCATGAATACGACCCGTTTTGACTCTCCTTCTGTTTATCTCAAAATTCAAAGCATGGAAGTTGTAGATAATCCTCTCGTATTTCTTCAAAAACTCAAATCGCCTCGATCGGAACTTGTATGGGAAAGTTATCTACGAATTACAAACTAGTGCCGGTTTTTGTGCCCGAGAATTTTCATGCGATAAAAAATTGCCAAAAAAATCATAAATTGTTCAATAAAACTCATAAATTATAAATAGGGCACGTTGTTAAAATATTGGATGTAATTAGGTACTTAATTAAAAATATAGGCCCTAATGGCCGGATTAAGATGCCTAATTACACAGTTTTAACACGTAATCAGAACGCTTATTGTAAGGGGCAGCCTTTTCAAAAGAACCCTCATCTTTGTTCCTTATTTGTCCTCATCAAAAAGAGGGAGATTTTTGGCCTAACATGGCTTTTCAATCTTGTTTTGATGATAACAAATAAATGATGATTTAATATGTGTTGGTTAAGTGGTGATGTTTCAGGAAAAATAAAGTTCAAAAGAAAAGAAAATGGAAAGCTCAATAACTCAAAAAGCCACATTCATGTGAAGAGTGATCCAAAAGAAGCTTAAGCGACACCAACATGAATAAAGTGCTTGTGGAAACTTAAAGCTAACTCAAGTTCAAGTCAAAAGGGACATAATGCAAAATAGATCAAGGAAGACTTGAAGACTAGAGTTTTAGGCTTTAAGAACATTGATGTAAGTACTTCATGTCTAAATATCTTGTGAAATATGTTGAAACTCTTTAGGGGTAATTATGAACTTAGAGACCTTATTTCAAATTCTGAAAAATGTTTTATATGTAATGAAAGTAAGAGAGCAAAAATAACTTATGAAAATTAAAATGCAAAACCAGAAAATGGTCTATCTAGACGACTAAGGTACACTACCAGAAGATTGAAGAGTCACTTCAGAGGACTGAAGATTTTGTTTAGTCTACTGAAGAATTTCTTAAAGGAATACAAAACAGGCAATATACCCTCAGAAAATTGAACCCTCAAATCAATTGTCTGACCCTATGTCAAGACTAAAATTTTCAGTGTTTTAAGGAACTTCAGAAGACGGAACCCGACACTTCAATCTATTGAACATTGTTTAATGACTAATTTTTTAAAAATATTTTAAAATCCAAATAATGGTTTCTTGTGCCCCAAATTTTCTAAAAACTTAAAAACACTCCAAGTAATATTGGGCAATAGGAAATTACTTTTCTAAGCCTATAAATACATGGTTTTACAAATCAAATTACCCAATAATTGAAAATTTTGCTCATAAGCTAAAAACCATCTTGCTATCTTGCTGCTCTCTCTTGCTTAACTCTTTGTACAACTGAAGTACTAAAAATATGAAGCGCTAAAACATCATACTCTGAGTTCCAATTGCTAATTCTTATCTGGAGAAGGAATGTGTTGAATTTATTCTTAAGCTTCATTCTATTTCCTTTGATATTTAAATATTGAAGTATATTAGTGCTTTTGAATTTTACTAATCAGCTCTGTGTGCGAGTGTCTTTGTACACAATCTTTTTTCTCGCATCTTGTACTTCTTTGACAATTCCAGGTTGTTGGATTGTTGTACCAAGTGAGGGGTATCGCTTGGAGAGATATTGCTCTAACCTAGTGAAGGAGTGATTGAGCGTGGGGTATCACTTGTAAACGGTTTGCTTCGCCCAAAAAGAAGTACTCTAGTGGAATCCTTTGGTGGTATTGGCCAAAGGCAAGGACGTAGGTTGGGGATAAGCCGAACCTCGTAAAAATCTCAGTGTTTCTCTTTCCCTACTTTTTATTTTTAGCACCTATATACATTATGATGTGTGTATGTTTGAGATCAAAACAAATATTAAAAGAAGACTCTTAATAAAATAAAGTATGTTTTGATTAAACTTTTGCTAAAACCTAAAAAAGGGAGTACGTTGTTTAATCATTTATGGAAATCTTTATTAAGAGAAGTGCCAACAAATTTTCATTCAATACAGGACTTGAAACAAATTCATACATTCACAAGGATGCAAAAGTTGAAAGTGCTGAAGAGCTACATACTTTATCTTGGTTTGATATCTTTGGTTGTTTACTTTAAAGTTGTTGATTGGTTTTTTGGTTGATTGAGTTTTGATTACTTATGTTGTGTTTTGGGTTGTGGATTGAATAAGTAAATAAGTCTTTGCTGTGTGATTGTTAAATTAACAAAAGGGTTAAGAATTTATAAAAGGTATTAAAAGAAAATTTTAATCACTCAATTCACCCCTCCCCCTTTTGGGACTACACCTCAACATTCAATGAGATCATATGAATCGGCTTGGGGTAGGATATTGTTTGTGACAATTTTATGAAGTATTTGAGCTTGATGATTCAACTGTTTGTACATTGGAGGATGGCAAAAGTAAATAGGTTCCTCTACCATAATTAGTAGTAAGAATTCGTCGGGAGTGAAGCCTTGCTCTAGAATCCATGTTTAAGCAAATGTTGGACACTCAAATTCTCCTAGGCTAATATGCAAAATAGGAGCTAAAGTTTGTGGAGATGAAACTATCTTCATTCCCCTAACCTCAATGGTTAGTACATTTCTCCATGTATCATATTTGCATAGAAGATCTTCACTTGGTTTGGATATAGGCCTTTGGATTGATAGGCCACAAATTTCTTCCAACCAATAGTCTGAAACATTGGTAGGATTTACGAAAATTATGAATCAAAGAAGGAGGTATCTATGACCTTACCAAAAATTGGTTCCGTAGAATGGAGATGAGATCAGTATCGATGCTTCGATTGACGAGTTACGAGCCATTTATTATCATCTCTCCCTAAAGAAGGATCTCGATTTCCATAGTTTTGGTGCGAGGCAATTTGATTTTGGAGGATCAAATGAACCAGCCAAGTGAAACCCTAGAAACCATGGGAAAAGGTGTAGGAGAGTGATTGGGAGGCTTTGATTTGAGGGATTTGAAGCAAAGAATTAAGGGAGAACAAGAGAAGGAAGCTCGAGTGAGTGATGGAACAAAGGTTAGTAGGCTAGAGTCTGAAAAGCTAGGGTTTTTCGCACTTAAAATATATAAGATCCGTCAGGTCAGATGCCTAAAGTTTTGGGTTCAGTCACCTCACAATTTATAAAATTAATTTTTCAATAGGCAGTAGCACAACAGTTGCTTGAGGTCTAAAGGCCCAGGCACCAGACCCCCTATTTTTCTTTATTAATTTAACTGAGGTTTTAGGCTCAGTCGCCTGACCCTCTTAACTTTCTAAAAATTCCCTTTTCACTTAACATGAAATCTTCCTAAATCACTTCCCTACTATGTAACTACTAGCCTAACATGGCTTTTGAACCTTGTTTTGATAATAACAAATAAAAGTTAATTTAATATGTTTTTGTTTAAGTAATGATATTTCATAAAACCTTATATGACAAAGTTCAAAAGGATCAAAAGAAATGAAAGATCAAGATCACAAGGACCATAAAGCCTCACTCCATCTACAAAGTGATCAAAATAATGCTCAAGAGGACCAAGATGTTTAAAGCATGTGGACACTTAAAGATGACTCAAGCTTAAGTCTAAGAGGATTCAAAGCAAAGACATATATGAAGACTTCAAGCTTAGAGTGTTTAAAGTCTTTAGATAACTTATGTAAGTACTTCATGCAAAATGTGTAAGGACCTCAATTTTCTGCTATATATTGTTACTTTTTTTTTCTTTATTTATCACATACTAATAATGCTCTAATACCATAAAACGTAGTCAAAGTCAACCTGAACCCATAAGTACCGGGAATGTTGTCTTCCTCTCTCTCCCTTTCATCTTACTCTCTTCCTGTCTCTCAGTTCCCTCTCTGTTTTTTTCCCTGTTTCTCTACCTTTCTCAGTTACTCTTCCCTCCTCCCCCAGTCCTTCCCTCTCCCAAGTCTCTCTTCTTCGGCTACTGCCACAGCCATCTTCCGCACCATTAACTCGAAGCCTGCACCAAACCACTACCTCCGATGAGCAACCACCTTCAACAAACAACCATCCGAGACTCAGACCACCAGCTCCCACAGCCGTTGTAGCCAGCAGCCACCCAAGCACCTCTCCTGCAACCTCATCCGCGAGAGCAGATCTAGCCACAACTGTGAGCTTCTTCCATCCCAGCCACCAGTAGCAGCCCTCTGTAACCCTCCACGGCAACAACCAGCACCAGCACCTTTGCAGCTCCTCTGCCAGCAGCCACCACAGAAACACAGCCACCCCCGGGCTCCTTCCTGCTCCTCTGTTTCCTTTTGTTTTCTCTCTCTCTCTCTCTCTCTCTCTCTCCTTTTCTTTTCTTTTTTTAATATTAAGCTGGATGTTATTATTATTATATTTATTGAAGTTATTGAAAAAGAGAGTTTGAATCTTAAATATTCTTTAGAGTATTTTATTATTCTTGCTGCATTTATTTATTTATTTATTTATTACGTAATTTTAGTGGTAGATTAATAGTTTCAAGCATTTATTTATTTATTTATTTTTCAAGTAGTTTTAGTGGTAAATTAATAGTAGTTTAGTATTTCGTTACTTTCGATTTGGTTCTAAAATTTTTTTAAAAAAATAAACTACAAAATAAATAAATAAATAAAGGAGTATTTATGTTTTTAAGAAATTAGAATAGTTGTTCTTTTAATATAATTATTTTCATTCGTAATTTCGTTAAAAGTTCGGTTTTTATTGTCTGTGTATGTGTTTGATTGAATTTTCATTCTTGCATGTTTTCATTCCATGTTCATTTAAAGTTACCGTTTTAATTCATGTGTTTCGATTCCTTCCTAATTAGACGTAGAGTTTCCATTTTGCTCTTTAATTCAGAGCATGCTAGGTTTAGGTTTTTAATTTGCATGTTCATTTAATTTGTCAAAATAAATCTCAACCAATCTTGAAAACCCCGAATCTGAATTGAGTTCAGTAACCTTTTATTTTCGATTGGAAAAACGTAAAATTTCAGATTAAAATGCATTCTCTAAGGAGACGATCTAACCCTTGGGCTGAGTATTGCATGACATAACTCCTAAACTTGGGATAGCTTCCGAGCTACTCATTTTTCGAGTGAGTCAAGTTTTTGGCGTCGTTGTTGGGGAATGACGATCTTAGTCTCAAATTAGCATTTTTCCTATCATTTTAATTAGCTCTATGAAAAAGAAAAAAAAAAAAAAAGAGAAAAAAATTGAGTTTTGAAAAAGAAATAAAAACATAAATATGGCTGCACCTGAACCGCGCACGTTAATGGACTTTTTGCAGCTTGAATACACTACTACATCTTCTTCTACTATTTTGTCTAATGAAAAGCTTAATTTCATGATGCAGCGTGGGAGGACGTCATTGCTTTTGCAGTTCTATGGGGCAGAGTTTAAGTGCCTTTATCAGCACCTATTAGAGTTCGAATTAACCTGTAATATGATTTTCTCTCATGCTAGAACTGATGAATCTACTAGACTGCGTTTATTTATTGCTTCTTTGTAGGATGGGGCATAGATGTGGTTTCATTCCTTGAGACCTCACTCTATCACTAATTGGGCTGATATGGAGTGTGAATTTTTGCATATGTTTTGTCCCTTACAGGAAACTCAATTTTTGCAGCAACAGATTATTCAGTTTGTGTAGTAGGGTGATGAGACATTTCGGGCTTGCTGGGAGCAATTCAAGGATCTGCTAAGTACTTATCCACATCACGAGTTGACTCATGGAGGTTAGCTGATTGATTTTATACTACTCTTACCCCTGATTGTAAGCACTTTGTCCAGACCATGTGTAATGGAGAGCCCTTCAGCAAGGATCCAAATTAGGTACTATTATTCTTTGATTAACTAGCTGAATGTGTACCACATTAAAATACACGATACAATCAGGCACACATGACTGTACATCCTATCAGCACAATCTGTGGTGGAGATACATATGAGCCAACATACTACCCAAACAACCCTCTACCTCAATACCAGCCACAACAGATCCCTCAGAGCTGTACGATGTTAGGACTTTTTGAGAATAACATGGCACAGATGGCGAACATGCTTCAGCAGTTCATGCAAACTCAAGTCAATCATCATAATTAATTGCGGGATACCATTAATGCAATAAGCATGCAGTTGGACATCTTAGAAGAAGAGGAATTGCCGTGGAACCTTGGCCTAGTCCTCAAGAATACCAGTAGCAACAACAACATGTACACGATGTTCTCCTTGAGACAGCAGAGGATGACATTAATTCAAGAAGCGGGAAGGAAGTTCCCTAACCTGAAATGCTTATTGATAGACAACCAGTTGTCCTAGCACCAGAAGTTATGGCTAAAGCAAATGAATTCAAAGAAAAATAAAAGAAAACGGACCTACCAATGAAATAGTCAGTTAATGAGGAGGCTGATACTAATAAGGAGTACCAACCTATGGTACCTCACACTCAGAACTTGGCAATTGTGGAACTGTCAATCCCGACTAAATTAGATGTCAAGGAGCCCAATGCGGAAACAGATCCTTGCAGTGGTAAGATGATATGTACGCCCGATAAAAGGGGTGAGCAGACTAGTGAGAGTCCAACTTTCAAGGAACCAGGTAAACCTTGTAATGCTAATGCTTCTGAAGAACTAAAGGTAATTGTTCCAATAACTTTCCTTCAAACACTAGTTCGTAAAGAAGTAAATTTCCTGGAAAATATGCTTAATAAAGACCCATTCTTGTTAAAACAAAAAAGTCGATCTACACGCGTATTGTCTGGTATTTTGACGAGTACTAACTCATTTGAGGCTAACATTCGTGCAGGTATCAAGACTGATCCATTGTGGCGGCCCAAATTTGGAGACCCGCTAATTTAATTTATAGACCTATCCCTACCAGACGAAATATCTCCAGAGCCTCCGCCAAACAACTATGATGTTTTTCTTTTCCTTTTTTTTTTTTCATTTTGTTTTACCTTATTTTATTTTTAGTTAATTTTGAGGTCCTTTTTCTTGTAGTTCAATTTTCATTTTCCATTACTTTGTCACCCAGGTACACCTTATTTCTCTTGTGCACAGTTTTTCTATTTCCCCTATGCTTTCACATTGAGGACAATGTTCCACTTTATTTAGGGGGGGGGGAGGTGTGGAGCTGTTGCATGTGACACTGTGCACATATACTTACTGAGTTTTATATATTAATTTGAATAATCAAAAAAAAAAAATAAAGAGAGAAAGAAAGAAAGAGTAGCGAAGAATTACACTAAATTATGCCACTATTGCCTAAACTCTTTGTAAGTTGATTGAGTGATTGTTTAGAAAGGTTTGCTCTCCTTGTTTTATTTGGTTGACACGATTTTCTTTAGAGTCAAACCTAAGTGTTCTTAGGGTACTTTGTTAATAAGTTTCTTCTAAGAAGACTTGTATTAAACTTCTTAGTATTGCATATTTGTTGCAATATCTTGGGAAGTTTGTATTTGTTTTTGGATTGCAAAACTTTTTCAAAACATTTTCAAATATCTTGCATGATTTATCTTGACATAGCTTTGAAAAGATATTTGTTTATGTGATATTGATCTTTGTAGCAATATTCATAAACCTACATAGCATTTGCTGAATACAAAGATTATATATCTTTTTGCATACCAAGCATATATATTATTCGATATTTGCACGATTAAGATATTTTGCTGAATGGAATAGTTGAGACTTGAGTGACATCTTTGTTTGAGCACATTGATTGAATATCTTGTGTTACAAACATTATTTAATTTGCATCCTCGCGCACCAATTACATAGTAAATATATTTGAGAGTTGATACACTAAACCACAATGAGCTTACTTATTAAATCATTTTGTGGTGTATGTGATTAAGCGTATTTAGGTACATATCTGCTTTACACGAAAGCACAATCACTCTACAAATATTCTTTGATTGTAAAATCTGAGTGTTTCCAAGAATGGCCTGAGGGGGCGGTAATCGAACCCGGTAAGGATTGACTGTAAAGCTTGAGGTCAGCCCTGTGCTAATTGACCTAGTTTGGTTAGGTGCCTCTCCACCCATTTAAATGGGCAATTATAGTGGTAATCCTTGTGTTTGTTAGCCAAGGCAGGGATGTAGGCAATTGGCTGAACCTCAATAA
Organism: Malania oleifera; assembly: GCF_029873635.1. Lineage (NCBI taxonomy): Eukaryota > Viridiplantae > Streptophyta > Magnoliopsida > Santalales > Ximeniaceae > Malania > Malania oleifera. The sequence goes on from NC_080423.1 coordinate 14,146,649, forward strand.
CATTTTTGTGTGTCACTCTTACTTTACTGCTTTCTAGTGCATATGCTGTTAATTAAATCGCTTTATTTACTTTCTAGTATATTTACATTTCTTGCACTAGATTGACCATAGGGTTGTGAATATAATGGTGTTAGAATATTTACCTAAGTATTAAACTTTAAAAATACCAATTCACCCCCCATCTTGGGATCACGATAAAGCTAACAATTGGTATCAGAGCCACGTAGCATAGACTACCTATTATTTTGCAAAAGATCACATATGACTCATAACTCTGTGACCCCTTTCCCTGAGGGATCATCTTCCACACGACCTCCTATTTTTAGTGGTGTAAATTACACCTTCTGAAAACATAGGATGCGCATCTACCTTTAGAATACTGATTAGAAGGTGTGGAGGATTGTCTTTAAGGGAAATTATGTCCCTATGAAAAGTGAAGGCACGACTAGAGTTCCTAAGATTGAAGAAGAAGATAATGATGATGATATGAAAGTTGTTAGTTTAAATGTCACTGCTATGAATATTTTGTACTATAGTCTTGATGTAAATGAATTTAACAGAATTATGACATGTTTTACTGCAAATGAAATATAGGATAAGCTAGACATCACATATGAGGGTATTAGAGATATGAAAGATAGTAGGATAAATATGTTGACCAGTGAGTATGAGGCCTTTAGGATGAATGTAGGTGAGTCCATTCAGAGCATGTACACTAGATTCACACACATCATAAACTCACTACATGCATTAGGAAAGATCTATCCCACATATGAGATGATTAGGAAGATCCTTAGAGGCTTACCTCCTATTCGAGAAGCCAAGGTTACGACCATTGCTGAGGGTAGAGACCTTAAGGCCATGACTCTAGATGAATTGATAGGTTCCCTAATCACTTATGAATTAGCCATAAATAAGAGACTTAATAAGCATAATAGAGCTAAGAAAGTGACTACATTAAAAATCTCCACAAACACATCTAGTGAATGCAATGAATTTGATACTGATGAGGATATGGCCATGTTAACCAGAAAATTTAGCAGATTCTTTAGGAAGAATAGAAAGCCATATAAAAGATACAGGTAATCTACAACTGAAAAGGGGGAGTCTAGTAAAAGAAAAAAAAAAATCAAATGCTCCCTCGTGTTACAACTACAACAAGGTCAGGCATATCAAACTAGATTGCCCACTACTGAAAAAGAAGGCTAAGAAAAAGAAGAAAGCCATGAAAGCTGAGACATCATGCGATAAGCTTAGCAGCAGCTACTCAAAATTAGACCATAGCGACTCAGAAGTTGCCAATCTGTGCTTGGTGGCACACGATGATGAGGTATCGTTTTCTAGTTCATTATCTTCATATTATTCATCTAATGATTGTGATTATGATTGCATGCCTACATTTAGGGAGTTGCAACTTGAATATTTTCATGTATCTAAATTGTTAGGCAAAATGACCAAAGAAAACAATGATATGAAAAAGAAATGTGAAAATTGGTCAAAATTGTTTAAAATGTTTTAAATATTTTAAATTGGTGAAAAAGATCCTACGTGTAGTTTAAGATGTTTTAAATGTAAACAAATTGGTCATATTCAATTTGATTATCCACTTAGGAATAAACGTGTTAGAATTAGGAAAGTATGGGTAGCTAAGAGAGATCCGACCACTAACCCTTGTGGACCCAACAAAATTTGGGGACCAGCATTAGTTACTTAGTGTATTTTGCAGGTATGCCTAAGATCGTCCTCCTCCAAGGACCGGTGGTACTTGGATAGTGGGTGCTCACAGCACATGACCGACGACAAGAGAAAATTCACTTTAATCGTTCAAAAGGATGAAGGCTATGTAAAATTTGGTGACAATGCAAAAAGACACATCATCAGGCTAGGTAAGGTTGGTAAGAATTCCTCTCTTACTATTGATAATATTTTATTGGTTAATTGGCTGAAACATAATTTGTTTAGAATAAGTCAGTTGTGTGACATAGGATATAAAGTATCTTTTGAAAATAAAAAATGCATAGTAGAAAATAAATCACATCACAAAGTGCTTTTTATTGCCGATCGTCATGAAAATGTTTATACTACTTCTCTTGATAACTTAGCTTCACAACAAGTGACATGTTTTTTTGTTATAAATGAAGTTCATAATTTTATAGTGTCTTGATTTAGTTTAGGTTCTTTCTTCTTTCTTGTTAATGTTTCCTTGAGTAGATTAGGGTTTCCATTTTTGCTCTTTAATTCAATGCATGCTAGTTTTAGGATTTTAATTTACATGTCTATTTAATTGATCAAAATAAGTCTCCACAATATTGAACACACCCGAATCTAAACTGAGTTCAGTACCTTTTTATTTTTGATTGGAAAAACATACAATTTGAGATTAAACGCATTCCCTGAGGAGACGATCTAGCCTTTGGGCTGAATATTACACGACGTAACTCCTATACTTTGGATAGCTTCCGAGCTGCTTATTTTTTGAGTGAGTCATGCGTGTGTATGGCCTGTAATAATTTGCATCATGCATGGTAGGTAGGTAGCTCAAAACGTCCATAGCTTGACCCTACCTACACTAAGGACACAAAGTCCACTACATCACTTATCTAAATTAGGGGAATCAAAACAGGGTTAAAATGAACTTAATGGGAAAATTTGAGAAGGTTCGGGCGACCAAACGTATGCCATGTAAAGTGGCTTGGGAGACCTAACAAGTCAACATGTTGACTTGGTCTTCGGGCACCTGAAAGCCTGTCAGGGCACTTTTCAACTACTCGGGCGACCAAACATTTACATTTAAATGGAGGCTCGGGGGACCGAACTATCTGGTTCGGTTAACCGAACTATGAGTCGAGCACTCGAATTATCAAACATCTACTACTGACTTTGTTTCAGCCGACCGACTCATCATTTAGGCAATCAAACTGCTAAAAGTTGTATTTTCGACTATGTCTGTTCGGGCACCCTGAACATTTGGTCGGGCACCCTAACCTCACAGGTTAAAATAATTCTTACTGAATTTTTAATGGGGTAAAAAGGGTTAATATTCTTAATGGCTTTCTAAACAATTTTAATTATTCTCATTATAACCACAACGGTCAAAAATTCCTCCTTGCCTATATATACTCACTCAATTGTTTTAATTAGCAAGGATTAGCCAACTTGATTAGACAAAAATTCTCTCAATTTGATTAGCCTCCTAGCCTATATATTCTCTCAACTTTATTGCAAGTTTATAATCTGCGTGTATGTTTATTGAGAACTTGCTGCATATTGGAAGTTGCTGAAATACTGATTTTGTTTCATACTTGAAATCAAGGAACATATTGGTCATCATTGATTGGTTTAACAAGTTCAAAGTTGAATACTGAATTTTATATCACAGCTAAAGTTAATCTTGCTTAACTAATTAAAGGAGAGTTTAAAGCTTTGTAAAATTAATCTTTTGAAATTATTTTAACATTGTCACTATTCATTGTTGAAGAAAATTATGATTTTGAATATTGAAATTCTGACATTTTAATCAAGTTGGTCTTTAATATCATTCATTTATAAAAGATTGATTTTGGATTGAAAAAAGGATTGTTGACTTCAAGATTATTGCTGATTATGCGGTTGTTGGACATTAAGTTTAAAAGGATAATACTTAACTAAGGTATTTACAAACCTAAGTTACAAAGAATATTCGAAAACCCAATTCACCCCTCCTCTTGGGAGTATGCCTAAATTATCAATTGATATCAGAACGCTAGGTTGTAGTAAAATAGAAGCTACATAAAGATCCCTATGGCACACCTAGGTGTATCTTCTTTTGGCGATGGCCAATCATCTTTTAGACCACCCATCTTCTGTGGTGTTAACTACACCATCTGGAAACCGTGAATGAGAATCTATTTGCAAACCATGTATTGGAAAGCTTGGAAAGTAATTACACATGGTCACCTCATCCCCACTAAAAACATAGATAACAAAAAAATACCTTAGGAAGATAAAGAGATTATTGACAATGATCTAAAGATACTGCAAATAAATTTTAGTGCAATGAATGCACTATATTGTGCCCTTGATGTCAATGAATTCAATAGGGCCATTGGATGTCAATCAGCTAAAGAAATATGAGATAAACTTGAAGTAACTTATGAAGGAACGGTTGACATAAGGGATGGAAGAATTGACATGCTTACCAACGAGTATAAGGCATTTAGAATGAACCCTGAAGAAACAATCACTAGTGAGTATACTAGGTTTATCCATATTAAAAAACCTTATAATGCATTAGGGAAAAACTACACCACTTATGAGATGATTCGAAAATCCTTCAAGAACTTCCACCAATTTAGCAACCTAAGGCCACTGCAATAACGGAGGGAAGAAATTTGAAAAATACCTCCCTAGATGAATTAATAGGATCGCTCCTCGCATGTGAGATGACGATAAATGAAAGAAATTCTGAAGGTAGCAAACACAAGAAATCAATAACCCTTAAGGCTACAAAAGAAAGCTCTAGTGAAGAAGAAGACAATGAACTAGATGACGATGATGTAGCAGAGAATCTTGGTATACTCCCAGTAGGGGGTGAATTGGGATTTTAAAATTTCTTTGCTTGCTTTGTATTGCAAATTCCTTAGTTGAATTTTAATTTCATCAATATTAAATTTTAGTAATTAATCAGCCTTTACAATTTCTATTCTTTTTATAATCAATTTATATTCAACTCAAATTTAATTTTTAATATTGAAATCCATCTGGTAAACTTCAAGAATCAAGTTAAGATAGTTTAGAAACAAATTTCAGCTTTTAAACTCAAACTCAGAATTTATTATTTTACTTCAATCAACGAAATACAATTTTCAGAGATTTGATTTTGTAAAACTTCTAGTTCAACTTACCTTTTAGTTGTTTATTTTCAAAAATCAGACTTTTATTGAAAAGATCTAACCAACCAACAATTTATAGTATAATGATTTCAAATAATGATCAAAACCAAGATTCCAGCAGTTTCCAAAGTTCAGTAAGATATAAAAATCATACACTCATATAATATTCTTGCAAAACATTAAAGAGAGTAAGGAGAAAAGCTAAGAACCAAATTTTTTTTAAAAGGTTGAGCCTGCAGCCTACGCCCTTACCCCAAGCAACTACTGTGAGGATTCCAACTTTCATGTTTAGACAAAGTTACAACCTCTCTCCTTCTCAAGTGGAGATCCCTATCTAACAAAAATACCCCTTCTTGCTAGGCAACAATCCAACAACCCAAAATCGTCCAAAAAAAAAAATACAAAAAAAAAAAATACAAAGAAGCAAGCTTTGTGTCATACAATAAACACTCTCAGATAGAGTAGATTTGAACAAATTAAAGATCAAAATACTTCAGCAAAATAACAATATAATGAATGAAGCTCAAGAATACATCACCAGGGTTCTATCTTAGATTTGAAAATCTCAGTGAAAAAGCAAGAACAGTGAGCTTTTAATCAACAAGAACTCAACAAAAACTTTCAACAAAAGTATTTAGCAAGATAGCTTTGAATGTATGAGAATTTGATTGATTGTTGATTGTTGGTCTATTTAATCCTTACGTTTAACATGTATTTATAAATAGAAAAAGTGAATTTTTGTAATCACCAAGTTTCTTGCAGTATTTCCCAAGTTTTCTCAAAGTTTGGGGCACAAGTAATTAGTTTTAGAAACTTTCCCTCATTATATAAAATTTGAAAATATGAAGATCAGTCAATTGTGATTCACAGGGTCATTCGCCTGATTCTTTATAATTTAGCAAATTTTCGAACACATAATAGGGTCAATCACCTGAGTCTATGAGGTTAGTCGCCTGATTCTATTCTATCTGCTCAATTTCTTTTCAGCATTAAAATGTCAGTCAACTGATCGAATCAGGTCAGTCGTCTCATCTAACAACTTTCCAAAAACTTTGATTTTCAACACATTAATAATTAATCTTGGAAAAATTAAATGAGACTTTAAAATATTTTTTGGGGTTTTCAAAAATAATTTTATAAGTCAATAATGGTTCCTAAGAGTTTCAAATATTTATATCAAAATTTGCGAAGTATTTACATGAGACTTCTTAAGACTATAACTTTCTAAACACTAAGTTTTCATGCTTTTGCTTCCATTCTTTGAGCCTATCTTGACTTCTTTCTTTAATAGAGTTTAGCTTTATCAGATCTTCTATCTTTGAGTCCAAGCTTATAATGAACTTTATCAAGCACTTGATATCTTGAACTTTTAATCAAAAACACTTGAATCCTAAAACATCACTTAACCAAATATGTTCCCTTGATTTGTTATGTTAACCTTTTGAGTCCAATCTATGTTTTGATGCTGAAAAAACACCAGTATCTTATATGTGTTTAAGTATGTGAACAGGTCTAAAATTCAGCACACAAAAGATCATAGGACTTGGAAGCCAAAAGAAACTCCAAGATAATATGTATTTGGCGCATTCCATGAAGACACGCGAGCAAGAAGATTGAGGACATTTAATTTTATTTTAAATGCATTCTTGTTTTGTAATTATGGTTTGTAATAATGCATTGCATGCATGATGTGAATGTAAGCATGAAATGACCATAGACTGACCGTAGGGAACCAAACCTGACTTTTATCGACCGACCAGTTTATGTTTTATAGCCCTTAGTCAACTGAACACGCTCAAAGCCCGATTCCATGTTTGACTTGGCTCAGTCAACCGACCTAGTTTTGAAAATACCATCCACAGTAGACCAAACCTACAAAGGTTTATAAATTGCCTTGGTTCAGCCAATCGGCCTTTGTCCTCAGTCGACCGAACCTCTTGGGTTAACCAGTTTTTCAGTGCCTAAACGCAATTACATTTTGATTAAAAGTATCCCTCAAACGGTATGATTTTAAAATGCCTATATATACCCCTTTGTTACTTATTTTTTAAGTAGAAGATTAGATTAAGAAATCCTCCCAAATATTTTTTGTGATTTAAATTCTATACTCTCTTATTCTTATTGTTTTGAAAATACTTTTAAGAGAGAATACATTTGGGCATTTATTTTTCATTTCAAAATATTTTTATCCTCCTTCACACACTCATTTGAAAATTTCTTTTTGAAGGAAAGGAAATTACTTGTGGGTATTCATTCTTCATCCAAGGCATAATACTATCACTCATCATTATTTATTGAAAATTATTTTTGAGAGTATAGTTAGAGGTTTCCCCATATATTTTACTTGATAAATATTATTGGGATGAACTGATTATAGTTTGTGGATCTTAGCATAATTATTGCAAGATTCCATAAGCTCATTTTCTTCATTGCAAAAGTATTTTTGAGCCATAACCCTAGATTTTCCAGCACTTCATTTGGAAAAATATTTTTGAAATAAAATTTTATTTGGGTTTAAAAATATTTGAGCACTCATCATAAATATTTTATTCAAAGATTTTATTTGATAAAATCCACATACTCACACTGAGCTTATTTTCATATCATATGTGAGTGTATTTTGTGTTGTAGTGTTGTACACATCTACTTGCTCGGAAGCATATTTTGTTGTACAAAAATATTTATCTGTTGTATTCCCGACATGTAGTTGGAAGAGGAAGACTTGCCCTATGAAGAGTCTCGAATTGCTCAGACTCGAATAGGAGAGCATTGGATTTGCTCAAACCTGGTTAGCAGAGCACCGGACTGGTTCGAACTCGATTAGGAGAACTAGGTGCACCACCCTGTAAGGTGTTGTAACCAGTGTTGCTCCACCCATTAAGTGAACATCTAATGGAATCCTTTTACTTATGAGCTTGAGGTGGGGACGTAGGCAGTATTAGCCAAACCCCAATATCATAATGCGTGTCCTTTTCTCTTTCCCTGCACTTTTTAATTTCCGCATTTAAATTTCCAACACTTCTATGCTTACATTTATATTTATTATGAATGTGTGCATGTTTTTATAACTGTGAATTATTGGAAATATTGAGATTGTTTTTATTTTTTAAATATATGCTCAATTATTTATTTGTGGTGATTGGCCTTGTATAGAAAAACCCTAGGTTGCACTATACTATTTGTGGATTTTTAATTGACCTAGGAAGAAAAATTTTTAAATACCCAATTCACCCCTCTCCTCTTAGAAATACACCAATTCCAACATGTTATCATCAAAATAAGATTCTTAAATCTAGTTAGGCCAACAATCTTCCTCTTTTTGATCATGACAAATAAGGAGCAAAAATGAGTAAGCCTTAATAAGACTCCTCCTTACAATAAGCACACTCTTAAAAAAATTTGGAAAGTAAGTCATTTATTTTTATGATTGCTCATCAGATCTAGTTTCAGTTCATCAAAATCAATTTAAGTTCATATTTCAAGATCATCAATGGTAAGTTCATATTTTTCGATTCACAGTATCAGCAACGTATGTCAGCAATGTATATCTCAGTTGTGCCATATAATCCAATCTCATATTCATGAATGGTAATTCCAATTTAGTCTCAAAGCAAGTAAAGAAAGCAAGTAATTTCAATTTTGCTTCAGTTTTGCTCAAAAATTCTTCCCCTTTTGACATCATTCAAAAAGAGAAGAGTGATAGTAAACACATACAATCTAAGACATGTTGTATGCAAGGAGTCCAAAAACAACATAAGAGATACAAAGGAAATATATGAAATAGAAATTCCAACTAAAAAAAACAAATGACTAAGCTTCTGCAGCTTTATCTTTATCGTTAGTTCCTTCTTCATCTTTTTCATCATCTTCAGTTTCTTCATCATTTTCGTCTTCTTGAGTTCCTGCTTCACTTATCTCCATTGGGTTCTTTCCTCATGAAGAACCAGCTATATGTTGTTCAATACAACAAGTTGTTGATCCAATGAAGAGTATTTAACTTTAAGAGAAGCAAAATTGTCCTGAAGTTTGCTAAGTCCATATCTCATTTCTCTACTAAAATTAGTGAACTATCGAAGATGAGCAAGGAACCATGAAGGTGCATCACCAGCTTGAGGAGCAGGTTGCAGAGTTAGTTGCTGAATAGGTGGTTGTGGATCAGGAACTTGTCTTTGTCTCCCACCCAATTTAGGAAACTAGCCTTAGTCATGTTTCTCATAACCTATTTTCTTAAGAGTGGTAGAGGTGAAAAGTTCATAATGGGTTCACTTAATGAACAAGTCAGTTGGAGAAGCTATGTATAGATTGGCAGAGATGAGATTTAGAATTCCCCCATACGGTACAATTACTTTGCGGGCTTCTGTTCTAGAGATCATCCATTTTAGAATCAAACATGGTAAATCAAAATTTTTTTCCCTTTAAGTAAGCACTATAGGACGAAACAATCTAAATATGAAGTCATGTGATCCTACTTAAGGCAAAATGTTGTATGTAATGATCTTCTACAGGATCTGTGCTTCAAGGTTTAGCTGTTTGTACAGTGGAGGATGACCAAAATAGACAAGTTCCTCAGTCATGATCAGTGGCGAAAATTCTTGAGGGGTGAAACCTTCTGCAATAATCCAATATTGTCCAAATGATGGACATTCGAACTCACCTTGTCGAATATTAAAAATTGTTGCCAAGTTCTGTGGTTTAAAGGCAATTTCTTTTCCCATGACTTCGATAGTGTTTACCGTGTCTCCTTTAACCATATTTGCATAAAATATCTTAACTTGGTTTGGAAAGATGCCCTTAGCTTGATAGGTGATGAATTTCTTCCATCCTAATGCTCCAAACATATATAAAATTTCAAGAAATTTTTCTTCACAGAAGTTTGTATCCAAGACCTTACCGAAACTGGGTTCAATTGAATGAATATGCGCTCTGTATATTTCTTTGTTGCATCAAGACACACCCGAGTCCTTTTTAAGATGCGTCACTCTAGATCACAAATCCACCCTCTCCTAATAGAATGGTCAACACTGGGGCAGTGACCAGCCATTGTTTTAATTCTTGAAAACTTTGCTCGCATTCACTAGTCCATTCAAACTTTTGGTTCTTTCTCATAAGCTGTGTTAGAGAACCTGATAGCCCCAAAAACCCCTCAATGAATTGGCAATAGTATCTGGTTAGACCTATGAAACTTCTAACCTCGTGCACGTTCTTTGGTCTCACCCAATCAACTACCGCCTCTACTTTGCTCGGGTCCACTGAAATTCCCTCCCTGGACACTACATGTCCTAGAAATGCAACATGTTCTAGCTAGAACTCGCATTTCTTAAATTTAGCAAATAGTTTCTATTAGAATCGGTGTATTCCCAAGAGGGGGGGTGAATTGGAATTTTCAAGTTTATCACCTAGGTTAAATAAAATGCTCGTATAAAACAACCTAGGGTTGGTCTATATAATTCCAAATGCGCAGATATAAAAGATATGTGGAAATTTAAGTTAAGCGCATCATTCACATAATAACATACGCGTGCGGTAAATGTAAAGTGCAGAAATGTAAATAAACACACGATATGTTATCGAGGTTCGGCCAACAGTGCCTACGTCCCCTCCTCAAGCTCGCAAATTAGAGGATTCCACTAATAGCTCACTTAAGGGTGGAGTGGCACCGTTTACAACTAGGTCAAATTAACACAGAGCTGACCTCAACCTTAACCAGGTCAATTAGCGGGGCTCACCTCAACCTACACGCCTTAACAGGACGATGCACCTAGCTTTCCTAACCGGGTCTAAGCCAATCTGGGACCATTCCAGGGCTAGTCTCCCTCTTCAGGCCCGTGCCTGGAAATACAACCAATGTGTATTGTACTGAAATGGTATAGTGATTGTGCTTTCAAGTAAAGTAGATATGTACCCAAATTCGCGCAATAATATACACCACAAATATGAAATAATTTGTAAGCTCAGTGTGGTCTAAGATGTCAACTCTCAAATAGATTTACTATTAGTGTAATGCGTACGTGAGAGTGCAAACCTAAATGATCTTTGTATCACAGGATATTCAATCTAAGTGCTCAAACAAAGATATTAATCAAACTTCATATATTTCAATCAACGAGTTTTCTCAATACATATATGTATATGAAGCTCTAGCAACGTATAGGTTTGGTTTGCAAAAAGGATATTCAATCTTTGTATTCAGCAAGGAATATATGAGTTAACGAACAATGCAACAAAGATTTTATCACACTAGCAAATATCTCATCAAATATTTTCAAGATAAAAACACAGTAGATATTTGAAAATGTTTTTGCAACCAAAATGCAAATACTAACTTCTTAAGAAATTGCAATGATTATGCAATACTCAGAAGTTTTATATAAGTCTTCTTAGGAGAGACTTACTAACAAAGTCCCCTAAGAATACTTAAGGTTTGGCTCTCAAAAATAAATCCGACAATCCAGAGATGGGAGAACAAACCAATTACAACAAGCACTCAAAATCAACTTACAAACGATGTAAGCAATATGAGAAGGTAAGATTGAGTGTGTGGAGCTTGGAAATGAGTATTATGGGGTTTTGGATTTTCAAAGAATTTTCCCTAATCAAAGTGGCTAATCTCTCCTAATTTTCTCAAATGAACTTGTATATATAGGCAAGGGAGAAAATATAACCATTGGGGACCTATAGGGTATTTTTAGAAAAGTTTAATGATGTTTAAGGCATTTTAACCCTGTTTAGAAAAATATTAACCACGGTAAAAAAGCGAACAACCCGAGAGGTCCGGTCGACCAAAAGTGGTTCGGTCGACCAGGACTCAAGTGGCTCGGTCGACCAGGGGGATTTTGAACTGAGCGGTCGGTCGACCGGGAAAAGGCGATTTTCAAAAACTCGGAGGTTCGGTCGATCAGGGCCTTTTTGAACTGTATGGCTCGGTCGACCATACCGCTGGGAATTCTCCCAAGACCCCTCGGTCGACCAGGTAGTTGGAGTACAAATCTGGTCGATCGACCAGGAGGTCAAACTGTTGACTCCCAGGTGGTTCAGTCGACTGAGGTCAAATGACCTATAAGGGCTCGGTCGACCGGGACTGGGTCAAATAGTTGACCCGGACCGGTTTCGGTCGACCGGGCCAAATTGAACTGAATTGGCCGGTCGACCGAAAGTGCACCAAGTGTGCATTTCGGTCCCGTATCTGCCCAAACAATTCCTATTCAAGTGCCTAACAAATATATGTGAATATGTGTGTGTCCTAAGGTCACTTTGGGGTCCAATTTGAGATCACCGAAAAAGTCCGGTGTCGGTCGACCGAAGGTTCACCCTAAGGTCTTTCTACGGTTCGGTTTGAGCTTGCAAATTAAAATCATGTTTGTGATGTGTGTGCTTATTACAAACCGAAGAACCCTAATTACTATTACAGACAATTTTACTGAACATTATTACAATTAAGAGTTATGAAATTGTCTTCAAGCCTTTCTTGCTTTTGTGCATATCTTGATCTTATCATTCTTGATTCCTGCACGAAAACTCAAACGCTCATTAGATACAATGAGTATTTGTCATAATCAAAACCGGGCGTGACCAATAAGGTCAACAGTTTCTTTTCCCTAAGTACCTGAAGTACCAGTCTGAAATGAGCTTCAAGCTTCGTGGGGCTCCTCGAATAAACTAGAATGTTGTTGATGAACACTATCATGAACTGATCCAAATATTGGTGGAAGACCCCGTTCATCAGATCCATGAAACCTGTAGGAGCATTTGTCATCCAAACGGCATAACCACAAACTCATAATGGCCATGCCGAGTCCTGAATGCTATCTTTGGAATATCTTCCTCCCTAACCTTTACCTAATGATACCTGGAAAGTAGATCGATCTTAGAGAAAACTTGTGTGCCCTTTAGCTGGTCAAACAATCGTCAATGCGGGGTAATGGGTACTTGTTCTTCACTATCATCTTATTAATTTCCCGGTAGTCGATGCACATTCTCATCAAACCCTCTTTCTTCTTTACAAACAACACTGGTGTTCCCCAAGGTGATATGCTCAGTCTAATGAATCCCTTATCAAGCAGTTCCCACAACTGCTTCTTTAATTTAGCCGAATCCATTCTGTATGGAGCCTTAGAAATTGGTGTCATCCCTAAAGTTAACTCAAAGGAAAACTCCACCTTGTGATCAGGATGCAATCCCAGTAAGTTCTTAGGAAGAACATCCAAGAACTCCTTAATCACTAGGATATCCTCCAGGTTAAGTCCCTCATTCATTGCTTCTTTTACAAATGTAAGGTACCCCTTGGCTACCCTCCAAAAGTAACCTCTTTACCTAAATTGTTGAAAAGACTTGTGGTGCAGAGCGCACACATGACCCAATGAACTTAAACTCCTGCTCTCCTGGAGGTATGAACACTACCTCCTTCCGGTGGCAATCCATACTCGCATAGCTGGACGCTAGCCAGTCCATCTCCAAGATGACGTCAAACCCATGCATGTCAAAAACAATTAAGCTAGTAGGTAACATTCTCCCCTAAATCTCCACTGGGTAGTCTTTGATCACCTTACTACACACCACAACTGACGCTGTTGGTGTGAGCACACCTAAATCGGTATCTAACAACCGAGTCTCTACCCCGCACAATTTAACAAATCCACAAGATATGAAAGAGTTTGTCGCACCTGAATCAAATAACACAACAGCACTATTCGAAAAAATAGAAATAGTACCTACCACCACATCACTGGCCTTCTCCATATATCCTAACATAAGCGAGTACACTCGTGCCTGGGTAGTGCCCCTCTGGAGACCACCTCGGAGTGCTTTCTTACCTCCCCGATACTGATACTGTGGAGGAGTGTGAAACAACGTTGTATGGTAGTCTCATGCCATATGTTCAGCCCACCACACCTGTAGCAGCTAGCTGCTCCACTCCTGCATTCGCCCCAATGCTTCTAATGGCATCTTGGACAGGTAGAACATAATGGATTCCCCTTATAGGCTTGATATCCCATCTCCTGCACCTAGCCAATAAAATTACTAGGCCTCCTTTATGTACCCTCACCGGTGCTAGTCTGGAATCCTTGAGGTAAGGGCCTCTTCTTTTGGTTTACTACTCTCTCACCCTCCTAGACACTAGCCTCAACTTCCATGGCCTTGTCCACCAACTCAAAAAAACTCTGAGTCAACAACACCACCACCTATGCATGTATCCCCTGCCTCAAACCTCCAAGCCTTCTTCGGCTCATTTGGGATCATGTATGGATGCAGCGGGATAACTTCATAAACTTGGCCACATACTACTATATGGTCAAGTGTCCTTGAGTCAAATTCAGGAACTCCTCTGCCTTAGCCTCTCAGGTAGTAGTAGGGAAGTACCAATCGAAGCAAACCTCCCTAAAACGGCCCTAGGTAATAGCCCCAGGTCCTCGCCGCTATTCCTCCACCCGTTTTGCCGATCTCCACCACCTTTTCGCTTCCCCTACAAATTTAAAAGTGGCATACCACACCTTTTGCTCCTTCGTGCACTCCAGCACACCCAGCAGTTCCTCTATTTCCTAAACCCAATCTTCAGCTGTGACCAGGTTTGCTCCTTTTTTAAAAATTGGCAGATTCATCTGAGTAAACTGCTAAAAAGTGTAGGCCCATCCAACCGGTGGCTAATCCTGCTCTCTAGAGTCCCTACGGGTTTCCTTCCTAGCATGTCGTGCTATACTTCACAGCACTACCGAGGCCTCAACATCATCCTCACTGGAAGTATCCATGTGATTATCCCCTTCATCTACGATGTCCTTTCCCCTAGAAACCATTCTGAAGATAAGATAGAAACCAACTCAAAAATTCTACATTTATCATGGTTGATTCAAGAATGGAGTGAAAAAAATAATATAACATATAAAGTCATAGGTAAAAAGAATCATTTACACAATTCTTCATCAAAACCGTCGAGATACCAGCCTCTAACCATAACACCGACACTATGCACATACTTAACTGACCTAACGTTCACACTTAAATTTCCAAGTTCCAGTCTCTCTATCCAGAAATGAAACCATCGATGAATTTACCATGATTTTCCTAAAATCCTCATTCTAAGAAAAATACAGAAGACCATTAAAAAATTTCCACCTCTAAGTTTCCAGCCCCAGACTCACCTAATCTACCCATTCATATCCTTAACTTATCCCAACCTATATTGTGCTAATTATCAACTATCAAAGTCTGTAGAACCTAGCAAACCTAGGCTCTGATACCACCTGTAACACCCTAACTCATCACGTGGGGCTCGGGGTGCTACTTTAGTGACATCTATGTACCTGATACCATATTCATCGTATAAAAGCAGGGAAAATAAATGATACATTCTCCAAAACATTACCAAAATTCTAAACTGCTAACATACCTAGAAGTCTCCCAATATCCATATTACATTCCTACCAAAAGAAAGAAAACTAATTCAATCCATACAACCATATTACATATCCAGGGACTTCAAATATAACTTAAATACATTAGAGTTCTTACAGACACTCACAAAACTGAAACTAGCTATCACCCCGCCCCGGAGTTCACTAAGCATGATCTCGAGATGGTCCTGAAAAATGATTTGCATATTGAGGTGAGACACTTCTCAATAAGGTAGATTAAGTAAGTATCAATGTGTGGCCAACATGAGTTTTAATGTATACAAAATATCACAAGTTATTAATTAACCACAATTATAAAATCATTCTCTGACCATACTCACACACACACACACACACACACAATTATTTAATAGCAAAAGTTCCCAAGGATAGGGGAGATTACACGCCCATACATGTAGCTCCCATCTGCTCCAATGCGTTATGCAACCTAGTATGGCTACAACTAATACTTATCAAAGTATTCACCTTTCTTAGCAAGCCCTCGGGCAAAAAGTTTACTTCTCTATAAACATTCATGCATTTTAATTCATACACAAATACTCACACCTTTATAGTTGAAAAATATGCATTTGCTTCCTCAATATAAACTAGTTTAATAAATAGTAACACCATTTACATAAATTAACAGATATGCATAAAATACACTCCCTGGTACTAAACACCATTTACTTCCCCTATGGTATGGGTTGTATGGCTCGAAGGCTAGACTTATGCCCTGGGGGATAAGCCTAGACATAGTCAAAGTAACCATCTTCAAGTACGTCTACAAGCATCCACAACTCAGTTGAGGTTTGCTAGCCTTACCACTTCCTGGTTTGGCCCCCAAGAAAGGTACTTCATCCTTACACATGCTAAGCGGTGGAGACCACCCTACAACTTTTAGTATAGTGTGGGTGCACACAGTCTCAATAATTCCCTAGCAATAGTACCATGTTCACAATACAGCTGGTCCTCGAGGTTCTTAAACCGTATATGCAATTTAAGTAATAAAAATTGTAGTATAAATTTCATTTCATTTACAACCTGCCTTTTAATAAAATCCGACCCCCAGCCGTCAAACAAAACCTGGCTCACGGCCGTTAAATATAACCTAGCCCCTGCCCGTTAAGTAAAACTCAGCCTACAACCGTTAAATAAAACCCAGTATTTTACGAAGGTAGTTCTAGTATATTTCATAAACAATTCAGTATTTTCCATAGCTACACCTTTTGACTCTATAAGTCCAATCCTATTTTGATAATGACGAATCACTTGATATTTGACCTATGCAATTGAGTTTGTGAACAGGATCATGATTTAAAATGCACGAACGGTAAGCTTGATTTGGAACCCATGAGGAACCTAAAGCACATATCACTTAGCTTAATTCATGGAACTATAATTATAAAAGGATGCAGAAGCAAGCTTCAAGTTCAAGATCTTCAATAGGAATGGGTATTTAGAATTGAATGCATTTACATATTTCATATGATTTAATTTGAAACTCAAATATACCCTAGACAGACCTTAGGACTCATGCATTTTATGAAAGATTCATTTACTAGTTCTAGGTTGAATAAATTTTTCGAGGCAAATTTTAGAGGCCTTATCAATGAACGTATAAAGGCCACTTGGCGATGAATAGGGTTGTCTCGTCGACGAAAAAATACCAAGAGCCCAAAAAGTTCAGACAGTGCTCTCATCGACGAACTCATAGTCTTATCGACGAACAAGTGTTGTACACTCGTCAACGAATGTACCCATTCATCAACGAAGTTCGCAGCCCAGAATGACTTTTTAGCATGGACACAGACATAAATATGATATTTTAAATGATCTAATGGCCAGAAATTGTTTAGATTGCGAGATTGCTTATAAACCTAAACTCTAAATCCTAGAGCACCACTTTTTGCACATCTCTTGAAAGCCTTGAACATATTGCATCAATCTTTGGCATATTTTTGAGAAGCCTTGAACATATTGAAAGACTCTTGCCTGCACACCAAAGCATACTCATCAAGTTTGGGCATTTGTTACGTTAGTCAAAAGACATTTACCCTCATATTTTGCAAGCATCATTGGTATAGAGGTTTGAGTATTTTAAGCATTCAAATCATATTTTTGTTTTCCCATACTCATTACATTTAATACATTTCTTGGGAGCAAACATCATAATCTATGTATTTTATATTCATTGATTGAAAAAAATACTTGAGAAAAGTTTTCTAAAACCAAAATCTTTGAAATATTAAAAACTATATTTTCATTCAATAATTTGGTACTTGGTTATAGCAAAAATATTTGATTGAAAAATTCTAAGATCTTCTAGATACATAATCTTGAGGAATAGTTTTCTAAAATATTGTTTAAATCTTTGCGATATTAAAAGTCATATTTTTTATTCAAGGATTTAATCTTACAAGCTATTTGATAGCAAGAACATAGAACTGCACATTATTCAAGATTATTTTTGAAAGCATCTTATTTTCTATTCTTGCATAAGATACTCTGAAATCGAACCTAAGATCTCCAAAACTTTTATTTATAAGAAATTATTTTGGGGAGAAATTGATTAAAGGGTAAATTTGTGATGCATATCATTATTCATATAACGATTTTATCATTACATACATATTAAGCTTCAACTTTTATCATATGAGTATGTATTAGGTTTCTACTGTACTTTCTAATTTTGTGTGGAAGCATTTGAGTTTTTGCATAAATTGTAATTTTCTATTGTATTCACGGTTCGGGCTGTGAACTGGGTTGAGGAGGAAGCTACGCCTCTTGTAAGAAGCAGATTGTAAGGAAAGCTCTGTCCCAGTTAAAGGAGTGAATTTTTAGTGGAATTCTTGAGTGAGTTGCTCAAGATGAGGACGTAGGCTGGGGTAGGTCGAACCTCATAAAATTGTGTTTGTCTTCTCTCTTCCCTTAACTCCTTTTAATTTCTGCTTGCATTTAAATTATCTGTTTATTGTGTATGAGTGGAGCATATGATAAGTTTGTGTGTAATTGGGTAAAATTATATGCTTGATAAAGACACGCATTAAATTGATTAATTGTGAAACATTAAGCTACGTATTAAGTAGATTGCAAGTTTTCAACTGATAGTTTTCAAAATTAGAACTTAAAGGATTTAATTTTTGAAAATACCCAATTCACCCCCTCCCCCCTTCTTAGGATAACACCGTAATTCACAATACCCAAATTCAGTTATACCATAACCCATACCGATTATTCACCTGCCACACAATTTCAATATTTAAATATAGCCATTTAAACAACCAAGAAAACACAATATGAAGTTCGTAACACCGTAATTCACAATACCCAAATTCAGTTATACCATAACCCATGCCGATTATTCACCTACCACACAATTTCAATATTTAAACATAGCCACTTAAACAACCAAGAAAACACAATATGAAGTTCGTAAGATAAAACCCAATTTTCCACCATTCGTTTTATCCAAAATACTATATCATATATCCTAAATTTATAAAGTATGCTTTGAATGGTTGGTTTTCAAAATAACCCTTAAGATCAAGTATATCTATTGAAAACTAAGGTGCAGTCCTAAGAGGGGAGTGAATTGGGTTATTAAAAATTTCTCTTAAATCTTTTCGTGAATTATTAACCTTTTGTTATTTCAACAATTATACAACCAATCCTTAGTTCTTTATTCAATCCACAACTAATCACAACACAACTCAAGTGAATCAAAGACTTAAACATTCAGCCAATCTATCACCCAAAGTGTTCAATCCAAAAAATTTAATATTTAGCTTTTAGCTTTTGTTAATAGCCCTGTTAATAGCCCTGTGTATATGAAATTTTATGCAAGCCCTATAGAGAACGAAATTGATTCTTCAATGCAAACCATAACTCAAATTCCCAACAACTCAAAATTTAAATAAACCCTTAGTTAATTTGTCTTTGGGTGTTAACCAATCAATGTACTCCCTTTGAGGTTTCCGCAAAGTATTGATCAACCAACGCACTCCCTTTCAGTTTTCGCAATCCCAAATCAAATTAAACTTAATTTTACTTAATTTCCAAATTATGTAGTATTTATTATTAAGAAATTAAATCATCCACGCCGTTTATATGTTTGCTGGAAATTAAAGAGAGTAAGGGAAAGAGAGTGACATCGGGGTTTTATGAGGTTTGGCTTATCCTCAGCCTACGTCCTCACCTTAGGCAAACCACCTAAGGATTCACTAAACCAGTTCCTTTTTGGGTGGAACAAAATTGTTACACACTCCTTCAGTAGGCTAGAGCACCGTCTCCCCAAGTGATACCCCACACTCAGTCACTCTTTCAATAGGCTAGACTAGTCACCTCTCCAAGCGATACCCCACGCTTGGTCAACGATGCAAACACCTTGAATTGTCCAAGAACTACAAGAAATATGAAATAAATGTTGTGTACAAGAACACTCTCAAATAGAGTAGATTAGTACAAATTCAAAACTATATACTTCAAAATAATACAATATGAAATTGAAATTGAAACTCAAGGAGTTTTATCACTAATTGATTCTTTCAATGAATGAAAGATTTAGACTTGAAGCACAAACTCAGTGATTGAGAGTCAGCAATACTTAGTGGAATTCATAAGCAGTATATGAGCAAGAGAGCCTTTGAAAGATGAGAGTAATTGAGAGAGTCTGAGAGCTGAATTTGATGCTTGGTGTATAAATCGATGGCCTTGGGGGCTATTTATAGATTTAGAAAAGCATTTAACTTGATCCCCAAATTTACTTGGAGTAGTGTCCATATTTTAGAAAAAATTGAGCCCCGAGCATTTAATTTCAAAAACTTTACCGTTATAAAAAAATTTGAATTTTCCCATGTGGCAATAGCCTGTCACTTTTGGTCAAGCGCCTATCACTTTAAAAGTCCGTTTTAAATCAAAGGCAAAAGGGTGGCTGTCACCTAGTAGAACCCAATCGGCCTTCTCAATTTGCCACGTCACACGCCTGTCAAGGTCTGGTCAGTAGCCTAACGACCTTCTATCTTTCCATCTTAAAAACACTAAATATGTCAACCTACTGAGGATTTTCAATCTGGCTTCTGTCTAGTTCAATAACACTGTTTTTAAGATTTCTTTGCAAAAACTCTATTTGCTTCTCAATTCTTGAATTTTTGATTTGTTTACTTTAAAAAATATTTTCCTAGATTAAAGTTTAGGTCTCTAGATCTCTTATACCTAATGAGCTTCAAGGAATTTCATATTGGAGTATACTTGAAGTACTTACATAATAGTTCCTATAGACTTTCAATTCTTGAACTCCTTGATGTCTTCATATATGAGCTTGTTTGCTTTGAGTCCATTAAGTCCTGAATTTCATCTTGCTTTCATTCTTGATCACTTGAATTGATGTAAGCTTTTGAAATATTCCATGTGATCATTTTCTTCAAGCTTTATTAAATCATCCTTGAATTCATGCTTTAGGCTTCATATGATCATCCTTCTTTGAAATATAAGCTTTCATGAATCCTTTTGAACACTCGACCTTGCTTTCTCATGGTTATCTCTTGAAATGTCATCACTTAACCAAATATGTCAAGTTCCTCTTGTTTGTTAGCATCAAAACAGGATGTTAAGCCTTATAAGGTCATCATATATAAAGCAGTTTAATAGGTTCAAAGTTAATAAAAACATGACTTAACTTAATCCCCTTACCTGTTCTCTCGAAGTTAGACCTATAGGGATCCGAAAACTGAGCCTACGGTACTCACACGAACCCTAAATTCATAAATCCTGGTTTAATCAACTCAACCCTAGAAAAAATACTATTTTAAAATTCCCCATGCCCACAAATTCCAAATAAATGATTAAACTCCCAAAAACATAAAATTTTCTTAATTCCCTAAATCCTACCCTAGCCTTGGAGTGGTGCTTGGAAGCCTAGTTCAAAAATCTACTCTGCTAGACTTGTACAAAAATGCTCCTAGATCATCATGGTGGTTTTTGATCATCAGTTTGGCTAAATATTGGGGAGAAATTGAAGAGAGAGTGTGGGTTTACCTTATCCCAGGAGTGGTACCTGCAACGCTCCTACGACAAATCCACTCTGATTAAAATGTCGGTGGCGGAGAATAGAACCCAAGGGTATTTTCTGTTTTTCGATCAATGCACGTTTGGCTGAGGAAATCGAGAAGAGAGGAAGAGATTTTGAGGAGAGAGAAATGGAAAGAAAGAGAGATACTGAGTAATTTGCTAAGGGCAATTCCATAAGAAGAAAAGAGATGCTGGGGGCAGTTCCATAAGAAGAAAAGAGATTGCAATTGCAATCTAAGGTTGGATTGCATTTAATGCAATCAAATCTAACCATATTATATTAACATTATATATATTCGGGATACTACATAGCTAGTGTAATTATTTTAATTGAAAATTTTGTAAAACAGATTACTTGTTGGCGTGAGTTGTCGTTAGAAACAATTATAGAGATTATAGGGATGAGCCTTGATTGTAAATCCCCTGATTCAAGGATTATCCTTTATTCTATCCATAATATTTGTATATCCAAAAATAAGTTTCAATAACCTTCTATATATTTGTATTACCATACGTGTAATTATAAAGCAAATACAATTTTTTCCTAAAAAGTTTGACATGGTATCAGAGCAAGATGTAGAGTCGATCCCCTCCACAAAACTTCCGTCTCAAAAAGGATAGACCAAAACATCCGATGGTGCTCTCGAAAGAGCCGAACACTTCACTACCTACCACCACAGATTCATCCACAGCTAATGAGACATCCAAAACACAATCCTAAACCCTCATCTTACACCCAAACCAGAATGTCCAACGGTGCTATCAAAAAAGCCAAACTGTTCACCGCCTATCACCACAAATCCATCCCCCACTGCATCCAAACTAGAACCCTGAATTCTCAACCCTGAACCCACATCTCTCCCTCCAACCTAGAACTCATTAACAACTGATCCAGCCCAGAACTTTTCATGGCAAACATCCATCTTCAAGCCCCTGCCATCCTTCATGACAAACGGCGACAATTCCTTCGACATCAATGGAAGACATCGGCGACCTCAAAAACATTGGTTCTATTTTATTTAGTTCTAGTTGAAATTGTGATAAAGACATTTGGATACTTGACTCAGGGGCTACCGACCAAAAGACGTTCAACTCCAATGATTTCTCACACATTCCTCCACCTTGACGCACACGCATTGCAAATGCCAATGGGGTCTTTTCTTCAGTCAATGTGGCTGGCACAGTGACTTTGTCACCTTCTCTCACATTATCTAATACTTTATTGGTTCCTTATTTGTCTCATAAGTTATCCCTATTAGCCAAGTAACAACAGACTTAAATTGTACTATGCTCATTTATCCAACTTTTTATCTTCTTTGGGATATTCTCACTAAGGAGATCAATTGACATGGTACTAAGAGGGGGGGATTATACAACATGGATGATTTCAATGTAGGCTAAGCACATCATATGCATCATCCGAATGGTACCAAGGAGAGACAGATTTGGCTTTTACATCATTGATTAGGACATCTGTTGTTCGGTTATATGCAACAGTTGTTCCCTTATTTATTTTCACATATATCAACTGCTGACTTTAAGTGTGATACTTGCTTTCTTACTAAAATTCATTGAGTTACTTATCCATTGAGCATAAATAAAAGTGATGTTCCATTTTCTTTAATTCATTCCAATATGTAGGGTCCCTCTCCTGTTTCTACTGCATCTAGTAATCATTGGTTTGTAATATTTATTGATGATTGTACTCACATGACTTGGTTGTACTGGCTAAAACATAAATATGACATATTAAATGTGTTCTAATCATTTCATGTAATGGTTCAGACTCAATTTTCAGCAAGGATACAGATTCTCTAGCTCCATAATGGTGGTGAATATGTTAGCTGGGGATTCCATGATTATTTCCTACACCATGGAATTATTCATGACACTTCTTGTGTATACTCCTCAGTAAAATGGTGTTGTTGAAAAAAATGACATATACTTGAAACTGCTCGTGCCCTCTTACTTAGTGCCCACATACCCAACCGACACTGAGCTGATGTAGTTGCTACAGTCATGCACCTCCGTAATTGTATGCCATCCAAAGTTTTGGATTTTTAGACACCCCTACAGGCTCTTTACACTTATGTGTTGACTTACTTGAAAAATGAGTAGCTCGGAAGCTATCCCAAGTATAGGAGTTCTGTCGTGTAATATTCAGCCTAAGGGCTAGATCGTATCCTCAGGGAATCCGATTTAATCTCAAATTTTACATTTTTCTAATCAAAATTAAAAAGTTACTAAACTCATTTCAAACTCGGATTTTCAAGATTGTTTGAAATTTCTTTAAACAAATTAAACGAACATGCAATTTAAATCCTAATTCCTAACACGCACTGAATTAAATAACAAGAACAAAAAATCTAGCCTAATCAGGCAAACATCGAATCACGCGTTAAACTTCAGAATGGAAACTAAGAACAGTAACTTTAACATGTAATTAAAACACGCAATAATGAGATTCTGTAAGAACTTGAACCGTGATAGATAGGTTAAATAATAAAGAGAGGACTGTAGAGCCTCGTCGATGAGTACACCATCCTGTTGACAAGTTCGCCCAAATCAAAGGGGCTATAAATAAGAATTTTATTGCTTAACCATTAAGAAAACTCAAATATCTCTCTCTCTCTCTAGAATCTACCTACTCTCTATTTCTCTAGATTTCCTCGCTATTTGTCGCTAGAGTCATGAATCTGAACTTACCACGAGGATCATTGAAGGATTCTCTACAAGTTCTATGGATCGGAATCCCGTTTCGGAGATTTTTCGGTTTCGGCTTAAAATTGAGGTAAGGCTCAGTTTTCAATTCTGATCTGGTAGTTTTTTAGGGAACAGTGTTGTGAGTATATTCTGTACTATTGATTGTAGGTTTTGGAACTCGATTCACTGTTTAGGGGCCTTGGATTTTGGGATTTTTTATTCGGGGAAAAGGTAAGGGGAATTGTATTTATATCGGTTATTTTTGAAATCAGACTCGGTAGAACTATGGTTCACGATCCTGTGTGTGATTTGGCTACTCATTTCGAGGGTTCTAATGGGGAAAACTATGAGTTTTTCATGATTACAGTTTTGGTGAAAAGGGGCAACGGGTTGTATCCCTGGTTTTGTTGAAAACCAAATGTATATGTTGATTTATACTGTGTTAGAGGGATGGTCGTGCCTTGACTTGTTTAAACTGTATGTGTTTGGAAAAATGTGATTTTAGATTTCTAAATGGGTGTGGTTTGTTTGGTTATATGAGTATGCATATGTTGTATCTTGGTGAAATAGGAACGGGGTTCTGAATTATTCCAAGTTTGAAAATCCGACTTTTGCCGAAGAGTGTGCAATACCACTAAAGTGGTTGGCTTTCGAGTCGAAGGGTGTTCGAACACCAGATCTGCACCGGTTCAACGCTAATGCTATGATAGGTTATCAGGGGCATCGGCGTTTGCCGAAGGGTGTGAAACATCACCAGACTGCCGGCGTTGGCCAAAGGGTGTGAAATATCACCAGATTGCCAGTTTTTACTGAAGAGTGTGAAATATCACCAGACAGTCCGGCTTCGAGCCAAAGGGTGTGACAACACCAGATTGTATTGCTTGTTTTGTGAAAATACTGGAACGGGTTTTTGATTGTTTTGACTATTGAACTATGCATGTTAGTATGTCATGATAACACTAAAATGCCAAACACCGATATAACCTGTGTTCTTCCTTACTGAGAGGTGTCTCACCCCTACTGTACGTACATTTTTATAGGTCCTTCAAGTAACTGGAACTAGCGTCCTAGTGTAGGGAGCATAGTGGCCGATGTATTGCGGTTAGCGCATGGGTAACTGCTAGGACTGTATTTTGGTAGGTTGCCATTTTGAGACGTATTTGGGCACCCGTTTGTAGGTTTTGATAGA
Source organism: Malania oleifera (assembly GCF_029873635.1). NCBI lineage: Eukaryota > Viridiplantae > Streptophyta > Magnoliopsida > Santalales > Ximeniaceae > Malania > Malania oleifera. Next base: position 14,171,866 of record NC_080423.1, read on the forward strand.
GCCTATTTCTGCTCTTGTATAGACTTTGGTATGGTACTACATATGCATATATAGAATAACCTTTTCCATTTCGTATATGATTGTGTTTGGATGTGTTTAGGGTGCCGAGGAACCCCATGGGGTCAGACCCTCATCCTTTGTACTGTATATGTGGATGATTTGTATGATACAGGGACAGGTTAGGTTACATTTTAACCTTGGGTCCCATTTCGGGGTTTGGGGCGTGACAGATTCACTCAAACACAAACGCGAACGATAAAAACCAAACCTTTAAATTAAATTTTAAAAAAGACAACTATTTTAATTTCTAAAAACAAAAAGACCTTTTTTTTTCTTTTTGTATTTTATTCTCTTTTTTTTTTTAGAATCAAAAAGGGTTTTACTAAACTAATTAAATAATTCGAAACATTAATTAAATCTCTGGTAGACTTTAACTAAGAAAAGATAAATAAACAATTAAACTTCAATAATAATAAAACACCCTAAATAATATTCAAAATCTAAAATTTCCAATTAACTCCAATAAAAACAATATTCAACTAATTAATTAATAATAATAAAAGAAAGAGAAAAGATGAAAGAGAGAGAGAGAGAGAGAGAGAGAGAGAGAGAGAGAGAGAGAGAAGTAGCCATGTTGCAACTTCTGCAGTAGATGCTGAGACTGGTGCTTCGGGTGGTTGGTGGCTGGCTGTGGAGCAACAATGGCCTGGAGTTCTCGGCTGGCTATTACTAGTAGCAGGGAGGCTCATGAGTAAGAAGAGAGAGCAGTAGGGGAGAGGCTTTCTTTAGCAGCAGCAGCCGCGGTGGTTTGGTGTTCGGGTCTGTGGTATTTGGCAACAGCTGCAGTGGCCTAGAGCTCTCGGCTGTGCTATGGAGTAGAAGTTGCTGGAGGTCTCCTTGGCTGTGCGTGGCTGGCAGCAACAGGCAGCTGGGCTTCCGGATGTGGCGGGTGCAGCACAGCAGCAACAAAGGGGAGGGTCTCGGTTGGTGACTTTTAGCAGCAGAACAAAAAGAGCTAGAGGAAGAGGGAGAGGGAGAGAAGGAGAGGGAGAGAAGAAGGAAGAGTAAGAAAGGGAGAGGAGAGGGAGAGAAGAAGAGAGAGTAAGAGAGGGAGAGAGTTGAGAGAGGAGAGTTGAGTGTTGCAGGAAAGAAGAGAAAGAAGGGGAGAGAGCAGACAAGAGAGGGAGAGAAGGGATAAAAGGGAGGAGAGCTGAGAGAGCCCCGGGGGCTTGCCAGAGCAAAACAAAAAAAAAAGGGAAAATAAATAAACAGGGGAAGGGACTGCCTACCCAGTGACCAGGCAAAGAGACCCAACCTGGCCTGCATGGCCGGTTCACATCATTATTTTTTTTTTAGATATTATCTTTTCTTTTTTTTTTTTTTTGTTTCTTGGCGAACAAGGGCAATTTTGACCCTTCTAGAGCCCGTTTCTCTCAAATTTCAAAACACAAAAGTTGTAGATGATCTTCTCATCTTTCTTTAAAATTTTGAATCGTCTCGATCAGAGTTTGAACGAAAAAGTTATGCATGAATTACGAACTAATACTGATTTTAGCTCCCGATAATTTTCCTACGATAAAAAAATGCCAAAAATTCATAAATTACACAATAAACCCAGAGATTGCAAATAGGACACCTTGTTAAAATATTGAGAGTAACTAGGCATTTAATTAAAAATGTAAGCCCTAATACTCGGATTAAAACGCCTAATTACGCTATTTAAGCGTGTAATCACAGCCCCCCCCCCAACTAACGTTTTTCTAGTCTCTAGAAAATAACGTAAATGAATTTCAAGCCGGTATCCACAAATACTAACTCCATCAAATATATAATTAATGCCCACGGAACACAACCATATCGTTTCACATACAGGAACGTAACTGAATTTCACATAAATTCATTCATATACAATGCACACAACTCCGAAGCACATCACTTATGCAAGTTTCATCATTATATAGCATTTAAGAACAGTATACTCACATGAAGTTAATTAGCGATACAATTCAGAGTTAATGCGGTCATATAAGTTTGAGTATAAATAAGTAAAATCTTAAGGTGTGAATGATGTGTGTGACTTAGTACACCTAGGATACCAGTGGACACCTACAGAACAATCGGTTTGACTCGAACTAGCTGGTATACCCTCAAGAACACTCAAAAAGAATGGGTTCGCTCATCATATGTGAGGAGGAGTGTTGCGATCAAACATCGCACATATTAAAAGGAACAAACGCTAAGTATATGGAGTGGACTAGTTTGAGAAGGATCTAACCTATCTATAAGGTGACAGGTCCTTCACCCTAGCATCTTCTAACCTACTCGCCATATCCAACTGAGACCACCCTAGATCAACTCATTCACAAACTTAATGTGAGTGCATCTAAAGCATTAAACGGTTGAAGAATCTTCATACGTGGAGAATATGTGTCGTGTCCTTGACTTTTTTTGTTGTATTTCTGTGGAGCAGGCATTAGCATTTCATTTTATATGCATTTCTATTTCTTATTCTTTCTTCTACTCATTCTTTATTTTCTGTCTTTTCTCGATCAATTAGGACAATAATTACACTTCTTTTCTTATCTTCATACATCAATGGGAATTAAGTTCAAACAGTAGTCCATAAACTAAGTCTATCTCTAGGGGTGGCTCAGCCTTCACATCTTGAGTAAGCTACAAAACCTAGGTTTCTATCTCCCCACTATATGTCACATCTAGGCTAGTAAATCAAAAACAGAGACTATTGTACAAGGAATCGTCCTGAAGAAAAGAAAACTGAATTTCATGAACTCTGATTTGATGTTAAAGCTCATAATGACGATAAATAGCTCAAGGATACCTCACAAGGTGTCATAGTCACCACGCGTGTTCTCTCAGTGCTCATAAGGAACCCTAAGTGCAATGAATCACGTGAATGTGTCTATTCAGCCTCATGAGATACCGTGTAAATACAAGAAATTATATAACCAGATTAACACGAGTGTACTACCAATCAATTCTTCATGGAGTTACAAAATCATATAAAGAGAAACTACGTATAAATGACTTAAGTGTGTAATTATTAGGTTATATGTAAGTATGTGAAGGGTATAAGTCAGTGTTAATCATGGCATAGTCATGTAATTCCTCAATGCTCTTTCTTTCTTTCTTATTTTGAAAAAAAAAATTTTTATTTTTTTTGTTTCAAATTAATATAAAACCCACCAAGTATATGTGCACAATGTCATATGCAAATGCTCACCCTCCTCCCCCTTCCCCCCAGCTAAAGTGGAACATTGTCCTCAATGTGAAAGCATAGGGGAAATAGAAAAACTGTGCACGAGAGAAGTAGGGCGTACCTGGGTGGCAAAGTAATGGAAAAGAAAAATTGAACTACAAGAAAATGTACCTGAAAACTAACTAAATATAAAATAAGGTAAAACAAAAGAAAAAGAAGGGAAAGAAAAGCATTACAGTTGTCTGGCAGAGGCTCTGGAGGAATTTCGTCTGGTGGGTGTAGGTCTATAAATTGAACTAGCGGATCTCCAAATTTGAGCCGCCACAATGAATCAGTCTTCATACCTGCATGAAAGTAGGCCTCAAATGAATTAATATTCTTCAAAATACCAGACAATACGTGTGTAGATTAACTTTCTTATTTTAATAAGAAAGGATCTTTATTCAGCATATTTTCCAGGAAATTTACTTCTTTACGAACTACTGTTTAAGGAAAAGTTGTTGGAATGATTACCTTTAGTTCTTCAGAAGTATTAGCATTAAAAGTTTTACCTAGTTCCTTGAAAGTTAAACATTCACCCTTCTACTCACCCTCTTTATCGGGTGTACCAATCATCTTACCACTGCAAGGATTTGCTTCAGCATTGGGCTCCTTAACATTTAATTCAATCAGGAATGACGGTTCCATAGCTTCCAAGCTCTGAGGATGAGGTACCACAGGTTGGTACTCCTTATTAGTATAAGCCTCCTCATTAATTGTCTGTTTCACTTCTAGGCCCGTTTCCTTTGGTTTTGAACTTCTAGTGTCGGGACAACTGGTTGTCTATCGATAAGCATCTCAAGTTGGGAAACTTCTTTCCCACTTCTCGAAGTGATGGTGGCCTCCGCTATCTCAAGAGAAATATTATGTATTTGTTGTTATTGCTGTTGGTATTTTTAAGGACTAGGATGAGGTTCCATGGGAAATTCCTCTTTTTCTAAGATATCCAACTATGTGCTCATCGCATTAATGGTGTCCCGCAATTCATTTAAGTCCTGAGTATACTAATTGATTTGATTTGCATGAACTGCTGGAATATATTCTCTATCTACGTCATGCTATCATCAGGAAATCCTAATGGCGCACAACTCTGAGGGGTCCGTTGTGGCTGATACTGAGGCGACAAGGTATGGGTAATATGTTGGCTCATATGCATCTCCACCACTGATTGTGCTAATAGGGTGTACTGTCATGGGTTCCTGATTGTATCATGTATTCCATTATGGGACACTTTCATCTAAGTAATCAAAGAATGATAGTACCTGATCTGGTTCCTTGCTGAAGGGTTCTCCATTGCACATGGTCTGGACAAAGTGCTTGCAATCAAGGGTAAGAGCTGTATAAAAACAATTATCTAACCTCCATGATTCAAACCCATGATGTAGACAAGTACTTAGCAGATCCTTGAATCACTCCCAGTAAGCCCGAAAAGTCTAGTCACCCTTTTGCATAAACTAAATAATATGATCCTACAAAAATTGAGTTCTCTATGAGGGACAAAATATATACAGAAATTCATGCTCCATATCAGCCCAATTATTAATAGAGTGGGGTTTCAAGGAATTAAACCACATCTACGCCCTATCCTTCAAAGAGACAAGAAATAAATGCAGTCTAGTAGATTCATCAGTTCTAGCATAAGGGAAAAAAATATTGCAAGTTAACTCGAACTCTAACAGGTGCCAATAAGGGCACTTATATTCTGTCCCATAGAATTGAGATAGCAATGATGTCCTCCCACGCTGCATCATGAAATCAAGTTCTTCAGTAGGTAAAACAGTGAAAGATGGTGCAGTGGTGTATTGAAGCTGCAAAAAGTCCATAAGCGTGCGTGGTGCAGGTGCAGCCATATTTATTTGTTTATTCTTTTTCAAAACTTAATTTTTTTCCTTTTTTTTTCTTTTTCATTAGACTAATTAAACTGATGGGGAAAACGCTAATTTGAGACTAAGACCGACATTCCCCGGCAATGGCGCCAAAAACTTGACTCACTCGAAAAATGAGTAGCTCGGAAACTATCCCAAGTATAGGAGTTCTGTTGTATAATATTCAGCCCAAGGGCTAGATCGTCTCCTCAAGGAATGCGGTTTAATCTCAAATTTTACATTTTTTCAATCGAAATTAAAAAGTTACTGAACTCAGTTCAAATTTGGGTTTTCAGGATTGTTCGAAATTTCTTTTAACAAATTGAACAAACACGCAATTTAAATTCTAATTCCTAACACGCACTAAACTAAATAACAAGAACGAAAAACCTAGTCTAATTAGGTAGACATTGAAACACGCGTTAAACCTTAGAATGGAAACTAAGGACGGTAACTTTAACACGTAATTAAAACACACAATAATAAGACTCACTCAAACACAAACGCGAACGATAAAAACTAAACCTTTAAATTAAATTTTGAAAAGGACAACTAATTTAATTTTTAAAAACAAAAACACCTTTTTTTATTTTTGTATTTTATTCTCTCTCTTTTTTAGAATCAAAATGGGCTTTACTAAACTAACTAAATAATTCGAAACATTAATTAAATCCCCGGTAGAATTTAATTGAGAGAAAATAAATAAATAAATAAACTTCAATAATAATAAAGCACCCTAAATAATATTCAAAATCTAAAATTTCCAATAAACTCAAATAAAAACAATATTCAACTAATTAATTAACAATAATAAAAGTAAGAGAAAAGATGAAAGAGAGAGGGAGAGATAGAAAGAGAGAGAAGTAGCCATGTTGCAGCTTCTGCAGCAGATGGTGAGACTGGTGCTTCGGGTGGTTGGTGGTTGGCCGTGGAGCAACAATGGCCTGGAGTTCTTGGCTAGTTATTGCTGGTAGCAGGGAGGCTCGTGTGTGAGAAGGGATAGCAGTAGGGGAGAGGCTTTCTTCAGCAGTAGCAACCGCGGTGGTCTGGTGTTCGGGTCTGTGGTATTTGGCAGTAGTTGAAGTAGAGGTGGTTGTAGTGGCCTAGAGTTCTTAGATGTGCTGTGGAGCAAAAGTTGTTGGAGGTCTCCTCGGCTATGCATGGTTGGCAGCAGCAAGCAGCATGGGCTTCCGGATGTGTCTGGTGCAGCACAGCGGCAATGAAGGGGAAAGTCTCAGCTGGGGACTTTTAGTAGCAAAACAAAGAGAGCTAAAGGAAGAGGGGGAGAAGGAGATGGAGAGAAGGAGGGAGAGAGTTGAGAGAGGAGAGTTGAGTGTTACAAGAAAAAAGAGGGAGAAGGAGAGAGAGGAGAAAGGATAGGGAGAGAAGGGATGAAAGGGGAGGAGAACTGAGAGAGCCCCAGGGGCTTGCCAGAACAAAAGAAAAAAAGGAAAAATAAATAGGGAGGGGGAGGGGCTGCCCTACCCAGTAACCTAGCAAAGAGACCCGACTCGGCCTGCATAGCCAGGTCACATCATTATTTTTTTTATATATATATTTTCTTTTTTCCTTTTTTTTTTTTTTTTTCTTTAAGAACAAGGGTAATTTTGACCCTTCTAGAGCATGTTTATCTTGAAACTCAAAACACAAAAGTTGTAGATAATCTTCTCATCTTTCTCTAAAATTTCAAATCATCTCGATTAGAGATCGGATGGAAAAGTTATGCATGAATTACAAACTGATGCTGGTTTTAGCTCCCAATAATTTTCCTGAGATAAAAAAATGCCAAAAATTCATAAATTGCTCAATAAAACCTAGCGATTATAAACAGGACACCCTGTTAAAATATTAAGAGTAATTAGGCATTTAATTAAAAATATAAGCCCTGATGCTCAGATTAAAAGGCCTAATTATGCAGTTTAAGCGTGTAATCATGTGTCCTTGCCCACAGTATTAATGATTCCTCCCCATGTCTTTGGACGTGTAACTTTTGTGCATCTCCATAAGAACCAATGCAATAAACTTGATCCCTATATTGTTCAGTGTCTTTTCTTTTTGGGGGTATGCCTTACATCAAAAGGGATATTGGTGCTATAACCCAACCACCAAGTGCACTGACTCACTCGAAAAATGAGCAACTCGGAAGCTATCCCAAGTATAGGAGTTCTGTCGTGTAATATTTAGCCCAAGGGCTAGATCGTCTCCTCAGGGAATGCATTTAATCTCTAATTTAACGTTCTCCCAATCAAAATTAAATTGCACTGAACTTAGTTCAGATTCGGGTTTTCAAGATGGTTCAATTGCACTTTTGATGAATTAAATGACACATAATTTAAAATCCTAAACTAACATGCACTAAATAAAAGAAAACAAGAATAGAAACCCTATGTCTACTTAAGGAAATACCTAAACGTGCATTATTAAAGATGGCAACTACAAATAAGGAATTAAAACATGCAAAGGAAACTTAATCAAACACACACACGCGCAATAAAAATCAAATTTGCAACATGAACCAAAAATTACGAACTAAAATCACAATTTAAACACTAACTAAATACTGAACTTTTAATACGAGTCAAGAACTCGAACTGAATTAACAAAACACGAACAAAGATCTAAATTTAACGAATCACAATAACACCTTTCTCCTTTCTTTTTTATTATTATTTAAGAACTAGAATGGACATCACCAAATTAAGGTACTAAATCGAGCACTACCGATCCTAACACATACTCAATTAAAAGAAAAATAAAATAAGTAAATAGATAAATAAATACTGTAAGAAGAATAAAAAGCCTAAACAAATATCCCAATGAAAATTCGTACTTTAATAAAAAGTCTAAACAACAATCAAAGTCTAAAATAAAATTCAAACCAATTTAATTCAATGCTCAAACAATTAATACTAATAAAATAATCATAAAGAAAAGTTGAGAGAGAGAGAGAGAGAGAGAGAGGGAAGAGCTGTGCAGGGGCTGCTGTGCCGTGAAGCTGCTGCTGTGCTGGAGAAATTGCTGCAAGCTGCGGGTATTGCTGCTGTGCCGTGAGGGTCTGCTGTGTTGCTGGTGTTGCAGCTATGCTGTGCGTCGGTGTTGTACTGAAGGAGGACTGGAACAAAGGGCAAGGAAGAGAATAGGGAAAGGCAGAGCTAAGGAAGAACAGGGGAAGAAGGAAAGGGAAACAGAGAAGGAACAAAGCAGAAAAAAAACAAACTAAAGAAGAAGAAGAAGAAGAAGAGGGAAGAGAGGAGAATGGGGAGCCACGGGGGCTGCCTATTCAGGAAGAGGAAGATAAGGGTTAAATAGGATAGGGGGGAAAGCCCTAGACCCGGATAGGAGACCTGACCCGGCAACTTGACCCAATTGGAGTTGACCCGAATTGCTATATTTTTTCATTTTTTTCATTCTCTGTTCATCACAAATATGACTCTTCTGGAGCCTGTATATCACAAAACTCAAAACACAAAATTTGTAGATAATCCTTTTCTCTTTCTCTAGAAATTTGAATCGTCTCGATCAAAGCTCATACGGAAAAGTTATGCATGAAATACGAACAGGTATCGGTTTTGGTTCCTGGGAATTTTCCTAGCGACAAAAAAATTACCAAAACTTCATAAATAGTGCAATAAAATTCAAGAATGATGATTTTGGAACTTTATTAAAATATTGGACAATTTTGGACATTTAATTAAAAATATAAACCGTAAAGCCCGGGTTAAGATGCCCAATTACGCAGTTTTGGCGCGTAATCATGCACCTATGTAACTATGGATGTAACGTTATTGGAATCCGACACAATCTACTCTCCTTCGGTATCCAATTCTTCTCTTTAGGGGAACATCCAACTTGAAGAGAAAAATTCCTCAAGATTTGATTTGCTAGGTTTTAATGACATTAATACGGTTGTCAATGGGGCACCAGATGCACATCCGAAGGTTGACATAACTCTGAAAACGACACCTACACCACCTACAGATGAACCAGAATCCCCCCACTCCTCAGTACCTGAAGAGTCATCTTTCGAGAATATCCCTGAGGTCAACTCTCCCATTGTACCTCCAACTAATAATAATATGGATACCTCTTCTGGTAATATCTTACCTTTTAGGCACAGTCATGGAAAGGCACCAAATAGGTACTCTCCATAAATTGAGGAACGAAGGTCAAGATATCTGATTGCCAACTATGTATCTACAAAGCAACTATTTGAACCCCTCAAACCATTTGCACATGAACTTTCTTCGTGCCTTGTTCCCGCTAATGTTTAGGAAGCTCTAACAGACTCTAAGTGGACCTAGGCTATAAAGGAAGAGATGGAGGCATTACTAAAGAACAAAACATGGGCTCTTGTGTCATTGCCTAAATGGAAAAAGGATGGTGGGGTGCAATTGGGTGTTCTCCATCAAACACAAGGCAGATGGATCTATCGAATGATATAAGCAAGGTTGGTGGCAAAGGGTTATACACAAGCATATGGTGTGGACTATCAAGAATCATTCTCACCAGTAGTCAAGTTGAATACAATTAGAGTCTTGTTGTCTCTAATAGCAAACCTCGACTAGCTGTTGCACTAGTTTGATGTAAAGAATGCCTTTATTCACAGTGATCTTGAAAAGGAAGTATATATAAATATTCCACCAGGCTACACGATAACCTTAATGACTAAGGTTGTGTGTAAATTACAATGTACACTGTATGGACTAAAGCAATCACCACGAGCGTGGTTTGGGCAATTTAGCTTGGCAATGAAGAAACATGGTTTTTATCAAAGCAACTCAAACTATACACTTTTCCTAAAGCATAAATTGGGCAAGGTAACAGTGCTGATAATATATGTAGATGAAACGATTATTACAAGAAATGATTCAAAAAAATTTTTGAAACCCCAAGAGCAGTTGGCAACTAATTTTGAGATGAAGAATTTAGGAGGACTCAAATAATTTCTAGGAATTGAAGTGGCTAAATCAAAGCAAGGTATATTTATCTTCTAGAGAAAACATATACTTGATCTACTATTTGAGGTGGGATTACTAGAGTGTAAACCTGCAAAGACACCAATAGTCCAGAACCTCGAACTTGGAGAATATCCAAATCAAGTGTCGAAAGACAAAGAAAGGTACTAGAGGTTAGTTGGGAAAATTATCTACCTCTCACATACTCACCCAAATATTGCTTATGTTGTAAGCATAGTAAGTCAATTCATGCACTATCCTGGTGAGGATCACACAAATGTAGTGATCTAAATTCTCCAATACTTACAGTCATCTCCTGGAAAAGGACTTGTGTTTTCAAAGAATAATCATTTGATAGTTGAAGGATATACTGCAGATTGGGCAGGGAATATCTTGCATAGAAAGTCCACTTCAGGTTAGTTCATGTTTTTTGGCAGGAAATTGGTTACATTGAGAAGGAAGAAACAAAAGGTAATGGCATTAACGAGTGCTGAAGTCGAATTCCATGGAATGGCTAAGGGTCTTTGTGAGCTCCTTTGGCTGAGGAGACTAGAAATGAAAATCGGCTTTGCTCCTAGGTCTAAGATGGATCTGTTCTATGGCAATAAGACAACTATTGATATTTCTCACAACCCTAACCAGCATGATCGTACCAAACAAATGAAGGTAGATTGACACTTCGTCAAACAAAATCTTGAAGGCAAGATAATTCGCTTTCCTTTTGTCAAGTTTGAAGATTAGTTAGCAGACATACTTACAAAGGCAGTACGTAGCAAGAACTTCTATAGCTCACTTGACAAGTTAGGCATAAGAAATCTGTATGCACCAACTTAAGGGGGAGAGTTGGCGTGAGTTGTCATTATAATCAATTAAAGAGATTATAGGGATGAGCCTTGATTGTAAATCCTCTGATTCAAGTATCATCCTTTATTCTATCCATAATATTTTTATATCCAAAAATAGGTTTTAATAATCTTTTATATATGGTATTACCATCCGTATAAAATTATGAAGGGAATACAACATTTTTTCCCAAAAAGTTTGGCATTACTCACTCACTTCAGGAATAGATAGTGCTTGAAAAGCTATGCACATGAAACGTCAAACTTAAATTGCATAAGAGGAACTTTTGCATACAAAAATGTTATTATATTACATGAATCACAAAATTTTTAAGTTGAGATAATACTTGAAGAGTATGGCAAATTATGATTACTATCTTTAACATATATTCAAGGGTTGTTTGGTATCATTCTCAAGAGCTATAAAATTTGAAAGTAGAAATCAATATTAAAACCCAAAAGCAACAATCTCATGCTTTTAACATGTATACGCTTGTGTGACACAATTGCACAAAAGCAAAAAATATATATATAAATATACAAAAAAAATTCAATTTTAATTTTTTCAAAGTATAAACTTGAAATTTTCTAATGTTTAATGTAGAAGCCCATGAACATTTTGAATATTTTTAATATTCACTAATTTGATAAATAATCTTTTCATATAATAGTAATTCCATTATTTTATAATTTTAGTGGGGTCATGCTCATATTTTTAATCTAGATATTTTATAATTTGATATATAATATATTATTTTCTAAAATCCGAGTAAAGGAACTTGCTTCCACTATGCTTATGTGACAACCCGAATAAAATGGAATTTAAATAATAAAGAGGAAAGGAAATTATCAGAGGACTCGTCGATGAACACAGGGGATTCGTCGACGAGGGTTTAAGGGAATTCGTCGACGAAGACTGAATTTCGTCGATGAGCAAATACCGAGAGAGGTTTTGAGCTGACTGAATTTCTTCGACGATGACTGAATTTTGTCGACGAAATTATTAAAGGATTCGTCGACAAATGACATGGCTTGTCGACAAATCCAGTTCTATAAATACAAAAAAATTTGGATTTTTACTTCACAATTAAGCAAACTCTCTCCTCTCTCTCATCCATTCGGTTCTCTCTCTCTCTCTCTCTCTCTCTCTCTCTCTCTCTCACTCCCATCGATTTTGGGCCGAATTTACACCGGTTCAACAATCCGAAGCCACCACGATACTCTTGGGGAAGTTCTCTCCAAATCTGCCAGAGCGGATCGTTGGTGAAAGCAAGTTGGAATGATTTCGGCGCAAGGCCATATGTATGTATGATTTCGGCCCAAGGCCGTATTTATGTATGATTTTGTCACAAAGCCGTATTTATGAAATGTTCGGCACAAGGCCATAACTATGAAATGTTCGGAACAAGGTCGTAATTATGAAAGATACTATAATATCACGTATTATATGTTATCAGAAACTGGATGTTAGTTTAATTCAATTTCAGGAGCTCGATACCATAGCTATATAAATGTGAAAGTATATGAGAATTTAGTATGTTATGATGAATGTTTACCGATATATGAAATGTACTGTGTATGTATAATTGCATTAAATGTTCATGTTACCACACAGCTGTATTCAGTTTATTTTCCCTTACTGAGAAGTGTCTCACCCCCGAACTAAATATATTTTTTAGGAGACCCTGAGTGACCAGCGGGTCGTGGTCGCCATTGAGTCAGTGATATTACCCCGTTAGGAGGGTAAGATTTTGTATTAGGGTCAGAAATATTTTGTGTTTGATCCTAAAGTTATTTTGATGTTTATGAGGATGTATATAAATACAGTTTTATGATGTTGTAGTAAACTCTGGTATTATGCGTTATGGATGGATGATTTAGATTTTATGCTTGCTGTTACTTAGGTTTCCGCTGTGATTGACAGGTGTCCCCATTACCCACGGGTTCGGGTTGACTATTTTATTTATTATATTACATTTTATGTTAAGGAATTTGAGATCGTTACAGCTTAACCTTGGCCTACCAACATTATTGATTGTAGATATCTCAAATGAACCAAACTTTTAGAAAAATGGTCTATGATCAAAAGCATTTATGTTACGAATCACAAATTTTCAATAGCAATTTTTTTCCGTTAATTAGTGTCTTAAAACCTTCTCTGTTTTCTCATAATAAAGCCAAAAGGAAAACATGTTAAATGCTAGCAATGAGATGTTAAAGAAGATTTATTTGTGAAGTATATATTACCTTTTTTTCAAGAATAAATAATTGCCTTCAGCATCTAGCTGCATTATTCACTATTTTTTTCTTTTTGCCTCATACAATTATGAACAATCAACTTTTCGAAGACAAAAATATTGTGGGTTACATAGATATTGTATTGAATATATTGATTGTTATTGAAGACACAAATGAGTAGCTTTTTCTTTTTGGCATTTTTTCCTTTTTTAAATTTCTTTTTAAGAACTACTTTTGTATCTTATTCAATGGTTTTACTTAAATTAATACGGACACGTGTGACGCATATGAAACATTCACGAGTACTTAAAAATATAAGCACATTTTTACTGCATAATAATTTACTTTATTCATTTATTTATAGTGTGTGTACGTGTGTACATATACTATTAGTTTTTTTTTTTTTTAACCCAAAAAAAGACTTTCTTTTGGGTTCAGACACTAGCTTGTCTAGACATACATTCAAAATGTTTTTCTACCTAATTTTCCTTGAATTAGACATGCAACAAATATTTTTTCCTATTTACAATATTCTTACTTCTATATATACTATAGAATTTTATTTCTTTTAGGAATATATGGTCTAACTACTAAGTACATTTTTGCTTATAAACTAATTCATATTATTCACAAAAGAATAATATCGAAATTTACTTCTTTTTTTTTATGAACGTCTTGTTTTACTTTCAAAAAATAAGGATAGTTTTGTCCACAAAATGACACTATTCATATTTTTATATATATTATAGATAGAAATTTCATAAAAGAGCATTCATTTATAAATAAAGAAGCGATTTTGTAAAATTAATCATAATTTTCTGTTCAATGTTAATTTAAGGGTTGATAAAATAAATTTTATAAAAGAAAACTAATGCACATATTATTAATTATGTTTAGTTAACATTGAAAAAGCATATAATATTTATAATTGTAGCAATTTAGTAAGTGTTTGTTTTAATCATGCATAAAGTTTAATTAAATATAATATTAATTTATTACGTTACTTATTTGTAATAATATATTGTTTTATTTGAATATTTAATTACTATTTTACAAATAAAAAACTATTTCAAGTGTCCTACTTGCCCGGCAACGTAAGTAAGAGTTAATAATTATAGTAAGTATCTTAAATCACCGACCCCTTCGGTGTTTTGCACAAGTATATAGTGTTACAAGTTTACAGCGAAAGCTACGTAAAATGAAAGGTGACCCAAATGTGATGTGATGCAATGTAATGTCATTTCAATTGTATACTAGTGGCACTTCACATTTATTTTTTCATATTAAATAACAATTTTATTTTTTGATTCTCTTTTTAACCATAATAATTCTAATAATGTATACCACATAAGGGTGAGCATTTAGTCGGTTCGGAGAATTCGGTTAATTAACCAAAAAATTTCAATTAAAAAATCTCATTAACCGAATCAACCGAAATTTCATATTTAACGAAATTCAAAATTGGCTGAACCGAATTTACATGATATAGCAAGAGCTTTTAGATAGTTGAGCACATTGAAACTTTAATATGCTTTGACTTGACTAGTTTGACTTATAAATTTATGTTCGTTCAAACTTGATCCTTTTAGAGACACCTAAAATATTCAAGCTTAATACTGCATCTGCTCATCTATATTTACGAATAAGACCAAGCAGAGAAAGAGAGAGAGAGAGTATTGTAAGAACCTGATTTGGTACAGCACCAAACCGTTGACGGTTTTATAAGCCTCAGGAAAATCGTCGACGACTTTAGTAGGGAAAGTTTGATTTGAGACCAAAACGTCGACGGTTTTAGAAATCTTAGGAAAACCATCGACGGTTTCAAACTACCGAGAGGCTCTGAGGATGAGATATGAAGATTTTGGTTTGATTAAAGGCCAAACCATCGACAGTTTCAGGAAAACCGTTGATGGTTTCGTCCCGGGCTAAGAAGTTATAAATAGCACTTAAGTCATTTTAATCTCATTTCACTTCATTTCTCCTCCCTCCTTCCACTAGGGTTTCATCTCTCCCTAGTGTCTCTTTCTCTTGCACGGCTCTCTCTCTCTCCTACGACCTCCCAGGGCTCTAACACGACCTCCAGTCACCTCTCTTTTTCTCCTCGGCTTACTGGCAACCTTCTCCTCGTCATATTAAGGAACTTAGGGTTTGTTCCAGGGAGTGTGGTAGGCGTATTTTCAAGAACAGGTAAGGGGAATAGATTATGTCAGTTTTTTTCTCGAATTTGAACCGATTAAACTTAAGTATATGGACTCGTGAATGTTGTATATGATTTTCTGAATGATTCAGGCATTTGAAAGTGAAGGTTTTGATTATTATACGTATTTGGGGAAAACTAAAATGAGTAGGTTAATCATCTCTATTTCTGGAAAAATATATATTTTGAGTTAAATAAAATTATGGAGATGAACAAACTTAATTTTTAGCAAAAATATATTTTTCCCGGACAGTTTATCGTACTATGAATTAACATTCAAAACGTGTTGGCATGAGAATGATTTATTTTTATTGCATAATTAAATCTGAGAATTTTTATGGTATTATAACAGTGAGAATGTGGTTTTATACTGATTATGGAAATATTGGGAATGCAGTAGAATTGTGAAATGACGGTTTTATATCGAGATATGAATTGTGAAATGACGGTTTTATACCGAGTTGTAAAATGACGGTTTCATACCGGGTGGTGAATGGTTGGAAATAGTGATGTGAGATGTATATTAAGAAAATGAAATCATGATACTTGTTTTATTACTTAAATTGCATGATATGGTTTAAGCACTCTGAGGACCAGATGTATTAAGAGCACGGTACTCTCGCTAGTAAATGAGTTAGTGCAGTCACACTATCCTAAGAGTCTTGGTAATGGAAAGTCGATTTGGCCACGAAGAGTCCTTGTACCCTCTTAGAGCTCGAACCAGGTTGTGGTAGGGAAATAGGACTTGCAAACAAGGTATTTTGACTTAACTCGATGGTAGGTCAGCTAAAGCTAAGTACAATCTTTGGACCCTACAACCCGATCATGGGGGTTATACATGATGATGTTGTTAGTCCAAAAGGGTGGTTCTTCTACACTTATGTGTGAATTTATGTAAATTGTGTTATTTACTAAGCCAAACTATATCGTGAAGGAAAATATATATTTTCAACTGTATAGGTGTGAGGTATATATTACAAATATCAAGTTGGTCAAATAAAGTAAATTAATGAATGTGTTTAATTTCACAGAAACTCATGTTAGCCACACATTGATAATAATCTATTACTTCTTATTGAGAAGTGCCTTACCCCAATAAATATATCAATTTTTTAGGGCCTACAAGAAATCGAACCTAGGAGCTCCAGAGCGGGACTTAGATGATCTCGCTAAGGATGAGTGTTGGTGGGACACTGGTCTGTTTATATTAGTTGTTTTGGGTTTTCTGGGTTGTAATATGAATTTTGGGTATGGTAGAGGTAATGGTTGTGAGGTAGTACTCTGGTACGTATGAAATGGATGGTCTTTTTACTTCTAATGTATGCATTTAAATTATATTATGAAAAGAATGTACCCGGGACCCCCTTTTGGGTTTAGGTTGTCACAATTGTGGTATCAAAGATGTTGTGTTATTATATGTGAATAAATGTATTATTTTTATTATGTTAAGTGAGAATTTGGGGTGTTACAATCGTGGTATTCGAGCTTAGGTTGTTAGGTTCTACAGAATTAGAGGATAATACTACCAGAGTATAGGAATGAGTGGTGATAAAAGTGAGAATGGGTAGTCTAGGTGTTGTAAGGAGGCGTCAGGTATTGGATGGATAGCAAAGCAGAGTACCCTAAGTAAATTGAAATTTTGGGTGCTGTCGCACAACCTAGAGGCAGAAATCCTTTGATGGTGTTATGTGATTTTCTTGAGGCAATGGTCTCAGAAAAATCATGGCAAACCCAAAAGTCAAGGTGTATTCCCAAGAGGAGGGTGAATTGGGTTTATAAAAATATTTTAAGTCTTTTTACAAATTTTCATTTCTTTTAAATACATAAGAATGTTATGGTTTTAAATACTCAATTAAACCAACCACAATCACAAACACAAAACCAATCACAAGCCAATTAATAAACAATCAACCAATCACATAATGCTTAATCAATGTAATCCCTTTAAGGTTTCCGCAAAAGATTAACCAACGTACTTTCTTAGATTAAAAGGTCTTCTTAATCTCAGTTTTTAAGCAATCCTGCACTTTGAAACACAATTTGTATATGCTTAAATTTAAATAGAAAAGGGTAAAGAGTGAGACCAATATTTTTTATGAGATTCAGCTTATCCTTAACCTACGTCCTCGCCTTAGGCAAGGCCACCTAAGGATTCCACTAACACGTTTCTTTGTTGGCGGAACAAACCGTTTACAACCCTCCTTTAGGGTGGAGCTCCCTCTCCAAGCAATACCCCATGCTCGATTATAATGATCCAATGACCTGAATCGTCAAAGAAACAAGAAACAATTTCTTTTGTACAAAGAATGCTCTCACATAGAGCTAGTTAGTACAATTGAAAGCTCTAATATACTTCAATAACAAATACCAAAAGAAATTGAATTAAAAGCTTAAGAACTAATTCACCAGATTTCTTCTCTAGATAGGAATCAGCAATTCAAATATTTAGAGCTCAGAGAAGAATGATCAGGACTTCATAATAACTCAGCAATTCTCAGTATCAAAGAGTGAGCAAGAGAGCTTATTAGCTTGAGAGCAAATTTTTCAATGCTTGGTATGATTTTGATTAGTGAAAACATGTATTTATAGACTCAAAAAGGTTTAATTCGTGTTGTTCAAGTTACTTGGAGTGTTTCCCAAGTTTTTACAAAATTTGGACCACAAGAAACGTAAATTTTAATTTTAAAATTTTTTAAAAAATATAGTCATTATCAATATTCAGGCACCTAAGGTCTCGGGGTTAGTCGACCTCGCCTGAGGTCCTTAAAACTATGAATTTTCAGTTATAAAACAGGGTCAGACGCCTAAGGTTACCAGGGTCAATTGCCTGAGCCTACACTGTGTTGACCCTATAGGTCATACCCTGTTTTGATTATGACAAATACTCAAGTATTTAATGTCTGCCAAGTTGATGTGCAAGTTTATCTTGGCAACATCATATGATGGCACTCGGAGACCTGAAGGAAAATGAAGACCCTAGTTGAATATTCATTATTGTAATTTATATTAGTTTTAATTCGGGTCTGTCATATTTAAGTAGGAATGGTCTGTAATAATTGGTGCATATCATGCATGTAGAACTACAAAACTCAAACACCATAGAACGACTCTAGGTCCTTACACATCACTTGAAAATCAAATGACCTTAGAAAGACCTTAGGGATCACCCTTCGGTCGACCGACGTCTGATTTTTTCGGTGTCTTAAAGAAGACCTCAAATGACGCTAAGACACACACACATGCACATATATGAATGGTCATTTGAATAGGGTGATTGCACAATTGAAAAGAACCAAAATGTATGAAAAATACATGTTCAGTCGATCGTACTCTCAAGTACAAAATCCTTCCGGTCAACCGAACCAGTGTCGGGTCAACATATTGACTGTAGCCCAATCGACCGAACTTGTCCAGGTCATTTATACTAGGTTGACCAAACTCCCTAGGAGTCAATATATTGACTTTACGGCCGACTGTACCTGAAATGCATGCCAACCACCTGGTCGACCGAGTTCCCACATGTGGAACTCAACGGTCAAGTCGACCGAACTATCTAATTCAAATGGTTCTTGGTCGACCAAACTATGCTAAAAGAAAAAATCGCCCTTGGACCTCCATGTCCAGTCGATCAAACTTGTAGTTCAATTTGTTCCTGGTCGACCGAACTCAGCACAACTCGATCAACCGAACTTGCCTCGGTCAACAGGTGCTCTCGGGTTGCCTCATTTTTTTTACTGCAGTTAATATTTTTAAACACGATTAAATTGGTTATATTAAAACTTTTATAATTATTCCATACATATCTGAATGGCTATAATTTGCCCAACTTCTATATATAGGGGCTCATTTGCAAAATTAAGGTGAGATTAGCAACATAATTAGTAAAAAATCCTCTCAATCTCAAAAACCTATTTTTGCCTATTCCACTTCATATACTCTCAAACCTTCATTCCCTTGATACATCCTATCCTTGTGAGAGTGTTATATTGTGTTATTGATTAATATAGTTTGTTCATACTCCCATTTTCTTAGTTGTTTATTTGATATTGCTTTTGGGGAGTTAAGCAAACAGTTATCTCACAGATTTTGCTTGATAAATCTTGTGTTGATAAAAACTCATTAGCTTGAGGATCTTAGCATTGTCATTACAAGATTCCTTAAAACTTTATTTGTTTTGTGTGTACACAATATTTTACAAAGTTAGATTTCAAACAACTCTTGCGCCAAATACATTATAGAAAATACTTTTGAGTTCATTTGAATATTATTTCTAGCATCTTTGAAACAATAATATGATATTGGGTTTTGATATACAATGCTTAGTTTCAAAGATGAGACTATGATACACTCTTGTGCTTAATTAGATAAAGTCATTATTCTAAGTGTTGATTGCACACGTAGAGCACCGAGCTTATAATTCATACATACTTGAGGTGCATTATTTATATTGTGCGTATTAGTACAAATCTGCCTATTGGAGAAGCACTGAAATTGTACAAGAAATTTATATTGTAAATCTGCTATATTCTAGGCGTGGCCTGAGGGGGCGATAATCCAGCCCGGTAAGGATTGTGTAAAGGTTGGGATCAGCCCTGTGAATTTAATCTAGGGCCTTCTCCGCCCCGCAAGGAGAATTTGTAAAGGTTGAAGTCAGCCCTGTGCTAATTGACCTAGTTGTATTAGGTGCCGCTCCACCCATTAAGTGAGCCATTAGTGGAATCCTCAGCTTTGCGAGCTAGAGGCAAGGACGTAGGCACAGTTGGACGAACTCCGATAGCATATCTTGTGTGCACTATTTATCTTTCTACAATTTACATTCCTCCACATGTATGTTATAATTGGCGAATGTTGCGCATGAGTTTAATTTTCGCACGTTATATTTATCTGCGCATTTGGAACTGCATAGACAGACCCTAAGTTGTGAATGTACTACTAATATTTAGATTAGCTAAACTTTAGAATAAGTTTTAAATTCTAATTCACCCCCCCCCCCCTCTCGGGAATACACCAATTCCAACACACTGCCGCTTCAGAAATTCTTCAGGAAAATCTTCAAGCGCCTGAGGTTATTCTTCAGTATAGTTATATTTTCTTTTTTTCAGTTCAGTTTTCAAAAACACTTAGCCCTCTTACTTTGTTACTTTAAAAAACATTTTCTGAGGTTTTTAAAATAAGGTCTCTAAGTCCAAGATAACCCCTAATAAGCTTCAAAACATTTCCACATGATATTTAGCATGAAGTACTTACATAAATAATCCTAAAGCCTTACATATTCTAAGCTTGTAGTCTCCATATGAATCTTTTCTTTGAATCCTTTTAGACTTGAGCTTGATTCATCTTTAGGTTTCCACATGCTTTGATCATTTTGGGTCCATTTGAGCTTCCTTTGGATCACTTTGAATATTAGTGTGGCTTTATAGTACTTAGTGATCTTGAACTTGCATTTCTTTTGATCTTTTGAACTTTGTCTTTCAAGCTTTTCTGAAATGTCATCACTTAACAAAAACATGTTAAATCAATCTTTATTTATTATCATCAAAACGAGATTCGAAAGCCATGTTAGGCCAACAATCTCCTCCTTTTTGATGATCACAAATAAGAAGTAAAGATGAGAGAACCTTGATAAAGCTCCCCCCTACAATAAGCATGCTTCTGAACAAATATGAAAAATGATGATGTCAAATATGAGTAAGTTCAAAAATAAGTCACAATCAAGTATTGCATTATAGCACATGGCGAAATATAGCTCATAGTCTTGTTCTTCTTATGTTTTCATGTTTATTTTTTCTTTGATGTTCTCATGTTCATTTTTTCTTTTACTCCCTCATGCTATATGCCAAGATTTATATGCTTACACATTTGCCACATATTTTCCATATTCTTATTGTTCATTTTTGTTTTCTCATGTTTGCTCAATAGCTCTCCCCCTTTGATATCAATCAAAAAGAAAAAGGGGCATAGGCACAAAGAGTCTTAGTGTAAAAAGCATAGTAATATTACACAAAGTCATAAGAAATAGAGCTACAAGACAAACTATCAACAAGAACAAACAAAGCAACATAAAGCTAATACATAGAGAGTTTTTAATACAACACAAAGTGACAAATTAAGCATCAGTTATCATCAACATCATCATCATCTTCCTCAGATTCCTCTTCATCACCCTCCTCACTTCCTTCCTCTGATTCTTCATCATCACTTCGAGAAGCAAAACTAGTGTTCATAGGATCAACACCACGAGATGACCTAGCCTGATATTGCTCGATACGAGTGAGGTGCTGATCAAGTGAGGAAACATTCTCCTGAAGGGTTTGAAGTCCAGATCGCATATCTTTGCTGAAAGTAAAGAATTCATGATGAAAGGGAATGAACCAAGAAGGCGTACCAACAAGATGTATAGCTGCTAACCTCTGAGGTCTTCCTCCTTTTAAGAACAAACCCTAATCGAGCTTTTCATAGCTCATTTGCTTTAAGAGTTGTGGAGGTGAAGAGGTCATATCAAGTATGTTTGATGAACAACTTAGAAGGTGTGGTAATATTAAACTGAACAAAAATAAGGTTCAACACACCACCATACGGAAAAGTTACATGAGTATCTTCCAACTTGGCCCACATCCATTTCAAAATGACGCTAGAGAGGTCAAGTTTCTTTCCCTTTAGTAAACATCATAAAACAAAGCAATCGACATAGGAAAGATGATCATATGAACCAGCCTTAGGTAGGATGTTGTTGGAGATGATTTTATGAAGTATTTGGGCTTGTAGGTTCAACTATTTATACATAGGTGGATGACCAAAATAAACGAGTTCATTTACCATAATCAGATGCAAAAACTCTTCAGGTGCGAAGCCTTGCTCGAGAATCCAAGGTTGTGCAAAGGCGGGACATTCAAATTCTCTCGAGGGTGATACACAAAATGGGAGCTAAGATTTGAGGAGCCAAATCAATTTTAGTTCCTCTAACCTCAGTGGTTAGAACATTTTCGCCATGGATCATGTTTGCATAAAAAATTTTGATTAGGTTGGGGTACATTCCTTTGGCTTGATAAACACAAAATTTTTCCAACCATTATTCCTAAACATAGGCAATATTTCAGGAAATTCGGAATCGAAGAAGGTGGTGTCGATCACCTTACCAAAAATTGGTTCCATAGAAATGAGAGTAAAATGATATCGAAGCTTTGATTGAGGGGTGACAAGCAATTGCTTGATGTTGTTATTGTCCTTTCTACAAGAAGATCCTCGATTTTTTGGATTTTTGAAGAATGGAAGAATTTAGCTAAGAGAAACCCTAGAATCCAAGGGAAAAGATGTAGGAGAAGGAGTTTGGGGCTGTGATTCGATGGATTTTGAGTGAGGAAGCAAGGGAGACCAAAGGTTGGAGCTTCGAGTGAGTGATGGAGCAGAATTCAGTAGCCTAAAGTTAGGGTTGTTGCACTTAAAATATATAGATCCCGCGAGTTCAGGCGCCTGAAAATATACAGAACTTAATTCTCAACAGGCAGTAGCACCTCAATCGCCTAAGGTCTAATGGCTCAGGCACCTGAGCCTCCTGAGCCTTAAATATACAGTGTTCAATCACCTGATCTTCCATGCTCAGTCGCCTAAAGTCCTTAACGTTCTAAATATTTTATTCTCTCTTAACATGAAATCTTCTTTCTTTTGATTTATCATATTATCAGGCTTAAATTATCTTTTCAATTTGGCTTTTAAGGCATATGACTTCCTTGATCTTTGAAAATAAGCTTCGAACACTTCAAGTCTTCTTGATGTTTAGCCAATAATGACATTTTGTATTTATTTGTTATATCTCATAAGCTCTACTTTTAAATTTCTACATTTCAACTAGTTCAATGTTCTTTAAATTACATTAAGTGGTTTCCTTATTAAAACATCTTAATATCTTTGGAGTCCATTTTATCTAGGTACCCATACGTTCTTGGGTCTGGATGGTTTAACAAACGATATTTCTTTTATTCTCCAAACTTGTCTAGTTTTCACACCCTTTCTCTTTAATGGACAATCAAAATTAATGTGTCCTTTCTTCTTACATAGAAAGCATATGGTGTGAGTGTAAGCATTTGTGGAGGTGCTAGCATAATCTTTAGAGGCTTTTGTAAAGTATCCCATTTAAAGATTCTTTTTCCTTGTATTTTCAACTCCATTGAATCCTATGCCTTCTTTATTCAAGGACATTCTTTGTGCGCTAATCATTTTATCAAAGTTCTTCTTTCCTCAAATAAAATTATAAATAATTTTGGTTTGGTCCTCAATTTTACTTTTAAGATCACAAATTTCTGAGTCTTGTGTATTCTTACTCTTTTCTTACAGGTTTACTTGGTCTTGAGACATCTTACTGATTTTGTTCTCTAGTTCAGAAAGATATTGATCTTTCTCATTATCAATGAAAGTTTGGGATCTTATATCTTTTAATTCCTTCATCATTTTTTCATTCTTACTTTCTAATCTCTTGATTTTCAAATCTTTTTCTTTTTCAGCAAGTTTTTGAGATTCTGATTCTTTCATTACAGCTTCATTCTTATTTTTCAATGATGTGTATCTTTTAGTCAAATTAACTAGAATCTTATGAACTTTAAATAGTTCACTTTGTAGCTCTTCATAAGATGGCATACTCTCATCATTGGATTCATTAGATGAATCACTACTATAATCATTTAGTACTGATTTGGATGAGGAGCTTTGTTCTTCATCATCATCCCATGCCAAAAAGCAAGCAACCTCTTGGTCACTTGATTCACTATATGAACTACTTATACTAATATTATCCCATGTAGTGGCTTTCATTGCCCTTTTCTTTGTCTTTTTGAAATCTTTCTTAAGTTGTGGACAATTCGATTTTATATGTCCGACTTTCTTGCAATTATAACATGTAGGAGGTTCTTTCTTTGTTTATTTCTTATTAGTTTCTTCTTCATCTGATTTTGAGTTCCGAATTTTTCTTCTAAATTTATTCTTTCTTCTAAGTATTTTTGCAAGTTTCTTGGATATGAAGGCTATTTCAAGTGTATCCATCTCTTCTTCATCTTCATCACTAGAGCTTTCATTTGAGGCTTTAAATGCAATAGATTCCGAGGCTTTAGATTTTCCTCTTATTTTGTTTATTATCATCTCATAAGTGAGAAGGGATCTGATTAACTCATCAAGGGAGGTATTTTTCATATTTCTACCTTCCATTATTGCTGTGGCCTTTGGTTCCCAAATTGAAGGAAGTCCTCTAAGGATTTTTCTAATCATTTCATTTGTTGAATAATTTTTTCCTAAAGCATTTAAGGAATTTATTATGTTAGTGAACCTAGTACACACGTTAGTGATAGTTTCTTCCAGATTCATCTTAAAAGCCTTATATTCTCTAGTGAGCATGTCGATTGTGCTATCTCTAACATCTATAGTTCCTTCATAAGTTACTTCTAAATTGTCCCAAATTTTTTTGGCTAACTTACATCCCATGACCCTATTAAACTCATTTATGTCTAAAGCATAATATAGTGCATTCATGGCCCTTGAGTTTACTTGCATCATTTTATAGTCATTGTCGGTCAAGTCTTTTTCTTCTTTAATTAGGAACTTCTTTACCATCTACTAATTTTGTAGGAATGTAGTCACCATGTATGACAAATTTCCATGCTTTTCAATCCATAGTTTGAATGTATATTCTCATCCTTTGTTTCCAGAACATATAGTTTAAACTACAACAAATAGGTGATCTAGTAGAGGATTGGTCTTCAGCAAAAGGGGAAACACCTAGGTATGCCATTTAGACCTTTATATAACTTCTAATTAAGATTTTCTATAACATGACTCTGATACCAATTGAAAGTCAAGGTGTATTCCCAAAAAGGGGGGTGAATTGGGTTTATAAAAATATTTAAGTCTTTTTACAATTTTACAATTCTTTTAAATACACAAGAATGTTATGGTTTTAAATACTCAATTAAACCAACCACAATCACAAACACAAAACCAATCACAAGCCAATTAATAAACAATCAACCAATCACATAATGCTTAAACAAATCATGAAAGCTTGCATCCCTTTCTTATTTCAGTGTTTGCCAAATTTCAATTTTTAGCCTTGTATGAATGATTTTTTATGTGCTTCTTTTAATCAAGATTTTAGCAAGCAGTTAATCAATGTAATCCCTTTAAGTTTTTCGCAAAATATTAACCAACGTACTTTCTTAGATTAAAAGGTCTTCTCAATATCAATTTTTCAACAATCCTACACTTTAAAACACAATTTGTATATGCTAAAATTTAAACAGAAAAGACTAGAGAGTGAGACTGAGATTGTTTACGAGGTTTGGCTTATCCCCAGCCTACGTACTCACCTTAGGCAAGACCACCTAAGGACTCCACTAACACATTCCTTTGCGGGTGGAACAAACCGTTTACAACCCTCCTTTAGGGTGGAGCCCCTTCTCCAAGCAATACCCCATGCTCGATTACAACGATCCAATGACCTAAACTATCAAAGAAACAAGAAACGATTTCTTTTGTACAAAGAATGCTATCAGACAGAGTTGGTTAGTACAATTGAAATCACTAATATAATTCAATAAAAAAATACCAAAAGAAATTGAATTGAAGTTCAAGAACTAATTCACTAGATTTCTTCTTTGGATAGGAATCAGCAATTTAGATGTTTAGAACTCAGAGATGAATGATCAGCACTTCATAATAACTCATCAATTTTGTAACAAAGAGTGAGCAAGAGATTTTTGAGAGAGCAAGAGAGCTTTTAGCTTGAGAGCATATTTTTCAATGCTTGGTATGATTTTGATTAGTGACAACATGTATTTATAGGCTCAAAAAGGTTTAATTCGTGTTGCTCAAGTTACTTGGAGTATTTCCCAATTTTTTACAAAATTTGGAGCATAAGAAACTTAAATTTGAATTTTAAAACTTTTAAAAAATATAGTCAATAACAATGTTTAGGCACCTAAGGTCTTGGGGTCAGTTGCCTGAGGTTCCTTAAAACTGTAAATTTTCAGTTATAAAACATGGTCAGGTGCCTGAGGTTACCAGAGTCAGCCGCTTGAGCCTACATTGCCTTTTCAGAATTTTTTTAGGAAAATCTTCAGGTGCCTGAGGTTATTCTTCAGTCTCTTGAACAGTTATATTTTCTATTTTTTTAGTTTTGTTTTCAAAAACACTTAGCCCTCTTGCTTTGTTACTTTAAAAAATATTTTTCGGGGTTTTTAAAATAAGGTCCCTAAGTCCAAGATAACCCCTAATGAGCTTCAAAATATTTTCACATGATATTTAGCATGAAGTACTTACATAGGTAATCCTAAAGCCTTAAACACTCTAAGCTTGTAGTATTCATTTGAATTTTTTTTTTTTTTTAATCCTTTTAGACTTGAGCTTGAGTCATCTTTAGGTTTCCACATGCTTTGATCATTTTGGGTCCATTTGAGCTTCCTTTGGATCACTTTGAAGATGAGTGTGACTTTGTAGTACTTAGTGATCTTAAACTTGCATTTCTTTTGATCTTTTGAACTTTGTCTTTCAAACTTTCCTAAAATGTCATTACTTAACAAAAACATGTTAAATCAACTTTTATTTGTCATCATTAAAATGAGATTCGAAAGTCATGTTAGGCCAACAAAACCATCGACGGTTCTATTTCTGAGCAGTGAGGCTGAACCTTGGATTGGAAACTTGGAGGTTAAAATGGTTTATTTGTGCAAGAGAAGTTCATCAGGGAAAGTCTAAGTATTTTAGTATGAGAATGTAGTGAATTCTATAGTTTTAGCTAATTGGTTGTATTGGTCATGTTCCGACAATAGGATTCTAAGAAAGTTAGTTGTATTGGTCATGTTCCAACAATAGGATTCTAAGAAAGTTATTCTTTGTCCTATTTTCAGGATGGATCCCAAACGTGGATCCTGAAGGGAGTAATAATTTGGAGGCTTCTAGTGAGGATGACATTGATACCTCTACGGTGCTGCGAGGTTTAACTAGGCCGGTTATGGTGGAGATTAGGTGGGACTTTAAAGGGCAGAATTACCCACTTGAAAACTAGGGCTACACCATCGAGCAATTTACCCGCATGAATCCACCGATGTTTGTGAGAGGAGCTGACCCGATCGCGGTGGAAGACTGGGTTCAGAAGATAGAAGAATTATTGGTCGCCCTGCACTGCACAGATGAACAGAGGGTTCAGTACACCACTTTTATGTTAATTGGGGAGACTAAGTGATGGTGGAGAGTAGTAAAACTGATTAAGGAACAGAGGCCAAGACCTGCAGCTTTGACCTAGAGTCGTTTTAAGGGAATCTTCTTCGATAGATTCTTCCTTGCTTCCACCAAGGATGCTAAGGCAGAGGAGTTCATGAATCTAACCCAAGGGCACTTGACCGTACAGTAATACACGGCCAAGTTTGTTGAGTTATCTCGCTTCGCCCCATACATGGTCCTAGATGTGCCAAAGAAAGTGCGGAGGTTCGAGAAAGGTCTGAGACAGGGGATTTATGAGCAGGTAGTGGCTTTTCAGGTCCAGTATTTCTCAGAGCTGGTGGATAAAGCCACGATGTTGGAGACCAGTTTATAGAGGAGTGTGGGGATATTAAATCAGAAGAAGAGGCCCATTCCTTCTAGTTTTCAAGCTGGTACCAGCCAAGGTCCGTTGATGAAAAATAGCAACAATGTGGGCCAGCGACAAGAAGTGGGACATCGAGCTCCTCAGGGAAATCCATCATGCCCTCCTTGTCCCAATTAGAAAGGTTGTCTGTTTTCGATGTGGTAGACCCGGCTACATAGCACAAGACTATCGTGCGCCAACTAGTGATGTGCCCACACCTAATCAATTATGGGGACACAATCAAGCACCCAGAAGTGGCTACCAGAGGAACACCTCCCAGGCGCACGTGTATTCACTTATGTTGGGAGATGTAGAGGACGTCGGCAATGTGGTGACAAGTACTATTTTAATATTGTCACATAAAGTTGTTGTACTATTTGATTTAAAGGCGACGCATTCATTCATAACTCGGGAGTTTATCAAATTATGTGGAGTAGAAGCTCAGCTATTGGATGCCAATCTATTGGTGGCTACACCGACAAGAACCGTAGTTGTATGTAGGAGAGTACTTAAAGATTATCTAATCAATATTCTAGGGAGGACGTTGGCTGCTAATCTGGTGGTTCTCGACATACACAGATTTGAGGTGATTCTGGGGATGGACTCGCTAGCTTCCTATTATGCCAGTATTGACTGCTACAAGAAAGAGGTAGTGTTCAGACCTCTAGGGGAGCAAGAGTACAGGTTTGTTAGGTCATGTGTGCACGCCTCACCACGAATACTGTTAGCCATGCAAGCTAAAAGGCTACTCTTGGAAGGATGTCAGGGATACCTAGCTTGTGTGAAGGAAGCATTGGAGGGGGGAGTTAGACATAAGGATATCCCGATAGTAATCTAATTTCCTGACGTGTTTCAAGAGGATTTGTCAGGGTTACCTCCCGAGCGTGAGGTGGAGTTTGCTATCAACCTATCTCCAGGAAAGGTGTCGATCTCTAAGGTTCCATACAAAATGGCTCATACAGAGTTGAGAGAATTAAAGGAACAGTTACACGAGTTATTAGACAAGTGGTTCATCAGACCTAGTGTGTCACCGTGGGGAGCACTTGTGTTATTTGTTAAAAAGAAAATGGGTCAATAAGGATGTGTATCGACTATCGAAAAATAAATAAAGTGACGATTAAGAACAAGTACCCTCTACCTCGTATAAATTATCTATTTGACCAACTCCAAGGAACACAGGTTTTCTCTAAGATTGATCTCTGGTCCGGGTATCATTAGGTGAAAGTTAAATTAGATGATGTACCAAAGATTGCTTTTCAAACTAGGTATGGCTATGATTTTTGGATTGACTAATGCTCCTACTACATTTATGGACCTCATGAGCAGAGTATTCCATAATTATTTGGACCAATTTGTGGTAGTATTTATTGATGATATTCTGGTATATTCAAAGAGTCTTGAGGAGCATAAGAATCATTTGAGGATGGTACTCCAAGTGTTGAGGGAAAGGAGGTTGTATGCCAAATTCAATAAATGTGAGTTCTGGCTAGAACAAGTTGTGATCCTCGGGCATGTGATATCTAGGGGTGGTATTTTTATAGGTCCAAGTAAGATAGAAGCAGTGGTAGACTGGGCAAGATCGAAGAATGTCCACGAGCTCAAGAGTTTCTTGGGATTGGCAGGATATTACTGTCGATTTGTATAAGGTTTTTCTAAGTTATCAGACCCTCTAACAAAGTTGAACAGGAAGAATGTAACATATGAATGGATAGATGAATGTGAACAAAGCTTCCAAGAATTAAAGCAGCAACTCATCACTGCGCCAGTACTGACAATTCCTTTAGGAGGGGGGGTTTTGTAATTTACAATGATGCATCTCAAAAATAGATCGGGTGCATACTAACGCAACAGGGAAAGGTTATTACATATGCTTCTCGGAAGCTTAAGGAGTATGAGAAGAATTATCCTATGCACGACTTGGATTTGGCAGCAGTGGTTTTTGCATTGAAAATCTGGAGATACTATCTATATGGTGAAAGGTGTGAAATTTTCATAGATCATAAAAGCCTTAAGTACATTTTCACACAAAAAGAGCTGAATATGAGACAGAGAAGATGGCTTGAACTAATAAAGGACTATGACCACACCATCAATTACCACCCAGGGAAAGCTAATGTGGCAACTGATGCTTTGAGTCGAAAGTCAATGAATGCGTCAGTCTCAATAGTGGTAGCTCAACAGAAAATTAGGATTGATCTGGAAAGGTTTGATGGGGAAATTTTGGAAGGGAATCACTAGGCATACATTGCTAGTCTGGTACTCCAACCGACTTTGTTGGAAGAGATCAAGACCGCTTATATGAAAGATACAAAATTGGTAAAGATTAGGAGTAAGGTACATAGTGGATTAGGAGCGGATTTTAATATCTCAGATGAAGGAGTTCTAAGGTTTCATGCCAGACTATGTGTACCTAATGATGTAGAGATTAAAAGGTCAATTTTGGAGAAGGCTCATCGCTCTCTTAATACCGTACATCTAAGAAGCACAAAAATGTATCGGGATTTGTGAGAGTCTTTCTGGTGGAACAATATAAAGAGGGAAATTGCCTGATTCTTGGAGTAGTGCCTTATGTGTTAGTAGGTGAAAGTTGAACACCATAGACCAGCAAGGCTATTTTCAACCACTCCGCATTCCCAAGTGAAAGTGGGAACAATCTCCATGGATTTCATAATAGGATTACTGTCAGCACTGCATAGGCAAAATGATATTTGGGTAATTGTTGATCGTCTGATAAAGACTACGCATTTTGTTCCAATCAAAGTCAATTATTCCATGAATAGGTTGGCAGAGTTGTTTGTACAGGAGATAGTTAGACTTCATGGTGTAACAGTGTCCATTGTATCAAATCGAGACCCACAATTCACCTCCCAGTTTTGGAAAAGTTTACAGAGAACCTTGGGATCTCAGTTAACTTTTAGTACAGCATTTCACCCCAACTGATGGACAGTCAAAGAGAACAATCCAGATATTTGAGGATATGTTGCGGGCATGTGTGCTGGGTTTCGGCGGTAATTGGATTCAGTATTTGTCGTTAGTTGAGTTCACTTACAACAATAGTTACCAGACCAGTATTGGGATGACACCATATAAACCGTTGTATGGTCGAAGGTGCCAATCTCCACTATATTGGGATGAGGTTGGCGAATGGCAGATTTTAGGACCAAAAATTATTCAACAAACTTATGAGAAAATCAAGCTTATCCGAGATAGAATTAAAACAACTTAGAGTCAACAGAAGAGTTATGTTGATACTCGCCGACGAGATCTAGAATTTGATGTAAGGGCTATGATATTTCTAAGGATTACTCCAATGAAAGGGGTTATGAGATTTGGGAAGAAGGATAAGCTGAGCCCTATGTATATTGGGTCATTCGAGATTCTGGAGAGGATCGGTCCAGTTGCCTACAGAATACCATTACCCTCAGCCCTATCTAGGATCCATGACGCATTTCACGTATCTATGTTGAGAAAAATACATCCCAGACCCTACACATGTGATAAGCTACAAGTCATTGGAAGTGAGTGACACCTTATCATATGATGAAGTACCTGTCCAGATCCTAGACCAAAAGGAGCAAGAATTACCAAAAGGATACCATTGGTAAAAGTACTTTGGAGAAATCATGCAATTGAGGAAGCCTCGTGTGAATTAGAAGAGGAAATACGTAAGAGTTGCCCACAGTTATTCGATGAGACCCAAAGCTAATCAGGTAAGTGAAGTTGTTCAGGTAAGAGTTTGATTGTGAATGAAATTGTTTTTGCAGGTTGTCCAGTTAAGTTGAATGATTGTAAATCTATATGTTTTGGGTTTTGTGTTTTGAGTGGTTTTAGGAGAATTTTATTTGACTACTTGTAATCTCCCAAAGACCGTTATTATAGCCACAATATTCCTCCGCCATAATCAAGGGTTATTAATAAATTTGGGACGGGGCCACTATGTGGGTGGCTACCGGGTCTTTCTAGAGTCAGGTGATCGATTTGGTAATTCTAGGGGTGCTAATAAGTATAAGTTAACAAATTTTGTGGATGAAATTTTTATAAGGAAGGGAGGATGTAAGAACCTGGTTTGGTACAGTACCAAACCGTCGATGATTTCGTAAGCCTCAGGAAAACCATTGATGGTTTCAGAAATCTCGAGGAAACCGTCAAAGGTTTCAAACTACCAAGAGGTCTTGAGGAAGAGATACGAAGATTTTGGTTTGGTTAAAGGCCAAACTGTCGACGATTTTAGGAAAACCGTCCACGGTTTTGTCTCGGGTTGAGAAGTTATAAATAACACATAAGTCATTTTAATCTCATTTCACTTCATTTCTCCTCCCTCCCTCCGCTAGGGTTTCATCTCTCCTGGGTGTCTCTCTCTCTCTCTCTCTCTCTGTCACATGGCTCTCTCTCTCTCTCTCTCTCTCTCTCTCTCTCCTACGGCATCTCGGGGCTCCGACACGGCCTCCGATCACCTCTCTCTTTCTCCTCGGCTTGTCGATGGCCTTCTCCTCATCGTATTAAGGAACCTGGGGTTCGTTATAGGTTGTACCCTCCTGGAGTCCGGACCAGGTTGCAGCAAGCAAATCGGACTTGCAGAAAAGGTATTTTGACTTAGCTTGGTGGTAGGCTAGCCAAGGCTATGCTCAATCTTCGGACCACACAACCCAATTATAGGGGTTATACATGATGATGTTGTTAGTCCAAAAGGGTGGTTCTTCTACTCATATGTGTGAATTTATGTACATTGTGTTATTTACTAAGCCGAACTATATCGTGAAGGAAAATATGTATTTTCAATTGTATAGGTGTGAGTTATATTTT
The DNA here is from genome assembly GCF_029873635.1 of Malania oleifera. Classification (NCBI taxonomy): domain Eukaryota; kingdom Viridiplantae; phylum Streptophyta; class Magnoliopsida; order Santalales; family Ximeniaceae; genus Malania; species Malania oleifera. Next base: position 14,204,626 of record NC_080423.1, read on the forward strand.
ACAAATGCTGAATTGGTCAAATAAAGTAAATTAATGAATGTGTTTGATTTCACTAAAACTCATGTTAGCCATACACTGATAATAATCAATTTCGTCTTACTAAGAAGTGTCTCACCCCAATAAATATATCAACTTTTCAAGGTCTACAAGAAATCGAGCCTAGGAGCTCTAAAGCGGGACTTAGACGATCTCGCTAAGGGTGAGTGTTGGTGGGACATTGGTCTATTTATATTAGATGTTTTGGGTTTTGTGGGTTGTAATGTGAATTTTGGGTATGGTAGAGGTAATGGTTGTGAGGTAGTACTCTGGTACGTATGGAATGGATGGTCTTTTTGCTTCTCCTATATGCATTTAAATTATGTTATGGAAAGAATGTACCCGAGACCCTCTTTTGGGTGCGAGTTGTCACAATTATGGTATTAGAGATGTTGTGTTATTATATGTGAATAAATGTATTATTGTTATTATGTTAAGTGAGAATTTGGGGCATTACAAGCATATTCTATATATACTTTCCATTTATTTTTTCTTAAATTAGTATGTAATTGATATGTAATTATTACACACAATCCTCAATTCATTTATAAATAAACCATACTCACCACTTTACAAGTGTGGTGGTTTTCAAACCTTCTCATGGTATTAGAGCCAAAAGGTCTACCCTAATTTCTTCGGTGCCGCTACCGCAACCCCATCTGTCTCCCAACCGTAATCTCTTTCTTCTCTACACACCCAATGTCGCACGGCCTCCCCCAATATCATGTGTGCCTAGCTGTCATCCATTCTCTAATCAGCAATCCCTAATGGCCATTGTCCTAAAGTAAATCCCTAATCCCCACATCCCTAATTGGTCGGCCACTGTCTCTCACCCCCCCCCCCCTTTTTACCCTGTATACTAGCAATTTTTCAGCACGGCATCCCCTAAATCTCAGTAGCCCTACCATCGCCCTTCCCTTCCCCCTTCTCTGAATAGCCTCCCTACCATCATAGCATTCTCCAAATCCCAGAAACTCGCTCTTCCCTTCCCCCTTCCCTGAATAGCCAGCCCACCATCGCGGCATTCCCCAAATCCCAACAACCCAACCCATCCCCGGCAGCGACGACCCTAACCCATTGCCCATCCTCCAAACTCTACCACTTTCTCTCTCATTCCCGCCGGTTCTTTACAGCCATGGTGCATTCTTGGTCCACAGCAAACACCAACACTACTATCATCGTGCACCACTCTCTCTCACCCATTCCTAGTTCTAAGCATATTTAAACTAACCACTAGTCGCTTTATTTCTCGTCTTGATTGCCGCTCACATGACTACTAACAATTCCTCCACTTTTCTTCTTTTTAATACCCTCATCCACATGGTCACAATAAAACTCTCCTCATACAACTATCTTATGTGGAAAAGTCAATTGCTTCCTCTCTTACAGAGTCAAGAACTGATCGGCCATGTGGATGGCACTCTTGAGCCCCGACCCTATTTTGACCCTGTGGATTCTAAGACACCAAACACCAAACATGTGCCCTAGAAAAATACAGACAAATGTCTCCTTAGCCTTCTCTTTTCCTCTCTCACTAAGGAGGCTATGGCTAAAGTCGTGGGTGTCTCCACTTCCTGCGAGGTCTGGGTTACCTTAAAGAACACCTTTAGCCATCATTCCAAAGCCCATGAAATCCATCTTAAGGATGATTTTCAACTGATGAAATGTGACACCAGGTCTGTTTCAGAGTACGCCTAAGCCTTAAGGCTCTCTGTGCTCAACTTCATGTAATTGGCTAACCCATTGATGACAAAAACAAGGTACGCTAGTTCCTCAAAGGTCTTAGCTTGAAATTCTTGAGTTTTTCCACTGCACAAATAGCTCTCATCCTGTTACCCCATTTTGGTGACTTAGCGTCCAAAGCTGAGAGCTTTGAACTTTTCAAAAATCATTGGAACCTACTGCCCCGCCCACTGCAGCGTTCACTACTACCCATCGCCACCCTCTGAAGATGAACCAAAGGTCTAATTTCTCCCAAACTCCGTAAGGTCAAACTGGTGGCTATGGACATAGATAGGGGGGCTTCTCCTCTGGGCGGTGTCCCCCGCGTTGGCAAATATACCGCATGGATGGTCACTATGCGGATCAATGCAGCAAACGGTATAATCGCCATGGTCATACCTCTGAAGCTCAGCTTGCTGAAGCCCTCGCCTCAATCATGTTCCATCTCCGGATATAAGGCTTTAGATTGGTACTTAGATACAGGAGCTTCAGCCCACATGACTCCAGCTCAATCCAACTTGGAGTGATCCACTTCTTATATGGGTAAAGATTGTGTTATTATCAGGAATGGTGCGTCACTACCTATCACCCACACTGGTAAAATTTTTCCTTCCCCTGATTTTCACCTGTTCGATGTTCTGGTTGTTCCTCACCCCACTAAAAATCTATTGTCCATTAGTAAATTAATGTCTGATTTCCCATTGTCTATTACATTTACTAATGATTTTTTTACTGTTCGAAATCGCCAAACGGGAAGGGTGGTGGCAACCTGTAAATGAGATGGTGGCTTATATGTGCTAGAACGCTGAAATTTTGCTTTTGCTTTTGTTCTTCAAAATAAATCTCTACATGTTTCGTATGATTTATGGCATGCTCGCCTTGGACATGTGAATCATTATGTTATCTCTATTTTGAATAAAAATGATAATTTTATTTTACATCTTTACTGCCATATCCTTTATTATGTAGTACATGTCAAATTGCAAAGAATCACTGATTGCCTTATTATCGTAATGAACATCAATCATCCAAAGTATTAGATCTCATTCATTGTGATATATGGTGTCCTTCTCTTATAAATTCAAATTGGGGTTTCGCATACTATGTTTTATTTGTTGATGATTTTTCCCGTTTCACTTGGGTTTATCCATTGAAATTAAAATCTGACTTCTATGATACTTTTCTTCAATTTCAAAAATTTGTGCAAAATCAACATTCTGCTCGTATAAAAATATTTCAAAGTGAAGGTGGTGCAGAATTCACTAACAACTACTTTAAAGTACATTTTCGTACATCTAGCATTCATCATCAACTCTCTTTTCCATATACACCGGCCCAACATGGTCGTGCCGAAAGGAAACACCGTCATGTGACTAAGATAGGCCTGGCCCTCCTTTTCTATTCATACACTCCTACTCATTTTTGGGTTGACGCTTTTAGCACTACTGCTTACATCATCAACCATTTTCCCATACTACTTCTTGGAGGTAAGTCCCTCTTTGAGCTTATATATGGTTCCCCTCCTCATTATGCAAACTTTCATCCCTTTGGTTGTCATGTTTATCCTTGCTTATGTGATTACATGACTAATAAATTTTCCCCTCGTAATCTTCCTTGCATTTTTATGGGTTACAGTTCATCTTACAAAGGGTTTCATTGTCTTGACCCCACCACCTCTAGATTTTATATCACCCGCCATGCCCAGTTTGATGAAAACCACTTCCCTTTCCAATATACTTCCCAAACCCAACCCATGTCCTCCGTCCACATCTCCAAAGTTATGGAACCCAATCTTCCACATACAAACATACCCCTACCTCCTCTTGCACCACCTTCCCGACACGTTCCTTAATCCAGATCCAACTCATGTATTATTTGTTCTGATCCAGTGGATGAGTCTTTGCAAGCAACTAATTCTCATGTAGGTACATCTCTGCCACACTCAGCCCACACTCGGCTTCTCCTAAACTCGAAGCTGACTTGCCTATCATTGCTCGCACTCCTATTGCAACTACCCCTTTGAGCTCCCATCCTATGCTCACACGAGCCAAAGCTAGTATTTTTAAGACTCGCCACACTACGCATCTCAGCCTTGTGAAATCCTTTGGCCTTCTTTCCGCTCTTCTCACATCCATAAAGCCAAAAGGATTTAAATCCGCTACTAAGAATTCTGCTTGGCTTGCCACCATGGACAAAGAAGTTCAAGCCCTGCAAAATAATTATACCTGGATTTCGGTTCCTCGACCTACCAACACCAACATTGTGGGTTTCAAATGGATGTTTCATACCAAATACTTACTTGATGGATCTATCGAGCATCTTAAAGCCTGTATTGTTGCCAACGGCTACACATAGGTACCTGGTCTTGACTACACTGACACCTTTAGTCCTTTAATCAAGGCCACCACTGTTTGTGTTGTTCTTTCTCTTGTTGTAACAAACAAATGGTATTTTTGCCAACTTGATGTTAAAAATGTGTTCCTCAATGGCCTTCTCACTAAACATGTTTATATGGAACAACTCCTAGGTATATTTACCCTCGCTTCTTCAATCATGTATGTAAATTGAAGAAAGCTTTTTATGGCCTAAAGCAAGCCCCTTGCGTCTGGTTTCTGTGTTTCAGCTCCTTTCTCACTCACCTTGGCTTTTACTGCAGTCGTGCAGATACATCACTCTTTGTTTTTCATAAGCAGTCTAACATAATATATTTGCTTCTCTATGTTGATGACATCATTATTACAGGCAACAACTCCAAACTTCTTGACAGTTTTACTTGCAAGTTCAATTTTGAGTTCGCTACCAAGGATTTGGGTTCCCTCGGTTACTTCCTTGGTCTTGAAGCTACCTCCACCACTGATTGTCTTCTTATTAGTCAGCTGAAATATGCACGGGACATTCTTACATGTGCTCAGTTACTTGATAGCAAATTAGTCCACACCCCAATGGTTGTTTCCCAGCACCTGTCCGTTGATGGTTCTTTGTTTTCGAATATCATGCTTTATAGATCTCTTGTTGGTGCTCTTCAATATTTGACTATCACACATCCCGATATTGCTCATGTTGTCAACTCTGTCAGTCAATTTCTTCACTCTCTAACTGAAGATCATTTCCTTGATGTCAAACGTATTCTTCACTATATTAAGGGCACACTACATTTTGGCCTCATTTTTCATCCATCTACTGCTCTTGGTGCTTTACTTGCTTACTCTGATGCATACTGGGTAGGATGCCCTGATACTCATCATTCTGCCTCTAGTTATTGTATTTATCTTGGCAACAATTTAGTGTCTTGGAATGCAAAGAAACAGCCTACTCTTTTTCGCTCCAATACATTGTGAATCTAAGTATCGTGTCTTGGCCCTCACTGTTGTCGAAATTCTTTGGCTCACACATCTCCTTCGTGATCTCAAAGTCCCTCTTCCATAGTGACCTCTTCTACTTTATGACAACAAGAGTGCGATCTTCTTGAGTTCCAATCCCGTTTCTCACAAGCGGTCCAAGCAATTTGAGCTAGACTACCACTTGCTTCTTGAACTTGTTCTCGCTGACAAACTATGCACCTAATATGTGCCCTCTCATTTGCAAGTTGCCGACATCTTCACTAAAAGTGTGTCAAGACCTCTCTTTGAATTCCTTCGATCCAAGCTTCACGTCCGTTCAAATCCGACGCTTAGCTTGCGAGAGGGTGTTAAGGATCATGCTGAGGATCCTCTAACTTAATTCTAGGAGCATATTCTATATATACTTTTCATTTATTTTTTCTTAAATGAGTATGTAATTGATATGTAATTATTACACGCAATCCTCAATTTATTATAAATCAATCATACTCGCCACTCTACAAGTATGGTAATTTTCAAACCATCTCTATGTGTGTGTGTGAGAGAGAAAGAGAGAGAGAGAGAGAGAGAGAGAGAGAGAGAGAGAGAGAAGTTGAGAAAAATAAACATAAAAAAGACTATTCAAAATATGATTCCAGTGTCATGCTAAAAGTAATTTTGTATGTAGTACTACTATTTTAAAAAAAAAGTGCTCTTTTATTTTTTATTTTTTTTTCTTTCCCTATCTTCCTTATCTCTCATCCATTGGGCAAAATAGAAAATTGATTGAGTGAATACAAACTTGCTTCTTTCTTTTCTTTTATTTTATTTTCTTTTTATTTACCTCCCGCCAAACAAGTGTTGTGTGAGAATATTTGTTACTAATCCAACAAACTTACACACACCTCATGAATTCAGAAGCTTTAACACATTTGTATCCTTTTTAAATGCTAACTACTATTTTTTATTAATTATTTTTGGAACATGTGACATCATACAATAAATTTTATGAAATATAATTAATGTTTAAACAATGAATTAATTCCATAAAATAAACAACAATTTGGGCCTCAATGTAATTGAAGCTTGATTAAATAAACTCTATAAAAGATAACCAGCCTTGTAATAGTTATTATTTTTATTTAAATGTTTATAGCACTTTTAATGGTTATTATTATAATAATATAATAATTATTTTTTAACCATGTATGACATTTAATTAAATATATATTAATTTTACTTATTATTGTAGTAATATATTGTTTTATTTAAAATTTTAATTAATAATTACAAATAAAAAGCTACTTTAATTGTCCTACTTTATGCAAACACCATGAGTTAGAGATAATAATTATGTTACCTGCCTACTCAAAGAAAAAGATTCATATAGAATTTAAAATCATCAATTGTAAGATGTTAGCATATGTCTGCATTTGAATCTACACAATTTATACATAAGAGTTAGTGTAGGCCCCAAAAATGTGGGTCGTAATTTGTTAGATTATCACTTTACCTAAAAGCACAAGTTATTAGGTTGTGGACCAACAATATATATCAAGTTTTAACACTTTCCCATACATGCAGTCGGACAGCATGTGGAGAGATAAACACACGTTAAATAATACCCATGATAGAGAACACAATTTTTTTTTAACACCACGGAATAAATGTGGGCGACAAGACTAAAACCCAGAATCTCCTGGTAACCAACTCTATTAGGTTGTGAGCCAACAATGTATAACAAACTTTAACACAATTAATCACTTTAGTGAGCTCAACCTTTAATAAAATTTCATAATTGATGGATTCCAACTCTTCTTTACACGGATTTGATTAGTTTGTATCAAGAATTTTATATAATAAAATAAAAAAGAAACTCATTTTGTACCATGTTTTTTTATTTATATTAAAAAAATATTTTTAAAAATAAAAATTTATTCTAATACAATTAGGACTCATTTGGTTAGGCAAGATAACTATTTCTTGGAATAAAATTGTTGATTTTAGTTCTTCATTCAAGTTGAATTCTAGTTCAAGTTCAACTAGAATTATAGTTCTCGTTACAACTTGAACACATGCAGTGGAAACACACAATCAATCACAAACGAACCAACAACCACTAATGCAAACACTCGATAATGAAATAAGCTCAAGAAGCAATCAAAAAATAATAAAAAGAAGCAAAAACATAACTAGAACGCATAAGATTTACATGATTCGACAATAGCTTACGTTCACGGGAGCAGCACTTAGGTTTTCACTATGATCAACGTCAAAGGTTACAACTTTAAAGCTTATTTGAAGCTTACACCAAGGTTAAACCTTTATAGAGTTACATAATGATGTTTTTATAATCATCTAATGCCTATAGAAGAGTTCTAGTAAAACTAAACTACATCTATAGTTATCCTCGAATGAAAAAGAATTCAAAATACATGAACTGCGCCGACGGTTTTGTGTTGAGCCACGGTCCTCCTGCGTATTGCCTGAAACCTCTTCACATACAATTTTTCGTCGCTTCACATAACTCTCTCCAATACATGTGACCATGCCACATCCCCAAAAAAGATGGAATATAGTTTAAAATTTTGGAATAAGGTGAATAGTTATTTCTTGTATATTCATAATTATTTCATTCAACATGTAATAGAAGACATCCTTATGGTAAAATTCAAGAATAGCTATTCCTTAACTACATTTTAATTATAGACTAATAAAAAGTTCCACATTATTATTATTTTTTTTATAGTAACAACATAATATCTTATATAACTAATTACAACTGGGGGTGTGCAATTGGTTGGTTCGGCCGATTCGGCCAATTAACCTAATTAACCAAATTTTTTCAGTTAACCCTACTTCATAACTGAACCGACCAAATTGAGCTCTTTTACCGAACTGTACCTGACTGAACCTAATCGTTGGGTAATTCGGTTGGTCGAATTTAACCGAATAAAATTAAAATTAATTATAGAATATATATATATATATATATATATATATATATATATATATATAATTTGTATGCTAAAATGGGAATGGTCCAACGGGAAGGGAATCTAGGAATGGCCGAATGGGACATTGGAAGTTTGGAACCTTAGCCTAAAATCATATAATTTAATAATTTATATTTAATTATTAATTAATTACAATTCAGGTAAGTCGGTTAACCAAATTACATTTTTCTCATATCAAATGCCCGAACTTATTCCATTTTGAAACCGAGCTAAACCAAACTATAAATTAACCGAACCGAATCAACCGAATTCGGTTGGTTAATTCGGTTAAACCAAATTACACTCACCCCTAATTACAACGATCCTATTAAAACTAACTCATTCATGAGAATATGTATTCCACCAACCAAACGTAACCTTAAATTTTTTTTATAAAAAAATAAAATAAAATGTTAGTAATGTGTCTTTAAATTCAAGTTTTTGCTCAGCATATTTTTTATATCTCATTTATTTTTTAAAAAATAAATATATAAAAAAAAATCTAGGAAAGCTTCTCACCTTTTTTTAAATATCTTTTAAATTTTAAATGTGACTGATATGTATTTTATGTACTTGTGGGTAGTATTTAAAGCTTCCCTTGGAGACAAGTTTTAAAAAATTTTATAATGACATCAAAAGTAGTATTTACCACTCTGCATTTATTTTGTAAAGCATTAAATGAGAATTTGTTTTTTTATTTCCCTCTCATTCTATTTTAAAAGATTATTTAAGAAAAAGGAATGGGGGCAAAAACTTATCATTCAAAAATAATAAAATGTTAAAAGTGTTATAAAGTATGCAAGAAAATAAATAGAAATGAGATAAAAATTTACGTTGTTCAATTATGGACGGATTAAATAAAAAACTTTACTATTTCGGAAGAAATTATATGATGATTTAAAACAAAATATCTCTGATCTTGTACAAGATATCTTTCTTTTCTCTGTCTTTCTTCTTCTTTTTGTGTACCTACTTAATAAGCATGCAATATGTGTGTCCCAAATGAGAGGGGAGGGTGCCCTTTTATAGGGCAATATGAATAACAAAACATTTATTAGGGGTGAAAAATAAAGGGGTAGAAGATAAAGGGTGACATTTATATTTTTTTTTTCATAACAAAAAAAATATTTTTTTAGAGTGTAAATAGTATTTTAAAAAAATATATTAAATAAAAGTAATTTTTTAAAAGAAAAGAAAAGAAAAACATTAAATAGGGCAAAAAAGCGTAAACAAGCAGACAAAGCTGAGGGAGTATTTAGCATTTAGTAGAGTACCGTCCATCATCGCCCATATCCCCTGCACACACAATGGCCGCTCTCTCCCAATTCATCTCTCACCTCTATACCATGGCCGTAATTTTCTTCACTCTCCTCCTCATCGAAGTTGTAATTCTAGTCCGGGCCGTTACCGGAGCCGTCTACAGCTCCGACGACGGCCCCATCACCACGACTCGGTATCTCGAGCTCTTAGAGGAAAAAATACCGACGATTCGCTACCGGAGCGGATTGAGGCCGGAGCCAGCGGAATGCACCGTCTGCCTCTCATCAGTCGAGGAAGGAGAAGAGATCAGGAAATTGCAGTGCAAGCACACATTCCACAAGGTTTGCCTCGACCGGTGGCTGCAGCAGGATTACGCCACTTGCCCGCTCTGCCGGAGAACGGTGTTGCCGGAGGAGATCGTGACCAAATACTGGCGCCCGCAAAACCAGGTAGACTATTGGGGGAGTGATGAGGAACTAGTATTCTTGTTGTCTGCCGTTCAAGGTAACAGTTTACATAGTAGTTTCTTGTAAAATTTCTATTAGGTTAGATATGCCCTAATTTTGTATAAACGCATTGGGTATATATTGTTCCTGCCTAATATCGCTGTGTTTCTCTTGAATCTTAATGAAATGAATATATATGTATGTATACTTGCATACGGATGATTGTTATCGTAGTTCTAATTTATATATCTATTTATTTATTGCTGGGTTGTTTTATCTTAGCATCGTAGTTCCTTCTGTGGTGATTTTCTTTTTCAATGGGAGATCACAGAATGTCGGCTAGAATTGCAGAAAAATACTTAAAGTGTTATGGTAGAAATTTTCTACAATTGGTCTAGAATTAGTATGGCTGAAACCAAGGATGGAAGAAGTCTTGAAACCCATTAGCCCTTGTTGTGTAATGGCCCACTGGTAGGAATAAAAAATGTTAAATTTGTTTATTTTTATGCTCTTATAAATGAACCTGTTGCTCTGATATGCTTACCGGAATAGGACCTACCAGAATTGGGTATAGTTTCATTTATTGTTTGGAGATGGAGCTAGGTGGAGAGGTTGAGCGATTTTATTCATTGTTATAGAAACTGATCCAAGGCTTGTAGTCCACTGTTTATCTGTATCAAAATGATAATCTGTGACTCAAATCTAGCCAACTTATTCTGGCAATAGCCTAAGGATGCATTTCTTTCACAGGTTAAGGTTTTGCAGGGCTGGATTGGACTAGAAGGACTATCATAATTATTTTATTTCGCATTTGGCCTGCCATGTATGAATGATAGGATTAGAGGATAGAAGTGAAATTGTCTTTTTTTTTTTCTTTTTTTTTTTTCACTCCTGCTAAAAGACTGTTATGATTATTTTGTTTTGCATTTGGCCTGCCATGTATGACTGAAAGAGTTAGGATAGAAGTGAAATTTTCTTGTTTTCTTCTTTGTTTTTAACACCTGCTAAATGCCTTTGCCTGAGCTGGCCAATGGTGGAGACCGGCCAAATGCCAAGACGCGTGGGCTAAGAACTCTCCTGTAGCTTGTCCATCCCATACTTTGGTTGCATCTAGCATAGGCTATAAGAGTTTAGCCAAGCCTAGCCTCCTTTAGCTTACAAAACAAAAGCACCATGAATTCATCTCCGATGAAGATTCATGTGACCAAACAAACAACTGGGTTTCTTTTAGAACACCATTATGTTAATTCCAATAGAGCAGTCATCTTTGCAAGAAATTGCTTTAGCAGAGCAAGAGCTCACTGGTTTTCAAGTGATTTAGTAGAACATGCATTATAATTTGTACAAAACATGCAGAACGGTGTCTTAATGCATGTAGCTCTACCAAATGAAAGCAGTAATTTCCACCATTTGATTCATGTCATGAGGATATTATATTATTTGCCTTGAATAATTTTATTTTTTTTTTTAAATCTAAAATGGCATTGAGAGTTAAGTAAAAACATTACTCATACCAAGGGCAACCGTAGAGAGTGTTAGTGCTAGAAATCATATCAGTAGAGCTATATTAGGCTTCCCGTTCATACCATGCACACAAATTTTCCTATATTTGTGCGTCAAAAGCAATTTCCTCCCATTTGATCCCTCATCAAAAGGGATCTTATATGTGGATGCATATATGTACCTCGTGTGATTTTATTTTATTTTATTTCCCAAATGGCTCATGGTAAGTACAACAGTATCTGGCGTCTTGGCACTGAATCTACCAAGTATGAAATCATTTAGAGTATCTGTACTGGAAATCATATCACTAAAGATGTATAGAATTTTCCTTCATGCTGCTCTTGAAAATATTTACCTTCGCTTGTCTTTTGCTCTACTGCCAGTGGAGGCTGATGTGTGGGTTTTCCCTTGAATATAACTTGAACCGCGGGCTTGCAAGGAAGATCCACTTCCATATTTGTTATTTTGATATGTTGATGGGTAGTTTCAAGTCCTCCATAAATTACTGGTTTTGCTATACTTTAATGACTGCACATAACCCCTTTAGGCAGAATGTCAGTTTCTAAGAATAGAATGGGTTTTAACATAAAGATTTGATAGCCTAAAAAGAAAAAGCGTGGAATTATCATAACAAAGCAATTGTCAATACAAAAATTTGTATTTATAAATTAGAATACGTAAGGAATGATAATTTCTGCCTCGCAAAAATTTCTCTGGTTTTCTTTCAAAATGTGAAAAGGGTATTCATGGAATTGGGGGCATGTCTGACCATGTCCTCACTCTCTCTTTATCTCTCTCTCTCTCTCTCTCTCTGATCTGGGTTCAAATTTCAAGTCACTCATTGTGTCTCTACAATGTTTGCTGCTCGTCCAACTTCCACAGTATCACTTTTTACCCCTTCTGGTAAAATGCTTCTCATGGGGAGGCATACTTTTTGCTCGACAGCTGCACAAAGTAAAATCACATCAGTAAAGGAGTAATGGTTACTCCTGCAAATTTTTTGGGAGGAGTTAATTAGTGTTTGAATTCTTAAAAAATAATAGAAAATCTAATTTTGTGTGTGTTGTAGCTATTATTAATTCGTTAGCTTATTCAAGTTAGTGCCTCAAATATATGAATATGTAACTCATCAGTAGCCCTACACTTCTCCAATAACTTGCATAAGGGCGTGTATGGTATAGAATTTTCTTTCTAGACAAGATGTTCGATCATATCATGTGCCTTGTGATTTTTCCTAGTGCAAGGACAACCTCGTCTAGGGTCTAGGCACACGACAAGAGGTGGGTGAACCCTCAAGTATGAAACCATTTAAAAAGTGCCAGTGTTGGAAATCATGTGATATGTAAGATTTTCTTACATACTGCCCTTGAAACTATTTGTCTCTGCTCATCTTTCTTTCTACTGTTAATGGGGGTTGATATGTTTGGCGTTTCTCCTTGCATTGTCCGTATGAAGAAGAACCGCTGGCTTGCTAGGAAGGGCCACTTTCATATTTGTTATTTTGATGGGTACCTTTAGTCCTCCGTAAATTATATAATATACTTTTAATTACTGCAATTGGCAATGCAGACACCCTTGCGTAGATGTTTATTTCTAATAACTGAATGGTCATAGCTTCGATTTAGATAGCCTATAAAAGGTAAAAAAAAAAACAAGGAATTATCATGACAAAGCATACGACAGTATAAAAATTTTTATGATCCATAATACAAACTATACGAGGAACTATTACTCTCAATCTTAACATGAAAATGTTTATTTCAAAGAGCCTATATTTCATTCTGAGTTCATTTCTGCCATATTTTTCCTCCATGTTTTTGAAATTTTGGTTTGTCTATTAAACACCGACCCAGAAGATAGTTGATTTGAAATTCTATTATTTGTAGATAGAAAAAATTTTATGATACCCATCTCGAGACAGGCGAGTGCCGTCGTCCAAGGTATTGGATTAAAAATCTAATGAAGACTATGCTATTATAGGAGGCCCATGTGCAGAAGCTCCAAAATTAATCCATAAAACTAACTAGCTAGTAGACCTTTTTTTCTCCACACTTGCTTTTTGACTTGCTTAGAAATGGGTTCATTTCTTAATGTCCAAAGAATCCTGTTGGCAGCAGGGCAGCATCAGACGCTTGCTTGTGTGAATTTTTTTCTCATCCACAAAAATTTCTTTGCCTGGTTTTCTTTCAATATGTAGAAGAAGGGGTCATGGATTTGACACTCCAAAATTAATTACAGGCAATAATTTTGGGAGGAGAAAAGCTCTACGCCGTGTGCTCGCCTTTATTCTCATTAAAGTAGATAGCTATATGCACCTTCACATGACAGTGACATGTCATTACTTATTGCCTAAACATTTTTTCATTGACAGGATCCCTATATATTTGTAAAAAATTTAGACTTAAATTTATATTGAATTTGGAGAAGATATAATAAAATAGTATTAAAATTTGTTCAAATTCTTTCAAATTCAAATTCGATGTCTAAAATTTATACTTGAAAATAGAATAGTGTTCTCAAGAGGCGGTGAATTGAATTAATTAAAAATTTACTTTCTTCTTTTATTATTATTTTTAAAAACTTTTTTTTTATTTTAATTACAACAGCAATTAACCAAATAACAATCACAACTCAAGCACTCAACAAAGTATTTGAAAGATAAACAATCCAATCAATCAACAAAAGTGAAATCGATTGATCAAACACTTGATGCTTTTGGTAATAGCCATGTAATTATATGCAAGCCATGTTTTTATTGTTTGTAATGTACTCTCTTAACCAAGATTTCTGCAAATTAATTAACGTACTCCCTTGTGGGTTTCTGCAAAAGATTAATTAACACGTACGTTCTAGAATTAAGAGTCTTCTCTGAATTCTTACTTAAGCCCTGCAATTAGCAATTTTCACAATATATAGTGCAGAAAATAAAAGTGCAGGGTAAGGAGAAGACACCAAGATTTTACGAGGTTCGGCTTATCCCTAGCCTACGTCCTCGTCTTTGACAAACCATCAAAGGATTCCACTAGCTTAGTTCCTTAACTTACCGGGCGGAACAACACCTTTTACAATCACTCCTTCAAGTAGGCTAGAGTTCACCTCTCTAAACAATATACTCTCATTCGGTCCAACGATTCAACCATTGAACCGTCAATGAATCTACAAAAGAGATTTGAAACAAGATGTACAAGAATTACTCCTAAAAGAGCTGATTAGTACAGTTCAAAACTATATACTTAAATGTAATTCAAAATATGAAATTCATATTGAAGTTTTAAAAGTATTTCACCATATGACTCTTTCAATGGATGAAAGAATTAGTATTTGTAGCACAATGTCAGTAAGTGAGAATCAGCAAAAACTCAGTAAGCTTCGTGTAAATTGAGAGCAAGAGAGAGCCTTTAGAATTTGAAAGCAATTAAGAGAGATTTTAATGCTGAATTCAATTCTTGGTAATTAAATCAATTGAACTTGAGTGTATTTATAGACATAGAAAAGTATCTAACTTGTTCCCCAAGTTTACTTGGAGTAGCGTTCAAGATTTAAATAAGTTTGAGCCTCAAGTAATTGAATTTTTCAAAATATGTCCGTTATGCATTTTAAATTTTGCCGCATGGCAGTGACTGTGAGGTTTCTGTCAGGCGCTTGTCAATGCATTACACATATAAAATACACAGGCAGTAGGGTAGCAGTCGCCTATTAACATAGGATCAGGCGCTTATCACTGAATAACTAAGTTTTTAAATACAAGCAGAAGGATGACAGTTGACTGAGAAAACTCAGTCAGTCGTCTCAAAATACACTGTCAGTCGCTTGTGAAGTGTTATACAGTTGACTGTCATGTTTCTATCTGTTCATTTAAAACTCTTAACATGGCAGTAGACTGACCATGTGCAATTAGTCGCCTATCAAGCAATTTTTTCTTATTTTAAAATATTTTTGTTCTCTCTTTTCTTTGCTTATTCATTCTTGGAATATCAATTTGTTTTTCTTTGAAAAATATGTTCCAAGATTTAAAAACAAGGTTTCTAGGTCTTTTTGCCTAATGAGCTTCAAAATGAAAATTCATACTTAAATTATGTTTGAAGTACTTACAATGTATCTCCTATTGACTCTCTTGACTTTTTATCTCTTTGTTACTGATCCTTGATCTTTTAATCTTTTTTGAACTTTCATTATGGATCATTAATTTGATATGAGCCTTCCATGTACCTTGATCCTTTTAAGCTTTCACGATATGTCATTTTAAGGTCCGAACTTCATTTGATCCTTGATTTTTGACATGAGCTTTTCAGGATTGTCATTTAATCATCTAAAATCCACTTTGCTTCCATTAACTAAAATATCACAACTTTGAAGCAAATTAGATAGCCTTACTTTGTTATCATCAAAATCAAGAGTCGTAAGCCTAATTAGGCCAACAATACTCTTAGACATAGCATGAGTGCAAAGGACAGTTCTCTTCAAAGACATTTTTACGACCACATGCTTATTGAGAGGATCGGAACACTTGGTGAAATCACAATGATATAATTTACTATTGACTGCCTAATCACCCTTGATAAACAGATGTCGAGTCAAGGACAGTTCTCCACACTACTACCAAGGAAAAAATTCCTACACTTTTAAACAACTGTTTAAATTTAACTGCATCTCATAAAAAATCAAAAATTATGTAACCAATTAAACCTAAAAATTGTAATGATAAATTTAAAATTTTATAAATATAGTTAAAAGGCATATAAAGGTAGGAATACAAAAATTTTATACTTTATAAAATTACATAAAATAATTTATCAAGCCAATAAGAATCAAATATAAAGCCTATATAAGACAACATATTAGATGAAATTTTTAATTCAAAAACTAGAAAAATACATACTTTTTTTTAAACATGCATGAATATCATCAATATTTGTAATTTTGAGATTTTTAAAATTCTTATATTGCCAATTTCATATGCCCTTTTAATTTTATCCTAGGCATTTAAATCATCATTGCAATGTGCAAGTTCAATTGTTGATATTTTGAAATTTTAGACTTCTTAAGGATGTAATTGAATCCAAAGTGTTTTTTGTGTAGTAATGTGCAAAGTTTTTAGAAATATTTTTTGGGTTCAATAAAAAATTAACATAGTCTGATAATCTATTTTTCTTCTGTACCTTTTTTGGTTTCTTCCAAAGCTCTAAACTAAAAGCTTCATCACAAAACTCTCAATCATTAAAATATCTCCTAATTATATATTTTTTTTTTTTTCTAGTTTAGAATTTTTTGCACATCCAATTTTGGGTATTTGTGGATGTGCTTTTGTAAGGAATTAGCTTATTTAAGCACAATGTAGCAACGAGTTACATATAAAACTGTCGACACAATTAATTAATATCTAATAACCAAAGTGCAGTTTTGGTGATACTCTAACAATCACCCAAATTATTATACTTGATTTCCATTGTAACCTTTGGAAGGGAGTTTTATTGTAAATTTCCTATTTTATTTGTTTTTAGGATTATCTCTCTTATGTAGACACCTTATTTTTTTCGGGACCAATATAACATAATTGTACAAATTTTATTCTAATAAAGTGAAGAAAGTACAAAAAAAGAAAAAAAATTAAAATACAGAATTGAATTTCACATTAAAAGCAAAAACAGAAACAGAAATAAAGAGGGGAGTCTGAGTTCTTCAATTCTCCATGCTGACACCTACATACACACGCGCGCATAAAAGAGAAAGTCGTTGGGAAATCAGCAATAAAGTTAATTGATCCATTTTTAATTTGATTGATTAGTTTAAATGTTGATTTATCAATCAAATTCAATGTTGATCAATGCTCTCAAGCCTATAAATAGAGGCTTTCTGAGAGGGATAGGACACAAAAGCAAAGAGAGAAATCATATAGGCAATTGTGAGAAAATCAGAGAGTTCTTATCAAGGGTGAGCTATAGAGCTTGGGAATTGGAGATATTGTGGAAGAAAATGAAGAATTCAAAGGAGCTTAGATAGAAATTAGTTGGAGTTCGAAAGTTAGAATTTGGGGTTTGAGGATTGCAGACAGAATCAAAGAGAAATTGAACGATTGGCATTAAAATTAAAGACCGAAGGATTTGAAGACTAAGGTTGGTTTCGTTTTAATTTTTGTGCTTAATTTTGCTTTTAAATTGTACAAATTTTTGAAGATCCAGTGATCTGAAATTTAAAATTTTATTCTGAAATCAACCAGTTATTTTGACCCATTAATCTAAGATTTGACCCCATACTTTGACCCACTAACCTAGATCTGATCCATTATTTAAATCAAACTCGTAGACCCAAGATCTGACCCGTTGACCCATAACCCATGACCCAATATTGGGATTTTCGACCTAAAAGGCCCATACCCAAGTCCAATTTGGACCTGTGTCCATTAACCGTTAACCCAACATTTAGCCCAAACCCAAATTGAATTGTGTCTAACCCAAGTAATTTTTCGTTGGCCTAATACCCAAACCAAGTCCAAACCCAATGCCCAGACTGAAAGCTGTTCAGCCCAATTTAATTGCATCAAGTTAATTCAAGCTCAAAAATCCAATTGACTCACTATTTGTTTAACAAGAAATTTTGAAAAAGTTTCCCGAGAAAATTTGAACAAAACCAGAAAATTAAGAAAAAGAATAGAAAATGGAAAAACTTACTTGCAATAGTGAGATCTACAGGGAAAAAAAAAAAGGAAGAGTGAAAGAGAGATTTTGCCAGAGAATAAGAGAGCAACGAGGAGAAAGAAAGAGATCCACAAAGAGGAAGAAGTGAGAGAAAGAAAAAAATAAACAAAAGAAGAGAAATCAAATAGAAAGAGCGAGAGAGGTTCTACCAGAGAATAGGAAAGTGAGAAAGAACAAAGAAGAAGAAGAGGAAGAAGAAGAAGAAGAAGAAGAAGAAGAAATGGGAACCAGAGAGAAGGACGTGTAACGTCCCAACCTGGGTCTGTCAGGGAGCACTGCGTCTCTCCTCCTCCACTTGGACCAGACAACAGGGGGGCGAGCCTTATCAGACTAATGACTAACCCCACAAACCAACACGTGTCCTTTTCAGTATGTTTTGTCCTCACTCACACACTTCCTGAGAAAACTTCCTAGGTGGTCACCCATCCCAAGATTGCTCTAAGCCAAGCACGCTTAACTATGGAGTTCTTATGAGAAGACTCCCAAAAGAAAAGGTGCACTTTGTTGATATGGGTAATAACATCTAATCTTTTAAGCCTTTCATCCATAGGGTATCACAGAGCGAGGTTCTACGAGAGAATAAAAAAGAGAAAAAAGAATAGAGAAGAAGAAAAAGAAGAAAGGGAAAAGAGAAAGGAAAAGAAAGAAGAGAGAGAGTCTACGAAAGAAAGAAAAAAGAGAAAAGATATGGAAGGAAAAGAAAGAGGAGAGAGAAAAGGGTATTTTTATATGCGAGATAATGGGACACGTGTCACCGCCCGTGTAGTGACACGTGGCATAACTAGAGCCATACATTTAAGGGGTGACATGGAGTAATCCTGATTGTTTGACCTGTATTTTCTTTGGACGACCAGATTACTACCACGTCAACAATCCATGTCAAATGTTGGCAGCCACTCAAGATCTGTCACGTGGCAAGCAACATCATGTTGACATCACCCTACTGTAATTTTTTTTTTTTTTTTTAAAGGTAAAATCAAAAGGCCGCCACATAGCAGGTACATCATGCTAACATCACCTTGTTATATTTATTTAAAATAAAATAAAATAAAGTAAGTGAGCCACGGGTCACCACTGTGGGTGGACACGTGACCCACCAAGCCCAACCAGATTGAACCTAGTTCAAACTGGTTGAACCGGTCTCTATCATACATCTTCTTACCATTTCATATTATGCTAAATCACCTATATAGTCAGATTTTGGAAAAAAGAGGGTAAAAAAGCTCAAGATGATAGGGTTTTGTCTTTGTTAGCCTGAGTGGCTACATGATCCTAGTTGTCGTGTTTTAATGATAATAACCCATTAGTGGTTTTAAGTTAAACTAATATTTGCATATCAAGTTAGTAAAGGTATGACATGAAGGTATATGATTAAATGCAAAGATCGAGTGGACATTCAAAAATGAAGATCAAAGTGGACACTCACTCGGAAGAACTCAAGCACATCCAATGAAGAACATGTAGAAACATATGTATAATGGTGAGTGTTTGAGGTAATGTTTATTGTAACTCTCGTAGTATTGTTTCACGCACGTTTATTGAGTAAGAGTTAAGCAAATGCATTGCATATTAGTTAATAAAGTATTTAGGATATCATCAAATCATAAGTTTTATACTCATGAGTTTTCAAAGAACAAAATAGAGAGTTTTATGAAAATATCCTATACTGACTATGTTTTCATAAGGGACAAGTTTTAAACAATCTTAGTGTCTTAATCTTTTATAGACTTGGTCACAGTTGGGTTAAAACCATAATTAAGCACGTTAAAATCAAGTTAATGAAGAAACAGGGCAAACCGTCGACAATTTGGCCCAGGTGCTTCGACGATTTCTGGAAGAGAGTTAAACGAAATTTGAACTTAATGAAACCGTCCACAATTTGAGCAAATCGTCCACAGTTTTGAGGAAACCGTCAACAGTTTGGGGAATCTGTTGATGGTTTACGTCGAGATTCCAAATCCAAAGGCTAGTTTTCAAAGTGTTTAATTATTTTATAAGCCCAACAGCCATAAAACAGCTAGTAGTTTAATTTTCCTATAAATACAAGGCCAAAGACTTGTTTAAAGATTGATCTTACTTATTAATATCTTTTGAATATCATTCACAAGCACTTTGCATATAGTTTATCATCTCAAGTGTTCAATATCTCTCTTGCTCTTTAACCTCATTGTGATTCATCACTTTAAGAGAGTTGTGTGAGGTTTTTATTGTATCAAATATCAGCTCATTCAAAGAGCATTGTTTTTTTAATTCATATTCATCTTGTAAGGGTTCTTTGTGAACCAAGTGTTACAGGAATCGGTTCCCTTGTTTAGGCTCTGTGTGAGTAAAAGAGATTTGTTCCCTTGTGAAGGTTCTAGGTGAGCATTAAGGGATTGGTTCCCTTGTTTAGGCTCTATGTGAGCAAAAGGGATTTGTTCCCATGTGAAGGCTCATGGTGAGCGTTAAGGGATTTGTTCCCTTGTGGTGTAAAGGCTTCTCCGTCCTTTAAGGAGATCATGATAGTGGATTGAGAATCCTTGAGTGTGACTTAAGGCGTGGACGTAGGCAAGGGGCTGAACCACTTTAATATTGTTTGTTGAAGCTTTTCTTCCCTACTCTTTAATTTATGTCTTGTGCATGATTTACTTTGTATATGTTGTAATATAATCATTTGTATCTTGCCAAGATTTCTTTTTTTGTAGAGAAAAGTAAAAATACACAAAATAGTTTATTCACCCCCCCCCCCCCCCTTTGTAGACTCAACTATAGGGTCAACAATCTTGATTCGCATGCTTAAAGTAAAAATCACTGTCAGATTTTTTCTTACCATTTTGGATTGCGTTGACTCACCCAGTGTTGTTAGATTTGCAAAAAGAGGACAAAAAAGTCTTAAAATAATAGAGGTTGTCTCTATTCATGTTCACAAGGTCAAATCGCTACCCGACCCCACCTTACCATTTTGGATCGTCCCGAAGAACTCGATACAATTAAAAATGGTAAAAACAAAGCAAAAGAGGTGAAACAAAAAGTAAAAGGTAAAAAAAAAAAAAATCAAAAAAGGTTTGTCAATCTCCGTTTTAGGCATTCGGTCTAAGTGGGTATCGATATTGAGAAGAAATCTATTTGAATTTTATTTTGCCTACTCTTGAAAGTTATTAAGTGTTCTTCTCTTTTTATAAAGCAACACGACAAAATCTAAAATTTTATCATTGCCTCATTTTTATCTCCATATCCATATCCTCCACATATCCTCTCATTACCTATATTATCCTTTCTAATCTTCAAATCAACTCCTATGAATATCTTTTCAAATATTGGTGTCCCTTGTAAAATACTATCCATATTTTCCCAAAATTATTTTTTAATATTTTCTACTAAGCCTTTCTGGGGGAGTGTATGCACTAATGAAATTTATTATCTTTAGGCCTAAATCTATCTTGATTTTACTTATTATGTTTCCTATTTTTAACGTCTACTACATTATCTTTTAGGTATTTTCTATAATAATTTCTACCCTTTTTTATGTTTCTCTTTTCTAGTGTACCAAAGTTTAAATCTTGATTTTTCAATTTCTCTAACTTTCTCCCCTACCCTCTCATCTTTTAAAGGTAAATTAAATTAATTTTCCTTCTAAACATTGTTTCCACTATTTTTATACTTTTGCTTGTAAGTATTTCTATATTCCAAGTTGCTAATCTAATCTTAGTTTTATGTGCTAACAATGTAGCCCTTTCCCTTAGAGATTGACCCATTCTATCCCCTTGACTCGGGTGGAATTTGTAAGGATTCATGATATAGATCTGACAATTCTTATGTGAGTTGTCAGCTATTGAACGCAACTCTACTCCTTTGCCTAGGTTTGGAACCAATTGTGTATACAAAGATATTTTGTGTTACACAACCAAGTGCAAGTTTGATTTTTTTTTTTTTTTATGCAAACTCATTTCACATAGACAATATAGTTAGAACTAAAAACCCACACACCTACCATAAGCAATCTAAACATAAGAAAATTAATCTACCAAAAAAAAAAATACTTTTGAAAAGTTTTTATAAATTAAGATTTGCAAAAAGAAAACGCAAAAAAAAAAAAAAAAAATAGCATATGTTAAGCCTACAAATCAAAAACACAATATCTAGATGCATATGCTAAGTCTCCAAAACAAAAACATGAAATCTACTCTATTATCCAACAATTAAGGGGAGGGGGAGAGGAATTCAAGAAAGGAGAAGATCTTACCGGCTGCTAAAAATGGCAAGGTTGAATCCTAGGGAAAAGTTTGGTGTCCCAATAAATAAGAGCAAATGAATACCGAATAAAAACAAGCAGTAAATACCCTTTGACGATGAAAAATTAATGCGAATAATGAAATCAATAGAATATGAAAATCTACCAATTAATAGCAATTAACACTATTTCTACACATGATTGGCATCCATGATGGGAGAGTTAAGTCAACATACTAAATTCTATGTATACATCGTCGAGTGATGAGCATCCTTGGTAGAATCACTTATATGAATAATTAAATTGTCATCATTAATTAATTATGACATAAAAAATAAAAAATATCTTAGCCATCTAATGGCCTTTAGGGCATAAAAGTAACCCTTGGTAATAATTGTGAATATACTTGTTGAAACAACTAAGAAGACAGTACAATATTAGGCAATGTGAAACACATAAAGAAAAAACATTATTAGTCAATGTAAGGTATATTCTAGTATTAAACTCTACCAAATACAATGCATTCTATGTATTGGCTTCATATAATTGCTATTATCATTTTCGTCGATGATACACAGATGGTGTGATTATGAAGGAAGCATACATTCATACTTTGATTATAAATTGGACAAAGCATTTTGTTTCACATACTGCAATGACATAGTAACCTCCTTCCATTTATATCTAATTTAATATGAATTGGTAATTTTTCCAAAAGGGTTGCTTGATCAATTTCTCCATTTTTTAGGACAAGATCCACCAATCCATCTTCATACTTGAACTCGCTACTTATATATAGTTTAAGATGAGTTGAAAATATTTCCAAAACGGGGTTGCATGATTAATTTCTGCATTTGTAAGGATGAGCTCCACCAATTTTCCTTTAAATTTGAACTCACCACCTAGGGCTAATAGCATGCTTATCACCCTAGTGATTAATAAAATTTAACGCCCTTGTCAAATGCTTTGACATCTATAGATCAAATTAAAAATGACACAAAATGAGTAAAAGAGCAACTACAAGAATAGTAAAAGTCAAAAGCAATATAAAGCTCAACTTAGTAAGGTAGAGTAGTTAAAAGGTTCAAGTCATAATAAGATAGTCTTAAGAGGTCAACTTAGTACGGTGGAGTAGTAGAAGGTTCAAGAGTTATAGTAAGGTTAAAAGGCCTATTACATCAAGTACTTGTCATAACATAGTGTCATAAATGTTTCATGACTGACCTTCTGTACTATGCTTCAATTTATGCAATAGCTTTTTGTATCATAAAAATTATACAAATACAGCCCACAAACATTAATTTAGTTTCTAAATACCTTATGCATTGGTATTCATCACAACTTTTGCACTTAACTTGCATATTAAAAGCAATGTGTATCACGAAAATGAATACTCACCATTTAATATATGTTAACAATGTGCCATTTCTGGCCAAGGGTATCATGTATGAATCTTCTTTTCTTTTTCTCTACCCATTGGATAACAATTATGCCTAGGCTACACATGGGTAGGCAGCTTGTTTCGCAAATAGAGGAGTCTAGAAAGAAAAATTCTAGTTTGAAGAAGTAGCATTAATACAAAATCTTGTTTAATCTTATTGTAATTCTTTCACATAGTTGTTAGTCTTAAGGTTCTATGGCCTAATTTTGATGATAACAAACTATTTAAGAACTAAGTACTTTGAGCTTAAGTGTGATGCATAGGTTGTTAACAAATTCAAGCTTGAAGGATGCGAGGACTTTGAAATAGGAACAGCTTGAAGAATATTCAATACCCTATTCATTTTGTATTTGATTGTATTTTCTAAGTTGTATTATTTGTACTTTAAATAAAATGAATAATCATGGCACAAAAGTAACTAAATCAGTATAAATGAGAAGGGAGGAGACTATTCCAGGCTTGCAGCTTAGGATAGTTGATCAAGCCTTACAGGTTGATTAACCAATCTTAGCATAATAGGCTAGGTTGTGGAGACCTGAAGATTTCCCTCAATTTCTTTGATACCACTTGTAATAACCTGAATATTTCATATTATAATAAATACTAATACAGACAACGGAAGACCTTAAATGCAAATTACCAGAGTACTAAACTGTCTCAATATAATAAAATCAATCCCATTATTATAATAAATATTTTAACTCATTATCTCATAAATAAAATAATACAATTCTAAACACGACCTTCTATCCCACCCATGCTTCACTGTGCTACTTTGATCACTGTTATACTCCATATGGCATCTCAAAAATATTGGATAATCATAGCGTGATACACCTCTCAGTAAGACAAAATAGATTATTATCAGTGTGTGACAACATAAGTTCTGTGTAAACAAAATATAACCATTAATCTAGTTTTAAATAAATCTGCATTTATAACTATAACTCTCACCCGTTATTAAAAATACAAATTTTCCTTTATATCTGCAAATATGAGTAAAAGAACCCCCCTCCCCTGCATGGATAAACGACATGTATAACCCCCATGACGGGTTGTGCAGCTTGAAGGCTGCGCTTAACATCTGGTCGACCGACAAATGCTAAGTCAAAGTAACTCATTTGTTAGTCCGATTTGCCTATCGAACCTATCCGAATACCACGAACGTACTCAACCCCTTTTGCTAGCCAAATCGACTTTTTATACCAACACTTTTCAAATAGTGTGGCTGCACTGATATCTCTTCCTATAACTACGATACTGTGCTCTCAACATAACTAGTCCATTAGAGTTTTTAAACCATATAATGCAATTTATATAATGTTATATAATAACAATATACCAACCTCCTCATAACCTACCAACGTTATATTGCAATATACATAATAATATATAATAACAATATAATAACCTTCTCATATCCTTCCAACATTATATTGAAATTTATATAATATACAATATAATTCTCAACAATCACATGATCTATAAATCTCCGTTAATTTTCACAATTTTAGATTTATTCTCAACATTTCATGATTTTAGTATAAATTAACAACTCACTAGGAAACCACAACCCAGTATAAATTCACAACTCAGTATAAATTCACCACTCAGTATAAAATCAAAATTTCACTATGTATATTCATAACTCAATATAAAATCCATATTCCAGTATAAAATCACAATTTCCCTGTATAATACCATAAAAGGGATTCCCAATTAATTTAATTTTGCAATTAAAACAAATTATTCTCATGCCACATAATTTAAATGCTTATACCATAATATAATAAATTGCCCGGAAAAATATATTTTTCAAAAAACAACGGTTTGATCTTTTCCATAATTTTTATTTAATTCAAAATATACACTTTTCAAGAAAATGGGAGATGATTACCCTACTCACTTGTTTTTCCCCAAATACATATAATATGCCTAAATAATTCAGAAAAGTCATATATAGTATTTTGGTATCCAAATTCTCAATTTAATCAATTCAATTTTGCAAATAACTGACATAATCTATTCCCCTTACCTTAACCTTGGAGTGGTGCCTACGATGTCCCAATGACAAATCCACTCCGGTTAAAATGTTCAGGAGTAGAGTTAGGACCCAGATATGGTGTTCGCTTTTCGATTTGGCCGAGAAATGGCCAAGAAATTGAAGAGAGAGAGAGCTTGAGGAGAGAAAGTGGCGAAAGAACAGGGAGAGAGAAAGACAACCCTAGGGGGGTCAAATTGCTTCTTCAATGTTAAGAAGTCTCAAGCTCCTTTACATATATATATATATACATATATATATATATTCATTACTTATAATAATTATAATATTATATTTTGAATTACACTTACTCACATATTATTTTCGGGGTCGTTACATTTTCCCCAACTTATAAAAATTTTGTCCTCGAAATTTGTTACATATAACTTTGAATAAAATTCTTTTGAATCAATACACATTCCAATCCATTCAATGAAGCTTCTATAAATACAACATAATGATCCTCAACTTCCCCCTTTTCTCGTTGGTTGAACTCTTTTTAATGAACCCAAAAGAAAGGCTTCTCTTCTAATTAACAATGTTTCAACCTATAGAACAATACTCATTCAAAACCACCGAAATTTCCACTTTATCTTCCACCGTTCACTAAATTTAAACAACTGGATAAGACTTCCTTCCAACCTCAAAATAATTGTTTTGTGAATTAAGGCACAACTACACTCGTCTTCTCCAAACCCACCATCTCCTACTACTCTTGCAAGAACATTTGCTATTCATTTGTAAACCCAACTCTATAAGCTTACCATTCTAAATTTCTTTTGTCCCCATTCAAGTCTTTATCTCGCTAACTTTTGCAATGAGTACTTTTCTTAAATTTTCAAAAGCGAATGCAAACATTCTCAAATCCATCTAACCACCAAATAAGGAAATCTAACTCCATTAACTACAAATTTGGGTTTTCTCCTCCAAGTAACCAAAACATCCCATCTAAACTTTTCCACTTACAATTTGAAGGGTTCTCTTTCAATCTAACACTATTTTGTGGAAGTTTCGCTTCCATATTATATATGTGTGCTCATTTATTTGAATTCAAATTCCACACATTAAAGATCTTTGATAGTTTCCAACTAAATTTTTCCTTAACTCATCAACTTAATATATTAGATTATCTTACTAAACATGTGCCAGAATTGTAACTTTCAAATCTGAGATGACTAGCCCAACTGATCATGGGATGAGTTTTAAGACATCTCATGCATCGTAGTCTCTTTTACATGTTGATATTCCCTTGGGTGTTGCATACATTTCTATGGGCTAGTAATATGATTTCTTATTGCAGGATCTTCTCACACTCACCTAAATTAATTATTTTTTATATCCTTTTTGTGTGTGGCACCATTTAATTTAAATTCATCCTATTATTGTTGCCTCATTTTCTTTAACCAATTTAAAAAGATCCTCACTCTTTGAAATTCTAAATTCATTGGATACTTGACTCATGAACTGTAAAAACATTTTCCATTCCTCTTTTGCTCGAACAAATACGTGACATTTTTTTTTTTTTTTTTTTTGCAAACTGAAATTGAATTTTGACCCTATACTTTCCTTAGAAAGTGACCCAAAGACCCATGGCTGACTTATGGAAATATGGAAAGATTGACTATTTTCTTTAAACACAAGAAACACGAGAGGGAATAACATACACCAAAGAACTATAACCTTTGATAAAACCTTAGGATAACTAGTATCCCCAAGAACTTTACCATTAAAGAATCCTTGGGATTTCTAAGCATCTAAATCCGATGGTAGCCACTAACATTCTTTTAGTTGCTCTTACATCCATGCACACTAAATTATAAGGAAATCATAGAGAACTAGGAGTACACCCTAATGTGTAAAGGTGAGCACATTCCCAAAATGCACAAAACTCTATTTCAAACATTCCAGTATTGCATATGGTAGCTCATTCCCTACAGTGCCTATTTACACAAGACAAGATCATAGTGTAGCATTCCTAGAGAAAAACGTCAACGGTTTGCCGTGACTTTTTCGAAACTGTCGGCTGTTCTAGAAAAAGTCATAGAAAACCCCCGATGAATTTCTGCTTTCGACTACGAGATAAACTCCAAAATTTCAATTGCTTGCTGTATTTTACTCCACTACGCATCATACATTTGATCGCTCTTACCACACCTAGCCTACCCATTCCTATCCTCATCCTACTTCATATCTATACTCTGGTAATAATCATCACTTCTGCAGAATCAGTATCCTAAGCTCTGATACCAACTGTAGAGACTCGAAAAAATTTGCTCAATTTCTCAAATACCACTTGTAATAACCTGAATATTTCATATTATAATAAACAATGATATAGACAGCGGAAGACCTTAAATGCAAATTACCAGAGTACTAAACTATCTCAATATAATAATATCAATCTCATTATCACAATAATCATTTTAACTCATTATCATATAAATAAAATAATAGAATTCTAAACACATCCTTCTATCCCACCCATGCTTCACTGCGCTACTTTAATCATTGTTATACTCCATATGGCATCTGAAAAATATTGGATAATCATGGGGTGAGACACCTCTTAGTAAGACGGAATAGATTATTATCAGTGTGTGACAACATGAGTTCTGTGTAAACAAAATATAACCATTAATCTAATTTTAAATAAATTTGCATTTATAACTATAACTCACACCCATTATTAAAAATGCAAATTTTCCTTTATATTTGCAAATATGAGTAAAAGAACCTCCCTGCATGGATAAACAATATGTATAATCCCCACAACGGGTTGTGCAATCCAAAGGCTAGACTTAGCTTTTATCAGCCAACCAATGCTAAGTCAAAGTAACTCATCTGTTAGTCTGATTTACCCACCGAACCTGTCTGTATACCAGGAACGTACTCAACCTCTTTCGCTGGCTAAATTGACTTTCTATACCAACACTTTCCAAATAGTGTGGCTGCACTGAAATCTCTTCTTATAGCTATGGTAACGTACTCTTTACATAACTAGTCCATCAGGATTCTTAAACCATATAATGTAATTTATATAATATTATATAATAACAATATACCAACCTCCTCATAACCTGCCAACGTTATTTTGTAATTTACATAATATTATATAATAACAGTATAATAACCTCCTCATATCCTGTCAACGTTATATTGAAATTTATATAATATACAATATAATTCTCAACAATCACGTGATCTGTAAATCTCCGTGAATTTTCACAATTTCTGCTTTATTCTTAACATTTCAGGATTTCAGTGTAAATTCACAACTCGGTTGGAAACCACAACCTTGTATAAATTCACAACTCAATATAAATTCACCACTCAGTATAAAATCACAATTTCACTATGTATATTCATAACTCAATATAAAATCCATATTCCAGTATATAAAATCACAATTTCCCTGTATAATATCATAAAAGGGATTCCCAGCCGATTTAATTCTACAATCAAAACAAATTATTCTCATGCCACACAATTTAAATACTTATACCATAATATAATAAACTGCCCGAGAAAATATGTTTTTCAGAAAACAACAATCTTATCATCTCTATAATTTTTATTTATTCACAACATACACTTTTCAGGAAAATGGGAGATGTTTACCCTACTCACTTGGTTTTCTCCAAATACATATATAATAACCAAAAATCATCGTTTCTATATGCCCAAGTAATTCAGAAAAATCATATATAGTATTTCAGTATCCAAATTCTTAATTTAATGGATTCAATTTTGCAAATAACTAATATAATCTATTCCCCTTATCTTAGCCTTGGAGTGGTGCCTACAACATCCCAGCGACAAATCCACTCTAGTTAAAATGTTCAAGAGTAGAGTTAGGGCCCAGACATGGTGTTCGTTTTTCGATTTGGCCGAGAAATGGCCAAGAAATTGGAGAGAGAGAGAGAGAGAGAGAGAGAGAGAGAGAGAGAGGGCGAGAGAGAGAGCTTGAGGAGAGAGAGTGGCGAAAGAACAGGGGGAGAGAGATGACTCTAGCGGGGGTCAAATTGTTTCTTCTATGTTAAGAAGTCTCAGGCTCCTTTAAATATATTTACATTAGTTATAATAATTATAATATTATATTTTGAATTAAACTTACATAATATTTTTGAGGTCGTTACATTCTCTCCTCCTTATAAAAATTGTGTACTCGAAATTTGTTACATATAACTTTGAATAAAATCCTTTTGCATCAATACACATGCCAATCCATTCAGTGAAACTTCAATAAATACAACATAAGGATCCTAAACTACCCTTTTCTCATTGGTTGACCTCTTTTGAATGAATCCAAAAGAAAGGCTTCTCTTCTAATTAATAATGTTTCAGCCTATAGAACGATACTCATTCAGAACCACCGAAATTTCCACTTTATCTTCCACCGTTCACTAAATTTAAACAACTGGATAGGACCTCCTTCCAACCTCAAAATAATTGTTTTGCGAATTAAGGAACA
The DNA here is from genome assembly GCF_029873635.1 of Malania oleifera. Taxonomy (NCBI): domain Eukaryota; kingdom Viridiplantae; phylum Streptophyta; class Magnoliopsida; order Santalales; family Ximeniaceae; genus Malania; species Malania oleifera. Next base: position 14,234,767 of record NC_080423.1, read on the forward strand.
ACTACACTCGTCTTCTCCAAACCCACCATCTCCTACTACTCTTGCAAGAACCATTGCTATTCATTTGTAAACCCAACTCTATAAGCTTACCATTCTAAATTTCTTTTGTCCCCATTCAAGTCTTTATCTCGCTAACTTTTGCAATGATTTCTTAAATTTTCAAAACCAAAGGCAAACACTCTCAAATCCATCTAACCACCAAATAAGGGAATCTAACTCCATTAACTGAAAATTTGGGTTTTCTCCTCCAAGTAACCAAAACATCCCATCTAAACTTTTCCACTTGCAATTTGAAGGGTTCTCTTTCAATCTAACACTATTTTGTGGAAGTTTCACTTCCATACTATATATGTGTGCTCATTTATTTGAATTCAAATTCCACACATTAAAGATCTTTGATAGTTTCCAACTAATTTTTTCCTTAACTCATCAACTTAATATACTAGATTATCTTACTAAACATGTGCCAGAATTGTAACTTCCAAATCTGAGATGACTAGCCCTACTGATCATGGGACAAGTTTTAAGACACCTTATGCATCGTAGTCTCTTTTATATGTTGATATTCCCTTGGGTGTTGCATACATTTCTATAGGCTAGTAATATGATTTCTTATTGCAAGATCTTCTCACACTCACCTGAATTAATTATTTTTCATATCCTTTTGTGTGGGGCCTCATTTAATTTAAATTCATCCTATTATTGTTGCCTCATTTTCTTTAACCAATTGAAAAAGATCCTCACTCTTCGAAATTATTTATTCATTGGATACTTGACTCATGGACTGTAAAAATATTTTCCATTTCTCTTTTGCTCGAACAAAATCTACATTTACTTCCGTGACATTTTTATTGCAGACTGAAATTGGATTTTGACCCTATACTTTCTTTAGAAAGTGACCCAAAGACCCATGGCTGACTTATGAAAATATGGAAAGATTGAATATTTTCTTTAAGCACAAGAAAACACCAAAGAACTATAACTTTTCATAAAGCCTTAGGATAACCAGTATCCCCAAGAACTTTACCATTAAAGAATCCTTGGGATTTCTAAACACCTAAATCCGAAGGTAGCCACTCACATTCTTTTGGTTGCTCTCAAATTCATGCACACTAAATTATAAGGAAATCATAGAGAACTAGGAGTACACCGTAATGTGTAAAGGTGTGCACATTCCCAAAATGCACAAAATTCTATTTCAAATATTCAAGTATTGCAAATGGTAGCTCATTCCCTGCAATGACTATTTACACAAGACAAGATCATAGTGCAGCATTTCGGGAGAAAAACATCAATGGTTTGCCGTGACTTTCTCGGAACTATCGGCTGTTTCAGAAAAAGTCATAGAAAACCCTCGATGAATTTCTGCTTTCGGCTGTGAGACAAACTCCAAATTTTCAATTGCTTGCCGTATTTTACTCCGCTATGCATCCTATATCTGATCGCTCTTACCACATCTAGCCTACCCATTCCTATCCTTATCCTACTTCATACCTATACTCTAGCAATAATCATCCCTTCCATAGAACCAGTATTCTAAGCTCTGATACCAATTGTAGAGACCCGAAAAATTTTACTCAATTTCTTGGATACCACTTGTAATAACCTGAATATTTCATATTATAATAAACACTAATATTGGATAGCGAAAGATCTTAAATGTAAATTATCAGAGTATTAAACTATCTTGATGTAACAATATCAATCCCATTATTATAATAAATATCTGAACTCATTATCACATAAATTAAATAATAAAATTCTAAACACGAACTTCTATCCCACCCACGCTTCACTGCGCTACTCTGATCACTGTTATAATTCATATGTCATCTGAAAAATATTGGATAATCATAGGGTGAGACACCTCTCAGTAAGACGGAATAGATTATTATCAGTGTGTGACAACATGTGTTCTGTATAGACAAAATATAACCTTTAATCTAATTTTAAATAAATCTACATTTATAACTATAACTCACACCCATTATTAAAAATACAAACTTTCCTTTATATTTGCAAATATAAGTAAACGAACTTCCTTGCATGGATAAACGACATGTAAAACCCCCATGACGGGTTGTGCAGCTCAAAGGCTGGACTTAGCATCTGGCCGGCTGATCAATGATAAGTAAAAGTAACTCATCTGTTAGTTTGATTTGCCTATTGAACCTGTCCATATACCACGAATGTACTCAACCCCTTTTGCTAGCCAAATCAACTTTCTATACCAACACTTTCCGAATAGTGTGGCTGCACTGATATCTCTTCCTATAGCTATGGTACCGTGCTCTAAACACAACTAGTCTATCAGGGTTCTTAAATCATATAATGCAATTTATATAATATTATATAACAACAATACACTGATCTCCTCATAACCTGCCAATGTTATATTGCAATTTACATAATATTATATAATAACAATAAAACGACCTCCTCATATCTTGCAAACGTTATATTGAAATTTATATAATATGCAATATAATTCTCAACAATCACGTGATCTGTAAATCTCCCTGAATTTTCACAATTTCTGCTTTATTCTCAACATTTCAGGATTTCAGTATAAATTCACAACTTAGTAGGAAACCACAACCCAATATAAATTCAAAAATCAGTATAAATTCACCACTCAATATAAAATCACAATTTCACTATGTATATTCATAACTCAATATGAAATCCACATTCTAGTATAAAATCACAATTTCCCTATATAATATCATAAAAGGGATTCCCAACCAATTTAATTCTACAATTAAAACAAATTATTCTCATGCCAAGCAATTTAAATGCTTATACCATAATATAATAAATTGCCTAAGAAAATATATTTTTCAGAAAACAATGATCTGATCATCTCCATAGTTTTTATTTAATTCACAATATACACTTTTCAGGAAAATGGGAGATGATTACCCTACTCACATGGTTTTCCCCAAATACATATTTAATAACTAAAAATCATCGTTTATGTATGCCTGAATAATTTAGAAAAATCATATATAGTATTTCGATTTCAAAATTCTCAATTTAATCGGTTCAGTTTTGCAAATAACTGACATAATCTATTCCCCTTACCTTAACCTTGGAGTGGTGCCTACGACATCTCAATGACAAATCCACTCCGATTAAAATGTTCAGGAGCGGTGTTAAGACCCGAATATGGTGTTCGTTTTTCGATTTGGCCGAGAAATGGCCAACAAATTGAAGAGAGAGAGAGAGAGAGAGAGAGAGAGAGAGAGAGAGAGAGAGAGAGAGAGATAAAGCCGTCTTTGGGGGGGAGGGGGTCAAATTGATTCTTCAATGTTAAGAAGTCTCAGACTCTTTTACATATATATACATAACTTATAATAATTATAATATTATATTAATATGATTATATATATATATATATATATATATATCTTATTCCAATAAGTTTTTATTATTATTATAATACTATTCATTTTATTTGTTTATTTAATTAATTAAATCAGTATAATATTAATATAATTTTAATTTTAATTATATTATTATTATTATTATTTTGAATTACACTTACTCACATATTATTTTTGTAGTCATTACATAGGTAGTCTACCGCCCCTCTTGGGTTTGATGACCAGCATAGGTAGTATGCTTGAAGCGGTTAAGCAACCTAAAGGGGCAATCGATCGATTCACCTTTTCAAGGACTTCAACTGCCAAATTTTTACTCTTAACGACTACTGTTAGGTTCACCGACCCTTGTAAGCAGTTGACAAGCTTGATTAGAAATCTGCCCCCAATAAGCATAAATGGCCAGTTTGACCTTATTTTTCATATAAATATGCTTTATAGAGCCTAATGTAAAATAAATAAGCATTTTACACTGATATTTCAAAGTCTTAAAATCTCTCTCTCTCAAAAACTTTATTGTGCTCTAATTTCTCATTTTCGAAGATCATTTCAAAAACTCTCGTGTCATAAAATCATTCATTCATTGAGAGTTCTCTTTTTTTGTAAATATTTCCTATTAAGGAATTTTGATCTCCCTCACTCAAACGTGTTATAACTAGTGTCCTTGCCTCTAGGTGAAGCAATAAAGAGTTTGGTATTAGTGGAACCTGAAGGCATTTTGTTCCTTGAGAGAGTAGGCGCAAACTTGAGGAAGTTGAACCACTATAAATTTTCCCTATCTCATTTACTTCTGTGTATTTGCATTAATTATTTATGTACATTTATTTCTTGCAATTATAGTTAATTTTTTAAGTAATCTAATTCACCCTTCCTATTGGCTTGCCTTTGGACCAATAATACCTCCTTTTATTCCCATATTAAGATTCCCATGTACACTCATCATCTGCATTGTAATGAAACTTTAGTACTAATTTCCTTTTAAGGAAATTGCATACCTTCCTCCTATGCAATTTAATCTAAAAGACAATGAGTCACCTTATGGTTCTACAATGATCACTAACCTCCCTTGTGGTTTTCAACATTATAAAAAGTTTATTTTAACTCAATCGTGGGAACACAATAAAATATAATCAAAATAGGGAATGATAAGCATTAGTTGCATCATTCTCAATATATCACAATATATATATCATTTAAAGGCATTTTTATCCTAGAAACAAAATAGCATCTAGTATATTGATTTCCTATTTATCAATGGTATGTACGATCATGAATCCACATAACAAAAGGAGAGAGAGGAGAGAAACGAGTGGGGCTACCGATCCCTCCTCTATTCTCTTATGATGTTACGAGCTCATGGCATTAAGCATTTTGTAAAAGTCTCAAGCTCAACACCAATGAGGTAGTGTCCACTTTGACTACTAGTCCTGCAGTTTTTTCTTATAAAAGGAATCTTACATAGTTGACACTTGAAGCTGAAGGGATGTAACGACCCTAACCCTCCACGTGGGCCCGGAGTGCTACTTTAGTGACGTATGTGTACTTAATACCTTATTCATCATATATAAAACACATATATGTAGCGGAAATAAAATATAAAATCCTCAAATTACATTACCAGAGTTCTAACTATCTTTATACACAAATATATCCATTTTCACATAATTACATCTCATAAAACTAAGAAAAAATAAAATCTCTATCTACACACTACCTACATAATATTTACACCACTAGCCCGGCTCCTCTAGCCTGTTAGACTCAATCTCTAGGATTCCCTAAAAAGACAGTTTGTAAAGTAGGGGTGAGGCACAACTCAGTAAGGAAAAGACTAAGTTAATGTAAGTGTGTGGCCAGCATGCATATAGTGTACAAATAATAACCAGTTCACTAAGTAGATAAACACATTTATGAAAACATTCTTATTTTACACTCACACACACAATTAGCCGAGGATAGGGAAGATTACTTGCCCATACAAGTAGCTTCCCTCTGCTCTAATACCATTACTGCTACTAGGGCACTCGCCTTTCTTAGCAAGCCCTCGAAATTATCTTATTAATTATTCGTATTCACATAAATTAACAGATATGCATATGAGACACTTCCTATGACAAACACGTCATTTACTTCCCCATGGCACGGGTTGTGCGGTCCAAAGGCTGGACTAATGTCCTGAGGGATCCACCCAGACAATAGTCATCAGTACTCTCCGCTAACATATTCTGCGGGCCTATGTAGCTCCAACTGTTGGTCTAATTGCCCTCACCCAAGGGGGTGCATTCACCTCACGTAGGCAAATCGGACAAGGCCACCCTACACCTCTCAGCACGGATGTGGGCGCACATGGCCACATAACAAATCTCTAGCAACGGTACCGTGCTCACAACACACTAGTCCCCAAGGTTCCTAAAGCATATCATGCAATTTAGATAATAGAAAATACTATTTAAAACATCATTTCACATATATTCCCTATTATTCCAAAACCTGGCCCCCAGCCACAAAATACAATATGACTTAAAGCCGTTTAAACAAAGCCCTGTCCCTCGGCCGTCAAATCAAAGTCTTGCATTTTTCACAAGCAGTTCCAGTATTTTTCATAATCATTCCAGTATTTCTCAAACAATTCAGTATTTCACAAACAATTCAGTATTTCAAAATCCCAAAATATAGATATATAATAATTCATACAAATTAAATCATCTGTCACACAATTTTCCACATTTTAACATATCCATAAAAACAACTAAAATTTCGACCACTCATTTTTATTCAAAATATCATACCATATATCCTAGGTTTGTGAAATCCATTTTGAACGGTTGGTTTTCGAAATAACCTTCAAATTCTCAAATAAATAAATATATTAATTTAATCGGTTCAAATTAAATAAAATTCCTGACTCAACTTAATCCCCTTACCTGATTCCTGGAAAAAAAAACCCGCTAACACCTCGGCCTACGCCCCACGGCATTCAAAATCTCTGAAATCCTGAAATTCATACTTCACTACATTTCTCATCACAATCCCTTGAACAACTTTTCCTAAAATTTCCCTAAGCTCTGAATACCCAAAATAGCCTAACAAAGCCTAAATTATTAAACTTACCCCTGATTTAGGATTGGTACCTTGGAGCTCTTGAAAACCTGCTCCGACCAGATTGTAGAGAATCTCCCTACGAATCTCCCGATAATTTTCGTTCGTTAATTGGGTTTATAGTTTAAGAGAAATTGAGGTAAGTTTGAGAATTGGCCTTACCCCAGGAGATATGCTTACGCCGCTCCCACGATAGATCCGCTCCAGTAGAAATGTCGGTGGCGACGAGCAGAGTCCAACGATATTTCTAGATTTTCGATCGGTCGAATATCGAAGACGAGATGGAGAAGGGTGGGAGATAGGAGACGGAGAGGGGACGCTATGTTACTTCTGCCTAAATGATCCTGAATCCTTCAGGATATATCATATATATATCATTATAATATTATATTATTATTATATTATATTATTTAATCAATAATAATTAGTTAATTAATTATTTTAATTTTAAAAAAATTTTAATTTTAATTTTAATTTAATTTAATTTAAATTTTTTTTTAAAAATTTTTTTTTTAGGATCACTACATTCTCCCCTCCTTACAAAAATTTCATTCTCGAAATTTGTTAACTATTACCAATCACATTCTTAACTCACTACCCCTGTCTATAGAAGAGTCGGTAGCCACCCACATAGCGGCCCCGTCCCATGTTTATTAACTACCTTCACTTATAGCGGAGGAATATCGTGATTACAATACTACCTTTGGAAAATTACAATATTCATAACAAATTTTCCCAAAGACTATCCATAATTAAAACTATACACAACTAACCACACAACCTACTCCAATTCCTCTCTATACCATCATACCCTTACCCATCTGGCACTAGCCCTTGTTGAACAGCTACTGGTACTTCTGGCGTATTTCCGTTTCTAACTCCCAAGACACCCCCTTAACTGCATGATTTCGCCACAACACCTTCACTAACGGTATATCCTTAGTATGCAGTTCCTGTATTTTTCGATCCAGAATTTGAACTGGTACCTCCTCGTATACTAAAGTATCCCCAATTTCCAACAATTCATAACTGATCACATGTGAGGGGTTTGGAACATACCTCCTCAACATGGACACGTGGAACACGTCGTGTATCCTGGACAGCGCCGGGGGTAGTGCTATCATGTACGTCGCCGAACCAATCCTCTCTAGAATCTCGAATGGCCCAATGTATCTAGGGTTCAACTTGCCCTTCTTTCTATACCTTAGCACCCCCTTCATCGGAGCAATCCTCAAGAATATCATATCACCTACTTCGAATTCTAACTCCCGTTGGCAAGTATCCGCATAACTCTTCTGCTGACTCTGGCTACTTTGATCCTTTCTCTAATAAGTTCGACCTTTGTAGAGACCTGCTGAACATGTTCTGGTCCCAAAATTTGCATCTCACCTACTTCATCCCAGTACAACGGAGATCGGCACCAGCGACCTTATATGGTGCCATGCCAATGTTGGCTTGGTCACTATTACTGTATGCAAACTCAACCAACGACAAATATTGGATCCAACTACCCCCGAAATCTAACACACATGCCCGTAGCATATTTATTAAGAATCTGAATGGTTCGTTCGGACTATCCATCCGTCTGAGGGTAAAATGCAGTACTAAAAACGAGTTGAGAACCCAATGCTCCCTGCAAACTCTTCCAGAAACGGGAAGTGAACTGCGGATCCCGATTTGAAACAATGGACACGGGCACACCATATATTCTGACTATCTCCTGAACATAGAGTTCTACCAGCTTATCCATGGAATAACTAGTTTTAACCAGAATGAAATGGACAGTCTTCGTCAATCTGTCAACCACTACCCATATGGCATTCTGCTCATGCAACGCTGAAGGTAATCCTGATACAAAGTCCATCGAGATATGCTCCCACTTCCACGTAGGGATGTCCAGTGGTTGAAGTAGTCCTGCTGACCTCTGGTGTTCTGCCTTCACCTGTTGACATGTCAAGCACTGACCCAAAAATTTAGCAATTTCCTTCTTCATGTTACTCCACCATAATGATTCTCGCAAGTCTCTATACATCTTCGTGCTACCTGGGTGAACAGTATAGAGAGAACGGTGAGCTTACCCTAGAATCGTCCTCTTTATCTCTACATCATTTGGCACACACAATTGAGTGTGAAATCTGAGAACTCCGTCCTTAGCAACATTAAAGTCTTTGTGCTGTTCATCCTATATTTTCTCTACAATCTTCATCAACTCTGCATCTTTCAATTGAGTTGTTATGATTCTCTCCCGTAAAGTCGGTTGAACCACTAGACTAGAAATGAATGCCTGATGATTCCCTTCTACCAATTCTACACCCAACCTCTCCAAGTCCATCATGATCTGGTGCGAAGCCATAACTGCTGAGGTTGACATACCCCTATATTTTCGGCTTAATGCATCGACTACCACGTTCGCCTTTCTTGGGTGATAGCTAATGGTGTAGTAGTAATCCTTTATTAACTCGAGCCATCTGCGTTGCCTCATATTCAACTCCTTCTGGGTGAAGAAGTACTTAAGACTCTTATGGTCAGTAAAGATCTCGCACCTTACACCATAAAGGTAGTGCCGCCAAATCTTTAATGCAAACACAACTGCTGCCAGCTCCAAGTCTTGTGTGGGATAGTTCTTTTCGTACTCTTTCAACTAGCGAGACGCATACGCAATGACTTTCCCCTGCTGCATTAGAATACAACCAATTCCTTTCTGCGACGCATCACTGTAAATTACAAATCCACCCTCACTTGATGGAAAGGCCAACACTGGAGCACTGACTAGACGCTGCTTCAATTCCTGGAAACTCTACTCACATTCGTCGGTCCATTCAAACTTCACATTTTTCTTCGTGAGTCGTGTCAAAGACCCTAATAATCTGGAAAATTCCTCGACAAATCTGCGGTAGTATCCGAGAAGACCTAGGAAACTTCTGATTTCCTACACGTTCTTCAGCCTTGCCCAATCAACCACAGCCTCTACTTTGCTCGGATCTACTGAAATCCCCTCCTTGGATACTACATGACCCATAAATGCAACCTGCTCTAACCAAAATTCACATTTTTTTAAATTTAGCAAATAACTTCTTTTCCCTGAGCACCTGCAGTACTAGTCTCAAATGAGTTTCATGCTCCTCAGGGCTCCTCGAATAAACCAAAATATCATCTATGACACAATAACAAATTGGTCTAAGTACTTGTGAAATACCCGCTGGAGCATTCGTCAACCCAAATGGCATAACCAGGAACTCGTAATAACCGTACTGAGTTTGAAAAGCACTCTTCAATACATCATCTGATCTAGCCTTCACCTGATGATACCTATATCGCAGATCAATTTTAGAGAAAATTTACATACCTTGAAGCTAATCAAACAAGTCGCCAATTCAGGATAATGGATACTTGTTCTTTACCGTTACCTTATTAATCTTTCGATAGTCGATGCACATCCTCATCGGCCCGTCCTTCTTCTTCACAAACAACACAGATGCAACCCAGGGCGATACACTCGGTCTAATAAACCCCCCGTCTAGAAGCTCCTGTAGTTGCTCCTTTAACTCCTTTAATTCAGCTTGAACCATTCTATATGGGGCTTTGGAGATTGGTGCTATCCCTGGGATCAGATCAATTGCAAATTTCACCTCACGATCAGGAAGCAACCCCGGTAAATGCTCTAGAAAATCATCATAAAACTCCCTTATTACTGGGATATCTTCCAACTTGAGTTCATCTTTTGGCACTTCCTTCACCATTGTAAGGTAACCCTGGCATCCCCCCAAAAGTAACCTTTTTTCCTGGATAATCGAAAGGATCCATGGTGCCGAATGCACACACGACCCCACAAATACAAACTCCTGCTCCCTAGGAGGTCTGAATACCATCTCCTTCTTACGACAGTCGATGCTCGCGTAGCTAGATGCTAGCTAGTCCATGACCAAAATAATGTCAAAACCATGCATATCAATGCCTATCAAATTAATTGGTAGCACTCTCCCCTAAATCTTTACTGCATAATCCCTAATCATCTTGCTACATACTAGCACTGAGTCTGTCGGTGTGCCCACTACAAACTCTGTCTCTAACAGTTGAACCCCTAACCCACATAGTTTAACAAATCCCTGAGACACAAACGAGTGGGTTGCACCTGAATCAAATAATACAATGGCACTATCTGACAGTATGGAAATAATACCTATCACCACATCGTCGGTGTTCTTCGCATCACCCGACGTAAGGGAGTATACTCGCGCCTGAGCCTTACCCCGCTTGTGACCACCTCGGGGTGCCTAATTGCCTCCTCGATATTGTGGCTGTGGAAACGCGTAGTTCAACACCATGCGACAATCTCACATCTGATGTCCTGCCTCTCCACATAGGTAGCAGACAACTGATCCTCCCCTGCACTCGCCCCAATGCCTCTAATGGCATCTGGAACAGACAAGACACTGGGGACCCCCCCTGATGGCCTCGGTACCCCATCTCCTGTCACTGTCTTGAGAAACTGCCAGGCCGCTTCCATGAGCCTTGGCTAGTGCTAGTCTGAAACCCCTGAATTAAAAACTATTACTCATATATAAACAAGAAATATGATATAATAAATATCTGGCTATTATGGTCAAGCAGCTTGCATCATAACACTGTGAATCCTTATTTGCCATTACGCAATGTCGAGGTTCGGCAAGGCCCCGGGGGCAAAGCCCTCGGCGGGGTTCGACCTGCCTAGTCAGGTCGCAAGGGCCCATGTAAATTCAAATTCAAATTCAAATTCAAATTCAAAATCAAAATAAAAAAGGAATGAAAAACTGCATCATTATTCTAGGATTTTTCCTATTTTTCGTTGCTGCTATGCACACGCCACAATTATGCCTCCTTCTCAGATGAAGTTGCATTAGATTACAAAATCATATACCTCCATAATCGGAGTTCACATGCTACAAATCTTGTAATAAACAATCGCAATCACAAAACAAACATTCGTGTGATGAATCTGCATCAGAATACAAAATTTTATGCCTCCATAACCGGAGTTCACATGCTACAAATCTTATAATAAACAATCGTAATCACAAAACATACATTTGTATGACCATAATTGTCAGACAGAACGCTGCAAAACAGAGGTTAGTGCATACACACGTTCTACCCTAAGCATGCATTGATTCGATTTTCGAAGAACATGGTATTATTATCCGTACACGATATCAACCGAGGCTCTGATACCAATTGAAGGGACTTGCGGAATAGCCCTAAGATCTTGTTGTAGTGCATGTGGATAACAAAAACAAAATAATCTAATCATGTAATCCCTTATTACATGATTACGATTATACCTGCGAGATCTGTCTGGTTTGATCCTGAATTTGCAAGTGCAAAAACGAGCTCTTGAAGACGACTAAGAATCTTCTATTGTATTCCTTGAACATGCCTTACTTTTGAGAGAGTGGGCTCGTAAGCGGTTGTTAGGGTTTTTTTCTCAGAAAAATATCTGCCTCTATGAGAGTTCTCTTGTCTTCCCGAGTTGCTGAATGGAGCGCGTATATATAGGCTACAGCATGGACCTTTGGGCAAATATGACTAGGGTTTCCCACGTAATTAAATATTCCTAATCTGATTCAGATTCATCCTTAATTACGTTAATTATAATTCATGCCACTAAATAATTATAATTGCACTCCCTGCATATTCGAAATTAAATTTCGAGCTCCTATTATTAAATGCTTATTTATCTCCCTAGGTAAAAATTACAAATACCCATCTATTAAATTAAATTATTGACAATTTAATTAATTGACATATTAATTCCCTGAAACTTTCCATTTAACTTATTTGATGTGCTAGATTTAAAATCTACCTGTAGGGTTTGACACAATCAAAACTTATAAGCTTCCTCAAGGGGGTATCATCAATCTCGATACCGGGACGTGGATTCTATCAATAATTAAAGTTCACCATACACATAACGTCATCACCCAACTCACTGAATTTATTGACCCATAAAGAATTTCACTCTTCTGTGAATCAAAGTAATAAACACTATATGCACGTGTCCAATAATCATATTAGAATTAAAAGCATAAGCACTCATAATAACCATGAGGTATTAATTATTTTATATAGTCAATATAAAAACAATTACCCTAAAACGGTCATGTTCAATACACACAAAGTGTACTAGCACAAGGTGTTGAAACTGTATCATTCCCAATAGTCAAAACAAACCTATTAAAATCTTGTGCTACCGTCCTACCAATGGTGTGTCCAATTTCATTTAAGACTATAAACAATAAAATTATATTCTATAAAAACTGATGATCCAATCTTATGCGTATAAGTCATACTCTACACACTAGATCACCTACTATATAAAATAAAAGACACATATACATAATCATTAAATAAATAATGTCAGGCAAACATTGCTTACAAAGATTTTCATTAAAATGAAATAACTAAAGTTATTAATAAATACTAAAACCGATTACATAAAGTGTGTCTTTTAATATAAATCCCTAACAGAAGCAACCTTATAAGTCGAAGATTTCCCTTATATACATTTGATGTGAGACCAATATGCTCTCTCATCTAATTTCTGACACCCTCATCAAAGTGGCCCACACCTTTTCTTAAAAGATTCACTCAAATAATAATACACTTTGGGTGACTCTGATACCAAATATCGCTCCTACCTCATTCTCGTGAATTATTGTCCTCGTTCCAGCGAGTTATTGTCCACTTGACTAAGTCCTTTAATTTTATGTGATAAGACATAAAAATTTCATTCCCCCTCAAAGTCTTTCAACCCAATGAGCAAACAAATAGGTTGATAGGAGAAACAAAATGGTAGATATGGTAATTATGATGCAAAATGGGTGATAACAAGAAGGCAATCCACGCTAGCTCTTGAAAAAGAAAGTGCACTTGGGCCTTTGGATGATTTCTTAGTAATGGAATATTTGGTAAAAGCCACTCACACCTTTAATCTTTTTATAGGGCAATTGGGAGGTACCATGTGCATGCATAGTAGGCCAGCCATCCATCCATCCATCCATCCAAAACTTTTCTTCATCCTCTCTCACTTTTTTCAAAATTAAAATTGAAAATTTTCAATTTAATCGTCACTAGTCTAGACTCTCAGGCACTAAACTTGACACAACACCTAATCAAAAATAAATAATAAATAAAAAATACTTGACCGACATCACAACTACCTTCATTCGAGATTGAACCTCAAGACATAGTAACCTATTTACCCAGTTTCTTGACTTTCATGGCCCAATTACAGCTTTTCCAGTTCTATCTGCCCTAATTAGTAATCACCCCCACCCCAAAAAGAAAGTAAATGGAAGAAAAGGAAAGATAACTAAAGCTCTTTTGGCTTTCCACCCATTTTCTTTCCTTCTTTTTCTCCCACACCAAGCGAGGAAAAGAAATCCCACTCATCTTTTCTTTCATTTTCATATTCAATTATGGAGCACCGTCGGCGGAAAATGGTTTAATCATCACCTATTCCCATCTCTGTAATGAACCCAACAGCCACCTACCCCTCTCTTCCATCAATTCATTAAGCTCGCCAAACGAAAGCCATTTCCACCATCTTCAATCAATGGACAAAGCGACAAACCATTTCTTCAAAGTCAGCCCTTTCTTTGAATCTGACCTTAGAAGATAGGATTTCTTCTCAACTCCACCGACCCACAATGCTTAAAAACTCCCATTCCACGCCTCACTCAGAAATCAGAATTTAACCTTAAATCCAAAGAGGAAAAATAAAATCAGCATCACCGGGCCAGAAACCCTTGATTAATATGTACATTCCAATGAAAAATACTAATTACAGATCAAAGAAACAAAGAAAGAAAAAGAAAAAAAAAAAAAGCAAACAAACAAACAAGAAACAGAGGATTTCGGGAATCAACTGCACCTCTTTAGAGAATACATATTTTTTTTAAGAAACTGAAATTTTCAAGCAGAGAAGAAGCCATTGATGGCCGCAGCACCAATCTGGGATTTGGGCTCCGAAACCCATTTCAAAATCTGCAATTTCTCCCCTCCATTAACTTTCCCGATCTTAACCCAATGAGGGGATTGCTTCCCCTCCAGCCTCCGGGCCAAGATCGGAACATAGGAGAACAGATCGACGGTCTCCGGTTCAGCTCCGGCGCGATCTCTGGCGGTGCTCTTCACCCTCCGCTCGTACTCCTCTGCAACTAACATAGCTATGTCTGCCATTTTTGTTCTGAGAAAGCAACAAAAACGCTGGGTAAAATGGAAGAAGGTGGATTTGAATTAACCTCTGCAATTGCTGAGAAACACTGAATGAACGGACACGGACAGGGACAGGGACTGATAGGGAAGGACGAAGGGTATATATAGAGCGGAGGGGAGAGACGGGCGGTTAGCGTATTGGTTAGGGAGATGGATAAGGTTGAGAGAGATGGAGCGTGGGTTGGGTCTACGGAGCTCTGTTGTTGAGTGGTTTTGGGCATGCTTTTCTGGTTTATACTTACCGTGGACTTCCATGGAATCAAAAGTTCAGTCATTGTTTTGTTTCTTTTTTAGTTTTTTTTTTTTTTTTCCTTTAAAGAATTACCCATTTTTTCATGAAAAAATTGATTATGAAGGATCTAGCCTAAAAGGGGTAATTATTATTTTCGAATTTATTGTAAATTGATTAGTCATTTTCGAGTTACCAAACCAAGAATAACTTCTTTCAAGTTGAGTTCAGGTTAACAAAAAAATAATTAAATGAGTAGTTAAATAGGTTAAATTACTAAAATGATGTATGTGATTTTATAATAATTGAAGAAACTTCTATATTTATTTTAAATTACTTAAATGATTAAAGTAATTTTAGAATAATTTATGGCATTTTGATAATTCATTTCATCATTTTACACATAAGGGGAGTTCTCTTTATTAATAAGTATATTATGCATTTTATCTTACTACAAGAAAGTATATAGTATCTATTTGTTAGAATATATATTAACATAATTAAATATATGTTAGTATATGTATTTATTAAAAATTAATATTTATATATATATATATATATATATTTTTAAATATTATGAAGGAGATTTGTTGTTTGTGGTGTGATTTTTATACTTTATGGGTTTATAATCAAAGGAAAGAAAAACATATGGATGTATTCTTGGTGCAGAGTAGCGGAAAGGACTCATTGACAAGTGACATGTCCTCGTCGACGGGTAGATCTCGAGTGCAAGAAAAACTTAGAGTTTTTGAGATATTGAGATCAGATTTAAAGGATCGTCAACAAGTGACCAGACTAGTTGACGAGTGTTCTTCTTTGTCTCGGTGACGAATCCCCTGTTCTCGTCGACGAGTGTTTTTAGGTTGCGAGCAGTTTTTTGAATTTTGAATTTCAACATTGGGGTGGTTGGGTAATTAGGGGAAAGCCTCCGAGAGACTGTTATATATGTCATTCTGGGCGTGTATTGATAGTGAGAGTGATCATTTGTGAAGTGTATTATGTACTTTGATATTTCCTTAGTGAAAATCTTATGTCATTTGCTTCCATGGATGTAGGTTTTGCTGAACCACGTAAATCTTGTTGTTGTGCTTGTTGTTTCTTATTTACTAGTTGAGTTTAATTTGCTTGTTGCATTTTTATTTTGTTGTGCATCCTATATCCGATCCTTATTTACAACAAATTAGTATCAGAGAGATTGTTGTCATGGCATCAGGATCATCTTCTGTAAGATTTGACATTATCAAATTCGATGGAACCGAAAATTTTGGTTAGTGGCAGAGGAGAGTCAAGGATATTCTTGTGCAATAAGAAAATGGCTAAGGCTTTGCTAGACATTCAACTGAAAGGAATGAATGAGGCAATATAGGGAGATTTGAAAGCAAATGCCACTTTTACAATATGTTTGTGTTTGACCAACGAAGTTCTTTATCATGTGACGGAGGAGGATTCTCCAGCGGCTATATGGAAAAATTTAGAAAGCCAGTACATGTCCAAATCACTCAATAATAATTTTTTTCTTAAGTAGCATCTTTATTGGCTTAAGATGGTTGAAGGATCAAACTTAGATCAACATATTAATGTCTTTAATCAAATCATAAGTGATTTAATGAAAGTTGATGTTAAGTTTGATGAAGATGATAAGGCGTTGATGTTGCTAAACTCCTTGCCGTCGACTCATACGTATGAAAATCTTGTTACCACTCTTATGTGGGGAAAAGAGACTCTTGATTTAGAAGAGGTAACAAGTGCATTATTGAATTTTCATCAAAGGCTGAAAATATGTGATGAAGGAGAAGGACTTATGACGAAAGGTAATAATAAGTGTGGCAAAGGAAAGTTTAAAAGTAGGTCAAGTCAAAAATCTCGTAATCAATTCAAGAAAAAAGAGGAAATTCAATGTTATAAATGCGGTAAAAAAGGGCATGTTAAACCGAAGTGTCCAAATTGAAAGAAGGGAAATGCTGAAAAGAATAAGGAGATTTCAAAGTCAGTGAATATGGTTTAAGAAGGAGGTTTAGTTTGCAGCGATGGTGATGTTCTTTCACTTTCATCGAGGTCGGATATCTTACGGACTCTTGGATACTTGATTCGACATGTTCTTACCACATGACTCCAAAAAAGGAGTGGTTCAGCACTTACAGGTTAGTGAATTCAGGTTCAGTTCTTATGGGTAATGATGTTTCTTGTAAGATCATTGGCATAGGAAGTGTTAAGATAAAAATGTTTGATGGTGTTGTGAGAACCTTGAGTAATGTAAGACATATACTAGAGTTGAGGAAGAGTTTGATATCACTTGACACTTTGAATTGTAATGGTTTCAATTACAAGTCTGAAGGTGGAGTTATGAAAGTATGGAAAGAAAATCCGACGGTGATGAAAGGGCAAAAGCTATATGGGAATATCTACACAGTATAGGAAACTACTGTTGTAGGTGGAGCTGCAGTCGTAGATGTTGAATCTGATAAGACCGTCTTGTGGCATATGTGTCTTGGGCATATAGGGGAACATAGTATGAAAGAATTGCACAAGAGGAAACTCTTGAAAGGTCTGAAATCATGTCAGCTGGACTTTTACAAGATTTGTATGCTGGGAAAACAAAACAGGGCAAAATTCAAGTTAGTTGTTCACAAAACGAAAGATATTCTCGATTATGTGCATTCCGATATTTGGGACCCAGTTAGAGTTGCATTTAAGGGTGGACATGTGTATTATGTGATGTTTATTGATGATTACTCATGTAAATTCTAGGTATACTTCATGCGATATAAGTCTAATACGTTTGCCAGGTTCAAGATTTGGAAGGCTGAAGTGGAAAACTAGACAGAGAGGAGAATCAAATGCTTAAGGTCGAATAATATGGACGAAAAATGCTATAGACTACTCTGAATTGAAATTATTCAAGTGCCCAGCTTATGTTCTCGTGTCTAGTGAGGAGAGGTCTAAGCTTGACCTGAAGTCTCATCGTTGCATTTTTTTGGGATATATGAAAGGTGTAAAGGGGTACAAGATGTGGGACTCGGTGGAAAACAAGGTGGTGATTAGCAGGGATGTAGTCTTTGATGAGAAGGCTATGGTGAAGCGTACTCAAGATAGTGATGAACATAAATAGGAGCCAAAAAATTGGGGCAATGATAAACATGTTGTGCAGGTGGAGTTGGAAGCTCAGGGCAATGAAAATGATCATGGTCCTATGGTTGTAAGGAGCTCTATCTCGGAAAACCAGCAAGTTGACAATCTTCCTATACGAAGATCCAGATGCAATATTAGACCTCCGCCAAGGTATGGGTTTGAAGAGTTAGTGTCTTGTACTTTTCTTACCAGTTACAACGTTCCAACTACATTTCAAGAGGTAGTGCACGGCCAAGAGAAAGGTAGGTGGATGGGAGCAATGATTGAGGAGATGAAATCACTACATAAAAATCAAACTTAAGATTTGGTGGAGCTTCCAGATGGGAAGAGACTACTAGGTTGCAAATGGATATATAGGAAGAAGGAGACAATTTCTGAAAAGGAAGGAGAAAATTTTAAGGCAAGATTGGTGGCAAAATGATACTCACAGAAAAAGGGGATAGACTATGATGAGATCTTTTCACCTGTGGTCCGACATACTTCTATTAGGATTGTATTGGGGTTGGTAGCTTGTTGACCTTATAGGTCATATCCCATTTTGATAATGACAAATATCTTTGTATCTTACATGTGCCCTGAGTTTGTGTGCAGAAACATTCTTAGCACGAAATGGCAAAGATTCAGACAATGCCATAAAAAAACTCAATGCTTACATCATATTGCGGTGTTTGGAGAAGCAAAGGAAATGAAGACCAAATATTTTCATTTGTATTTGTTGTTTAATTCATTTGGGTCTAAAAATGGTCTGTAATAATTAATGCATCGCATGCATGATAGGTTTAATAAGCTCAATGACAATAGATTGACTTTAAGTCCCCATAAACACTCCATGGAAAATCCCCTATAACTTAAAAGTTATACCATTATTAATAGGGGTGAATTCTAATAAGAATCAGGACCTAAAGTGAACTTTGAAAGGGCTTCGGCCAGCTGAACATAGGGCGTTAAAAATGCCTCGATCAGCCAAACTGGTAAAAAGTCAATACTTTGACTTGGCTCGGGCAACCAGTCCAAGACCGAACCTTGAATGTTGACACTTTTTACCAACCTTGGCGGCTCGAACTTATAGTTCAAAAAGGCCTCGAGCGACCAAGCCTTATGAATCGGTAGACCGGACCACGCACTAGGCGGCCGAACCTACGAAGGTTGGGAAATCACCTTGGCTTCAGCTGACTGGACATTGCCCATGGTCAACCAAACCCGAAAAATCACTTTTACTTTTTGTGAGTGTTCGGGCGATCGACCCTAGGTGTCAGGTGACCGAACCTCTCAGGTTGGGTTAATTTCCAACGCCTAAACACGCATAATTTTTAATTAAACATTTTTTGAAATACTGAATGTGCCCTTAACAGTCATATTTTTCACAAAAAAAAAAAACTGTAAATACCCCTTCATTTGCTTAGATTAGCAACTTTGATTAACAAATATTTTCTCTCAAATTTTTCACTTAATCAAAGTTCCCCCACACACACTTTTATTTCAAAATCAATTTGGGGTTAAATTTTTACACTCTCCAACTCTCTTTATTATTCTATGAAAAATCTTTTGAAAGAGAGCATTTTATTTTAGGGCATTTATTTTTGCATCCATACTTTCATAGAAAAAGTTTTATGTTGCAAAAATTATTTGAAAAACCAAAACCCTAGGTTATCCTACTTCTCATTGAAAATATTTATGGAGAAATATTTTATAGGGTTCAGATCTTTGAGCATTTTGTCATATACATTATTTTTCAAAGATTAAAAATGTTATTTGATAGCACTCTTACTCTACTAAACATAATGCATATCATTAGAAAGTATATGTATTGAACTTAAATGTGTACATTTCTACTTTTATGTTTTAGAAGCATTTTTATGTACAAAAATGATTTTAATGTATCCATTGGGTTCATCCTGTAAATTGAACTAGAGAGTCTTAGCCCCATAAGTGAGATCAGTTGGGTTCAGTCCAAGAAATTGAACTCGGGAGTCTCTGCCCCGTAAGGGAGACAAGTTAGGTTCAGTCTTGTAATTGAACTGGGGTTTTTCTCGTCCCGTAAGGAGAGGATGTAAATGGCTTCTACTCCTCTTGTTTAAGTGAGCAGAGGTAGTGTAATCCTTGGGGGATATACCCAAGGAGGGGACGTAGACTAGTTATGCCGAACCTCGATAACAAATATCGTGTGTCGCTCTCTCTATCTTATTTAAATTCCCGCACTCTAATTTTAGCATGTGTATGAATATTTATTTAATGCCATAATTATTTGCATGCACGCATTTTCTACTGAAGATTGCCCAAGTTCGGATGAGGAAATATGGGATATGTCAAAGGTCCCCTATGCTAATGCAGTAGGGAGTTTAATGTATGCCACGGTGTGTATGAAGCTAGATGTGGCACATGTTGTAAGCATAGCGAGTAAGTTTCTCTCTAATCCAAGAAGATGGCATTGGGAAGTCGTAAAATGGATATTCAGATACTTATGGGGTACATCGGGATATGGCATTATATTCGGCAAGCAACAGGATTGTCCTTCAGTTATAGGGTTTGTTGATGCTGACTATGCAAGAGATATAGATGATAGAAGTTCTACAATAGGTTATGTCTTTACCCTTGTAGGAGGACCTATGTGTTGGAGATCCATGGTTCAATCTCTAGTAGCGTTGTCCACGACTGAGGCGGAATATATGGCAGTTACCAAAACTGCAAAGGAAGCCTTATAGCTTACCAGTTTGGTTAAAGAGCTGGGATTACAGCAAGATGGAGTGGTGCTGCATTGTGATAGTCATAGTGTCATTTACTTAGCGAAGAATTAGGTATACCATGCTAGAACTAAACATATTGATGTGAGGTTCCACAGGGTTCGAAAGATGATTACTTTAGGTGAACTTATATTGGAGAAGGTTCACACTTCTAAAAATGCAATGGATATGTTGACGAAATCGGTTACTTTTGAGAAGTTCAAGCATTGCTTGGACTTACTCTATGTCTCCAAGTGATAAAAGGGAGACATACCCAACCGAGCATTCCAAGTTCAAGGTGGAGTAGTTAGATATGTTTTTGGGTTCTCCTAAGGGGCGTATAATCGCTACGTTGGAGATTGTTGTTTATGGTGTGGCTTTTATACTTTATGGGTTTATAAATAAAGGGGAAAAAACATATGGATGTGTTCTTGGTGTAGAGTAGCATAAGGGACTCGTCGACGAATGCCCTGTCCTCGTCGACAAGTAAATCCCGAGAGCAAGAAAAACTTAGAGTTTCCGAGATACCGAGAGCTGATTTAAAGGATCATCGACGAGTGACCAGACTAGTTGACGAGCGTCCTTCTTTGTCTCGTTGAAGAATCTTCTGTTCCCGTCAACGACTGTTTCGGGGTTGCGAGCAGTTTTTTGAATTTTGAATTTGAACGTTGGGACGGTTGGGAAATTGGAGGGAAACCTCCGAGGGACTGTTATATATATCATTATGGGCATGTATTGACAGTGAGAGTGATTATTTGTGAAGTGTATTATGTATTTTGAAATTTTCTTAGTGAAATTCTTGTGTCATTGCTTCCGTGGATGTAGGCTTTGTCAAACTACGTAAATCTTATTGTTGTGTTTGTTGTTTCTTATTTACTGGTTGAGTTTAATTTGCTTGTTGCATTTTTATTCCGCTGTGCATCCTATATCCGATCCTTATTTACAACAAGATTTTTATGAGTGGTATAAATTAAGGAATAAACATATTCATGCTAATTTAGGTATAGCTCTTAAAGAAGATAAGATAAGGGAGAGACAACTCAAATGGTATAGACACTTATAACGTATGCCACATAGTAAGTTGGTTACTGTGGAGGGGGGCAGTGGAAGGGGTAAGGGTAAACCTAAAATATCTTTGAAGGAAACAGTGATTAAGGATTTAATATCTCTGAATATGTTAAAAGAAATGATTCATTATCACATAAATGGGCGAAAATGATTCATATAGTCAACCCCACCTAATGAGACTTAAGGTTTGGTTTTATTGTTGTTGTTTATGAAGGAGATTTGCCTTTCAATAATCCTTTATTCTTATTTTTTTATTTTTTAAAATAATCATAAAATAATGTTATTTTAAATGTTAAACAAAAAGTTTTTTAGACACACATAACATAAACCTAGGGCTAATTTTTTTTTAAATTATGAAGAAAACTTTCCCTTTTATAATTACCTTTGTATCTCATTTTTAAAAGTTCAAAAATGTTGCTATAGCAATCATTTTCCTTGAATAATAAAAGGGTAGAACAGTAAATTAATAACATAATTGAGAAGTTGCACCTAATTGTGTCTTTGATGTCCATTTTTCATTTTTCTAAATTTCCCGTACATAAATTTTTTTAAAAAAAACAAAATATAATATATAGAAAGATATTAGTTGAGGCTTAACTAACTAAAAATAAATTTTAATTCAAAGAAAACAATCTGTCATTTTCATTGAATTAAAGATGCCCAAATTGACTAATTATTTCATAATATTTGTTTGTAAAACTTTAGTTAACTTTTGAAATCAAAATTAGGACAAAATACAAAATTTAACAAAAAGACAATAACTTTTCTAAGATTTCAAAAATCTCAATAACCTTTTGTAAGATTTCAAGAATTCTAAAAATCTCTCCTCAGTTTGTCAAAAAGATACAAATTTTTTCTTATATTTTATAAAAAAAAAAATAGATAAATTTATTAAGAAAAAATTTGTGCTTTTTTAACATATCTCGCCTGTGATATTTTTAAAACTTTCGATAAGATATTCGTCTTCCTGTTAAATTTTAAGAGAGATCAGTGTCTTTTATCCTAAAATTTATTATTCTTACTTGAGAATAAAGATGGGCATCGAGAAACGTTTCATATTATAAGCGAAACTCATGTCAAAAGTGTGAATCATTAAAATAATAAAGCTTACCGACCTACTCTTCTTCCTAAGCATCTCATTAGCGTGTGGAACGGGTTTAGATACGAAAACTTGGGCGAAGTGTTGGGTAGGAAGCAATCCCATTAACCTAGCTAGCTACTAGAAGGCCCCTTAGTTTTCTTTTCAAAAAAGAAAAGAAAAGAAAAGAAAAGAAAGTAGCGGTGGCTGGTGGGTCTTACTCTTAAATCTGATTGGGCAACATGGCAGATGGGTTGTTGTATTTCTGGATTTGGACTTATCAGCCTTGTTAGGGTTTTAATATGTTTGGCACCAGAAATCAATCAATAAGATAAGCATAGATTTATTGAATAAGAAAAAAAATTGGGATCCTCTCTATTTTAATTTTTAAAATTTTGATTTTTTCTATTATGTCTTTTCTTCAATTTTCTGATATTTGGACTCTATTAAGAACTTTTATTTAAAATAAATAAATGAAAAGAAAATGTGAAAGAATTTAATTTTTTTTGCGTTTGATTATCTAGAAAAATTTTAAAAATAAAGAAAAATATATCACATTTTTTTTTTATACGTTAGTAAGGTTTGATTTTTTAAAATTTTTAATCGTGTTAGAACAGATTTTCATTTTTGATAATATTTCATATAGAGAAGAAGTATAATAGGAAATGAATTTCTTTCCTTTCTCAAACAAAATCCTACATCCAAAAAGACTATACATTTTAGTTGGGGAAAGATAAGGAAAAGAAAATGAGGAGAAAACTAATTTTTTATTATATTTTCTCTTTATTAAATACTATTATAAATGAAAATTTATTCTAATATGACTAAATATTTTTAAAAAAATAAACATTAATGGTATAAAAAATTATTTTTTTATTCATTGATTTGATTTATTTTTTATTTTCTTTCTTAGCAGAATAACCGAACATAACAAATTAGATCTCTTTATGTTTTTCTTTCCTTTTCTTTATATTTTTTAAGTTTCAACTGAGGTCTTAATAAACTCTATGATTTGACATTTTTTGCTAAAGTGAAGTGCGCACAAGCTAGCTACTTACAAACTAAATCCAACTTCGACTTGAGTTATAATCTTTCACTACTTTTTTTTTTTTTATAATAGTAATGAAATTTGAATAATTTTACTGCCATAAAATTTGATGAAGAAAAACCAAAAAAGTTGAAGCAACAAACCTAGAAAAAATGTCTTTTGAATTTCAAAACTAGAAAAATAATGTTCTTAGTAATCAAGAACCAGTATAAAAAAACCCTTTGGAAGTTATTGAAGCTGGAAGAATATTCTAGAGAAAATAAAATAAAATAAAATAAAAGTTCAACATGATCTAACTGTATGTATTGTATTTTCTTCGATTTCTCCTCCAACTTTTTTTTTTTGATCGAAGGGTAAATGTATTGATCAAAATGAGTATTTACATGGATCATTGGGCATACCCAGATATATTGGGGAAATGAGCCCCATCAAAATTACAAGCAGTAAGTCAACACTTAGGAACAGAAGAGAACCTGAGCAATCTAGGGGCCTTTTGGCCAATTACTACAATCCAAAATGAGATTAAACTCCTCCATCTATGTGTAGCCCAAATCTGTCATAGACCACTGTGTATATATGTTTCTGAATGGTCACAATCAGCTCCTTCGTGGATATGGATTTTCCTATTTCTGGCATTCCATATGAGACAAACAGTAGAGGTCAGGCCAACTCTCTTGCCTACCGAATGAATCCCAGTGCTCCTGACCTCCTTTTGTAGTCATTTCACTGCAGCTCTAAGTGTTGTCATAGCCTTGTTGAGCCCCAGCCAATTTCTAATAGTGTTCCAAACCTGAGAGGAGAAACTGCAATTAAAAAATATATGATCAAAGGATTCATGTTCCTGACAGCAAAACGAACAATACAGGTCTCCTTCAAAACCAATAAGCCTATCACAAGTAGGTAGTTTCCTTATAATTCCCAGCCAAAGAGTGAAAGCATGTTTAGGGGTACTTCCACTCTTCCAAACCACCTTGGACCAAGGAACCGTAGTTCCTTTAGTTCTCCAGAAGTTATAGCAAATGGAAGAGTTAGAATGGTCGAGGTCCCATTCCTTAAAAAGCTGAAGCACTGCATCTAGGTGGTTGGCACATCTTGACATAATCTGGTTCTTAATTCCAATGAGCTTTTTGTATAGTTGGGAGTCATCATGTTTTATCCCGACCTCCCAAAGATTTGAACCTTTCAGGTAGATTTGATTAACCCATTTGGACCAGAGAGAGTCTTTTTTATAGTGGATATTCCAAAGGGTTTTTGTGAGTAAGGAAAAATTCCAAGCTTTCAGATCCATCACCCCTAGACCACCTTCTGATTTTGGCAGACACACATCCTTCCAACCAACCAAAGGCTTCTTCCTCCCACCCCAAAGAAAGGCCCTGCATAATTTGACAACATGCTCCAAAACTTTTTAGGGATTAGGAAAATAGATAACCAAAAGCATTCAACACCCTGAATGGCAAACTTAATTAACTCAAGTTTCCCTGCATAGGATAAAGTGAAGCCAGGCCAACCCTTGAACAAATCAGCAATCCTATTTATCAGAGGAGAGTAATGACTTGAGTTCAGTCTAGATGTAGCCAAAGGGATCCCAAGGTATCGAAAAGGGAAAGATCCAACGTTGAAGCATGTTGCCTGTTTGAAGCACTCAAGGTCATATTCTTTTATACCTGCATGAAATAGGTTAGATTTTATACAGTTAGCTATCAATCCAAAGCACTTTGAGAAACCCTCCAGGCAGTCCATAAGGGCATTAACCGAAGCAACATCCCCTTTAGAAAAGAGAATCAGGTCATCAACGAAGGCCAGATAAGTGATCTTGAGACTCTTACATCTAGGATGGAATTTAAAATCAGGGTTAACCTCCAGGGATTGCAACATCTTTGAGAAATATTCAAAACAAATCACAAATAGTAATGAGGACAAAGGATCACCTTGGTGAAGGCCCTTACCCCCTTTGAAGAAACCGAATATATCCCATTAATGGAAATAGAGTATGAGGTGGTGGAGACACATTCCATAATCCAATTTACCATGGTAGGAGGGAAGTTCAGATGGACCAGCATTTCTTTAAGGAATCTTCATGAGATAGAGTCATATGCCTTTTTAAGATCAATCTTCAGCATACACCTTGGAGAGATCTTTTTCCTTGCATATTTCCTTGCAAGTTCCTGAACAATATATATGTTTTCAACCATGCTTCTTTTCTCAATAAATGCAAATTGTGCTGAGTTTATAATTCCTTCCAGTGCAGGCTGATTCTTGAAGCAATGATTTTAGCTATTACCTTGTAAAAGACGTTGCAACAAGCAATTGATCTATAGTCACCCACATAATTAGCATGGTTGGATTTAGGGATCAAGGCAATCACAGTGTGATTCACCTGTTTCAATAGCTTTCCAATGGTAAAAAAATTCTTTTACTGCACTTGTGAAATCATTCCCCACTATGTTCCAGGCTTTTTTGAAGAAGCATGTTGTGAAGCCACCAGGACCAGGGGATTTGCTATCCCTGATACTGAAAAGGGACATATTAATCTCCTCATTCGATATTGGAGCCATCATATTAGCATGTTGAGAGTCTTTAATCAGAGGACCCCTTGTAACTGTTCCCAACTATCATTTCACAATCCCTTTCCTTTCCCAGCAGCTAGCTGTAAAAATTCAAGAACTCCTCAGCTACCTGAGCTTGGGAACTAGTCTGGTCCCCATTTAATTTAGTAACCGCTGAGATGTAATTCCTATTCCTTCGACTTCTCATCAGGCTGTGGAAGAAAGCGGTGCCTTTGTCACTTTCCTTTAAGTATCTACATTTGGAAATCTGAGTGATGAACAATCTGTTGGCTTCTACAAGTCTAATAGCTTCAGATTTTTTTTCATTCAGAAGTAGCTGCAGGACACCATCTGAGGGATTGTCGTGTAGTTTCTATTGTAGCTCGATCACATCATTACCAGCTTTCTCAGCTCTAGCCGAAATGTGGGAGAAATGGGATGCAATAAGAGCCTTTAAAGGTTTTTCCAGACCCTGAAGTCTCCTCACCAATTTGAATTGCTCAAAGCCCTGGACTTGCGCATCCCAACCTTGTTTAATGATGTCCAAAAAATTATGGTTTAGAGTCCACATGTTGAAAAATTTAAAAGATCACCTCCCCAGACACCCCTCTTCAAATAGGAAAATGAGGCACATCGAGTGATCAGAGAGAACCCCAGAGAAAAGGAATTCAACCTTAGCACACAGAACCTCCAGAATCCATCTCTGATTAGCAATCACCCTGTCCAATTTGCTCCAAACCGTACCATTTGTCCAAGTAAAGAAACACCCAGATGATCTCATATCAGATAGACCAGGGTTGAAGAAGCAATCACCCATATCTCTAGTATCATAATCAGAGACATGCTGACCATTCTCCTTCTCAGCAGCTGAAAGAACACAGTTGAAATCCCCCAGAAGAAGCCAAGGGGAAGGGATCTTACTAAGCTGATAGATGTTATGCCACATAGCTCGTCTGTCCATGATTGTATTAAAGCCATACCAAAGCTAACGTTGAATTTGTTAGAAGTTACTAAACATTCAATGCAATAGTGGATAACTTGGGGGTCATGTCAATCATCTGAAGAATAACTTTATGAGGGTTCCACATCACAATAATTCTCCTTGCCTTATGGAGATCGAAATTGTTGATCTGCTTCTAGCTCCTGAATCTTGTTCTCATCATTACTTTTAATTTTTCAGTAGACATATTAGTTTCTAGAATGCCTATGACATCCAGCTTATTCCTTCTCATGAGATTAGAAACCCCATTTTGCTTCAAGGGTTTGTTTAGACCCCTGATATTCCAGCTTGCAATATTCATCGGGCTTTAGAAGGGGCACTCAACCCCTTACCAAAAGCAAGTGGATTATAATGTGGACCTTTCCCTTTCTTCTTTCTTTTGACAGGTTGGAAATCATCAACCTTACCTTTTTCCTGTTCCATTGGCATTTTGGTTCTGCTGTTGCCCAGGGGGATTTAAAACATTCACATTACCATTCTTCTCTTCCATTCTAACCTCCTCTATGGATTTTTCATTGTCAGGAACTGGAGGACCAAGGTAGATATCATTATTCTCCTCTACTGCATCTACAGCAGCAAACTCTGAGGAAGCCTTACTATTATTTTCAAACTCTTCAGAGGGGACTTCCTGGACTAGAATCGTCTTGCCATCGTCTGCATTTTTGCCTTCTTCCACCATCCTCATAGGACTGGGAGTAGCAACCTTTTCATTTTCTGACCTTGCAATTCCAGAGGCATCAACCACATCTACAGTGTTTGATAGCCTGACATTCATCTTGGGTCTATATTGAGTAACCAAAGGTTTTTTGCCTCCACCTTTAGGACCACAAAAAGCCTCAGTGTGGCCAATGGACTTGCACTTTTGACAAAACCACGGAAGACTTTCATACACTATTTCTTGGGAGATCTCAACTTCATTTGGAAGAAGAATCTTAACTCTGTGCTTAACTTCTTTTGCTATGTCTATCTCTACCATGGCTCGAGCATAGGAAATTCTACCCTTGGTAGTGGTTAGTTTATCCATACATAGAGGTCTGCCAATTACAGAACAGATCCTGCCAATAGCTTCAGGAGACCACAGTTCAAAAGGGATATCCTTTAGTTGAACCCATACAGGAACAACTATTCTATGCTCCAAGCCAAATTGAAAGAATTTTGGCATTTTCTTAAGGATTAGAGTTCTTCCATATATAAAGTAAGGACCATTCTGTAAGACCTCATTAAGATCTTCCTCCCTTTGGAACTTAAGAACAATCCAGCCCTTATCATGTTGAGTAAAAACTACATTGACCTTCCAGGACCTTAATAAGGAATTGAGAGCCATCTTACCAAGGAATTTCCCTATAAAATACCCTACAAGATGTTTGTTTGTTATCCCCTCTGAATTAATTGCAGAATGAGGGATATGAACAAAATCACCAATATGCTCAAAAGCTAGGAGGGGGCCACAGTTTGAGTGATTTCGGTTATTGGCAAAGAGCTCAGCCTAAGCAACCTTCTTATTATGTCTAAGGATTGTTCTCTCACCATTAGGGCCCTTCTGAACTTGTGTACTCTCTGAGGGGCCATCCTCATCAGCATCCAGATCATGGCCCAACTCACTGCATAGTGCCACACTATTTTCTCTTTCTTTCGAGTCTTGCTTTTCAGAAACTAAGGGGTTCGCACCACAAGTTACATAGGGAGGGACATTGTTATCCTTAGCAATGCGTGGCAGGCTAGGAGCCCTAATCCCCTTCTGGTTCCAGCCAGGGAACTCTTCATTGGAACGTCTGTTGGAGCCCTTCTCAGGAATCAAGCCATTCACCTTCTCAAGGGATGGGGCTAAGGCCCCCTGAGGATCTGAGACCCCAAACTGATACTTTATGGCAACCTCCTTCAGACATCCTTCACTCGCATTACTCGAAGAGGAACAGGATTCCTCACTTGGTCTCTGAATCTGCAGTAAAGGATCAGACGATTCCTGAGTCTTATCCTCAGGTTCCTGGGTTTCCTTCAATTGCTCCCCAGCAAGCCGAGAGAACTCAGCCATTATCTCATGTTTTTTCTTTTTCATCCATAGATCCTTATTTCCACCTTTTATTACATTGAATTTCAAGGCCTCCTCAACTTCCTTCTTGGATTCATCATCTTTACTCTCTCTTCGTTGAGCCCTAAGGGCTTCCTTCTGACCCATCTGGTTCGTACAAACAGGAAAGAAATTCAAATTTGACTTGGGTGGGAAAACCCCAGTCGTCTTCCAGCACTTGATTTCTTCATAGCTCTTCCAGATGGCCACCTCTCTAGATGATAACCCAGTAGGAAATCAACCTCGGGGATCAGTACCAACACGATTTCAACAAGGATATCACAAAATCGCCCCAAAGCCTTGCGCCTCTCTAGAGAGAGGAGAGATATTCTCTCTCTAACATGGTTGAATCTATGATTTTTTTTCTCCTCCGACTTGAATGGTAGATCCAAGGTTTCATCATTGGCTAGTAAATTTAATTTCTTGACGATCAAGTTTAATCTTTTCTCAAACATTCTTCCTATCATGATTGAAATTACATTACATTTTATATATTGTATCTTATTTCCATGTAACGCCCCAAACCCGGTGGGGCCCAAAATGCTATTCCTCATAACATATGTCTCTAATACCATATATATAATGACCCGAACCCAAAGTGGGGTACCGAGTATACTTGTCCATAACTCCTTACCTAACATACAGCGAAAAACATAAATACCACAATAACTATACTAGAGTTCTAATACCACCATAATTATACATATACCTCCAATATCCTGATTATTTACATCCCAAATAGTCAAAAGCATATCTACATACTCATATTAGTGTCTCACTAGAATTTACCTACACGACACTAACTAATCCCGCCACTGAGCTCGCTGGGCTTGGTTCCTGGTACTTCCTGAAATTTTGAAATTATTAAGGTGAGACACCTCTCTAGTAAAATGGAATAAATTATCATCAGTGTGTGGCAAATGAGTTTTTACATTAGCAAAACATAACCATTAATTTAAGTTTGACTAAAAAAGGCATTTGTATACCATAACTCACACCTATACAATTTTAAATACATATTTTCTACTCAAACATACTTGAACTTAATAGATAATCATGTTTTCATAAATCTACGTGTTGACCTAGTTGGTCATATCTCGTTTTTGATAATAACAAATACATTTGGTACTAACGTTTGTTATGAGCTTGCCTGCAAGTTCACCCTACGCATGTATTTGAACAGAAAGCTACATCTTGATGGCGTATGGTGATCACACAAAAGAATGAAGAAAATTGTATTGTATTTGTAATTATTTTTATATTCTTCATTTTGGACCGTAATTTAATTATGAACTATACCTCAATATGACTTGTAATAATCTGCATCGTGCATGGTAGGTAGATATGCTCAAACATGACCTTAGTTGGGCTTTAAGTTCCTACACATAGTGCATTAAGTCCCCAATATCACATAATTTATTAGGGGAATTAACTTGAATATAATTAGACTGAAAGGAAAATTTTATGAGTGGTCGGGTGACCGAACCCTTGGTGTTCAAAACACCTTGGGCGACCGAACCGTGGACCGGTCAACAAGTTAACCTAAGTCCGAAAAACTGAACTAAAATGAACACATCTTCCATGGTCGATCGAACCTGTGTCAGGACCTTTCATACCAACTCGGGCGCCTGAACCATCACGTTCAAAATAGCCTTGGGAGACTAAATTTATGAGTTCGGTAAACCGAACTTCAAACCAGGTGACCAAATCACGATCTTTTGGAGAATCATCTCGATTCAGCAAACCGAACTATAACTCAGCCACCCGAACTTCAAAATTCACTTTTACCTCTATGTCTGTTCGGGCGACCGAACCTCATGTCAGCCACCCGAAACTCTTAGGTTGTTTTTATTTTTAACCAAGATAAAAGGGGTTAAACTGAGTTAAATATTAAACTTGTTTAAAATCTTTTTAATAATGCCCATTAAGTCCCCAACATGATCATAAAATTGCCCTTGCCTATATATACAAGTTCATTAGCAAAAATTAGCAAAGGATTAGCAAAATCATTGAGGCCAAATTCTCTCAAATTTCCAAATCCTATTTTTGCTTATACTACTCTCATACACTCAAAAGCTTCAACTTCTTTGATTATCCAAGTGTTGTGAGTGTGCTAAAAGTGCATGTGCTTTATTCCGTATTGCTTAATACTCTCATTTGTGTGGTTTATTGATTGATTTTAATATTGAGAGTTAGCTTAAGTTCTCCCACTGATTTTATCTAATAAATCTTGTGTGGAAAAACTTAGTGGCTTGTGGGTGCTTGCATTAATATTGCAAGATACCTTAGCCCTTCTTTTTGTGTGCAAAATATTTTCTTAAGCTTGCATTCAAACATTTCTTGTGCTTAGTCTATTGAGAACATATTATTGAGGTTGTTTGAATCATCTTGCTAGTATCTTTTGAAACCCTAAACTGATATTGTGATATTTCATACTGTGGTTCAAAGTTTGCTTAGAAATACATTCTAGATCTTGATTGCTTATCTACACTAGATTGAGTGTTTAGCACACATCATTAAGCACTAAGCATATTTTCTATCATCTATGCTTGCGTTATTATTTGAGCTATAATGTGGTACATATCTACTTGTTTGAGAAGTATATTTCCGTGTACGCAAAATTTCATATTGATTGTTGTATTCCAGGCATAGGCTTGAAGAGAGAGACTAGCCTTAGGGAATAGTCCTGGATTGGCTTAGACCCTATTAGGAAAGCTAAGTACACCATCCTGGTAAGTTGTGATTATAGGTTGAGGTCAGCCCCACTAATTGACCTGGTTGTAACCGGTGCCGCTCGACCCATTATGTAAGTTGTAGTGGAATCCTTACGCTGGTGAGTCAAGGTGGGAACGTAGGCAGTATTGGCCGAACCTCGATAACATATCGTGTGTGTTGTTTATTCATGTGTATGTTTATTTATGATGCATAGACAAACCCTAGGTTGTGTAATATTATTGTTAGACTGGTTGACCTAGGTATAAATTTTTAAAGCTGTAATTCACCCCCCTCTTGGGATTGCACCAAAGCTAACACTACGTATATATACATAAAATAATTTCCCTGATGGAACTATCATATAACATCATTTATAATCCCCCATGATTGGGCTGTGTAGCCCAAAGGCTGGACTTAGTCATGGCTAGTCTACCAAGCTAAGTCCAAACTATTATGTCTGTAGTACGATTGCCCACCCAACCTAGTTCGAACCCAGTGGGTAACCTGCTCCTGCAATACATCACTTCAAGGGCCAATTGACTGCCATCCGCCTACACTTTCTTGATAGTGTGGCTGCACTGCATGTAATACTAGTTACGGTACCATACTCTAAATCATAACTAGTCAATCATGGTTCTGCTACCATATAATACAATTCATATTATAAAACTGTAACATGATCTCATTTTCATTAGTCTGTATAAAATATGACATGTTCACAATTCTGTATAAAATCTTTCATATCATATCTCTATATAAAATTGTCATTTCATAACTCGGCATAAGCCGTTTGAACTCTGCATAGAGCCATCTAAACTGTCATTTTATAACTATATAAAAATCATCATGTTTAATCATACAATAATAATAATCCTCATGCCACACTATTTGACTAATAAACCATAATATAATAACTATCCAAGAAAAATATATTTTGCTGAAAATAAGGGTATGATTAATGAAAATTAAGGTGTAGTCCCAATAGTGGGGGTGAATTGGATTTTAAAATATCTTTTAATTCTTTTCAACGAATTCTTGACTTCTTGTTGATTTATCATATACACAATAAATACTTAAAACAAAATTCAATTCACATCCACAACACAAGTATTTAAATAATCAAGTAATCAATCAATTAACCAAGCCAATCAATTTTCCAATCAACCACAATATCCAAACTACAATATAAGATTTAGCTTTTGTTTGTTTGTAGCCCTGTAAATATGAAAGTTTGATTCAAGCCCTGTGGTAATGAATTTGCTTTCTTAAAATGATTTTCAAAAAAACATCCACACTCTTCCCAAAATTCAGAATTCAAATAAACTCTTAGTTAATTTATCTTTGAGTGTTAACCAATTAACTTACTCCCTTATGGTTTCTGTAAAGTATGGATTAACCAACGTACTCCCTGTCGGTTTCCGCAACCTAAATCAAAATTAGACTTTAAGTTTACTTAATTTCCAAATTTTCGTAGTATATATGATTAAGAAATTAAATCATCCACTGATTACAAGTCTAAATTGCTTAATTAGGTGTTTAAAAATCATGCATTAAAGTTTATATTTTTAATTAAACACTTAGTTATGTTCAATAATTTAACATTGAGCTCAAACTAGAATATTTGGATCATTACTTGATAATTTACGAATTTTTAATAACTTATTATTGCAGGATAATTTTTGGACGTTAAAGCCAAGATTAAAAATGTACGTGCATGTACGTGAGCTAGAGTTCAAATCAAGGTCATGTGCATGAAGTCAAATATCGAAGACTGGACCGTGAACCGCATGCCTACAAATGACAAACCATGCACACAGTTGTTTGAAGTCGTATGCGTGTGTAAAAATTGAAGAATCCGTACTATGCAATGTGATAATTTTTGAAATTAAAGGAGACATAAAAGAGAACCGGGTGCTGAGTGAGAAGACTACGTGAGCTTCATGCATATGAATTTGTGTCATGCAATGAAAGTGGGCAACAATCCAAATCCGAAATTCGCTAGGAGACAGCCTAATCATATTTCGGTATTTTAATCATAACTCTTTCATCTGACATCATATTGGTGTGATTCAAGTAGCATTAGAAAGCTTACTAATATATCTACAATACATTGTGAAATAGCATTTTGCTAATTCGAACTTTTACTAGATCAAATTTAGGCTTGAAAGTGAAATTTCTGCACTGGGCCGTATGCAGTGCTTAAGGAAAAAAAAAAAAAAA
The DNA here is from genome assembly GCF_029873635.1 of Malania oleifera. Taxonomy (NCBI): domain Eukaryota; kingdom Viridiplantae; phylum Streptophyta; class Magnoliopsida; order Santalales; family Ximeniaceae; genus Malania; species Malania oleifera. The sequence goes on from NC_080423.1 coordinate 14,269,323, forward strand.
GTCTTAGGCCACCAAAAAAATGACCCATGCACCTATTTCATGAGGATACAAGACTAGGGCAAAATATTATAGGGTAAATAGGATATTTTATGAAGGAGGAGGGTTTATGGGGTAAAAGGGAGCCGCGGGAGGCGGCGGTGCGTAGGACACCAGAAGACTCTCGGCCTCTCTCTGATTTTCGGCTATCTCTCTCTCTCTTCTGTCTTCTCCCTTTCTCTCTTATCTCTCTTTCTTTGAACTCAATTTTGTTAAAATTAATTTTATTTTTAAGTTTTTAATATATTCAAAGTTTGGATTAGTTTTTGTTTAAAAATAGTTTGTTTAATTTAAGAACTTTCTTTTTACTAGATAATTTTTTGTTTAAATCTCTCTCTCTCTCTCTCTCTCTCTCTCTCTCTCTCTCTCTCTCTCTCTCTCTCTCTCTCTCTCACATTCAAATTCTTGTTTGAGCATTACTATGTTAATTTCAATTAGTCTTCTTATTTAAAATTTTTATAGGGATTTAATTATTTTATTTGGATGTTTTTATTATTAAAGTTGGTGTTTTTATTTAGAGTGTATTCTTCCTTCGGTTTACGTTTAAAGTTAATATTTTTATTTAGTTGAATGATTGCAGGATTTAGTTCTTTCATTATTCTAGCATTGAATCTGGTATTTATTTAAGTTATTTCATGCATATTTAATTTTTAGTTAGAATTTAAATAATATTGCAAAAACCTCAAAAATTCCAGTAAACTGAATATGAACTGTGTTCAATAAATTATCTTTTCTTAATTTCTTTTGGAATTACACGAGTTTGGAATTAAAATGCATTCCCTGAGGAGACGATCTGACCCTTGGGCTAATTATTACACGACTGAACTCCTATACTTGGGATAGCTTCTGAGCTACTCATTTTTCGAGTGAGTCATCCACACAATTTATATGCAATGAAAATAAAGAACAAGGGAAAAAGAGAGTGAGACCACGGCTTTTACGAGATTTGACTTATACCCAGCCTAAGTTATCGCCTTTGGCAACCACCAAAGGATTCACTAAAACCAATTCCTTTTTTGGGAAGAACAACACCATTTACACACTCCTTTAGTAGGCTAAAGCTTGCCTCTCCAAGTGATATCCCCTCACTCGGTTACTTCTTCAATTAGGCTAGAGCCCGCATCTCTAACTGATATCTCCTCGCTTAGCCAACGATCCAAACACCTTAGAAACGTCAAAATCACTACAAGACAATATAAAAGAGAAGGTGTACAAGAGATGCTCTCAAAAGAGCTGATTAGTACAGTTCAAAACTATATACTTCAATGTAATTCAAAATATGAAATTCAGATTGAAGCTCTAAATATATTTCACCGTATGATTCTTTCAATGGATGAAAGAATTAGTATTTGTAGCACAATATCAGTGAGTGAGAATCAGCAAAAACTCAGTAAGCTTTGTGCAAATTGAGAGCAAGAGGGAGCCTTGAGAGTTTGAGAGCAATTAAGAGAGAATTGAATGCTAAATTTAATTCTTGGTAGTTAAATCAATTGAACTTGGGTGTATTTATAGAAATAGAAAAGTATCTAACTTGTTCCCCAAATTTACTTGGAGTATGTACCAAGTTTTCTACAAGAGTAGTGCCCAAGAAACCAAATTTAAAAAATTTCCCATTGGAGTTTTAAACATACTATTCGAGTGGCAGTTGCCTGCCACAATCTGGCAGTCGCCTGCCATAGTTCAAACCTGAAACTCAAAAGGTAGGTAGTCGCCTGCCAAAGCCCAGGTAGGTTCCTGGCTTGACCACCCAGTCGCCTGGTAGGTTCCTGGTAGTCGCCTGGGACCCTACTGTGTGCCATATTTTTAAATTCTAAAATGAGCAGTCATCTGCTTGAATTGGGCAGTCGCCTTGCTTCTAGAAAACTAAATTTAACTTGAAAAACTTCTTCTCATTTAAGACCTTTATTATTTTAATTTAAAAAAACATATTTTAAGGTTTTCAAAAATTGGTTTCTTATATCCTTGTTCTTAAAGAGCTTTAAAATGAAAATTCATACTTGAATCATACTTGAAGTACTTACAAAGTTTGTCCTAAAGACTCATTTGACTCTTCTTCGCTTTGAGTTCTCTTTATTGCTGAGCTTCAATGATCCTGAATTTGATGTGAGCTTTCAAGATTTATCTCTATTGATCTTTTAATATTGCTTTAGATTTTGAGTTTCATTGATCTTTTAGCTTTCCATGTTGATCACTTGAACTTTCATTCTTGAAATTTTTTCTTTAATATCAATGCTCTCATGATCTTCAAGTTTTAATCCTTGCCTTAAGCTTGATATAATCATCCTTTTTTTAAGTACAAGTTTTCATGAATTTTTTTAACCTTGCATTCATCATTGAGTCTTGAAAAGACATCACTAAACAAAGCATGTTAAGTTCTACTTGTTGGTTAACATCAAAACAGGATGTTAAGCCTTGTAAGGCCAACAATTAATTTCAACTATTTAATTTAATTCCATTATATTCCTAGAATACCTGATATACTCAAATCCCTGCAATTTAATTTAATTATAAATTATTCCCAAAATTCTGATATAATCAAATCCCTACAATTTAACTTAATTCCAAAATATTTTCAAAAATCTGATATAACCAAATCCCTACAGTTTAATTTAATTTCAAAATATTCCCAAAAATCTTATATAACCAAATCTCTGTTTAATTTAATTCAGACATGCTTTTAAAATAAAATTTGAACATAGATATAATTAATTTCACATACTCAATTTAAATTTGGCATATTTTAAATAACACAAATCTAATTAAATTCACGTACTCAAATTTAATTGGGAATATTTTTTCAATATAAAACCTGACATAATCTATTCCCCTTACCTTAACCCTGGAGTGGTGCCTACGGCGTCCAAACACGAATCCACTCTGGTTAAAGAGTTGAAGAGTGGAATTAGGACCCCGGATATAATATTCGTTTTTCGATTAGACTTACAAACAGAGAGAAATTGAAGAAAGAGAGAGAGTGTATGAGAGACGGCCAAAGGGGGTGGGAGGTTTGAATTTGTAATTTGTGAAGCATCCTGATGCTTCTTTTTCATATATATATTATAATATTATATTATTTGATTAATAATTATTATTAATTAATTAATTGATTAATTTTTTTTTAAAGGATCACTACATTCCGCTTGTCCTAAAATATCTAAATTCTTCTAAAGTTTCTCTCTATGATTATAATTTAGATTTGCTTTACCCGTACTTTTATCAATCAAATCAATACCATCTACACACAATGTGCCCTATAAATACTCATTTGGATGCTCCTTATAAGTCGATCCATCACTAATGTAAAAAGATAAGAGTTCAAAATAGATCTTTAATGTATACTTATTGTGACCAGTAACATGAATCATTAATGTATTGTGTATATCCTTAATATCAATATATTTACTACATAGTCACTTTTTTTCTACAACCCACCATACAACTTTCTTGGATATGGTGAGGAAAATTAATTAAAAATAAAAGCATTAAAACTTTAAAATTAAACAAAAATATAAATATAAATATAAAAACGATTCTCAAATAGGTTGAGGCATGGATATCTTACTCTCTTTAAGGAGATTCAAGCCCTCTGCGATTTTTGGCTTAGCCCATGAACCAGTGCAATAAAACTGCTCAAAATTTGTCTCCCCCATGATACAATTGTCTGATCTAAATCGTATGACTCTCTCCAATTCTGCACAAACGAAAGAATTCAAAGTTCCACTAAAAAACACATTTCTTTACTTGTCAAACTCTCTAAACTCAAAAGAAGTATGATATGATGAGAATGAAGAGAAGAGATTGGTGTATTGTATTGATACCTCAAGGGTCTATTTATAGGCACAAAATGACCCTTCATTCTCCATGTACTTAATAAATAAGATGTATATATATTAAATAGATACACACCTAGATTTAACGTACATTCATATAATTAATCTTATGCATTTATGAAATACATGAATGAATGACCTAATTAAATGTAGATACATAACCCAATCCAAGATTCATGCTCTTTTCCAAAATAATAAATAAAATAATAATATTAAAAAATACCAACAATTCCCCCTTATTTTAATATTATATATGTACCATGTCTGTAGAGAATTTAACAATCAAAGATGAATAATTATGCATAATGAATGTGTGTTCTGTATTGAATCTTCACTTAGTGAACAATGATCTTTACTCCGGAGTGAGTAGTGGTCTCATACTTGAGTTATGACTGCCTAAGGAAAATAAAGTATTACTACTCACACATAATCATTCAAGTGTCAACATTAGCTTTAATAGCCAGCACGTTTTGGCCTTGTGCTAATCCCGTTTTCATGAGCATATTTGAGAATAAGCCCAATTCTCATAGAAAGCGGCCCCACTCTCATGCTCACATAGGTGAAATTTGTCAAGGGTGCTCCTGTAACTTCAACACCCCACTCATAAGAGATACGAATTATCATTAAGAGTTTCAAAAACTCAACCTCCTCTGTTACATGACAAATGCACTTACACCATAGGGATGAGCTTAAAAATAATAATGCATTCCTTACAACCACCATATGATTCGGTCTTTCCATTTAACCCAATTATAGGATCTCTGGTCCTTGGATTGGGCATCCTCGTATGTGGTTCATGATTTTACAAGCTTTAATCCCAACCCCCTCAATGTATTCTAGACCATTTCTTGAAAAGGAAAGTGTACTCCCAAGAGGGGGGTGAATTGGGACTTTAAAATTTTCTTTATACCTTCTTTAATTAATTCTTTCTCGACTTATTTTGATTTCAGCAACCACTCATGCAAGATTGATTTTTAATAACAAGTACAGCGGAAAACTAATTAAGTTATAACCTCTATGAATGAGTATGAGTATACCAAATTGAATGCTTTGTGAATTTAAAAAAAAAAAAAACTTTCAGCAATTTAATTCAACTAACCAAGATAACCAAGACAAGATTCACAATATAGAATAATTCCAGCAATGCTTCCAAGATTCAACAATAGAGTAAGTCAATGTTGAGTTTAAGTATGTAGCTGATAAATGTCCTGTATTAATAGACTTGATTTCTCAATATAAAGCACAATAGAAATTTCCAACCACTCTTCCAAAACTCAGAATTTAAACAAATTGCTTCCAATTTTTTAATGAGTCTTGAGTGTTAATCAATCAACGTACTCCCTTATGGTTTTCACAATAAGTATTGATCAACCAACGTACTCCCTTTCGATTTCTACAATCCCAATATTAATTTTCAACTTATTTAATATTCAATATACGTAGTTTATATTAGCATAAACTTAAATATCCAACCACGCAGTTTATATGAGCATAAAATTAAATGAGAGTAGGGAAGAGAGTGACACTGCGAGTTTTACAAGGTTCGGCTATCCCCACCTATCTCCCCTTCTTAGGCAACACACCCAAGGATTCACTATTCCACTCCTTTATGAGTAGGAGCAACCTTACACAGTCCTTTAACGGGTAGGAGCAACCTTGCAATCTCTCCTTCAATAAGATAGAGTCCTCCTCTCCAAGCGATACCCCACGCTCGGTCCAATCAATGATTCAAAAACCTGAACCATCTACAAAAAAAAAAAACAAATTTGGTGTACAAAGACACTCTCTACAAGAGCTGATTAGTACAACAATAAAGCACAACTATATACTTCAATTCAAAATAACAACAAAGAGAATTTGAAACTTTAGAAGCATATCACTGTGAGCTTCTTTCTTGGTAGAAAGAATTCAGTATATGCTCAGAGATTTGTGAGGATTTCACAGCAAAACTCAGTAGAGAACTTCAGCAAGTATGTGAGCAAGAGAGCTTTGAAAGTATTGTAAGCAAGAAAACTTTGATTGTTGTGTATTGCTTGGTATATTCAAAAAAATTTGTCTTGGGGGTATTTATAGATATAAAAAGGTTAATTTCATGTTCCCCAAGTGACTTGGAGTGTTTCCTAAGTTTTCATAACAAATACTTTTTAAAATCTCAATTTTGGAAACTTCCCATTAACTTTAAAATTTGAATTTTTGAAGAGTCAATTGATTGGATCACAAAGGGTCAGTTGTTTGGGTCATTAAAAACACTAAAAATTCAAAGGCAATAAGGTGTCAGTCAACTGGATTGTCAAGAGTCAATCGCCTGGGCCCTCTCGGGTTTTCCCAAATTCATTATGTATAAGTTTTAGTTGCTTGGGCCATCCATGTCAGTCGCCTGGATAGACAACTTTTTTTATTTTCAAGTTTATTTCAAAATTCTTTTGTGCTCTTTTGTTTTCCCCAAAGTAATTTAATACTTTTGAAAAATATTTTTTGGGGTTTTTCAAAATATGGTCTCTAAGTCAATGATTTTCCTAATAAGCTTCAAATCTAACCAAATCACCATTTGAATGAAGTACTTACATAGATACTCTCTTAAGAATTAAACATATTCTATAAGCTTAGAGTCTTCATACTTGTCATTTGCTGAGTCCATCTTACGTTTAAGTTTCAATTATCTAAGCTTTCATCAAGTCATCTTTGGAATTCATGCTTTCATGTCCTTTAAGCTTTCATTTCTTTTTCATGTAGTCTTGCAATGAGTTTCGTGATTACTTGAACTTGAGTTTAAAAAACCTGATTCCTGAAGTATCATCACTTTCACCAAAACGTGTTAAATTACCTTTGATTTGTTATCATCAAAATAAGATTAGTAAGTCATGTTAGGCCAACAATTCTCTTGCTAAGGCCTTGGTTAATGGATCCGCAAGACTTTTTAGAAGATTTTATATAACTCACAATAATGATGCCATTACTCAAATATGATCTCACAAGTATACTATGTTTTCTTCTTATGGGTCTAAATTTACTATTATGATAACGGTTGTTCCCTCTACCAATTGTAGCAGTACTATCACAATTATTTAGGATAGGTGGTATTGGTTTTTCCTAAAATAGGATTTCATACAACATATCTCTTAACCAACTTGCTTCATCACTAGTTGAAGATAAAGCAATAAGCTCAGCTTCCATAATTGAGTTAGCAAGTATTATTCGTTTTTTAGATTTCCAGCAAATAGCACCACCATTTAAAGTAAAAATATAACTAGCGGTAGAGAGAGAATCACTTGACAAAGTATTCCAGTCAGCATCACAAAAACCTTCAAGTACAGTAGGATACTTGGTAAAAAATAGTCATATTTTTTGGTACCATCTAAATATTTCATTACACGTTCAAGAGCATTCCAATATACCATCGCATGATCTTTTAATTTTCATGCCTAAAATAACATTAGCCTCACTTAAATCTTTCATCTCAATTTTTTTTTTTTTTAGCATAGTTATTGGTTCCTTAAAAGGAGTGTACACCTTGAACCAAGATTTATCACAACAGATATTCCTATTGGCACTTGAGTCTGCCCACAACCCCTCAATACTGTGGACCATATTTATATCAGTAAGCATTGCCACAAATGGTTCCTCAACTATAGTAGCTTGAAGAATATGTCCACGTTTTCGAAATTTTCAAACTCGAGCAATATTCCCACTTTTGCCACAAACATAACAAACATGGTATTTTGCTTATTTTGATTATAAAGGGGTCCTTCATTCAAATTCTTTTGATTAAGGTTGCTCCTATTCATTTTGTGAGGTGTACCTTTAATTTTCATATTTCTCCTCTTAGGCTTTAATTGAAGGTTTTTAGGAAAAAGACCTTTGGGCAGAAAGTATATGGTTAGAAGCAATTAAATTTACCTTTGTGGTATTACCATTTTCCTGCAAAATTGCATATTGTAAGGTAATTTGACTTTCCTCTTTCCATCTCTTGAAGTGTGCTCCTTTAAACCGAAAAAGCTAGTTGATATCTCCAACATTTTATTCCTTGTTCAACTATAGGCTCCATATATTGAATCTCCTTAAAATTGTTAGTAAATTTAATATAAAATAAAAATATTAAAATATTAAAATTAAACACAAATAAAAATATAAATATAAACACGATTCATAAATAGGCTGATGCACGGTTATCTTGCTCTCTTTAAGGAGATTCAAACCCTCTGCGGTTTTTAGATTAGCCCATGAACCGGTGTAGCAGAACTCCTTAATACTTGTCTCCCCCAGGATACAATAACCTGATCTGAATCGTATGACTCTCTCCAATTCTACACAAACGAAAGAGTCCAAAGTTTGACTAAAAAACACTTTTCTTTACTTGTCAAACTCTTTAAACTCAAAAGAAGGATGATATGATGAGAATGAAGAGAAGAGATTGATGTATTGTGTTAATACCTCAAGGGTCTATTTATAGACACAAAATGACCTTTCATTCTCCATGTACTTGATAAATAAGATGTATATATATTAAATAGATACACACCTAGATATAAGGTACATTCATATAATTAATCTCATGCATTTATGAAATACATGAATAAATTACCTAATTAAATGTAGATACATAACCCAATCCAAGTTTCATGCTCTTTTCCAAAATAATATTATTAAAAAACACCAACAATTCCCCCCTTATTTTAATATTATGTATGTACCACGCATGTAGAGAATTTAACAATCAAAGATGAAAAATTATGCATAATGAATGTGTGCTCTACATTGAACCTTCACTTAGTAAATAATAATCTTTACTCCATAGTTAGTAGTGGTCTCAGACTTGAACTATGACTGCTTAAGGAAAATAAAGTATTACTGCTCACACATAATCATTTAGGTATTCACATTAGCTTGAATAACCAGCACGTTTCGGTCTTGTGTTAATCCTGGTTTCATGAGCATATTTAAGAATAAGCCCAATTCTCATAGAAAGTGACCCCACTCTCATGAGCACATAGGTGAAATCTATCAAGGGTGCTCCTTCAACTCTAACGCCCCACTCATAAAAGATACAGATTATCATTAAGAGTTTCAAAAACTCATCCTCCTCCGTTACAGGATAAATACACTTACACCATAGGGATGAGTTTAAAAATAATAATGCATTTCTTACAACCACCATACGATTAGTTTTTCCCATTGAACCCAATTACAAGTTCTCTGGTCCTTAGGTTGGGTGTCCTTATACATGGTTCATGATTTTACAGGCTTTATTCCCATCCCCCTTGATGTATTCCAAGCTCTTTCTCTTGCTAAGGCCTTGGTTAATGGATCCGCAAGATTTTTCAGAAGATTTTATATAACTCATATTAATGATGTCACTACTCAAATATAATCTCATAGTACTGTGTTTTCTTCTTATGGGTCTAAATTTACTATTATAATAACAGTTATTCACTCTACCAATTACATTAATACTATCACAATTAATTAGGATAAGGGGTATTGATTTTTCCCAAAATGGGATTTCACACAACATATCTCTTAACCAACTTGCTTCCTTACTAACTGACGCTAAATCAATAAGCTCAGCTTCCATAATTGAGTTAGTAATAATTATTTGTTTTTTAGATTTCCAACAAATAACACCATCACCTAAAGTAAAAATATAATTAGTGGTAGAGAGAGAGTCACCTGACAAAGTATTCCAGTTAGCATCACAAAAACCTTCAACTACAGCAAGATACTTAGTAAAAAAGTCATAATTTTTTGTACCAACTAAATATTTCAGTACACTTTCAAGAGCATTCCAATGTTCTCTACCCGGCTTGCTTGAAAATCTACTAAGTATTCCTACATCATATGCAATGTCAGGTCTAGTTAAATCAGTTGCATATCTCAGGCTACCAATAATACTATTATATTCCTCTTGATTAGCCACTCCATTTTCACTCTTAACGGGTAATAAGTTATTACTTGAATCAAAAAGAGTAGTAAGATGCTTGCAATTATTATAGCTGTAATGACCCGAAGAATATTAGCATGTTAGTAATAATAAGAGGGAGAGAATAGAACCAGAAACAGAAGGAGGCCGTAGACTTCATTGACGAACAAAGGGTCTTGTCGACGAAGGTCTTCAGAATTTCGTCGATGAACACAGGGCTTCGTCGACGAGAAAATACCGAGAGACGGTTCGGGCTGCTCTGAATTTCGTCAACAAACACAGGGCCTCGTCAACGAAATTTGTGAAGGGCTCCTCGACGAGATGACGTGGCTTATCGACGAATCTGGCCCTATAAAAGGAGGAAAATCGGGATTTTTATCAGTTCTCTCGCTGCTCTCTCTCTTTCCTCTCTCTCTCTCCTACGACTCTCTCTCCCTTCTCTCTTCATTTTCAACCCCACCAGTCGCTGGATCGACAATCCGAAGCTACCACGACGCTCCTGGCGGAGTTCTCTACACATCTACCGGAGCGGATCGTCGGGGAATCGGAGTTGGAAAGCATCCCAAATTCAGGGTAAGGCCTTTTGGTCTCCTTTTGGCCTTGTGGTAGTTATAGGAAATGATACAAACAGAAAAATACTGATGTTTAGTTCTGGCCAATATTAGTTTCAGGGTGTTTTGTAGGAGGCCTTGCGGGTATCGGGCTAGAGTACAGTAGAGGCTTTTCAGAGTTAAGGTAAGGGATATATGCTATGCTAGGAAATTTCTAAATATTATGCAATGTATTTATTTATGAAAATTATGTACTCAAGTATGGTGTGGCTTGAGAAATATGTATGTAGTATGGGAGTATGTTTTATGAATTGTAGTTTCATGATTTTATGTATTTTAGTGCTATGATTATGTGAATTACAGTACCATAATTTTACGGATTTTAACACCATGATTATATGAATTACAGATACAGTATTATGATTACGTAGTTCTAGTATTATGATTTACAGAGTTTAAAGCATTCCATGATTTCTATTACCATAACATTCAAAGTATACAGACAGAGCATTTACAGAATATATAGACAGTTATACAGAGATAGCATCGAGATGCTACAGTTATAGTATGTACAGAACAGAAAGATAGTGTTATGGTAATTTTGAAACATGATGAAAACAGTGAAAGAGTATATATATGAATACGTATATAGTATCAGACCCTATTGGACCATACAGTTTACAGAGCACGGTTCCATAGCTACATGCAGTATACAGTTTATAGAGTGCAACCGTCTACTCAGATAATAGGCTTTAGGTCGATCGTATAGTGCCCTTGACGTGGACAGGCTCCCCATCATATATGGGTAGAGGTGGGCAGATCGACCGAGGGAGTATAGTGATTTTCCTGGTCGACCAGCCAGTGTAGATCTCGCCTACGGGCCACACAACCCTGTCATGAGAGGTTAAATCATGACATACAGATATCCACAAGGGAAATTTTATAGTTATTATTATGTATATTATGATTTATAGAGACCAGGGAGTTACTTATGTATGTTAGAAGTATTTTGAATAGTAACTTAAATGCAGATGTGTTAAATGACATGAAAATGGTAATGAATATTATGATTTGTACTGTATTTATAGATTCAGATATACATGATTATATGGAAACAGATTTTTATGATATGATGACTCATTTGCCACTCACTAGTAATAGCATATATCGTCTTACTGAGCGTTGGCTCATCCCAGTGTTGAAACCTTTTTCAAGTGATCCAGGTAGGCGAGCAGATCAGGCTCACAGATAGAGGGGCGTCTATGGTGCCCTAACAGCAAAGTGAGTACAGTGGAGGGTTTTTGTATTTGCCCTAGCTAACTGAGGGCAATTTTGGGGATTTAGTATCACATGTATATATTCTTTTGGGAAACATGATAGCACTCTGGTATTGTACAGTATGGTATACCATTATGTATGGAAATGTTTATTTGTATTATACTTCTCGCTGCTTAGGATAATATTATGGTATCAGAGTATGATAATTATTATAGTGGAAAAAAAATCATGTTAATTAAGCAGGTCGCTACAATAGCCATATTTAATCAAAAAAATTCAATGTAATGCGACTGATCTAGAAATATACTATCGCACAATCTTGTATTTTTCATGCCTAAAATAACATAAGCCTCACTTAAATCTTTAATCTCAAAATGTTTTTTTTTAGCATAGTTTTCGGTTCCTTAAAAGGAGTGTACACCTTGAACCAAGATTTATCATAACAAACATGCCTATTGACACCTAAGTCTACCCACCGCCACTCAATACTGTGGACCATGTTTATATCAGTAAGCATCGCCACAAATGGTTCCTCAACTATATTAGCTTGAAGAATATGTCCACATTTTCAAAATTTTCAAACTCAAGCAATATGCCCACTTTTATCACAAACATAACATACATGGTTATTTTGCTTATTTTGATTATAAAGGGGTCCTTGATTCAAATTCTTTTGATTAGGATTGCCCCTATTCATTTTGTGAGGTCTACCTTTAATTTTCATATTTCTCCTCTATGTAACTCTAATTGAGGGTTTTTAGGAAAAAGACCTTTGGGCAAAAAGTATATGTTTAGAAGCAATTAACTTTACCTTTGTGGTATTACTGTTGTTAGTATTACCACTTTCCTGCAAAATTGCATATTGTAAGGTAATTTGACTTTCCTATTTTCATCTTTTGAAGTGGGCTCCTTTAAACTGAAAAAACTAGTTGATATCTCCAACATTTTATTCGGTGCTCAACTGTAGGCTCCATATATTAAATCTCCTTAAAATTGTTAGTAAAATTAATTAAAATAAAAACATTAAAACATTAAAATTAAACAAAAATATAAATATAAATATAGACACGATTCACAAATAGGTTGAGGCATGGATATCTCGCTCTTTTTAAGGAGATTCAAGCCCTCTGCGGTTTTTGACTTAGCCCATGAACCAATGCAACAAAACTGCTCAAAAGTTGTCTCCCCCAAAATACAACAGGCTGATTTAAATCGTATGACTCTCTTCAATTCTGCACAAACGAAAGAGTTCAAAGCTCCACTAAAAAACATATTTCTTTACTTGTCAAACTCTCTAAACTCAAAATAAGTATGATATGATGAGAATGAAGAGAAGAGATTGGTGTATTGTACTAATACCTCAAAGGTCTATTTATAGGCACAAAATGACCCTTCATTCTCCATGTACTTAATAAATAAGATGTATATATATTAAATAGATACACACCTAGATTTAAGGTACATTCATATAAATAATTTTATGCATTTATGAAACACATGAATGAATGAATGACCTAATTAAATGTCGATACATAACCCAATCCAAGGTTCATGCTTTTTTCCAAAATAATAAATAAAATACTAATATTAAAATACACCAACTGATACATTATTATAGGTTTTCTAAGTCAATAAAAATAATATACAATTCCCTCTTCTTTTTCATAAACTTTTCCTTTTATCTTTATTAGGATCGGAGGAGCCCATGGGTGAGTTTGATACACATGGGTGAACACCAACTTAACCTAAAAGCTTAAGCCTATTGGATCTTGGCCCAATCATGTATATAAGCACCCATTATCCACTCAAATTTTCCAATGTTAGACAAACTCGCAAGTGGAATTCTCAACAATCTCCCCCTCACTTGTGATTTCAAACTACTCCTTCTTGAACGAAAATTGTCTCCTTTTTTTGAGTAAGCCTAATTCCCCAACAGTTGCTCAAGTAGGTCTTACCACTGGCGTCTTACATATCTCAGATTGCATTCCATGTGCCTCCGAACCAGTCATACCTCCCACGTATTGACCCTATTCGGATCCATCCCAGGGCTAGATGGTCCTTATTAGCCTCGGTCACACACTCGGTCCTCCAACTATTAGCACGCCAATAGAATTAGCTTCACGTCTCAACTTTTACGATATTGCTCGCTGATTATGTGTCAAAACTGCATAATTGGACACTTTAACTCGGTTTTTACGGTTCATATTTTTAATTAAATATCCTTATTTGTTCAATATTTTAATAAAGTGTCAAAATTATCATTCTTGAGTTTTATTGTGCAATTTAGGAATTTTTGATAATTTTTTATCGCAGGAAAAGTCTCGGGAACCAAAACTGACACCTGTTCGTATTTCATATATAAATTTTCCGTTCAACTTCTGATCGAGATGATTCAAATTTTTGGAAAAATAGGAAATGATTATCTACAACTTTCATGTTTTGAGCTTTGAGAGATACGGACATTTACTATGTCAAAATTGGCTTTGAAAATTTAGAATGGATTAGGTGTTAACAAAAAGAAGAAAGAAAAAAAAAATAAAATAAATAGATGAGTTGATTTGACCCGGCCATGCAGCCGGGTCATTCTTTTGAGTGCTGGGCGCTGGGTGTGTGGGTGAGTTTGTGTTGTTTCTTTTTTTTCTTTTGTGCTTTGAAAAGTCAAAGAAAAGGGCTAGAAAGGAAAAAAATAAAGGAACTAGTTTTTAGGTTTTCTTTTGGGGAAGTCTTCAAAGGAGCCATGTGGGGGGCTGCTGCAGGCAGCAGACTGCTGCACAAGGAAGATCACAGCAGCAGCAGCTGCTGTGTTGGAGAGCTTCTCACGGCAACCTTCACTCTCTCTCTCTCTTATGTTTAGATTTTTATTTTTTTTATGGTTGTTTCAATACTTTATTTGTCTAGTTTAATATTAGATTGAATATTTTTCTTTACTTTATTATTTGAATAGTTTATGGATTTATTAAATTCTTGTTCTGTTTAGTTTGTTATTTTGAATGATTCAAAACTACTTTAAGTTGTTTAATTTAGTATACATAGAAGCTAATGTTTGGAATGATTTTAGGTTAGATTAATTAGTTCTTTAGTTTTAGTATACAACTAGAATATTGTTCTTTTAATTCATTTTTATTTTATTTTATTATTGCAATGGTTTATTGTGGAATTAATTTGACTCGAAAAATTGGGATTGCAAGCATGAGTGGCTAAGTTCGGTAACTTGGGTTGTGGGTCAACGTCGTTTACTTTCCATGGTTTGTTAGTTTTCCTATGATATTATTGATAAACTTTTATTTGGTTAAAACTGAAAATTGAAGACATCGTTGATAAATCACTGACTCTTATTTCTTATTTTGTTGTTGACGTTAGGCACATCAAAACCTTGATTTAATCTAAGATTTTCACCAACTAATTTTCACATGACAATCGGTTGATGCTTAATGAGAGTTTTTATTTTCTTCCATTTGGATGTGGTCAATTTACTCGAGCTTTAATAATAAAATTTCATCTTATTAATGCCTTAATTGAATTAACAAGAAGAGGAGTAAGGCCTAAGAAATTAGCAAACGGTGGAAGCAAACAAACATTGAACCCGTAACTCGAGTGTTTAGTAAAATTGTTTCAGTTAATCTGTTTAGTTTTGGTTACGTTATTAGATTTACATTTTTGGAAAATTGATAAAATTTCAGTCTCATTTTGATAGTTTACTCAAGCATCTTCCTCTTTATTTACTATTTTCAAAATCATAAAAGACCAAAAATATTTTCATCCTATATTTTACAGCAACAGGATTTCACTAAACTTTCACAAATACTTTGATACTCAGTGGTCCCTGTGGAATACGATCCTGGACTCATCATTGATACAACTTGACACTTCTGCACTTGGAAGCATAACTCAGAATGAGTCACTCGCCCAGAGTTATGAATCGTCAGTTCTGATATCACTTGTTAGGACCGAAAGGGCCCATGGGTGGGTTTGATACACATGGGTGAACACCAACTTAACCCAAAAGCTTGAGCCTATTGGGTCTTTGGCCCAACCATATATATAAGCACTCATCATCCACTCAAATTTTTTAATGTTGGACAAACTCACAAGTACAATTCTCAACAATCTTAATAAGAGATATACGACTTCTGTAATTGATCTCTCGAGCATAAAACTAAATTGATTTTCTGGGATTCTCATTCCAAACATAATCTTTGTTCAATTACCCTTTTCATAGCTCCAAATTTTATTTAATTGTTTGATAGTCAAATGACAAAAATATTAGTATCCCAATGGGAAGGTTCATAGAATTTTCAAACTTTAAGGAAAGATTAATGTGTAGAAGAATTTTATTTCTTTTTGATAAATCTTAAGACATGTCAATATTCTTGTGTTGCTCATTCCTTGACTATAAATTAATGGAGACCATATGAGTAGTTCTTAAGTTAAAAATCAAGTAAAGCTTGAGAAATTTGTAAGTAATATAGGTTTGCTTAATTCTTTCTAATAAAGTTCAAGATGGTCAATTTCTTTTGACTAATTATATTATTTAACAAAAATATCTTATTTTTAAAAATTTCTAATTTAAAAATACTAGTTTAAGGAGGTTGGAGCAGCCCCAACACAACATGGTGACTTCATAAATATTTATATTTCATATTTTTAAAATTTGTTCATAGATAAATAAGCATGGTTGGCCAACGAAAAAAATGTTACAAATCTCTCTTACGTCGTTGTCAAATTTTTCATGCATGTGTTTTTACCAAACCCTTTATCTAATATCTTTATTAGACTACCGACAGCTAACGAAATTCTCTAAAATAAAATTAAAAAAAAAAAGATAGATATTCAAATGATAAAATTTAAAAATAATTATTTTTACCTATTCTCTATTATGAATTCATAAAAAAATTTACGATACTAGTTTTTTAAAATAGTTATATATTTTTATATAGTTGATTAAAATTAATTTATTTTTAAAAATAGATATTTCACGAACCAATTTAACTTTAATATTGCAACTTGAGAATCATTTTGATAAAACTGAATTTAAAGCTGAAGATATTTTTTGGGCCCAGAAAGCTAGAATCACATGGCCCAATCATATACTTCCAAAATATGTCCCATGTTGAAAAGGGGAAAATGAAATTTAGAAATTGAAAGCTTAGGTAGCGTTTGGGAGTGAGGTGGGGGACCAGAGATTGGGGGTGTCACACCCTAGAAATAAAGACAAGTATGGGAACAAAGGCTGCAAGATAATTATGAGCTTCAACGCTGTGGGTATCGTACCATTTTAATGAATTCCAACATTGACACAATCCTAATATATTATTATAATGTTATGAAATATATGAATGCCGCCTTCCACCTATCCGCTTTTTCATCCCAACTAAAAAAAGGCTCAATCCAATTACAATAATAGAAATCCAAAAAGAGTTAACAAGATTGAGGCCAAAAACCTATACAAAGTTAATTTGATCACAAGTATCTAAATCACACACAATGAGGATGGTTTGAGGAAAATAAAGTTAAGAATAAGAAAAATATAACTTATTATAGGATTTGACCTAAATTCATCACCGAACCATTTCATATTATCGACAAGATATTTACTAATAAAATTCAAATCTAACATACATTCTAAGTTGAAACTTAGCCGCCCCGCAAAAAAGGGAAAAAAAATCTATTTAGAGGAATTCCTTGATAAATTGAAAGTAAAGTTTCTACTTTTAATCTCACTGTATTTGGAAGTATAAATTTTAAATCTTAAATTTGAATTTGAATAAATTTGAACAAATTTTAAAATAACTGTATAATATATCTTATCCAAATATAATACAAATCCAAATCCTAAACATCTTCAAGCATTGAATTAGTATAAGTTGGGTTGCAACTCTAATATTAACAACTAGTTTTGGTAGTAGTAGAGTTTAGCAACTGAAATTCTGGACAAGAGAGGGATAAGATATAAAAAATAATAATAATTCATGAGTTTAAAAAAAAGGCAAATCCTGGATTGAACAAATGGTGCTTTGGGATAGTAATGGCTTTCTAAGAGACATTTCTCCCCTATTTGCAAGGGAGTTACGGTGAATAACACAAGCAATGCTCCTCCCATCCTCTTGTTCAAATCTCTCAACCATCAAAAAACCAACTTCCAGGAAGAATGAACACTACAACTCCATATAATACATTTAAAATCTTGGAACAGTCCCAAGAAGGAATTCATCATTCATTACACATCATTGAGAGCTTGTCAGTCATGTAAAATATATTTTAGTTCTGTTACACTGATTAGAGGAACAGTGGCAGAAGAATGGAATCCTTGTACAAAGTAAAGTAACATTCACAGTTTATAAACATACCCAGCAACATCAAATACAAAATACAATTGAGATTTCTCCTTAGCAATATTTGCGAATCTTTTCAAGACTAAACAGCCTGAGATTCAGCTTCGTGACGTATGAAAGATTGGTCTACCAAAATAGAGAGCCAGTCAGTCCCATCTCCACATCATATGCTTCTCCTATGAGCACAGAAAAATCACCCGTTGGTATTCATAGGAGGCCCAGTGTTTTTAGCTGCTGAACATGCTCCGATGGGAGAGGCGGAGGAGACCAGTCAGATCCCGTCATCTCCCCATCAACATCCTCAACCACATATTCCTAAAAACAATTGGAGGCACTTAACAAAATGAACATCCGTGAACAGTGGAAAACTTAATGAATGCCAGAGCTCCAGGAATGCAGAAAAGCATATATACATAATGCAGCAACCGAGCCTTATATACACAACCAAAATCAAAGAAATCTCAACTGATTGATATTCAAACACGGCACCACCCCCAAAATGGCACATTTAGTCCCAAACATAATTTCTGTAATGTCAGCAGCCAAACATAATTTCTGTAATGTCAGCAGCATTCTTTTCATTGAAAATAGCAAGCTGGGCAATAAGAATATGAGTGCAATCTCCCTGGACCTACTTCGGTAGCTACCAAAGAAGAAATGAATTACAAAAGCAGAGACGAAGCCAAAATTTTTTTAGGAAAAGAAGAAAAGGAGGCAGTCCCCAAAACTTTAAATTAAAAAAAAAAAAAAAAACAAACAAACAAACAAAAGCAAAGAAATGAAAAGAAGGAAGACTTTTTCACAAGAACAACCAAGGAAAATGCATTCCCATAAAGTTTAAAATCTCCATCTGAGCCACTGTGCTCATTGCAAAGAAAGATTTCTTAACCCCAAATTTGTGAAAATTAGTTGCCAATATTACAGAGGATCAAGTTTACCCTCATATGATGAAGAAATAAATAACACTTGTAGATTTCGATACATTGGAGCTATTATACAAGCTGAAAGAGAAATTGAATATGATGTAATGCATAGAGTTAAAGCAGATAACATAAAATGGAGAAGTGTTTCAAGTGTGCTTTGTGATCATAGAATACCCTTAAAATTGAAAGGAAAGTTTTATAGGACAGCTATAAGACCAGCTATGCTATATAGATCGGAATGTTGGGCGACGAAAAAACATAATATCCAAAAAGGAAAAGTTGACGAGATAAGAATGTTTAGATGGATGAGTGGTATAACATTGAAAGATAAATTAAGGAATGAACATATTCGTGGTAAGTTAGGTGTAGCTCCTATAGAAAATAAGATAAAGGAGGGACGACTCAGATGGTATGGACACATGCAACGTAGGCCACATAGTGCACCTGTGAGGAAGAGTGACTTAATTACTGTGGGGGCAGTAGAAGGGGTAGGGGTAGACCTAAAATAACTTTGGAGGAGATAGTGAGTAAGGATTTAATATCCTTGAATTTATCAGAAGAAATGGTCCACGATTGCATAAATTGACGGAAAATGATTCATATAGCCGACCCCACCTAGTGGGACTAAGGATTGGTTTTGTTGTTGTTTATCAAGTTTACCCTCATCCATCCTAGTTGGCTTTTCAACTAAATACGAATCAGCCTAAAAAAAAAAAAAAGAAGGAAAATAGTTTTACTCGAATGGAAGAATGATTGTTTAAAATATGATTTTGTTGAGTTGTCAAGTGGGTTGCCAACTGTGCCATCATA
This sequence comes from Malania oleifera, assembly GCF_029873635.1. Taxonomy (NCBI): domain Eukaryota; kingdom Viridiplantae; phylum Streptophyta; class Magnoliopsida; order Santalales; family Ximeniaceae; genus Malania; species Malania oleifera. Next base: position 14,289,000 of record NC_080423.1, read on the forward strand.
TTAACACTATCAACACATTAATGAAGAAATGACTCACTTTTGTTAGCATCCTTTTTGCAAGAATGTGGTAATGTCGCTGCCAAATCCGTTGCCCAACCATAGTAGCCACCAACACACTATAGAATATTCCAATCACAGTAAATAGCCCCAAAACTATCAAAGCCATTATAAATAATAATGGTAGCCCTGCTTCACCAGCACCTCCCAAGCAACCACATTCAGTAGCTGTACTTGCACAGCTTTCAAAGCAGGTGGTACAGTCAGTCCACATGCAAAGCGTACCAGGCAAATGGCAGTCAGCACACATTCTGCAAGTGTGAAAAGGAAAAAAAGATAATTAACTTGTTATCAATATTAAATCTCATTAATGCATTGCCAACAAGCTTCAGATTAATATCCATCAATCAACTCATCACATGCACAAAGTGACAATTTTTCAACACAGCACAAATGCAAAATGTTGGGGAAAAGAGAGAGAGAGAGAGAGGGGGATGCATGTGCAGCTAAGGAACTAAAAGCCTGGTACTTAGTTCAAGTTAAACAAGCTCCTGTGTCAAAAAGCCATCCTGATGCAATCGCAGCAATCAAAAAATCTACAGAATACAGATACCCTCTTCAGCATGATTCAGAATATTCCTTGCCCAATAATCCACTATGTTACAGAAATGTGCCTAATTGAAAGCATCACATTGTGCCTGTAATTTTCTAAGATTTTACAGGCAGTGCTCTCATTCTGATGGCATATCAAGCTCAAACCTAAAATAGTAACTATGGTGTACCTATCACACAGACTTGGATTAGAACATGCAAATAAAAACAACAGGCAATCAATTTAGGCAGAGCATTCTCATGTAAACATGAGACTGGAGACACCTCCTGTTTAGTATTTTGTAGGAAGGATGCATAATGTGACAAGGAATGCGCCCAAAAAAATCTTCTAAATGGGGAAAAATGATAAGTAGCACCACCTAAAGCAACATTTGAGAGAGAGAGAGAGAGAGAGAGAGAGAGAGAGATGCACCAACATTCTCCTTGCGCTAACATTCTGCGCACTTCACACAAGCAAGCAGAACAGCATTGGGAGCAATACAAGAAAATTTGGTGTTGTTTCATTTCCTCACTTTACAAGAACAGAAAATAGTTACAGGGCTCAGGAGTTCCCTTGATTCCCACACAAGAAAAACACACACCAGAATGTTAAAACAACTAGCCAGATGCATTAAAAAATATCTTACAATTCTTCATTCTCCCAATTAGATATAGTCAAATGAGAGAAAGGGAAAAAATTAAATCTATGAAATTAAAAATGATAAAGATAATATTTTCAAAAAACAATATAATGGCTAAGCCACTTAAACAGCAAACATCAGTTTTATGTCAATTCAGTGTTTTAAAAGGCATAGGCATAAGGCGACGCGCATTTTAACCCGAAGCAAGGAGTAAGTCTCTAGGCATTGAGGCGAAAATCTTTTGGGAATTTAGTTTTCTATTTTGAAAAATATATAAATAAATTATAAATACTAAAAATATAATAGATTTTATAAAATAATTAAATAAAACCTGTTATATAAACTTTGCCCCTAAAAAGCAGCTTTGAGAGTCTAAGCTCAGAATTCAAGCTGCCTGTGGAGTACTTGCCTATGCATTATAGGGCCACTGCCACCTGCTCATCCAACCAGTGTCTTTCCTGGTCTAAAAAGCAACACTACTAAATAAGACAACAAATTTAAAAGCAATATTGACCATCTCACTCTCTCTCTCAAGTCTCTCTCTCTCTCTCTCTCTCTCTTAGAGCGACTCTATATCAGATTGACTCTCTCGCTCTATCATCTTCTAGTCATTATGGCTCGCCAAAGAGAAAGAGAAGTCACTGGCAAAGAGAGAGGCTTTCCAAGCTTCCTGTGAAGATCTGGGAAAGATCCAGTGTCAAAAATCTGAAGCAATTGAGTGAAGATCTGAAGAGGTTTTCTGTGTGAGACAATCAGGAGACAAAGGCCAATAGAGTACCAAAATATGGAGAAAAGCAGAAGTTTGTCAAGGATCTGAAATGGTTGCGAGCAATACGAACAACTGTTTATCCCCTCCTCCACAAGGCATATGCCTTGACAAATTATGCATGAAAGGCAAGTTTGTGATGCTGAGACAAATGCCTTAGAACATTGTGCATTTACAAATGCACCTTGAAGCATTTTTCAGTCACCCTGGCACCTCACCTTGAAACATAAGCCTCATTTCCAGCAGGAAACAAGGAGGGTATGAATACAAATTCCGGTACTATCCCTCTTTTGCTCCCCCTCATGGACATGACAGGACTATTTCATTGTCTCACATAATAGCCCAATATGAGGTATCAACATAGAAACTGATAAGTATATTTCCAACTTTTCCAAGTACAACAAATTCATCTACCCTTTTTTAGATTTTGATATAATATATATGTGCTACTTCTAGTAAGTTATGTTGATTATCATAACTGGCAGTGACCAAAGCAAGATTGTGGATGTCAAGTAGTCACTTCAAACAAAATTTCAAATCAAGGACTTGGGTGCTCTGCATTACTTTCTTTGGAATTGATGTTGTGCATGAAAAGAAAGGGTTGAATCTATCATAGGGAAAATATACCTCGGGCTAGCTAAGTGGAATAGATAAGTTGGGACCTAAACTAGTTGATAATGAATCATCCTTTCTACAAAGGTCAATCCTTGCCTGCAAGGCAAGAGGATAGCAAGTTACAAATTCTATTCGGTAGGACATGTATTTCTATTACTATGAAGTTCATAAATGTAGTAGTTAATGGTGGGGTTACCATCCTTTTAGTAGTGACAAATCTTGTGTGTGTTCCTAAGAAAAGGAATTTGTCCATTTTTTCGAGGTCTCGAAGGGGTGTGGAAACAAAGGGTCGCGATCCCGTGAGGGTAAGCTAACTCCAAAAATTCATCCTCAGTTTAGATTGCTGGCTGCAATTTGCCAGCATGAAGCCGGAATCGCTAATAATCGCAGGTCAGCCATATGGCAATGAATTCATTCCTGGGCCTAGTACACACCGCCTGTCACACTATGGGAGCTAGCCATGCCCGACGCGTTATCTTAACCGCAAAGAAAGGGATGTCAAAGGCAGGGCCAGTGATTGGAGTGAAGTCGAAACAAGGTAGCCATACTGGAAGGTGCGGCTGGATCACCTCCTTTTTAGGGAGACCTAATGCTTGTTGGGTATTTTTGGCTTGACTTTGCTTTACACCCAAAAAGAAATGAGTTGCCTCTGAGTTAAACTTGGAGATCGAAGTCTTCCTTCGTTTCTCGATAGTAAAGTAAGACCAAGCTCATGAGTTTATTATCCTAGGTCGAAACAAGTTGGTTGTTGACCAATGGAAAACATGGGAGAGGTTTTTTCATTCAGTGCAATGTGGCGTGCTAACAACCATCGCAGCCTGGGGCACAGATAACTACTCCCTCTGTTTGCAACTTTATTATTTCAAGTCATTTTTCTGGGCAAGGCAACCTTGATATGACGAGGACGACGTCAGCTAGCCGTTAAACTGTTTTTCATAAAAAATTCCATAGGGGAGTTTCCCACCCAACTCAAAAAAACTCCCGCTACCTCGGTTCCATTCTCAAGGAACCTACATATCATCGATCAGGGGCTCTCCCGTCTTATTTTTCCAATGAAACTTTGATAAGGTTATAAGCTTCCACACCAATCTGAAACTATAAGCTGGTACACTTTCTTTGATACTCATATGGATCCCAATGTGGAGTTGTCTAGGGATGTTGGACCAGCTTTGACGAAAAACGTCAATATAGGCAGTTGGTTGGTGAGTTATTCTACTTGACTGTCAGTAGACCTTACATATCCTTTGATGTAGAGGTGGTGAATGAATTTATGAAAAATCCCAAACAACATATGCTGTTTGTTGGATTCTAAGGTATCTCAAAATCTCTCCTAGTAGAGGTTTGACATATAAATGTAATAGAAAATGTGATACCAAGAGTTGCTCAGATGCAGATTGTGTAGACTCAATTGATGATCAAAGGTCTAATACTAGATACTAAACATTTGTGGAGGTAATCTTATTACCCAGCGTAGCAAGAAACGACAATCTTTTACAAAAAAAAACTATAAAAGATTGAGCCGAATACAATACAAAAAATCTATTGCATCTAATTGAATAGGTAGATACTTATCTAGATATATACAAGATTTTAAATATAAAATCAAAGACTGAACAAATCAAATGTTTCTATTGTTGTGTTAGATCGATAATAAATCTAATGATCCTTTAGGATTGGTATCTGTTTTAAATCACATAGTTGTAGGACTGTGGATCGAGCTAAAGAACTCTTTCTACCTATCATGTATATTGTGTTTTCGTTTCACATTGGGATAGAATCTTTTCAATGCGAATTTGATATGGTGTAGGAGAAACTGCTCTATTTAATTTCTCAATTTATTACTTTTCTTATTTTATATTTTTAATATATATTAATTAATGCATATATCATTTTTAATTAATATATTTATATATGATTATTAGTATTAGTTAGTATTAGTAGAATTAGATAGAAAGAAATATAATATATATGATTATTAGTAGAATTAGAATGGAAATGATTAAAAAAGAAAAAGAATATAACTGATATTTAATTGAAAAATAGGTTCACACCAAATATAGTGAAGAGTTAAGTAACATTCGCTGAGGTTAGGCAATATCTACACACCTTCAGTTTGGCGGGTGGCGGGGGGCAGAGGGGGGCCTGTTTAGAAAGAGAGGCTGTTTCAGTAATTATGCGGTAAAAGTGTAGGAATTTTTATCTTCCAAGTTTATTATTAATATATAGAAGGGCAGACCTGGAGCTGAATGCAAAGCTCCAGGAAACTGCCGCCTTCTTTTTTATTTCTCATGCTTTCTTCTTCTTTTGTTCTCTCCTTCTCTTTTCTTCTCCCCTCCATCTACAACAGAGCTTATCCATATAATTTTTTTTTTCTTTGAAAGCACCATTTGAAGAAGCAATTTTAACATCCATTGAGTGACTAAACACAGAAATTAAAATTCGAATAGAAATAATGTTACTGAGTAAGAAACATCAAGGAAATCGATATTTTTTTTTTGTTTAAAACCTTTTGCTACCAACCAAATTTTATATTTTTCAATTGAACCATACTGTCTCTTCTTAAGAATCCATTACAACTAACAATTTTAAAATCAGAAGGTAAGCCTACTATTTACAGAGTCTTGTAAGGCAAAAGTGATCTCTTTTCTTCATTTATAGCTTCTTTCAAAAAAAAAATTTTAATTATTCAAGTCAGTCTCCCTCTTGGATTCAAAAACTTCAATTTCTTTAAGACGCTTCATTATCAAATTTAAAGTTGGACTCACAAAAGTATATCATGCACCCCAACTATTTTAATATTTAAATTGAAAATTATCTTCATTTAATATTGCATCTAAGGACTCAATTATTGTATTAGCTTCTATGTTTAAAAATCTATAAACATTACCATTCAAAGCATAGCCTAGTAATCTTAAAAAAATCAAAACAACTTTAAATTTAAATATAATCAGTTTTAGGTTTACAACCCTTCCGTAAATCATAAGGTGTTAATGAAGTATTTTATAATGTATTATTTTTCTTTTTTTTTTAATGCAGCAAATGAAGAATCAACAAGGATCAATTTTCCAGGGTTGGTGGGACAAAGAAGACAAATTAGTACAATTAAATTACTAAACACAGGAAATGACTAAATGAGATATCTAGAAGAACTGGGCCAATAGCATATAAAGATAACACTGTAGCTAGGCAGTTAAATCCAAGCTAATTACAACAAATGCTTCTTGGCTTTCCATTGCTAACAACAATTATATTACGTGCATTAAGTATGTCAAACATTTCAAAATCCATACAGCAGAATTATACCCGGGCTGACAGCAACAAAGACATAATTCTCGACAGGGCTGAGCAAGATCATTACGCACTCTTCGATCATAACATGTTATGAAGCATCCAGATAGCCCCAGCAAAGCAAAAAATAGCAGTGCTCCTGCACTCATCAAAACAGCATTAATATACACCCACAAACACCAAATCCAGCACTAATGAATTGATGAAGTAAGAAACGACCATCAATGTATACATGTAGATGATCAATGTATGCATCAAGAGTAACAATTTTCCCAGAAAAATGATTTGCTATAATGGCATACAAGAGGTAGATGGTCTCAAGATGATTAAGGTTTAGTGTTTTGGGTTGTTAGTAAAATGTGATCCACTTCTTTATAGCATTTTCCTGCTCCCTCCCAGCCTGCTAACTTTCTGTGTCAAAATGATTCCCTTCATCATTGAGAAAAGAAACCCCGCCTAAATCCACCATTGGAATCTTAGAGACTCGGACAAAGCGTAGCATTATCCAAAGACGATCCAAATTATGGCCACAGTGCACAAATTTCACCCAACAATAAGCCCTCATCACAACCACAAACATGATCATTCCGACTCTCCTCATTTGACCCATCAGACCATTTTTTTTCTCAACACAATCTCCATCCATACAACCCCTTTCCACAAAACAATTCTATGTAGTTAACATATACTTTACAAGTGAAAAGATCCAATCAACAATCCTTCTACAGTTTTTTTGGGCACGCAACTCTAGAGGTTTAAAAACCTGATGCAACTCAACCCAGATTGAAAGGCCTTAATCCAAACAAACTCACTTATATATATATCAAAAGAAATTCATTAGATAAAATAAGAATGCACAAACAGGAGAAGAGACATCTCCATTACGAAGCCTGGGAAACCCCAGGGGAAACAAAATAAGAAAACCAGAAAGTGTTAAAAGCAGTTCAAGGAAATCAGCACAGCCTAAGAAGTCAACAGGGAATGCCAATCCCGCTGAATATCTGAGAAGCATATCCCCTTGAAATTACCATTACCCATGCACCACAGAGAATCCCAAAAAATGGATCTTCTCCCACACCAACAAAAATGCTAATTCCAAACAACCTTGTGTTTGGAGTTTGGACTAATATTAACCTTCCTAATCAGTTATGGAATCCCTCCATGATCCACCATTAATCCTTCATCCATCCTCCTCAACAAGATTTCCCTGAACATTTCTAATAGAATCACAAAGTTTCCATCCCAAATTCGTTATACATACAAAAATTCAAAAATTTAAAGATCCTCTTTTAAGTTTAGGGCCCATGGAAGGCTGATAGAAGGCACTCAGTTATGGAGGTTAATTTTCATATTTGGAATCATGCTATGGCAACCATGGGCAGATGAGAATATAACTATGAGAATTAATCTCTCATTTAATTACAACATTTAACAAAATAATTTCAACTTTTAATTTCTAAGAATTAATCTCTCATTTAATTACAACATTTAACAAAATAATTTTAACTTTTAATTTCTAAATATCTCCACGACTCCCGACTATCTCTTCCATTATGCCCTAAAAATAGTAAGTTTAAGAAAAGCATAGTGTGTCCTGCAGCTAGTATATATATAATATCAAAGCATAATAGATCCAATTTCATTCAAACAAACAAATAATCATCCCCTTCACCAATATTGACAGGACAACTAGTCATACAACTAAGCAAATCAGCAACTCTAGTTATAATGGAATTATTATAATTCTCGTGATTGCAAAATGTCAGCTTTTAAGCCAATACGGAATTTAAACAATTCAACTTGAGAACTATTTCAACCCATTTCTATCCATAATGTCTAATCATTCTTTAAATTTGAAGGATTTCATTTCAGCTTATGCAGCAGTAAAAAATTGATACCAAAACCCAGCTATAAAACCTTAAAGGTAGACAATTTTCCAATATTGAAGAATCAAGAACTAAATAGGGTACAAAATCTTCCATGCCCATGAAATCGCTCATGTGGCTTCCAGAAAAAAAGGAGGAAAATGCAAAGCAATTGTGACTTGTGAGGCCAGCAGCCCAGTAGCATTCCTTATGGATACTAATTCTCTTAAAATATATAGATCATGGCTTATACTGCCATTTCACATCCTAACTTCATTTCATTAGGGGAAAAATCATGTATTAGAAGATTGTTGAATTAAAATTCTTTTGTTATTTAAACATATTGATGAGAAGAAAATGGATGTGCATTTGTTCACTGAGGTCATAGGGGACCAAAGAAGATGTCGATGGGATGACAATGAAGTCATTAAAAGAATTTTTACAATATTGAAATTTTGAAACTATTTATTGACAATTTGACATTGGACTCCCAATGTCAATGCTGAAGTATCTGGCAATCCACATACACACTGGAAATGCCAATGGATATGTCAAGTATGCCACCAAATTTTTTAAGACCTTCATTGACTTCATTCCATGGCAGTGTCTTCATTGATGTTGGAAAATATTGTACGATATTTGAGAAAGTCTAATTAATAATTAATAGATAGTAAAAGAGTGGTGACTCACAATTAGAAAACTTGTGCATAGTTTTCATTTTTCCAATAAGTGTTTCTAAAAAAAAAAGAACAATTATTCAACAGATAAATCCATGCATGTGCCACAGCAAGCACACAGGCATGCTATGGGGAAAAAATCCCAAGTTTCAAGTCCAAAAAGAAGAAATTATTAAATAGTTAACAATCAAAAAGGAGAAAGAAAGAAAGAAAGAAAGTCTGCGTTGGAAACACTTCTCAACCTAACATTGACTGATACATAAGCTCTGGCTTATGACGAACACCCTAAAATAAAAAAATTTCACAAGTCATTACTTTCCAATTAATGTTAATTTTCCAGTCAAACGTTTAAAGAGGTTTACGTTTGAACTGCTACACAACACAAACCTTAAGGCAGGCCTTGGGCTGCTAATATTGCATGTAAATTTCCAAATATATATATACATTACAAGAAAATTCATCTCAACAGTCAACACCATACAAAATATTGAAGCCAACCTGATTAAGTTAGTAAAAAATCAACGAAATACCAACAAAAACATCAGAGCAAGCCCTAATCCACAAGCAGATTTGGCAAACAGCAGTTTTTCAGAAAGAAATATAGATATGCCATTTCAAAAAGTGATGACAACAATTATCAGTTCTCAAGGTTTTACCACATATGTAGTAGAAACTAATTTCGCCATCAAAGCCCCATGCCAGACGAAGCCAAAACTGCTGGTAACCATCAACTAAATAAACCAAATATGCCAATGAAGCAATTACCTGCACAAGAGGAAGATAAAGACATAGAAATAGAAGCACCGGTCAAAATTTTCTTCTTTATAAAAAGAGTGCAAATGAAGGAAACTAAAAGATAACACAATGTTGGGGGAGGGGGGCAGGGAGGGAGGGAGAAAAAAATTAATAAAGTAAAGGATCAACGACCTACAAGCTGAACAGCGAGAAATATAAATATAATGTCTCTAGTGACAAAGAATCGAAATTTCAAAGTTCGCCACTTCCTATCAGCAGCAACATGGACCCTCAGATGGTATGGGGCCTTGCAGGTTGTGCAATGAGCAAATGCAAACCCCTCCTGCAAAAACTATGATCACATGATCAGAAAAAATAAAGCCATAATATATCAAAGCATTACCTAAACATGCATATGTGCAGTCATCACAATGCCAAAACATGCACATGTTAGATCAATTAGTCATGACTCATAATCAGCTAGTCCACGTATTCACATCCCCTGTGCATATATTTGTTGTTTTGCCATGTGAATACAGGTTAAAGCAGCTAGAAAATACAACCCTAATCTGAAACAACATTATTATATAGTATAACAGGCAACATAGCACCGAATACTCTGCAAAAAATACTGCCCAAAAGAAGACAGTAACTATTGTGTTCTTACCCTCACTGCCCTCCAGTGATCCAAACATTCCCTGTGCACATACTTTGAGGTTCCTTTGCACTTGCAAGGAGCTATAAAATCTCTACCTGATAATAGGGGAGGGAGAGGGGAACATGCTGATCAGTCAAAATTGTTCCACAAAACTTTCAAACATAAATAGCTTGCAATCCACAAAATAAGAATGCATACTGCTACATAGATATTAGAATCATCAGATGAACCAGAATCACAAAAAAATCACACAGATGATCACCCTATGAGACATCTAATATCATAGATTTCATAGAAAATTATCACAACACAGTTCCTTCGTATCACTAAATAACAAAATTGCAAAAAAAAAAAAATCACTCAAAAGAAGTATCTTTTGCTATTTCATATTGAAAACGCATGCAAATAAAACGTATTTTAAGAATGGATATAAGTTGATTAACAACCAAAAGCACTACGCAGCCAAACTCGATACGCCTAATTCATGTGCAGGTACGCTGAACTCAACCCAGTACAACCTAGTCTGTCAATAAAAAAATTCCTTCGCAGCATAATGTAACCAACAAATAAATAAATAAATAAATAATTCGGAACCACAACCTCCAGTCAGCTGTGTCAAATTCACCCAATTGACTTCATTGACTTGCTACTTACAATTTCCGGAAGCTGAAGCCACAAAAAAATGCATAACCCAAAACTTTCATTTACGCAACCAAACAGAGGGTGAACGCGAATCAGCAAAACCTAAACGACATTGAATTGTGGAAGATATAATTACCATCGGTCTCGAGGCAAATTCTGCACTGAATTTGTTCTCCGGGCCCAGCCTCGAGGTCGATCTCGCAGGGCTCGGTGATCGGCGACGGCGCGACGAGAGGAGAGGAGTCCGAGTGGTCAGCCATGAAGTTGAATGAGAGAGAAGGAGAGACAAAAACAGGTAGCGAATTTTTCGAAGATGAATTCAGAGAGAGAAGGCCATAACAGAAACCCTAAATCTTCTGCTCCCTTTCTCTCTCTCCCCCCCACTCTCTGTCAATGGCAAGCGTCGCTCTTGTTTAGGGAGGATTTTCAAAGTCTGTGAGGTTTCTGAAGGACAGCAGGAAGAGCAAAATGGAAGGGAGTCTCCGTCGTAGTAGTTTTTTGCCCGTTTACCGATTAAGACCATCCTTTTTCCTTTTTTACCTTCGTATCCCTGTGGCCTGAAGCTTGCAGCAGTGCTAGCTAAGAAAAATAAAAACAAAAAGGCCTAAACTATGTCTGAGCCCGGGTTCGAACCGGGGACCTCTAGTGTGTGAGACTAGCGTGATAACCAACTACACCACCCAGACCTCGACGTCTGTCAAAGGGCTTGTTATAATTATTTGTACATTGAAACATCTGAAGAAGACAATGTAGCATCATTTTGGTATTTGCTAAACCAGTAATTTTTAAAAAATTAAAAATTTATCTAAACAGCAAAAAGAAAAGACATAGTAATCTTTGATTTGAATACATGAATTTGGAAATTTATTTGAAATTAGAAATACGTGGATCCTATATTTGAATTTCACAAACTTCCAAATCGAAGTTTGCCTAAATTGTATAAAGGAAATGGAATTACAAAATAAATCCAAATCCATTGTTTCGATCAACTTAAGGGTAGGATATAAATTTGAACATGTATCATGTAATTTATAATCATCAACCAATGTAAACATATATTGGCCCTTACCATTGACAAAACGTTGAAAATAATCCCCGTATCGTGACATTTTAAAAATAGTTTTTTCTCATCATTACTGTATATAAATTATTATTAGTATCAACAACCATTAATATCCTCTCTGCTGATGTTTTTAAATTTTAGCCCAATATATTTGTCTCATTAAAAATACAATATATTAATTTACATTAACATTGTGACTTCCAATATGAATGACTTGTATATACAAAGATCGTGTATGATTTTGATAAAAATAAATAAATATATATATCAAAAATTAATTTTAAATATAATTAATTAAATAACTAGGAATCAATATTTTATTCATTCCCAAAATAGCTAATTTCACATCCATAAATTATTTAAGTTCATATATTTGGACATAACCAAATCATGCATATTTACAACAACAACAAAAAAATCGTTACAACTCATATATTGTTCATAATAAAATCCCATAAATAGCTTCCATAATTGCTTTTCGCCACTAAAAATTGTATTAAAAAATAAAATAAATAATTAAAGGAGCATGTTTGTTATAGGTATGCAAAATTACACATAAGTGAACACAAATACATGGGGCAATTAGGCCTAGTTGTAGTATTAGAATGTGGTATGATAGTTTGTATTGTTATAATTATGGATGTTGTTTTTTACCCTCTATATTATAAAGGTTTCCTAAATATAAACTAACCTATTTTAGGTTCAGCTACTATTTATGAATTGGAAGTCTCGTGCTTTCTTCGTCATTAATGATCCCATTATTTCTTGTGACAAGTGCAAAGAAATGACTTCACCTATATGAAGTCAAAGTTGACGACTAGCAACTAAAAAAAAGGACTTTATCTGTATGAAGAAAATCAAAACTACTATAAAAATGCACTAGAAGTAAAGAGGTGGGGAGGAACTATCGTAGCATTGCAAAAAACAAAAGCACCAGATGAGCATAGCCAACATTACTCTAAATCAGTGGGGACTAGCACTGCTATATAATGAAATAACAAGAAGAAAACAATGGGCTCCTTCATAAAAATAAAGCCCCAAACATACAACAAATCATAATACAATCATGTGCAATGTCATTCCATAATAGCCCAGAAATGAAATACAACACAAATAATAAATTGGCGTGGCCTAATATACTCGGTAACCTGCAGTCCTGCGTAGGTATAATTCGCATTTTAGTGACCGCACCCAAGAAAACCACAATCAACCATGCCTTCAACAAGAATGGTGAAAGGAGGCCTCATAATTCAACAACCAACATAGAGGAAGTTCAATATTTTGATTCACGATTCAATCCTGATTTGACAACTGTGGCCTCAACACATATGGGATCCACATGATCAAATAATTCCTTGTTTTAGTTTTTGAACCACTTTCTAAGGTTGGAATTATTATTAGTCTAACAAAAAAAAAAAGTAGGATAGAAATAGGTTTTAATTTCTATTGTTGATATTATTTTTCTTAAGCACTACAATATTAAAAATAAAAGAAGTCATATTTCTCAAAATTCCTATAACCATTTCCATTATCAATGGCAATATTAGTACATAACCATCAACGGAAAATATTATTCATGATCCTCAAAGTGCCCCTTAAAACAGAGTCATACATTCTTTCTCATGAAAAACAAATTTCTATAGCTTAGAGAAAATTGTGAGGTCCTTACAAGTAGCAATATAGTTTGATAGTGCCCCTAGTCTAGGGCGATTCCAATTTTTGACCATGCAAATCATCAAGTTGAACCATTGCTTCACAGTTCTTAACTCAAATACTCAACGAAAACAATGTTATGTTGCCATAGGGAATTTCATATTATCATTGAAGGTGGAAGAAACAACCAAATAGGCATTATCTTATGAATTTTTTCAATATATTCACCGGAACACTAAATAAGTCAATTAGGGAAAAACTAAACAAAATTCACTGGAAGCCCTCCCACAATTCACTACTACAAGAGGGAGAGAGAGAGAGAGAGAGAGAGAGAGAGAGAGAGAGAGAGAGAGAGAGAGAGAGAGAGAGAGAGGGTGAACCTTTATGCACTACATAACTTTTAGGTGCAATGCTCAAAATTAGGAGCTCTCAACTAAGGGCTAATTTTTTTAGAGACAATGAGTATGGAGGTATCATTTGCTAGGAGTTGTTTTTGTCTATTCTCAAACCAACTTTATGCCTAGAACAAAATAGGACAGGACAATTATACTCTCCAATAATAACAACTATGGAAGAGTTCACATACAATCAACACAATCACGTTTAGATGAGAAAATAAGAAAGAAAAACATGATCCCAGCTTATTGCAGGATTTCCATCACGACTAATTAAGCGATTGCAAATACAAAGGCAAGGAAAAAATATTATAGTCCTTGCGCAAACCCACTTATTTGAGAAAAAAAAAATAGGTATATGAGTCCTAAGGACATGATATTAATCATTGAAGACCAAGATATGAGTTTTACTTAAAACATGTAACAATATTTTGGCAAAACTCCTAAACGAGATATATTTCTCCAACTTGCTCAAGTAGATTCTCCATTTTCAAAATCTATCAAGGAAAATAGAACCATTAGAAATAAATAAATTCTATAAAATATAATGGAAATTTACAAGTTTAATTTAGAATCAAAATTAACTCAACAAAGACTTCTAACAATTAGTTGGGATCAGCTACCTAATGACAACATTTTATGTTGACATTATAGGTCACGCCCAGTTTTGATTATGACAAATACTCATTATATATCTAATTGGTGTTTGAGATTTTGTGCAGGAACTTAAGCTATTAGATCTTAATGCACATAAAGCAAGTGAAAATTGAAGACTTAATTACTTTGCATTGTAATATATATATATATATATATATATAATTCATTTATGTAATTGGTCTGTAATAGTAATTAGGGCTTTTCGTATGTAATAATCACACACCTCACATGCATGGTTAAATACGTAAGCTCATAATGCAAATAACCTTAGAAAGACTTTAGGGGTCAACTGAAACCGGATTTTTTCCGTGTCTTCAAAAGGACCCAGAAATGACCCTAGGACACTCACAATTGCACTTATAAATGTTAGGCACTTGATTAGGGTGTTTGTGATTCAAAACAGGACTGAAATGCACACTTTATGCATTTTTAGTTAACTGACCTTGGCAGTTCATTCTGCCTCGGTCAACGGAATCCGGTCTGCGTCAACCGGTTGACCACAGTACGGTCGACCGAGCCACCGCAGTTCATTTGACCCCGGTCGACCGAACCACATAGTAATCAACATTTTGACCTCCCAGTCAACCGAGTCAATTTTGTATTACACCAACCTGGTCGACCGAGGGTCCTCGGGAGTTGGCCCAACGGTCTAGTCGACCGAGAGGCTTAGTTCATTTTCCTCTAGTCGACCGAACTGCACGAATTGAAAAATCCACCTTCTCCTGGTCGATCAATCGAGCAGTTCAAAAATGCCCCGGTAGACCGAATCATATGAACTTCGGTTGACCGAAAAGGTTTTTGGTTGACCTAACCTCTCGGATTGCCCTGATTTTTTACCATAGTTAAAATATTTTAAACAGGGTTAAAGTTGCTAAAACATCATTAAACTTTTCTAATAATCCCAGTTATGTCCCCAACGGTTATATTTCATGGGATGTCTATAAATACCCCTTCATTTGGGTTTATTAGCATGATTTTAACATATTTGATTAGGGAAAATTCTTTGAAAATCCAAAAACCTATAATACTCATTTTTTTAGTCTCCTACACTCATACTTACCTTCTCATACTAATTAAACCCTCTGTAAGTTGATTGAGTGTTAGTCTAAATAGGTTTGCTCTCCCACTCTTGATTGATTGATTCGATTTTTACAAGAGCTAAACCTAAATGTTCTTAGGAGGCTTTTGCTAATAAGTCTATCCTAAGAAGGCTTGCTTAAGCTTCTGAGTATTGCATTTGTGTTGCAATATCTTAGGAAACTTGTATTTGTATTTGGGTTGCAAAATCATTTTCAAAACATACTCATATATCTTGTGTGATTTATATTGATATATCTTTGAGAAGATATTTGTGTTTGTAATATAGATCTTTGTTGCAATATCTATTTGCATATCATTTGCTGAATACAAAGACTATACAGCTTTTGCAAACTAAGCATATACGTCATCTACTATTTACATGATTGATATATCCCTCAGATTAATACATTTGAAACTTGCTTGACATCTTTGTGTGAATCTGTTGATTGAATATCTTGTGATACAACGATTGCTTGTTGATACCCTCACGCACTCATTACACTGATAGAAAATATATTTGAAAGTTGAAATATTAGACCACACTGAGCTTACATATTAAATCATCTTGTGGTATATGTGACTGAACGCATTTGGGTACATATCTGCTTTACAAGAAAGCACAATCACTGTACCAATATTATTTGATTACAAATTTGTTATATTTCCAGGCACAGACCTGAAGAGGGAGACTAGCCTTTTGAAATAGTCCCAGATTAGCTGATACCCAGTTAGGAAAACTAGGTGCACCATCCTGTTAAAGCGTGTAGTTTGAGGTCAGCCCCGCTAATTGACCTGGTTGTAAAGGTTGAGGTCAGCCCTGTGCCAATTGACCTGATTGTAATCGGTGCTGCTCCACCTTTAAATGATCCTTTAGTGGAATCCTCGGGCTTGCGAGCTAGAGGTGGGGATGTAGACACAGTTGGTCAAACTCCGATAACATATCGTGTGTCTGTTTACATCTCCACACTTTATATTTACCGCACGTATATGTTATGGTATGAATGATGTGCATAATTTAAATTCCGCATATTTTATTTATTTGCACATTTGGAATCGTGTAGAAAGACCCTAGGTTACCAAATCATATTGACTTCTAACTTAACCTAGGAGAAAAGTTTAAATTTCCAATTCACCCCCCCCCTCTTGGGAATACACCAATTCTAACATTTGAGACCAAATTCCGGAACACGGCAATAAGAAACAAAGAAAATGCTAATTAGCCATGAATACATTTGAATTTTATTTTATTTTTTGTAAATGTATGAAGCCAATAAACATCATCAACCAAACTGCAACTCAATGCACCAAAGCTTTATTTTTCTTGCTTGAAGTCAATTAGCAAATTAAATCTAGGCTATTGCCACCAGCAACATAACATATTACAGAGAAAAATCAACTCAATGCTCCTGAATTCGATAGAGTATGTTTTTAAATATTATCAAATACTAGACAAATTAACTAAATCTGCCATAATCTATTCTATTTCTTTTTTGTAAAAAAGAAACATTTCAGGTAATGGCATTCCAATTGAAACATTTTGATCAAACATTTCATCAAACACTTTGTGGGCTTCACATAGGAGACTAGGTTTGCATAAAGGCAGATGAGTTGACTATGGTAATAAAGAGAATAAATTGGGATTGAGAGGCTAACCCAAGTAAAAATATTAAGTTGTAATAAAATTAAGGTTATCAAAATGTTATATGAAGTTGTATGAAGAAAAGAAGATCAATACTAACTTACTTTGCAATTAAGATGGTGGACAAGAAATGACATGTTAGGTGGCAGGAACAATGGAGTTTTGATTATGAGGAGCAAAGATCCAAAGGTGTGAGGACGAAGCAAGGATAGGTGGAGGTCTACCAAGGTCTCACATGGCAGAGGAATGACACTACAAGAAAATCGATATAAGGGGACAACTAAAACTAATAAGAATCATCCCCAAAACTACAGGGAACAAAAAAAGTCGTTCTCCGTTCGATTGTCCTCAAAAACTATAGGAGAGATTAAGCCTTCTTTGTACCCAATCAACGGGATGACATTCATCCCCCACTTTCAATCAAAATAAAATGACCAAAATAGGTTTATGGATGGGTCGTTCCCAATACTGAGATTGCTTAGGGGATGGGTTGTCCCTAATATTGATACTGTTTATGAGACATGTCCTCCCCAATACTAAGACTGTTTAGGATGTACACAATACTGAGACTATACTAAGATTGTTTAGAGGATAGGTCGTCCCCAATACATGAAATTATTAATAAGACGATACATCTCCAATATGTGATACTATAAATAAGGGATGAGTTGTCCCTGATGTGCGAGACTGTTTAGGGGACAACTTGTCTCTAAATAGTAAATATTGTCTGGTGGATGAGTCATCCCCAATAGTTATTGATGTTTATAAGGGAATGAGTTAGTTGTCTCATATACAATTGGAGAATATTCATCTTCAAATTGAAGAGGAACGTATCCCATGTCAAAATGACATTAAAGATCCTAAAATATATATAAATTTATAGAATCTTAAGCCTAAACATAATAGTAATTTCATTAATTAGAATATAAACATAAGGCAATTAATTTTATGACAAACAAGCAATCTATGTTATTCAAAATTCTCAAGTCATCCATGTCCCAAAATATTCATAAAATAAGTTCATGTTCTGAATGTTAACAATTGACCATTTATAGAAAATAGTTACAGAAAATATTGAATTCAAAAAAAAAAAATCAATTAGTGCTTAATCTTTTCCAACTTCAAGCATCACCATCATCACAATCACCATCATCCTACAAATTCAAATGAAAAATGGTAAGTAATTGACAAAAATTTTCGCTGAGTCTCCCCTAAAAGTTGGACATTCCTATACAATAAGACCTACTAAAAATCGAAAAAATACAATATGAAAAATTACAGCATCATCCAAAATTCTTCCAACCATATAGTTAATGCATGATATATTTGAGAACCATATAATTCCATCCCATGCATGTGAAGGCGATCAAATTTGACAAAGTGATGTATAATATAAAAAATGGTAAGAATTGATAATTTTTTTGACAGAATCTCCCCTAAAAGTTGGACATTCCCATACAATAAGACTTGCTAAAAGTTGAAGTAATGCAATATAAAAAAATTACAACATCATCCATAATTCTTCCAAGTACATAGTTAATACATGATATATTTAAGAATCATATAATTTCATCACTTACATGTGAAGGTGATCAAATTTGGAAAAGTGGTGTATAATATAAAAAATAGGTAAGAATTGATAAAAAAAACTTGTCATCTTTACTAAAAGTTGGACATTCCCATACAATATGACTAGCTAAAAGTTGAAGCCATGCAATATGAACATTAAAACATCATCCAAAATTCTTCCAAGTACATAGTTAATGCATGATATATTTGAAAATCATATAATTCCATCACTTACATGTGAATGTGATCAAATTTGGAAAAGTAATGTATAATATAAAAAATGGTAAGAATTGATAAAAATTTTGGCCAAGTCTCTTATAAAAGTTGGACATTCCCGCATTCCCATACAATAAGACCTACTAAAAGTAGAAGTAATGCAATATGAAAAATTATAGCATCATCCAAAATTCTTCCAAGTACATAGTTATTACATGATATTTTTGAGAATTATATAATTCCATCACTTACATGTGAAGGCAATCAAATTTGACAAAGTGATGTATATATGAACAATTAACTTTCGTTAGACAAAATGGGTATATAGTGACAATATTTTTATTCATATTCATGCATGAATGTTAAACATAATTTTTTTTTCCCTTCAAATAGTGCAATTAGATGTAGCACAGAACATCTAGTGGTTTGAGCATAAGACATCCATGATGACGGTCTCATGTTCAAACTTTAAGTAAGCCATGAGAAGGGGTTTAACTTGGGCAAAAGGCTACCCTTGTCGTGTAGCCTAGGCTAGGTAGGCTGCTATATAGCCCATGCTAGGTGGGTTGGTTGGTTAATTTGAAATCATAAGTTAGTTACTTTTGCAATACTAGTTGAAATTAGTTCGACAACAAGCCTTTCTCGAAATTGGTACAAGGCTTCCTTCCACTCCTAATATGCAATATCTATCCTACATCTAGTTACCAAACCAAGTTAACAACAAGTAAGATTGTCCCATTGTAGCATTCGGAATCATCCAAACCAAGTTACCTAACACACCAAGATCAAGCGTAAACAAACAACAAACAAAGAATAACATTGGATGAATAGGAAGCATAAATCCCCATTACCTTTTCTTAAAACAATACTTTACAATTCTCACATATAAATTAGCAAGGTAGAAACTCCACTGAAGTTTGTTTATAACTATATATTGGAGCGGACTTAAAATTAAGGATAAACCACTCACCATAGGATTTGAGTTAGTGTGTTGTTGCATCTATTCACACTGCTTCAGTAGCCTTTCGATGCGTTCTTATCTTTCCTTCATCATCCTCATTCGCTTGTCATAGTCCTCCATGTGTTCTTTCATATTTTTTCAATTGTTTTCTAACCCATTAACCTTTTCAACTTGAGG
This sequence comes from Malania oleifera, assembly GCF_029873635.1. Taxonomy (NCBI): domain Eukaryota; kingdom Viridiplantae; phylum Streptophyta; class Magnoliopsida; order Santalales; family Ximeniaceae; genus Malania; species Malania oleifera. The sequence goes on from NC_080423.1 coordinate 14,308,885, forward strand.
GTTGGAGATAGTGTACTTCTTGGTTGCTTTGTGTCCAAAACCTTTGCCACGAACTTTCACAGATCTAATACCAAATACCTTTGATAATATCTCAACTTGACTTGGAACTAGTTCGTTCTCTTCCCTTGGACAATCTTCAATTTCCTTTATACCATACTTTAAAAAACCACCAAAGCAGTGAAGTTAGACACATTTGTGTACATGTATGTATAAAGAAATAAAAGAATACTTTCAAAGAAAAAATATACATGCATAAACCTTCTTAGCTATCGAATCATATCTTTCACTTTCACCCTCGTCTGTCAAAAATGAATGCTTCACCATCTAAACATCAAATAAAGGAGCCATCTCACTAGTTTCTTCATCAATATATAATATTTGATTTATTAAGTCAAAATACTAACAATAATATGATATGGAAATACTATGATGCACTCATGTAGTGTGTGCGTGTGTGTGTGCGCGCGCACGCGTATTTAACTCACCATATTATACTCTATTTGTACGTGTATTTAACTCACCATATTATTCTTTATTTGTACGAAAGGAACTGGCCTGGTGGCGACTATCATCTTTTGATGAATGTGATTCTCTGTATTTGTGATACTCATTTCCTATATTATGTTTTGCACCATACATCAATAAATAGAAGTACCTATTCTTTGTTTAAAAATATATATTCATAATAGAAAATATTATTATTACCAATAAGTCCTCAGTTGTGAAGACATTTAACATTGCTCTTCATTCCTCTTTTGTCAACCCATGAGGTATATGCCGTATATGTTCTTCATCAGTGGTGCATTCCTTATATTTACCATGAAGGTAATGCTTCCATTTTCGATACAAGACCGTTATTTTAAAGAAACAAAAATAGTAAAATTTGTACTCTTTCATTTCTAGCATATCAGTTTCAATCTTACCATCCCATTCACTCTTTTTCCATTTAAGAGGACTCTCCAAGCTCACAACAAAATAGTCCCACACAATGACATGCAAGTAAGAAAATTAAACATAAGATTACACAACTTGCATGTGTTAAGTGTCCTAGCGGGAGAGTATATAAAGTCAGAGGGGGGGTGAATGAACTCTTTTCGCGTATTTCGGCTTTCTCTACATAATAAAACTCTTGACAAGATTCAAGCAATTAAATCACAATATACAAAATATAAATCATGCCCAAGACAAATAAAATAAAGAGTAGGGAGAGAATTGTGACGCCCCGATTTTTCATACCATTTTTTTTTTATAAAAATCATCAATAATAATTAAATCATACACATCAAACAACACATCGGTCACGTCAACAACTTTGATAGCTCTCACATGACCCGACCTGCATTGGGTACCGGGTAAACAAACATTTTATTTATATTAGTCTAACAGCAGAAGACATAATGTACATACTATTCAGAATACAATATCCAGAATATCAACATACATATACACACATTTCTATGATACCCAAAAACAATACAACATTAGGGAAATTACACCTCCCTAGTCCAAAACTCACCTTGTATATCAGGGTATCCACTCCACACTATCTGAGAGCTCTATCCCCTGGTCTATCTCTGTTCTTTGAAAAGTTTAGATAATTCGGGTGAGACACATCTTAGTAAGACAAAATAAATTATTTACAGTGTGTGACAATATGAGTTCAGTTATAACACATTTTACTTTTCAAATCATCAAATCATTTGAGAAAAATACACTGATATATATGCTCATAATCATATAGATATAAAACACAAGCTTTTATAAGCTTTTAATTCCATTTCCAATCTCATTTGCATGCAACCCATGTTTATCAACGAAGTTCCCCGAGAATAGGGAAGTCTACCCGCTCATACAAATGGCTTCCCTCTTTCCTAATACGCTATGCAGTCAAATATGGCTACATCTGATACCTATCAGGGCACTCACCTTACTCAGTAAGCTCTCAAGCAGAGAATTTTACTTCACTTAATTATTTAGATTATTAAACTCACACTCTTTCATTTTCCATTTTCATTATTCTTTCCTTTTTCCATTTCCATTTCACAATCCAGCCCATGAGTGTCCTTGATACCCAGTACCAACATTGCGTCTATAACTCATGGCTGCCCTGAGGATTTTTTTTTCCACATCATGCTTCCCTCCATGAATAGGATTGTACAGCCTAAAGGCTGGATCTAACCGCGGTTGACCTACCCGGTTAGATTAAAATGGAAATCCATCCATGCATCTGTAGTACGACTGGCCGGCCTATCGGCCTGATCCGGACTTAGGGGGCACAACAACTCTACTAAATGGCTCAGTCAACTACTCACACCACACTCTCCACGAGATCGTGTGGTTGCACTAACACCTCACTAGCAACAGTATTGTGCTCAATATCTCAACCCATCATTAGGGTTTCCATATCCACCCATTAGGGTTATAATTACCACATACCACAATCATTATGCGATATTAACATTTTATCAATCATATTTCAATGATCCCATTGCAACTTTCGCACTTTATAATGTTTACATTTCAATTTCCACATTTCAATATTTATATTGTAGAATTTATATTGCAATATTCTCATTTCTAATATTCACATCCAAAATTCATTTCATAATAATACATATATATCTCATTTCACATTATTCAACATTTCTCAGTAAAACATTTCTATACTACATATTTCATCATTTTTCAGAAAATACTCTTCAATATATATATATATATCCTCGTTTCAATGTTTCTCAATAAATATATCATAATTCACGTGTTTCAATATTTTTTAAAATACCCATATCAGTAATTCACACATTCTCATTTTCATAGAAATCGTTTCTATTCACATATAAATACCATATTTCATCATTTTCTACTAACATATCAATAATTCTCATTTCATTATTTTTCTTAGAAATTACCCATCACTATATTTCACATTTTCAATATACGTCATATGCCACACAACTTTTGTCCAATGCTCACAATATACTAATTTTTCAGGTAACTCATCATATTCCATTTTCACAAAATAATTCATTCAGTATTCCAAAATAACTGTTATAATTTATTCCTCTTACCTGATTTTCTGTACTGCCCCTACAGGAATCCCGAAATCTTACCCGCGGCGCTCACTCGAGCCTTGAATTCCAAAAACCCTACTTACTTAGTTCAACCCCAGAATGCCCAATATTTTAGCATTTCTAAATCTACAATAATTAAATAACAATTTATTTCTAAATAACCCCATTATCCTAGTTTTGGGACTATGCCTACGACAACCCCACGAGAAATCCACTCCACTAGACTTGTAGAAAATCATCCATAGATTCTTGTGGTGGTGTCCGATCGTCAATTTGGCTTAAGATTTATGAAAAATTGAGATAAGGGTGAGAATTCACATTATTCTAGGAGATATGTTTACGTCGCTCCTACGACAAATCCACTCCGGTAGAAATGTCAGTAGCGGAGAATGGAGCCCAACAATATTTTCTGATTTTCGATCGGTGCCCGTTAGGCCGATAAAATCAAGGAGAGGGACGAGAGTGGCGAGGAGAAAGGGCAAGCGTTGGGATGGGTGAGACGTTCTGCAGGAATTCTACTTCCTTCCTGAAGTCAGAGAAGGTTAATATATATCTATATAATAATCTTATATTATTATATTATATAATATTATATTTATATATTATTATATTATATTATTAAATTAATAATAATTAATAAATGAATAATTAATCCAGTATTATTTATTTATTTATTTCATTTTGAAATCGCTCTACTAATCTTGTATAACCAATTTTTTTTGGGGTTATTACATTATCTCATTCTTATAAAATTTTGTTTTCGAAATTGCTATTCATCTGCTTCCCATCCTTAGAGAGAATACTTTCAATTTTATTAATTACCCTCACTTATGGTAGAGGAATATCGTGGTTACAAAGAGGGTTCTAAGAGATTACAACTATTCAAAATTCTCCCAAAGCCATTCACATCCTAAAACCAAAAACTCTATCTATCCTACGTTACACTATACAAATCAAAATACAACATTATTATTCACTTTTATTATGACTGGCTTAACTCTAAACTCCACTGAATAGATGCGGGTACCTTTAACGCATCTGTTCTTCTAATTCCCACAAAACTTCTTTTACTACATGATTGCGCCATATCACCTTTACCAGTGGAATCTTTTTCGTGCGTAGCTCCTGTTCCTTCTAGTCTAAAATCTGCACTAGCACCTCTTCATAGGCTAATGTATCACCCAGCTCCAGTGCTTCACAACTGATCACATGGGAGGGGTCTAGGATGTATTTCCTCAACATAAACACATGGAATACGTCATGGATCCTAGATAAGACCGACGACAATGCTAACCTATAAGCAAATGGACTCACTCGTTCAAGAATCTCGAATGGTCTAATGTACCTAGGGCTCAGCTTACCCTTCCTCTCGAACCTCATAACTCCCTTCAACGGTGTCACTTTCAGAAATACGTGATCTCTTGCATCAAACTCCAACTCTCGCCAGCGAGTATTTGCATCATAACTCTTCTGCTGGTTTTGTACTGTATTAGCTCTAGCCCCAAAATATGTCTTTCCCCAATTTCTTCCCAATATAATGAGGATTGGCACCTCTTGCCATATGGCGCCTCATATGATGCCATCCCAATGCTGGCCTGGTAGTTGTTGTTATACGCAAACTTGACCAGTGGCAAATACTACATCCAACGACCTCCAAAGTCCAGCACACATGCTCGCAGCATATCCTCCAGAATTTGTATCGTCCTTTCTGTATGCCCATTTATCTGAGGATGAAAAGTTGTGCTGAATGACAACTAAGAACCCATGGCCCCTTGCAAACTCCTCTAAAAATGAGAAGTGAACCGTGGGTCTCTGTCTGAAACTATGGACACTAGGACGCCATGGAGTCTAACTATTTCCTGGATATATAACTCAGCCAACCTGTCTATGGAGTAGTTAATTCTGATCAGCAAAAAGTGGGCAGTCTTTGTCAATCGATCCACAACTACCCAAATAGTGTCTTGTCCATGCAACGTCGACGGTAATTCTATGACAAAATCCATCATTATATGCTCCCACTTTCACTCAGGAATATGGAGTGGTTGTAATGATCCCGCCGGTCTTTAATGCTCAACTTTCACCTACCAGCATGTCAAACGCTGATCCACATACTCTCCCTCTTCATGTTGCTCCACCAAAAAGGACTCTCGAAGATTCATGTACATTTTAGTGCTACCCGGATGTACAGTATATAGGGACTGATATGCTTCCTCTATAATAACTCTCTTGATCTCAGGGTCGGCAGGAATGCACAATCTGGTACAAAATATCAAGGCTCCATCATCTAAGATGCTGAACTCTGTCTCCTGACCATCCTGTACTTTCTCCATAAGCTCTACTAGTTATGCATCATTCCTCTGAACTGCTTTAATTTTCTACTGTAGAGTTGGCTGCAAAACCAAATAAGCAATAAATTTCTGGTGATCGCTCTCTACCAGCTCCACACCACGCCACTTTAGATCCATCTGGATTAGATGCTGAATCTAAACTGTAGATACAGATGAATCCACTAATTTTTGGCTCAAGGCATCAACGACCACATTAGCCTTTCCCGGGTGATAGCTGATAGTGCAGTCGTAATCTTTTATCAGCTCCAGCCATCTCCTCTACCTCATATTTAACTATTTGTGCATGAAAAAGTATTTTAAACTCTTATGGTCAGTGAAAATCTCACACCTACCCCCATAAAGATAGTGTCTCCAAATCTTCAATGCATAGACCACTGCTGCTAACTCCAAATTATGGGTAGGGTAGTTCTTCTCATATTATTTCAATTGTCGTGAGGCATAAGCTATCACTCTCCCCCGCTACATTAACACGCATCTGAGCCCTTTATGGGACGCGTCATTGTAAATTATGAAATGCTCTTCTCCTGAAGAAATCGTCAACACAAGCGCAGTGATGAGTCGCTGCTTCAACTCTTGGAAACTCTTTTCACAATCATCAAACCACTCAAATTTCACTCCCTTCCTGGTTAATCTAGTTAGTGGGTCTGACAGTTTAGAGAAGCCTTTAACAAACCTGCAGTAGTACCTAGTCAATCCCAGGAAACTCCTAATCTCCTACATATTCTTCAGTCATACCCAGTCTACTACCGCCTCAATCTTACTCGGATCAATAAAAATACCATCCCTAGATATAATGTGTCCATTGAAGGTAACCTACTCCAGCCAGAACTCGTACTTCTTAAGCTTCGCATACATCTTCCTTTCTCTCAGCACCTGAAGCACTATCCTCAGATGTTCCTTACACTCCTCGGGGCTCTTCGAATATACCAGTATATCATCAATAAACACTACCACAAACTGGTCCAAATACTGGTGGAAGACCTTGTTCATCAAATCCATAAAGACTGTAGGAGCATTAGTCAAATCAAACGGCATAACCAGAAATTCATAGTGGTCATACTGTGTTCTAAATGTCATATTCGAAACATCTTGTTGGCCTTAGAAGGCTTATCATCCTATTTAATGCTAAAAAATAAGTGGAACTTAACATATTTGATTGAGTGATGATATTTCAGATCTCACATATGTGAAAGCAAGGTCAAGTATTCACAAGTATCAATTGAAACTTATATTCCAAAGGAACATGATCATATGAAGCTTAAAGAATACTTAAAGGCATGGATGATATATTAAAGCTTGACGACTATTGTAAAAACCCGATTCGTGATAAATGGATTAAATTGATTATGAGAGGGGTAAAAAGGTAATTGTGCAGACTTCATCGACGAGGCCATCATTCGTCGACGAAGGCTAGTGGCTCCTCGTCGATGAAATTCAGAGGCTCGTCGATGAGGGAATGCCGAGAAGTTCGAAAAAATTGAAAATATCCAGCTTGTCGACAAGGCCACCGTCTCATCGACAAAGGTAATGGCGGACTTGTTGACGAGGACGCCAATTCTTTGACGAATCGACCCGAGTCAAAAGGCTATAAATATCCAAAAGGGTTGCTTCCAAGCTAAGTTAGCTTAATATCTTCACTTTCTCTTTCTAGAACTCGAAGCCTCTCTCTCTTTCTTGATTTCTTCGCCGTTCGTTGCCTGATTCGTAAATCAGACGTTACTGCGAGGATCAAGGAAGGATTCTCTACGTTTCTAGCGGATCGAAATCTCGTTTCGAGCGGTTTTGAGTTTCGATTCAAAATCAAGGTAAGACTCGGTTTTCATTTTTGTTTTAGAATACGTATAGTAGTAAGTATTGTAAGCATGTATCGTACTGTGATTGGTAGGTTTTGGAGTCTTGGTTCGTAGTTTTGGGGACCGTAAAGTTCATAGTTAGAATTCGGGTTAAAATAAAGGGATTCAGTTTATATCAGTTTATTTTCGAAATTGGGATCGGTAAGCTTGTAAGCTACGATCGTATGTATGTTTTGGTAACTTATTTGGAAAAATCTATTAGGTAAAAATACGAGATTTTTTTGTTACAATTTTCGAGAAATTTGGCGATTTCGGGTATCATCTCTGCTTTGTTTGGAAAACCGTTTGTTTTGTTTAAATTGTATTATTAAGATGACTGTTATCCATATTTGTGTAAACTGTATACTTGAATTGGAAAATTATATGATTTGCTGTAAACCAAATAAGTATGGTATGTATAGTTGTATATAATTGTTCTAAGTATTTTGTAAAATAGCTATGTGGCGGCTAACTACCATACGCTGATATGTATAGGAGTGTGAGCTCCAAAATGATTCCAGGTTTTGTGAAATCGGCTAGTGGCGGCTAATTACCGTACGTTGCGCCATGTACAAGTGTGAAAACTGTGGGCGAGAGTGTCCGACTCTATATTCGAGGGTGTGAAATATTACTACGTATCCCAGCTAGTCACCGAGGGGTGTGAGCTACACTATATTGGCAATGTAATCACTGTGAAGTTTCAGGTTTCATGGAGTAGTTGCGTATTGGCAATGTAATCGTTGTGAGGCTTCGGATTCATGGAGTAGTTGCGTACTAGTGTGAGCTATATCGTATTGGCAATGTAATCGCTGTGAAGCTTCGGGTTTCATAGCGTAGTTGCGTATTAGTGTAAGGACACTGACCACATGTTTTGGGTATCGTATGTACTAGAATGCATTTGTGAAAATACTAGAACTGTATGGAACTATATGGAAATGTTTTCGAACTGTATCGTATTGTATAGTGTTATGTTTTGCGTAAAATAACGCTGGTATGTCACACACTGATATAACCTACTTTCTTCCTTACTGAGAGGTGTCTCACCCCCAATGTACGTACAATGTTTTTGGGTCCATTAGTTAGTCGTATTTAGCATCCTAGCAATCAGAAGCAGGGGTGACATTAGCTACCGTTAGTACCTTATTAGGTGCGAGATTTTGTAAGCGGGTTGTCGTGATGGTTTTGTAGACACCTAGAGTTTGTACGGTATTTATGGGATTGTATACCTTAGTATTATATGGGTTCGTGTTTCCTAGCTTTGTACAGACTCTGGTATGGTATGTTATATAGATAGATGAAGCATTTTCTGCTGCGTAATTGATGAGTACAGATGTATATGTGTATGTTTATAGGGCGTCCGTGTACCCCACGGGGTCAGACCCTCTTATTGTATGGTATCATGTATGTTTGAATTGATACATAGACATCTTAGGTTACTATATTCACACCTAGGACCCATCTACGGGTTCAGGGCGTGACAACTATGAGAGGATGAACTTGATATTAAAACTTGAAGAAAGGGTCAAGACAAAGCATGAAGACTTAAGTGTTTAAGAATGTCAAAAAAAAAAAAAAAAAAAAATCTAAGAAGTCTTTATGTAAGTACTTCATTTGATTTCAATATGGATACAAGAAGCTCTTAGGATAATTACTTGGACCTAGATACGTTTTAAAATACTTGGAAAATATTTTTATAAGGTCGAAAAATATTTCAAAAAGGTTAAACTTGTTTTCGGAATGAAAAACACTAAAATGAGATTTTTCCAAATTCTGTTAATTTTTCTACATCCGCATTGATGAACATTTTTCTCTATAAAAAACTCATTATTTTAAAAAATGTTCAACATGAAAGTTGTAGGATTTTCTCTTACCTTTCTTTTAACACCAAGAAATTCAAAATTAGAGTTATATATAAAATACTAAAAAGGGGTCGAAGTTGTCGACACCTCAGCAAATTTTCTAGTCAACCAACTGACCATAATAACCTGTGTTCAGTCAGCCGACTGACTAGTCAACAGAATTAATTTTTGGGAGACAGAAAGGTCTCAATCGTCTGTCCAGTCAGCTGACCCTATATAAACAACCACCCAATCGCCTGGTCAGCCAACTGACCCTACAAAAATTTAAATTTTGAACTTTAATGGGAAAATTCTAAAAATTAGTTTTTAAATCTAAATGTTATAAAAACTTGGGGGACACTCCAAGCAACTTGGGAGACAAGGAAACTCACTCTATAAATACATGGTTTTGCAAATTAAATTATACCAAGCAATTGAAAATCAATTCTCAAAGTTGAAACTCTTATACTCTTAAAAGCTCTCATGCTCTCATCTTTGTACATCTGAATTACTGAGATTTTTTAGAAGCAACTGATCAATCCTTTTCTGTGTTTCTGAATTGTTGATTCACATCTAGAAGGAAAACTTGGTGAAATCTCTTTTGAGCTTCAATTGTATTTCATATTAATATTTTGAATTGACGTATATTAGTTTTCAATTGTACTAATCAGCTCTATTTGAGAGCACTCTTTGTACATATCTATTTGTTGTATCTTTTGTAGATTGTGATGATTCCAGGATTGTTGGATCATTGGATAAGCGAGGGGATATTGCTTAAAGAGGTGCTGCTCCACCCTATTTGAAGGAGTCACCGAGTGAAGGGATATTACTTGGAGAGGCGGGCTCTAGCCTACTAAAGGAGTGTGTAAATGGTGTTGTTCCTCCCGGAAAAGGAATTGGTTTTAGTGAATCCTTTGGTGGTTTGCCAAAGGCGAGGATGTAGGCTGGGTATAAGCCGAACCTCGTAAAAATTGTGGTCTCACTCTCTCTTTCCTTTACTCTGTTTACTTACAGCATATACGAACTGCATGGATGTTTTAAATTCCTTAATCATAAACACTACATGGATTTGATATTAAGTAAACTTAAGCTTAATTTGTTGTTGGGATTGCAAAAACCGAAAGGGAGTACGTTGGTTGATCTATTCTTTGCGGAAGCCGTAAGGGAGTACGTTGATTGGTGAAACACTCAAAGACTCTTTAAACTGAAAGTTTATTTAACGTCTAAACTTTTGGAAATAGTATTGGATTTTATACTGCACCTCATTTTAAGAAAGCAAATTCATTAACTACAAGGCTGCAAACAAACACAAGCTGAATCTTCTATCTTAGTTTGAATATTATGGATGATTGGAAAATTGATTGGTTGATTGATTGGTTAAGTACTTTGTTGGATGTGGATTGAATTTTGTTTTTAAGTATTTATTATTTGAATAAATCAATAAGAAGTAAAAAATTCATTAAAAGAAGAAAAGAAGTTAAGGATTCTTGAAAAGAATTAAAAGAAAATTTTTAAATCCAATTCACCCCCCTCTTGGGACTACACCTTAGTTTTCACATCTTCCACTCTGACTTTTACTTGATGGTACCTAGAGCGTAACTCTATCTTTGAGAATATCTATGTCCCTTGTAACTGATCAAACAAATCATCGATACGAGGGAGTGGGCATTTTTTCTTGATAGTTAGTTTATTTATCTCCCTATAGTCGATGCACATCCTCATCGACCCATCCTTCTTCCTCACAAATAAAACTGGCGCTCCCCAGGGCGACACACTGGGCCGAATAAACTCCTTATCAAATAGTTCCTGCAACTGTTCCTTCAATTCTTTCAGCTCTACTGGTGCCATTCTGTATGATACTTTTGAAATCGGCGTTGTCCCTAGAACTAGATCAATAACAAAATCTACCTCATGATCATGAGGTAGTCCTGGAAAATCCTCGGGGAACACATCAAGAAAATCCCTCACTATTGGGATATCCTCTATCCTCAACTCTCCTTCTGATACTATCTTCACACATGCTAAAAATCCCTAGCATCCTTCTAATAGCAATCTACGCGCCTGAATAGCGGATAACAACTGTGGTGGGGTACACAGCCATGACCCCACAAATCTGTACTCCTATCCCTTTGGAGGTCTGAACACTACCTCTCTCTGATGACAATCAATGTTGGCATAGTGGGCAGCTAGCTAGTCTATCCCCAAGATTACCTTAAATCCATGCATCTCTAAAATCAGCAGATTAGCTAACAATGACCTCCCCTGAATATCCACTAAACAGTCCCTGAGTACCTTCCGACATATCCCTATAGCCCCGGTCGATGCAGCAACATATAGAGTAATATCTAACTGCTGAGGTTCAAACCCACACAACTTAACATATTCTCGGGCGATAAAAAAATAAGTCGCTGCCTCAGTATCTCCCGGCGCCAGCACATAAACTCGCACTGGAGCAGTATTCCTCTGTTGTCCACCTCGAGGTGCCTGGTAGCCTCCTCTATATGGTTGAGGAGCAGCCGCTATCACTGGCTGTAATTTCTCGCTATATGCCCAAGCTGGTGGCATCGATAATAGGTCACCTCCCTAACCCAACACTCCCCTAGGTGTCTCCTATAGCATCTGAGACAAGGAGGAGACATCTGTCTACCCTGTACTACTCGATCTCCTCCTCCCTGTCTCCGTCCCCCTCTGCAATCTTGTCTCCTCCAAGGCCCTCGACTGGACCCTGCCTGAAAATTGGGAGGCATGGGCCTCTTTCCCTGGCTTTGTGTGACAACGCCTCTCTGCAAGTCACTCTCAATCATCGCAACTCTATCTACTATCTCTAAGAAGGTCTGAGCTCGGAATCCTACCACCTATTTATATAGGTTTTGCCTCAGGCCATCCTCAAACTTTCTCGCTTTCCTCTCCCCATCTAGCACCAGATACAGGTCGAATCGAGACACCTCAATGTGTAACGATTCGACCTGGGTCTACCAGGGAGTACTACTTCTCTCCTCCTCCACCTAGACCAGACAACAGGGGGGGTGGGCCTTATTAGACTAATGACTAGCCCTACAGACCAACTCGTGTCCTTTTAAGTGTGTTTGGTCTTCACTCACACACTTCTTGAGAAAACTTCCTAAAAGGTCACCCATCCCAAGATTACTCCAAGCCAAGCATGCTTAATCATGGAGTTCTTATAGAAAGGCTCCCGAAAAGAAAGGTGCACCTTATTGAGATGGGTAGTAACATCAAATCCTTTTCAAGCCTTTCTTCCACAGGGTATCACATTCTCTCCTACTTATAGAACGTGGGAGAGAATGTGAACCCACATTTCCAAACCCAGGCGATGTGAATCTCATCACACTTCCGACTGGGTAATCGCTCTGATACCATTATTGTAGAGACTCGAATCCTAAAAATAGAGAAATAAATGAGAAAAGAAGGAAAGGGAAAATAAAAGGGGATTTCAGCAAGCTTTATCGATGAGTCCCCTATGTTCGTCGACAAAGGCCCTTTAGTGGCTCGTCGCCGAATTTCAGAGCTTCGTCGTATCCAGAATGTTTAGAAAATATCTTGCTTAGGGTTTGTCGACAAGGCTCTTCCTTCATAGAAGAATGACCTTGTGTGGCTCGTTGACGAAGACGCCATTCGTTGACAAATTTGACGAGGTCAAGGGGTCTATAAATAGGATATTTTGTTTGCTTCTTCATTAAGAAACTTAATTCCTCTCTTTCTCTCTCTAGAACCCATGCCCAACGTCTCTTTCTCTCTTCGATCCTTCGTTGTTCGTTGGACGTTTCAACTATCGAAGGTTATCATGAGGATCAGGGAGCGAATATCTACAAGTCTAGCGGATTAGATTCTTAATCTCAAGAAAAGCATCTTGGGTGTTTTTCAGGAAATAGGTAAGGAAATTTGTTTACATCAATTATTTTCGAAATCTAAACAGGTAGAATTGTAGGTTATGATATTATGTATGATATGACTACATATTTGGAAAATCTCAACTGTTGGAATTGCCGGTTTTTCAATTTTACGATTTTCGGGAAAATTAGGGTTTTGGGGGTATGGTCTCCATTTTTCTTAAAATTTATATATTCTTAATATATTAAAAGTTGGAGATGCTTTGTGACACCCCAATTTTTCATTCCATTTTTTTTATATAAATAATATTAAACAATCATATATCGGCCACATCAACACCTCTGATACCACTCACACGACCCGACCCGCATTGGGCACCGAGTAAACAAGTATTTCATTTATATTAACCTAACAGCGGAAGTCATAAAATACAAACTATCCAAAATACAATACCCAAAGTATTATTATACATAAACATATACATTTCTATCATACCCAAAACAACACAACCCTAGGGGAATTACACCTCCCTTGTCCAACACTCACCCTATTTATTAGGGTATCTGCTCCACACTATCTTAGAGCCCCATCACCTAGTCTATCTCTATTCCCTGAAAAGGTTTAGATAATTTGAGTGAGACACATCTCAGTAAGACGAAATAAATTATTTACAGTGTGTGGCAATATGAGTTCAGTTATATCAAAATACTTATTAAAATAATTTCCATCTAAGAAAGTATACAAGCTCATTTTCATACTCGTATATATATACATCACAAGCTTTTAAAAGCTTTTAATTTCGTTTCCAAAATCATTTGTACACAACTCATGTTTACCAGCGAAGTTCCTGAGAATACGGAAGTTTACCCACCCATACAAGCAGCTTCCCTCTACCCTGATATCGTTTGCAACCTTACCTGATTACTCGGGTTTAGTTGCAACTGATAATTATCAAGGCACTCACCTTACTCAGTAAGCCCTCAGACAGAGAGTTTTACTTCGCCTCATTTATTTATATTATTAACTCACACTATTTCTTCCCTCATTTTCTTTCATTGCATTTCCATTTTCATTTCATTTCCATTTTCATCTAGCTTATAAGTGTCCCTGATAACCAATATACTTGTGTCTATAACTCATGGCTGCCCTGAGGATATTCACTATGCCATGCTTCCCCCCCATGGTCAAGGTTGTGCGGCCCGAGACTAGATCTAACCACAATTGGCCAACTTGATTAAATCAAAATATCATATCATATATCTCGTATCTATAGTACGATTGGCCGACCTATAGCCCTGATTCAGACTCAGAGGACACAATAACTCTACTATGCAACTCAGTCGACTATCACGCCACACGCTCCACGAGTCCGTTTGGTTGCACTAACACCACTAACACCGATATTGTGCTCAATATCACAATGCATCATTAGAGTTTCTATATCCATCCATCAGGGTTATCATTACCACATACCCGTAATCATTGTGCGGTATTGATATTTCATCAATCAAATTTCCAATGAGCTAATTGCAGCTTTCGCACTTTACAATATTCACATGTCCCAGTATACTCATTTCAATATTTACATTTCAATATTCATATTTCAACTCTCACATTTCAATGTTCATATTGTAGAATTTACATTACAATATTCCCACATTTCAAAATTCATTTCATAGTAATACATATATATCTCTTTTCATATTCATTCCTTTCTTATGTTAGCATATAACTTATTTCACGTTTTTCAATATTTATCAACATACTCAAATCAGTATTCATACTTTCCCATTTTCATAAAAATCATTCCTACACTCGTATTTATATATCATTTTCATCATTTCCAGAAAATATATCGATAGTTCTCATTTCATAATTTTCTTAGAAAATACTCATCATCAAATTTCACATTTTTCAATATACATCATAAGCCACACAATTTCCATCTAATATTTATAATATATTAATTTCTCAGGAAAAAATATCATAATTTCATTTTTCACATATTCATTCATTCAATACAACAACAACAAACAACAACAACAACAAAACCAAGCCTTAGTCCCACTAAGTGGGGTCGGCTATATGAATCCTTTTCCGCCAATTTATGCGATCATGGACCATTTCTTTTGATAGATTCAAAGATATTAAATCCTTACTCACTATCTCCTCCCAAGTTATTTTAGGTCTACCCCTACCCCTTCTACTGTCCCCCACAGTAACTAAGTCACTCTTCCTCACAGGTGCACTATAAGGCCTACGTTGCAAGTGTCCATACCATCTGAGTCGTCCCTCCCTTATCTTATCTTCTATAGGAGTTACACCTAACTTACCGCGAATATATTCATTCATTCAATAATATCAAAAATACTGCCATAATTTATTCCCCTTATTTGGCTTACTGAGAGTCTCGTTAAAACTTTGATCCTACATCCCCGGCGCTCGAAACTCAAATCCTACAATTCATGTTTTTCCCAAATTAATTAACTCATTTCTCAAAATAATACTCATATAACCTTTCCTAGGCTCCATATACTCAAAATTAACATTTAAACTAATATTTAACACCCTTACTTGGTTTCCTTAATTATGCCTACAGGATTCTGAAATTACACCCGCGACGCTTATCCGAACCCTAAATTCAATAACCCTAATTCAACCTCAAAATGCCCAATATTCTAATATTTCTAAATCTACATTAATTAAATAATAATTAGCCCCTTAATAACTACTTATCCTAATTTTGGGGTCATGCCTACGACGATCCCACAAGATATCCGCTCTGCTAGACTTGTAGAGAATCATCCCTAAATTTTCGTTGTGGTGTTCGATCGTTAATTAGGCTTAAGATTTATGAAAAATTGTTATAAGGGTGAGAATTTAGCTTATCCCAGGGAATATGCCTACTTTACTCCTACGACAAATCCGCTCTTGTAGAAATGTCGGCGACGGAGAATGGAGTCCAGTTGTATTTTCTGATTTTTAATCGAACGAATATTAGCCGAGAAATTGAGGAGAGTGGGAGAGATAACGAAGGAAACGAGAGAGTGAGCGTGAGAGACACAGGGAAGCGTGCTTGCAGGAATTTTGAAATCCTGAAATGAAATCCTGAAATAAAGAAGTTTCAGGTAATTGTATAACATATATAATATAATAATAATAACCTTTAACCTTATATATACTTTAACCTTTATATATATATATATATATATATATATATATATATATAATATTATATTACTTAATTCATGACACTTATTATTTAATTAATTAATTTATTATTCAATTTAATTTTAAATTTTAAATTATTTATTTATTTATTTATTATTATTATTATTATTATTATTATTATTATTATTATTACATTCCCAAACATATCATTTTCTAAGGCGTTACATGCTTGAAACCTTGTTTTATGTAAATTGTATGTTTCCAAACCATTTATTATATTATAGCATATTTAATCAAATGAGTGTGACATGCAATCGTTAATGTAAATGAACTGAACTTGTAGAATAGTTGGTATGAAATATGGGAACTGGAGTTCCAAATTGTTTTTAGGAATTGTGGAAAACGAGATGCCGATTTAAGACCGAGGGTTGTTTGTTTGTTAATGCCAAAGAATGAATGAGCTTGTGAAAATACTGGAATTGCTTAAATGTTTTATAAGGTTATTGTGGTGTTATAAATTGTATATATGATGTACGAACCACTTGAGAAACTGGTTACTATGGATGCATGGTACCGTTGCTAGTGGGTGATATAGTGCAATCACGCCTTATTGGTAAGGGTGGGTATCTAAAAAGTCGATTGGTCACTGACTCTGGTGTTTGATCCAGGGTGGGATTGACCAAGGCGGACTTGTAACGTTGAAGTGATTAGACTGGTGGGCCGCTAGAGTTAGATTGGGTTTACGGACCGCACAACTCGTACCATGGGAAAAGTAAATGGTGTTTATATAGTGTTCCTAGGCAGAGATGAGTTCGATATGCATATACATGATTTAAAAACAAAATAGGTGAAGTTATAGTTTTGAGTACTAAGTTGAGGGATTTTACAATATATGAGCCTGTATCCTACCCCAACCTTGGGAACTCTAGCTGATAATGAGTCACACTAATAATTGTTATACCAAAATGAAAATAAAACATTTAAAATTAAATGAACACACTGCATTCAAAGATATTATTAATTCAATTATTATTAACGGCTAACGACTACAAAAAAATGAATTTAGTTATTATTAGCATTTTGTAGAAATTAAATTATAAATTTATGAGAAGATTTCAAAATACTAATCATTTTATTTATGAGGGTTTCAAAATATTAAAATTTTATTTTATTGATTCATAAATTAATTCATTTCGCAATTGTTATTGAATTTATCAATTCAATTATCAATAGCAATTAAAAAATTAAATTATGAATTTAAATTATAAAAAAATGTTTAATTCAATGAGTAGTTTGTTAAGGACATTCTAAGATCAATGCCAACATTCTTAATCAATCAAAAACCCAAGAATGTAAAACACTACTGTACAAATTCAAACAATAAAAAATAATGCTAGTTAAAAAATAGATGAACATAAAATAAACTTTCATTAACAAAATATAAACATAACACATTCACTCAAAAAAATTAATTGGTCAATCTCATATTGTCCCAGGTCTTATACCATCCAAAAGCAAATATTATTAACAAAAAAATAAAATAAAATAAAGTTTCACCATTAGATCCATTAAAAAAAGGCTCTCATAATACTTGGACGGAGGCCCTTTGCTCTTGGTTGCCTCCGCTATTATTGAATACAAACTAAATTACTGTGCAAAAACATCATTATCGAACCAAAAATAATAATAATAGAAATTAATAACTATCAGAGCAATCATCACCATGATTTCTTAATGTTAGTACCCTGACCACAATCTCAATCTCACGAGCATACTTCAATGACACAACTTGCAATTTATTTGATGATTAGGGTCAAAGGAGACGAAACAAAAGTAATGAAGAAGAAATTTTTGGCTTGACAGTTGGAAAAATAAAATAAAAAAACTCAAAAATACTATCGAACATATATTTGAACATAGTTATTTTTCAAAGAAAGAGATAAAATATCTCATTTCTCCTCATCAGCGACTTTGATGTAAACATGGTTCAATGGACTCTTCCATTCTTCCAAGTCTAATAAAACTCTCCATTTTTCTATGCATTTTGTCTCTACAAAGCCACATCTATACCATAATCTTGTTAAGAAAAATTATAATCTAAGTAATATGTAATGTAAATTGAAAAATCAATAAAAATTACTTTAATGAAAAATCTTGTTGACTTGCATTAGGGATTGACAATCTGCAAACATGGCTGCAAAAATACTATTTATTTTTATTTTCTTAATGTCCTCACAAAAAATCATCACAAAAAAAAGAGACTAAAATTGAATACCCAATTGCTTTAAAAAAAAAATGAGAGAGAGAGAGAGAGATAAAGCTTACCCCGTTGAAAAATAATAAATAGAGAGTGATTAGAGACAATGTACCCCTATTGAATACATATATCCCAACGATTTCTAGGTAATAACATAAAGTAAATTAAGTATTTAAAAGATTAAAGTATACAATAAGAAGATGAGAAGACTCACAAATTTTCATCCGTACCTTTGATTTCTTCGTTTCCTATAAACTATTTAAGATACAATGGTCTGCCCATTTTCTTTGGGAGCTGACAACACAAGAATCTACACATCTTTTTTCAATAATTTCATCTTCAATTTGTTAAGAAGAACATCCAACTCAACTATAATCGCCTGCAATTTTAGAGCCACACATATTGTTCTTGAATGTAGAATTGGCAAAATTCGTGAGTGCGATTTGGGAGGGAGAGAGAGAGAAGTGAGTGATTGGAAAGAGATAGACACAAAAGATTTAAGAGAGAGAGAGAGATAATGGGTGGTAATTAGAATGGTCAAATATTCTACTGATATCATTTCAAGGCGAAAACATTATAAATCAATTAATCAGAAAATTAACAATTAATAAAAAATTTAAAATTATAAAAAATCATGATGAACATTTGAAGTTATAAAATTCTATAAGGAGTGGCTGATTTCTTTGAGCATTATAGTATATATTTATTTTAAATTTCAAAATATTAATTAAAAGTTATTAATCATTAATTTTAATTTTTAGTTTTTGTTGACATAAATTTTTAAAATAATTATTTTAATTTTTAGTTTTTGTTTAGATAATTTTAAAAAATAATACAAACGAAGTTAACCTCATTTTTGTCGGACCTAGCACCCAAAAAAAAAAAAACTCATTTTTGTTGGGATTTTAGGTACCGATACACCTTACAGTTTTTCGAGCGCAGAAAGGCCTAGGGCCCCGAAGCAAAACCCTACACGCAGGAGCCTGCGCTTGCCCCGCTCCCTTTCGTGCTTTCCCTGCTCTGATCTCTCCGACCTCGCTCCTCTCCAATGGCCAAGAGCAAGAGCAACAGCAAGAGCAAGAGCAACAGCAAGAGCAAGAAACAGAAGCTCGCCGCGAGGAAAAAAGAGAAGAAAGTAAACAAGAATAACCCCCCAAAAACCGTAGCGCTAGCCAATAACGAAGTTTCCAGCGACTCCGACACCGATTCTTTCTCTAACGCCGATGAGCTCCAGAGACTCCTCGAACCTTACTCCAAGTCGCAGCTCATCGATTTCATCGCCGACGCAGCCCTTAAGGACCTAGCCCTCTTCGCTCGCATCCGCGAATCCGCTGATCGCGACGTCTCCCACCGCAAGATCTTCGTCCACGGCCTTGGCTGGGACACCACTCGCGACACCCTCTTATCGGCCTTCCAATCATATGGCGAAATTGAAGACTGCAATGTCGTGACCGATCGCGCCACTGGGAAGGCTAAAGGGTATGGATTCGTTCTGTTCAAGAACCGCCAGGGAGCTTCCAAGGCGCTGAAGCAGCAGAAGAAGAAAATTAATAATCGGATTGTGTCGTTCCAGTTGGCGGCTGTTGGGCCGGTGCCGCAGCAGCATCAGGAGGCTTCAGGACGGAAGGTTTATGTGAGTAATGTGCAGGCGGATGCCGATCCAGAAAAATTGAAGACATTATTTGCTAATTTTGGGGAGATTGAGACGGGTCCAATTGGGTTTGACATGAAGACGGGCAAGAGTCGGGGTTTTGCACTTTTTGTGTACAAGACGCAGGAAGGAGCGAATAAGGCCTTGGAGGAGCCATTCAAGATGTTCGAGGGATACCGACTGCATTGCCAGAAGGCTTCGGAGGGAAAGAACAAGGTCCCTGCACAGGCTGCGCAGGCGCCTGTGTTGGCTGCGGTGGCTGCAGCCCAGAACTTGATGTTTAGTCAGCATGCTGGATTTAATCCAGCATATGCTGGATTGCTGGCAAATCCGAATGCTGGCTTGATGGCTGGGCCAGTGAATCCGATGGCAGCAGGGATGAATTCATCAAGTGTGATACCGTCTGGTCAGCTGACTCAGGTAGGTCAGCTGGTTGCTAGTCCATTGGGGAGTGTGGTGGGATCAGGAGGGTACAATGCGGCCTCCCATGGGTTGGGTAGCTTAGGTGGTGGTCATTCAGTGCTTGGGGCATATGGGTCCACAGCCACAAGCTTGGGTCTGCAGCATGTGTATTCAAATTCCCAGCTTGGGCATGGGCAGCTGGCTTCTGCTAGGGCGCATGGAAGTGGTGGGTCTTTCAGTGGTTACTCGCCATACATATGGTATGGATATTCTCATCCAGAGTTTTTACTTCTCGTTTACATGTTTAATTTTCTGAATTCATGTTTTTATGCATGCTTAATTTTTGTTTTTGATAGTTTTAGAACAGGACCAACTCAATTATTTATCAAATGAGTTGTTCAATGAATGTTTGATATCATTTTTATTATTATTTCTGTTTATTTATTTATTTGTTCACTCGGATATGATGTTTTTAATTACTTATTTGTTTTTAAATATGATAAGGAGTTGATTACAGCAGTGGGATCAAGATGAGATAGACTAAGATTGATATCTATAGATGTAGAATCTAGGAGGAAGAGAATAAAGAAAAAATGTGGAAGAAGAAAAGTAAAAAGTTATGAGAGATGAGGGTAAACATACGTGGACTTCCTATTCTATTTCAAAACTTCAACCTT
This sequence comes from Malania oleifera, assembly GCF_029873635.1. Lineage (NCBI taxonomy): Eukaryota > Viridiplantae > Streptophyta > Magnoliopsida > Santalales > Ximeniaceae > Malania > Malania oleifera. The sequence goes on from NC_080423.1 coordinate 14,329,981, forward strand.
CTTACAATAAAACAACCTAAAATTACATACAAATTCCTATAAAGCACATTTACAAACATATCCCCTGTTAAGCAGAAGTTTAACTAAGGGTGAGCATGGTTTGGGTCATAGGTGGAATCCCATTGCTAGAACTTGGAACCTATCATGTGAAGACTATTTTGGAAAATTGGGAACCTAGAATCTATACCGTAAAGGTCTCTGAAACCGAACCAAACTTGTTAATTTGAGGTTCTACTTTGGAACTTCTCAATCCAAGATAGGGTTTTCCAAGGTACCCTCTCCAAGTTCTACCTTGGAACCTATAAATATAAATTTGTTATGCGTTCTACATGGAACTTGCTAATACAATTTGATTCTAGATTCTACCTTGTATTGTAACTTGTAAAGAACCTATATTAGAACCAATTTGAGTGGATTACGTCATTGGTTAAGCTCTATGATGCAGAATGGAACTTGCAAAGACTGGTTCTCAAAAATTGAAATTAGAACCTACTCATATTGGCCTTGGAACCGCACCATAACCTACCTGCCAATTTCAGTTCTCATTGTTTATGGTTCTACCCATATTCGATGCTCACCACTTGGTTTGACTATTTAATTAAGGCTAACACATTTGGTTTATTACCTAACAAGTCATTGACCCTTTTCTTTGGAATTAGCCTTCAAGTAGGGTCATTGATCCATCCAATGACAGTCTTCGTGCTCTATATCAATTCCCTCTTGCGAAAACAAACTCGACTTTGTCAAGTTGGGGAAACCACTCAAGAGATCATGAAAGGAATCACCTCGTTTCATATAGATTTGGGTGGTGTTTTTGTTAGTGGAAGGTCTAGAGATGGTATCGACTTGTAGCTCTCCTTGTCAATGGAGAAGATATAGGAATTTTCATATGCATAGTGCATGAATTTCCTACCCAAGCCATCTTGAATGGATTAGGATGTGGCTCGACCTTCACTCTTTCTTTAGGAATTATGTTTGTACAATATTAGGATCTAGGAATGAATTCGAGTCTACACCATATTCTATTTGAACTCGACTGGACTTGAAACTCGAAACTCAAATTGAGCTTGATCAAATCTTAAGATTATCGAACTTGAGCTGAACGCAAGTTGTTTAAGCTCGAGGTTAAGCTCAACTTTGTTATAGAATAATATGAAAAATATATGAAATCTATAATTATATTGTATATATGTAAATATATATATATATATATATATAATATTGGTTCTTTACAATATGAAAAATTTATAAGGCAACAAAAGTTTGATTAGACTCTTGAGTAGCATTACAAAACTTGAGTTTGACTTGTCGGTCTACTTCAAAATCTAAAGTTTGAATAGCTCATGAGCTGACTTGTCTCACTCACCTCTATGATGATTGATGACCAAAATGCAAAAAAAAATTCTAACAAATACTTGATTCTAATGATTTCCTTCAACTTATGGGAAGCTTGACAATCTTTTTCTCCGTGTTGCCATCTTTATCTAAGTTTGTTTTTTGTCTCAGCTTCAATAATTGGATTTCATCATCTTGTTTCTTACATCACTGTTAGCTAGGATAAAGAACTTATATCAAAATACTTAATAGCATGGCGATACATTTATACAAAACTTCTACTTCGAGCACATGTAATGGAGCCATAGACAGTCAAGTGAAATCCAATCCACGAAATCATTTGATCTATGGACAGCGTCGTTGTAGTACAGGTCATAATGCCAGAGACATCATTATCGTAGGGCATAGAGGGGGCGGTCATGCTATGCAGCTTCATTAACCAAACCTTGGCTCCTGAAACACTAAATTGTTGGCTGGACCTTAAAAGTTGCTCCACACTCTTGGTCTTCCATCCAAATGCCTTTACACCTGTCTAATTGACTCTTCTTGCAAAACTTCATTGATAGTCCTCTCAAATTGAAGTGTCGATGTATCTCAAGGAGGATTATGTTGCATATCTTCTGCTTGAGTGGCAACCTTAATTGCATCTTCAATTGTAATATGGGATGAACAACTAGCTTGCATGTGGTCACTCGCTTCAATCCTTTATGTACAATTTAATCATGATATCCTCTTTCTATTCTCTATGTGCAACAAATTATAGAATTTGCTAGTTTAAAGAGCTACAGTTGTGTGTTCGTTTCTCAAATGGAAGAGCTGTGGATAGGGGTGTAATTGGTACCCTTTGGTTCTGTTTTAGGCTAAACCAAAAACCGAACCCAGAAAATTGGTTTCTCAAAGTTGTAAACCAACACCGAATTGACACTGTCGATTTTTCTCAAAACAGTTAATGCAGTTACCTGGTTCAGTTCAGTGTTTAACCGAATGTCCAGATCGCAAGGAAAAATAGGGGTATAAAATTTTTACTTAAATGTATAATATCTCAAGCCCAGCATGAAGGCTTAACATAAATTGCAAGCTGAGCCAACTAATGGGCAGGCACATAAGCAAGGCTGGGATGAGCAATTAAGGCCTCCCAAGGCAGTGCTTTTTAAAAAAAACCCAGGGGCTGACATATTCTTTAACTTTCGATGTGGAACGAACATCTCCCTAGTCCCAAGCAAGCAGCGCTCTCCTTTTTCCCCACTGCAACTTCCCCAATTCCCATTCCCAAATCAGAAGATGAAATCTTCCTAGGTCTCCCTTTAACCATATTAGTGCCCTTCCCACAGAAATTTGCTGACTGCAATTCATTTGAAGCCACTCTTTGGAAGGATATCGATAATAATAATTTTAAAGCAGAAGATTTGTTTAATATATAAAATTAGAATGCAATGATTTTTTATTAATAAATATGAATATTTACAGAATGAAAAGTAATGGTAAAAAGCAAATAAACTAGAATATTTAATATTTAAAATTTAAGTAATACATATGTGTTTCGTTTTTTGATTTTTTGGTTTGGTTTATTTCTAAAACCGAGACTGAAACTGAATTCTAAAAAGCTAAAAATTGAAACCGAAAATTGAAACTGAAAACCCAAACTGAAATGTGAAACGCTTTGGTTTCAGTCTGGTTCTCGGTTTTTCAGTAATTTTTGTATACCCCTAGTTGTGGATGGATGCACTGGCAGCAATCAGGGGGTTACAAATTGTTCTTGCAGGGCTTGCTTCATCTTATTCGACGTCCTAAATTCTCCTCCAAGAGATCTCTTGTCATTGTCATTTAATCCACCATAGTTTCCCTTCAATTTAGTTTCATCCTAATGCAACTTTCAAGATTCAATCTATGACAACAGTCTAAAAACTGAAATAATAATTCTAGAAAGAATAAGCCCAATCATCAAATTCATTAGGGGGTCATATTACCCTTATCCATTCCTGTCTCTCTTCTATCCCTTTGTATTATCTTTCTCTTTCTAGAATTTCTATGAGATTAGGAAGGAGGCTTGAGAAATTAATGAGGGATTTCTTATGGTCTAGTGGGGGTGAGGGTAGTAGAGATCATCTTGTAGGTTGGAAGTTTGTTTGTAGGCCTAAAAGGGAGGGAGGCTTGGGTCTTGGTAACTTGGTGTTCTAAAACATTTCTTTGGTGGGGGACATGGTTATGGCACTTTCCTTTAGAACCTAATTCTCATTGGCATAAGGCAATTCATAGTAAATTTGGAATGCTACAAAATGGGTGGGATGCTAAAGTGGGAATTAATATTACTTATTTGAGACCTTGAAAGTTTGTATCTTAGATTTATGATTATTTCCTTTATAAAGTGCATCATACTGTGGGTAATGGGGAGCATATTTACTTTTGGGAAGATCATTGGGTGGGGGAGATGCCTTTTGCTCTTACTTTCCTTCGTCTTTTTTGTTTATCAAATCTTAATGACACCCCAATTTCTACTTTTCTTCTTTTTCAAGAAAATGGGCATTCTTGGAACTTCCATTTTGGGAGAAATCTAAATGAGAGAGATCAATGAGATGGTTCTTTTGACTGGGTCGCTCGATCCTTTTCTTGTTCATCTGGGGAGTGATTATAAGATTTGGAGTTTAGATCCTTTTGGGGAGTTCTCTTACAAAAATCTTTCTTCAAGTGCTCGACTTGTGATTCTACTGCGGATCCTTTTGCTTTGTATCCTTTGATTTGGAAAGCTAAAGCTCCCTCAAAAATAAAACTTTCATTTGGACTTGTGATATTTGAAAGAATTAATACCAATGATTTGCTTCAGAAGAGAAAATCTAGTAAGGCCCCATGCCCCGACACTTGTGTCCTGTACATGAGGAGTGAAAAGACTTGTGCACATCTCTTTCTTTGTTGCCCTTTCATGTTGGTTATTTGGAATAAGTTATTTGGTATATTTGGTGAAAATTGGGTCTGTTCATTCACTTTGAAGGCTTTTTATGGTACGTTGGCTATTTGGAATAAGTTATTTGGTATATTTGGTGAAAATTGGGTCTGTCCATGCACTTTGAAGGCCTTTTATACCATAACTTTTAGGGGTTTTGGCAAAGTAAAGGATAGGAAAGCTCTATGGTATTGCACTGTTATGGCTATTATTTAGTGTTTTTGGTTGGAAAGGAACACTAGAATATTCAAAGGTGTGACTACTACTAACAATTTGCTTTGGAATAGAGTGGTATATCTTGCGTTGCTATGGGTGTCAGCAAATGGTTTTTTTTCATCATGTTTCTTTGGAAGACTTGCAACCATGGTTCGAAATCGCGGTCGCGGGTAACGTCGTGTAACGGTTGCGGGTGTCGTAGGACGCGGGTGTTACGTAACGGGAAGCGGGCATAACGGTCTTGAATTTTTTTCACGCATGCACAACCATGCCAAAATCGAAAAATAAGCATGAAATCCATTAATACATGATTTTTAATGAATTTTAAAGGTTTTCATTCAACCTGCAAATGTTTTTTAATAGGCATTAAGATTTTTATATTAATTTTAGTGCGCTGTTTACAAAAAAAGACATATTTTTTAATAATTTACTTTACTTTAAAATTTACAATTTAACAAAATAAATATAAAATTGTAAATCTTACAAATTAATTATTTAAATGGTAATAGACTTGAACTTGAGTCACTTAAGAGTTGAGACTTGACTAATTGTGTACAAATTAGAATTTATTATAAATTGTAGATCTAATATTAAATTAATAATTGTAAAGGACCTCAAGGTATTAAAAAAAATAAATATGTAGAATATTAGTTAATAATTTTTTACTAAATCTATACTCTAAGTTTCTAAGTTCTAAGTTCTAGGTTCTAACTCTCTAAGAGTCTAAGTAACTCTATAAATTTTATATTTTAAAAACTTATACTATTTTTTTTATTTTAATTAAAAAATTTTACTTATACAATTATTAATAATTTGCAATTGTTAATTTGTATTCTAATTAAATAATAAATAAACTAAATTTATATACTAATTATATTTATAAACTGAAATTATAAAATAAAATTTACAACTTATATACTAATTAGTAATTAAATAAATTGAAATTTATAATTTATATAAACTATAAATTGAAATTATAAAACAAACTAAATTTAAAATTGAAATTTACAATTTATATACTAATTAAATGAACTGAAATTTACAATTTATATACTAATTAAATAAACTGAAATTTACAATTTATATAAAGCAATAAAGCATAAATTGAAATAATAAAACAGAATAAGTTATTAAGCAATAAAGCATAAATTGAAATAATAAAACAACGAACATACTACATACCCACTGGCCACCACCCACTTCCTAGTTACCACTTACCCACTCCTGACTCCCACTCCCATGGAAGCTGCGACCCTGCGACTGCGAGAGAGCTGCTGGCTTGTTGCAGCTGCAACCTGCAAGCCTCCAAATTTTGGAGGAATCAAAGGCTTCGAATGGAGGAATCGGAGGCTTGCTGATTTTTGGGTTCTTGGACGAAGGAGATGAATGACAGATTGAGGGAGACGAAGCTGTACGAAGCAGATTTTGGGGGTTTTAGAGATTTCGAAGCTTCAGATTAGTAGATCGAAGTTGTACGTATGAAGGAGACGAAGAATCGAAAAGTGATTCAAGTGAAGAGGGAACTGAACTCAACTTGCGGACGACAGATGTAAAGGTTCCAAGTCTCTAAGCTGCGTAACGGACGTTATGTTCCATAACGTTAGTGTAACGGCCGTTACGGGCCATTACGTTTCCGTAACGGCTGTTACCCATGTGAATTTTTGGCTTGCCGCTAATGCGGCCTGAAATGGTATTGGAGACTTGTTTTTCTGTTACGTAATGGCCATTACGCTACGTAACGCCCGTTATTTAATACCATGCTTGCAACCCCTCCTAGTGGGACTTAAGGTTGCTTCTTGTTGTTGGGATTGGTTGGCCCTGTTTCATTGATTTTAGTTCTCTGTTTAGGTTGCATTCTTTGTAACTAGTTTTTATATAAAGGGAGGATTTCTTATTCTCCCTGTTGTTTCGTTTTTCTTTTCCTTTGTATTTTTTCTTCTCTATTTTAATACAATTCTTTGTTTATCAAAAAAAAAAAAAAAAATCATCAAGTTGGACCAGCTCTATTGAAATCTGGAATTCCAATTTAAGTGATCATTACAATTAGGGTCTTCATGCAGCCCAAATGTGCGCGAACTATAGTGGTTTGAGGATTTCAATTGATCTACTTTAGTTGTTAGCCTATACAAAGTAGCAGAGTGTTCTCCAAAGCATTCTTAATGTTTGGCACTCTACTAGATAACGGTTCAACCTTTGCAAACAACTCAACGTTAGTTGTCAAATTGTTAGAATTTTTACCCTGCACCTGTCTACCTCTGTTCCTTTTTTATTTTTGTGGTGGGGTGGGGGTTGGTTCTAGATCAGAGAGCAAGAATCTCAAAGGAGCAGAGATGAAAAAACAGAACCTGGATGCAGGTTGGGTGGTTGAATCAGGGCACTGTTCACATTCGATCAGTGTATGAGTCAGTTTGTGGCCTGAATAGTTGGCTGAAGACGTGGTGGAGTGTGGCAGCTTATGTGGGTGTGGTGATGTGGCACTGGATATGGTGTTTAACCGAACTGCTAGGGAGAATAGAGCCTCAATCCTGTTCTTTTTTATTTGTATGGGGCTTTTCTTTTGTGTACTGGATTTCACTATGTAGAAAAGCTTAGGGGCTGAGTCATCCTTTTTTTCATTTCATTTTGGTTCCTTTTTTTTTGGAGGAGGGGAGGGGGGGTTTTTTTTAAAACTTTCTGGCTGGTAATGGAAGGGCTTCGCTTGCTGTGGAATCTTTAGGGATTTGCTTACTGGTAGTCATTTGCTGTTGTTTGATTGATCCAGTCTCTCACTGGGTCAATAATTGGTCCAGGTCTCAAAACCCTGCTTTACATAAATCATAGTTATAATAATCATGAATATTGAAGTTGCTGGTCTAAGTTTGTTTTTGTGAATCTATTATCATTTGTATTAGTTGATCATGAACAAGTTTTTCGTGGACTACTGGATAGCTAGATTTGGTTTTTTTTTGTTTTGTTTTGTTTGTTTGTTTGTTTGTTTGTTTTTTCCCCACTGAGCTGAGGAAAATATCAATCTTGGGATTTCAATACTACTGCTCTACCACTTGGCCTGCTCCCTGTAAGTGGTGCATATTCTCTTGAATTAAGTTTTTTCAACTTGTTAGATTTGGTTATAAATATATAAATACATGACTAAAAAATAATGAATTAAGTCCTTGATTTAACAGGAAGAGTTGTTTTTAGGATCAATGCAATATTGAATCACCAAAAGGAGTTAATTGATTTGGATGGTTCAACAAATGTTTACACAGATGGTTAATTTTAATGAGGCTGATTCTTGGAGCTTAGTTGTGACTACTGGCAAATGTTTTTCTGAGGCTATTTAATGCTCCTTTTGTTTTAAGGGTTGTGACTTGGGATTATAATGGAAAAAACCATCTAAAGTTTTTCTCTCTACCTTTCCAAGTACACTGTGATTGCTTTTCTTGTTTTTGCAAGCATACTGCGGCTTCCTACACTCTTAGTTTGAATTTTTGTATTTTACTTATAAAAAAAGCTTCATATTTTTCAGAAATTTTACTAAAAATGTATTATTTCGCTGGCCAAATGTATATATATTTTACTTAATTTGTTATTGTTGACGGTGTGGGCTCCGTATTTGCAGATCAAGTTGGCTGAGCTCAGAAATAATGGAGTATTGGAGAATGTTTATCTAGGAGCTTTCAGTTCTGGATGTTAACTTCTAGAAAGAAACTTTGAAATTTTATTGCTTTTCTGAGTCCCTAAGTTTGTGATTTTGTCAGTCTTGGCAGGAACATGTTAAACTATTTCTCCTCCCTTTTCTTCTTCCTCTTCTTCTTTGTATTTTGTGTAATTCCTTACGTGAATTGGCGTTTTTCTTTTGCTTTTGTTCAGGATATTTTTTTTTTTTTTTTTTTATAATTCTGCTATAAGTATTTCACATTTTCCAACTTCTTTTTCATGTGATTTTTGGTTTGTAGGCTTATGATTTTCGTTTTATTTTCATTTATTTTCCTGGAATGCACAAGATGTTTCTTGTTCATTCTTGCTGACTTTGATTTGTTATGTGATTTGTGGGCTTATTTTGTTTATACTGCTTCTTTCGTTCTTTTAGTCCTTTAATAAGCAACATTCCAAGGACCAATGACTCCTAAGTCCTAATATATATTTTTTGAGGAAAATATTTTTTTTTTTTTGGTTTGTATTAATGTTCATTAGAAATTCTAACAAATTCTACGCAGATGATATTTTTTGTTTTTCAGCCATGTATTATTACATACGTTAGAAGACATGAAAGTCTCTGTGTTCCACACTTTTGTTTCACTATTAATTTAGGGTAAAAATAATCAGACTGCTTGGAAAATATTATAGAATCATTCTTTAATATCGAAGATCCATTTATAAAAAAGCAAAGGGTTGCCTCTTTATGTTTGACGTTGCATCACTCCTTTGACTTAGATTCTACAGGTATCATTCCCCACAAAACAATGTTCTCTTTCAGGTCTTTAAATCAATTGAGACACCTTGGAGAGTAGCTTTTGCCAAACTCGAGCAGTTTCTTGGAAACCTACTGCCACAATTGGGTTTTCGCTTGTATGCCATGGAGTGGTTATGGAGGTTTACTTTTCCTAGTTTAAGACATGTTTTGTCTTGGGCATTGTTGTTATTATTATTATTATTATTATTATTATTATTTTGAATAATAATGTTTAATACTTTTATGAAAAAAATACCTATCTAAAAGTAGTTCGGGATTACTTATTATAAGTACTTTTCAAAGAAATACTTAAAAAAAAAAAAAAGAAATTACATTTTCAGAAAATACTTACATTAAAAGAAAGTAGTTTGTAGAAGTACTTTTTGAAATTGGTACTTATTTAAGAGTAAATCAATCGTTGCTTACTGACTAAGTACTTGTAAGAAAAGTACTTATTTTTTAAGATGTTCAAAATAGGAACTAAGATATTCAAAACTACGGCCTTGAGTAGGTTTATAAATTAGTGTGTGTGTGTGTGTGTGTATGAATATAATATTGTTATATTGATTTATGTTCTGTGATTTGCTTTTAATATTTTGGGGAGACTTTGCATGGACGCTTGTCTGCAAACATGTCAAAGTCGAGTCAGTGTTAAAATTGCATTGGTTCCATTGTTTTGTGACTTTCATATAATGTTAACTGGGTTTTTGCTAAGGATGCATACAGAGCTTCATAGTGTATTTAGGCCCTGTTTGTTTTATGCATTCATTCTAGCTTCTCAGTTCCCAGGAAATTTAGGGGTGAGTGTGTATGAGTCTACCTTTTTTAAAAAACTAAACTTCGTTGGTTTTTCAAATCACCCCCTAAAACAAGATTACTTGTTCACTTCAAAATCTATGCTATATTTAAGCTTAGTGTCTTGTTTCAAAGTTTTTATTCATGTGCCACAAAGTGCCGAAGTTGAATTGCTTGCACATCAATTGGACCCCCTCCCCTTACACTTGGTCAATCTTGGGAGTCTTTTTGTATTTTGATCTCTTATTCCCTCCCACTTTTGGGATTCGGAGAGAGTTTGTTTATGGTTGTGAGTTTGATGAAAAATCTTGAATTTATCCTGTTTTGAATGTGCTAAAGTTTGCTCAGGTGGACTCATGGAAAAGTTCACTAATAGATCATAGATCCATTATTTGAACATAATAATTTTAGGTTTTAGGTTTACATAGATGCAAACTTATCACAATCCAATTGACATTCATGTAAATAGCACACAATAAATTAAATTGTTTTACATAGATGCAAACTCATTGAAATATGAGTTCAAGCTTGGCATGAGCTTGTTAATATTTTAACAAACATGCTTGATCAAAAAAAATTGAGCCATTTACACTGAGCTGATCTTCAATAAGGGCTTTGGCCAAGCTCTTGATTGAGGCTCAAGATTGGTTTTGAATTTAATAAACAAGCCTAAAATTAGGAAAGATTGGTTTGGGTTTAGCTTAGCACACTTGCACCCCATCACGTGTGTGCTTTGGTTTCTTTTTTGAGATTGATCTTTGGCTGTAAAAGATGTACCTAGTGATAATTAGTTGAGCATGTTTATGTGGACTGCATTATTTTGAAGTTTAAATGTGTTTTGTCTCATCGAAGTCTTCCGTGTCTGCATTTTCATTAGTTGAGTACTGTCCTCTCATTTTACTTGCTTGCAGTGTTGAGTTTGTGTCTCCAGTACACATGCAGATCTATAAAATTAACAAGATGTGCCATCCTGTAGGTATTGGTGGTCTAATTTGGTGAACAATGCAAGATATTTTAATGCCCCTTTATGGTCACATGGTTTAGGACTAAGTAAAACTAAAAATTTCTTTTCATGATGTTTTACTTGCTCCAAATCCTGTGCCGTCTGCATTCGAATGCATGGCATGAACGCATTGTCCCGAATTTATTTTGAACTTTTGTTTTAATAATAATATGCTCAATGTTCTTATCTTAATTGGCTTGCTGGAATTGGCATACTCACGACACTCAGCTATATAGTTCTCTTATGTTAGTTGCTACAAGTGCCTGGAATTTGCACTCACAAGTTCATGGCATGGTTTGCAAGGTGCATTCTGATATTGATGCACTTCAACCCAATAGCCTTGGGACAAGGTGCAGCCTCATATACCCCTAGTGTCAACCATATAGAAAAGGTGCATATTTTTGCCCAATTCCAGCAGAGCAGGGCTTGTGTGGCCAATATTGTGAACCATTTTGTGCATTACACCAAATGAACAACCCAAAAAATAAATTTGGGACATTGTGTCTGTGCCCAGTTACTTACCTTGGTGACGCCGCCATCTTTGTAAAAAAGTTCATCATGCTAAAAACTGTTAGCTGAGAAAAGGTTAGTGTCCAGACCTTCATTGTTCTTCACCAAATGGACGGTTGATACTTACATGGTAGCAGATCTTGTTAATTTTTTTATTGCATCACTAATTGTATTGTGTTTCGTACAAATTTACGCAATTCTAAATTTAAGGATCAATTCTACTCAAATGTGAATTATTAATGTTTTTTTAGGTCATTATTTTTGCTATTTATAATATAATTATTTTTTCTTAATTTTATATTTTTTTTCACTGGCCTCATTTCATGGAATGGGGTGACCAACATCAAGTTTTCTGGTGTTTAAAATACACACAAGAACTACTGACATTTTTAACCTTAAGATATTTTCTTGAGTAATTTATCAATTTCCACTTTTTTTTTTTTATAATAATGTTTTTCTTGATTTTGAGTGTCTGAATCTCAGGATTGTGATACTTTTATGCCTCTAAGAATGGAATGGTATCAAATTTTGTTGCCTTCATTTGATTTTTCTTAAAATTATTTCATTCTCACTTTATTTCATTCCTTGAAGTCAATCAGATGATTGAAAATTTATAGAATTGGCTTGGTGGGGATTATTTAAATAGAATTAGGAATCATTACTCTGGGTATAATATGTATATATATATATATATATATTGGTTGTATTGGAAGGATAATATTTTTGATGCGTAATAATTGATTTCTCTTTTGAATTTGGAATTTTTATCTTTCTCGAGTTTCGTTATCTAGATAAATGGAGAAATACTGCATTTGGGAGCATGGATTTTGAGTCTTAAATTTGAATTTGTGTGAATTAAATTGTATTGAATTTTTTCTAAATTTACATAGAGCCAAATCTACCCAGGCACGGGAGAAATGTATTCCAATATTGTATATAAAGAAAAAAAACATAGATTTAAAATTAAAAGAAATGTTGTGGATTAGACTGAGTCATGCAATGAAGATTTGAGAATGGGTAATTGAATAAGACTAATGTTAAAAAGAGGTATTAGAAAATTAGTTTGATTTTTATGTTTGGGAGATTGATTAAAGAAGTTTGCGCATATTTTGAGGAGAACAATGGAAAATTTTAAGAAAAGAAGATGGACTTGAATATGATTTTTATTTAGTTAGTGTAACCTTATGATAAGATAATTAATCAATCTTATCAAAAAAGATATAAAGGATTTAATTAGAGCTCAGGTACTTAATTTCAAAGTATATGTTGTTTGTACATGATAGTTTTTGATTGATGAAATAAGGGATTGATAAAAGGAAAAAAAGAAAAAAAATCTAAGAATAATGAAGAGAAGCTTTAGAATGTGGAGGCTTTAAGTAATTAGAAATAAGTCATGATAGGAGGGATATCGGAGATATAATTAAATTTGGTAAGAGACTAATAATACTATTGGATTTTGATATCTCGATCCATTATGTAAGTCGAAAGAGAAATTGAAGGTCTAATTCATATAGTCAAAGTAGGTTGGGTAAAATTGGAGAATTGTTTTGGATGTGTTGTGTGATCCTAAAATACCTTTAAAATGAGAAAAAAAGTTTATAGGATACAAAATTATTTATCCTAAAAGGTTTGGCGAGGTTAAAATAAGATGGAGAGATGACTGATAAATATTGGGCACTTGCAATGTAGTAGTGAAAAGGACGGAGTTACTATTGAGGACACAAAATGGGTAGCTGCTGATCTATAATAATTTGGAATGAGATAGTGATTAAGGATTTAATCACCCTCAAATTATTAGAGGAAATTGTCTGCCATGAAGTAAATTGACGAATCATGATTTATATAACTGATCTGACCTAATGGAACTTAAGGCTTGGTATGTTATTTGTTATTGCCAAAAATTCAAAGGGAGCAGTGAAGCCTTTGTATTTGAGTCTCTGGATATAAACGTGTTAAGTGCTTAAGGAAGCCAAAATGAATTTTTGCCTAAAAATAATTAATATATCAATAATTAATATCTTTTGAGGAGCTTGTGTGCATAATATTGTGAAACTTACTATCTTATTTTCTATTTGATTTTTCACGTGTGAAGAGGTTGAAACTGGTTTTTTTTTTTAAAAAAAAAAGTTAAGAAGTTTTTATTTTTTTTAAAAAATAGTATGAAACTAGTTTTATGGATGATTCGTTTGTGGTAATTTAGAATTTATTTTTTAAAAATATAAATTTAATATTTTGGATATGAATTTATGTAAATTTTAAAATTTAGTACACTTTTATATTATGTTATATTCACTTTACACATTTAATATGGTTTTAAGTTTGAGCTTTCAAATATAAATAGTAGTTCAATTTTAGTGGTTTGTTTGGATCAATGATTTTACTTGAGAAGGAGAAAGGAAAAGAAAAGGAGGAAACTCATTTTTTATTATATCTTCCTCTTATATTAAATCCTATTAAAAATGAAAGTTTATTTTTATATGATTAAAAATTAAGAAAAATTAAATATTAATAATGTGTAAAATTAAAATTTTGTTGGTGAATTTGATATTTATTTATTTATTTATTTTTTACTTTTCTTGATAACCAAATATGAAAATGTGAATTTAGTGATATATTTTTCTTTTATTTTCAAAATATTTTTCAAGTTCCAAACGAGGCGGTGAAAGAGAAACTTGAACCTAAAAAAACTTTTATTTTCAAAATATTTTTCAAGTTCCAAACGAGGCGGTGAAAGAGAAACTTGAACCTAAAAAAAGGCGCACACGCGGAGAGGCACCCACATAGGGGTAGGATCTTATTTTTATATATATATATATATATATATATAATATAATATAATTTTTTAAAGAATTGTAAAACTATAATATTGGTTTCATATAATATTTGTAAATGTAAAAATACTTTTATCTTTTAAAATTAGTTTTGCTAGTGTTAAAAAGTTAACAAATAAGGTCACTATTTTAATTATTTTTATAATAAAATATGAGATACTTTTTATAGCTAAACTGGCCATGAATTGTTTTGTTAAAAATAGAACTAAGTTTTTCATTTAATATTTTAAGGAATTACAAAGTCTGTTTTTCAATTTTTGGTATTTGTTACCAAGCACTTACAATATATTTCTGTATATATTTTACAAAAAAAAAAAAAAAATACTTGTCCAATTTATTTTTCTTCTAATTATTAGCATATAATACAAATCACTCCAACTTTACTTGGTTTAAAATTTTCCATTAATTATTTAATGTTGCTAAGTAATTTGTAATTGTATCCAATTACTAGTTATTAATTTTATGAAAATATAAATTATAAGATAATTATATTTAAATTATGTTATTTCATAAATTTAATTTTATTAATTTTAAATATCTCTTATGTGCAATATTATATGATGAGTTTAATTCAACAAATAAACACTAATTGTGGTGTTAATTATTGTGCAACTCCTAATTTAAAATGTTAGTGAAGAAATTTTGTAGACATAATTTTATTGCATAAGTTCTTTCATGCACTAACATATATGAACTTGTAAATTAAACAAAATGTGTCATCTTATAATTGATTGTAAAAAATAGACTATAAATAAATAAATAAAAATAGTTTTAAGACATAGATCTATTTCTTTTCAAACATGTTTCCTATGAATAAATTTAAAATATGAATAAAAGAAAACATTTTCAACTAATAATTTATACAAAGCCCGATATTCTAATATTACATTCAATATGTGAGACTAAAAAAATAATAATATTTTGAAAATTTAATCTGCAGCCAACTTTGCACAGGCCTGGTAATTTTTATGAAAAGAATTCAACTATTAAATGAAGAATCTATGAAAAAGCCTGGAGAAAATAGCAGGGTATTGGAAAAGATGGATGCAGACAGCCTTACCCACATTGTCAAAGAGTCTCTGTATATGTTGCGCATAGGAAGCATATCATGGAAGCTACTGAATTATAAATATCCATATTGAAGAAAATATCCCAATGTTCTTAATTTTCTTGTTGCCGGAGTGCTCGAACATTTCTAAGTACTCTAATGAAGCAAAGATAACGTGATTATCGATTGACAGAACATAAACGATCCTAATCAGACCTCATTGTTGCCTAAATATGACCATAAAGTTAGACAAAGTCACAAAGAGTGCTTTGGGGGGGAGGACAATCCTCCATTTTTAGTTACTAGTTCACTTCTTCCTCTTCTTCGGTGGTGGGGGGTTCTCTTCGTCTTCCTCTTCATCCTCATCATCTTCATCTTCCTCTTCATTTTCCAGACCATCTTCCTCATCCTCGCCACCTTCATCTTCATCATCGTCATCATCATCTTGCTCATCGTCATCATCTTCGTCATCGTCATCATCTGGTTCATCACCATCTTCCTCATCCTCTTCCTCTCCATTCTCTCGTGGCCCACCTGCCCCTTCTCGATCCTTTTTTGAGTTCGTTTTACGGCTGTTCACATCCTCTCCACCTTCAGATGGTGAATCCTCTTTGCCTTCTCCAAGCCCATCATCTGCATCGTCGTCGTCATCTTCACTGCCATCAACTTTATCAGCATCAACTTGCTTGGATTCACCATCAACGTGATGGTCTCCTTTAATTCTGGGTTTGTTACTGTGTAGCAATCCTAACGGATCCTGAAACCATTTTAAAATGTACATGGCATGGCATCCCCATGCATGTCAAGTAGAACAAGTGCATATAAAAAGTCCATTAGTGCTATATAAAAAAATTAAGCAAAAATTTATGATCTCCAAATATGCATGTTCAACAAAGAAATGAGTAAAGATCTTTAATAGGAGGCATGGTTATAGAAGAAGCAAAACAATTCCAATGCAATAATTTGAGCAACAAAGGACTTAATACAATACTATTATTAGACACGGAAAAAATCATCGCATTTAATTGCTCTATTTCTTACTGTTGAGAAGCTGGTTGAATCTGTGACTAAATCCCCATCTTGTAAGTATACTGTGACCAAAATTATTTCCAACTTAATTACAAAAATAATGTTCCAATAAATTGATGAGAAGTTTTACAATTTTTGCATAAGCATTTGTCCTAGTAGATCTGGCAATCCGAAACATAGACTGTAACCTAAATGTGAAGAAACAGGGTGCTTGAAAGACAAAAAAAAAAAAAACAAAAGGTCTCCTCTAGAATTTGGGCTACGCCGTCCAACTAAGGTGGCATCTTTTTCTATGATTTCTTCATCATCCAACAGAGCATAGAATTCAGTAAATAACAAAGTGGGCGCAACCACAAAATATCAGGCACAAGTTATTTTTGTTATTTAAATGAAAACCAGATCAACTTCATTCCAAAGATTCAACACATGCTACTGATTTTGTTCGTGTCCTTCAACCTTAATGAGTGACTAGGGTAGTCAACAGAGTCGTGGAAACCTCCACAAGACCACAAGGCAATGGTTGCAGGATCCAAATGGTAAGAGCAGAAAAGATAAAATAATGAACTGATTTGGCTAGTTACAGGTTGCAGGTGTTCATATTATATGGATCAAATCAGAGACGCAATTTACTGTTTGAAACTGCTTATATAAGGATCAGTTTTATATTCATTTCATGTCAAGAAATTTGAAAACTTTTCTGATTTTCATGTATAAGGCGGATGATACAGTTTGTAGGGGAAAAAAAAATAAATCAGATCTCCTAGGCTAGAAAGACAAATAATAGGTGAAGATATGTGCATTGAGGTATGCTGTCTATATTTTTTCCTTGTGAAAATTCATAAGCTGTCCTGCCTAAATCCAATGTAATATGAGGGTATGGAAGAGTAAAATCTAACACTCATCCCTTCTACTTTCTTTAGAAAAATGGAGAGGTCAGGGCAGTTTTCAATGATATTTGTTACTATAGAAGGTGGAAGGAAAAAAAAAAAAAAAACCATGGTTTAAAATCGAAGAAAATATTTCAACAATTTTACACCTTCCAACTTGCTAAAGATCTATGGGTAAATAAGTGTTTTCAAATTACTTGTGCCCTACGAGGGTGATAATAGCCAATAGGTTACTGCAAAGGGGAATAGTGAGGTTTGAACATGCCTAAATGTTCAGACAAGACCAATATTGTCCCTTTTCAATATTCCACAACTCTGTCCATTGTGACACCTTGAAAAGGTGGCGTTGACACACAGCAACAAACCTATAAATTTTCATCACCTTAAAAATTTGCCCTTTCTACAAAAGAGTACCAAATCTCATTGACAATTCACAAAAAAAAAAAAAAAAAAAACTTCATATAGAACAATCTCCCTCTAAAGATTGCTTGTCGGAGCAATGTCTCCCTTGAATTCAAAAGTCTTTGAGATTGCATGCAGGATAGGCCAACATTTACTTTCATATAGGACTCACGTACTAAAATGGGTATTCAAATTTGATACACGTTTTTAAACATTAACCATTTTTCAGTTTTTACCCTAAGATGGATTTTTAAACTTCTAATCAGATGTATCAATTTCGCAGAGTTACTTTGAACTAGATTCTAGATATGTATTTCAATACATTATTCCCATCTTAAAAGTAGGGCCCTGCTCCATAGCATGTGCACATGCACGTTTTGAGGAGGCACAGAAGACATTTATCTGAGCAGTATTCTTTGAAGGCCTAATATAAAAATAAAATCCGTCCAAATTCTTGTCCAAAGCCATAAAAAATTTACAAGGGAATAGGCGTCTCTAGTTGGAAACTTGAAACCAAGTAATATTCATCTCCTAAAACTTTTTTAAAGAGAGAGAGAGATACAAAGAAGAAGGGAAGCAAATACAACCGTAGATGTGTTGAACAATACACGTGTCAGCAAAGCGTGCTCCGATGAGTTCAGGGGGTTTCCAGTCCTAATATTCCAACATTATTTGTCCTACGTATGACTTTGTCTTTTTATCAAAAGATATTTTTGAATTCCTGTATGCCCCCCCACCCCCCTAACCACCACCACCCACCCCGACCTTCAACTAACCGGAACTCAAACACGTCCATAATCACAGTTTATACTTCCTCCGCATTTTGATCACCCAGCGCGCAAGTTAGCTTACCCCGCACCACCCAAAGGGGAAAAGAAAAAAAAAAGCCAATCCGATTCGAAGGAATCGACGGGTGCAAGTTAGCCATCGCCGGTCGCCACGGGCGAAACCACGGGAATTCCCCCACCAGCTCCACTATATTTTACTTATTTCCACTTCCCCCCCACCCCCCAAAAAAAGGCGCAAGTTAGGGAGCACGACAGCGTATACTAGCGGAAGGCGCACGCTAGCAGAAAACCAGAAAACAAGCAGAGAGCGGAGACGCAGAAAACGACAACACGATCCAAAACAAAAGTGTTCCTTTAGGTTTCGCTCGTTACAAGCGGGAAGTTGGAGCCTCTTCGGGCCGTTTATATTTTTAGGGAAATTTTTATTTCTGTTTTTAAAATAGCTGAAAGCGTAGAATTTTTATTTCCAAAAATAACTAAAGCACTTCACAAAAACAAAAGTTAAAAATATAATAATATAATAAATGAAAAATATAGAGTCTTCCAGTTCCTGGAGTCGCTTACCTGAGCTAGCAGCTGACTTTTGACCAGAGCTGACACCACCAAAGCGGCTACAGCTTCGCCGGCGCACGTTAGCGAACCCTGGTTAACCCCGACTTGCACCGAACCACGGTTGGTCTCCATTTGCACGGCAAGGAAGAACGCCTCTGCGCACGGCAAGGTGATAGGACAACCGTTAGATCTTATTTAAAAAGGACCCCAGCCGGTGGATCGGATCTGACTTAAAAAAAAAATGCGTAGTTTCGGAGACAAACAAATTTAAAAAAAAAAAAAAACGATTTACCAGAGAAGGGTTAGAAAATAGGAGAAAAAAACAGAGAAAAAGCTGTTTCAATTTTCAAACGGTTTTCCTTGAGAAAACGACAACAAGCTCTTTTAGCAGAGTACTAGCTCGCTGTAAAACTAGCAAAATCGCCGGAAACGATGACGACTCCATCAGAAAGTGCGTTAAAAATCGGCAGAAGTTGGAAAAATCAAACAAATCGAGTAGCAATTCACTGAAATCACACCTAAACAGGAGTTTCAAAGCTACGCGAACTTTGAAATCTCCGCGCGAGTTTCAGATCAAGCTCGAAAGGTAAGAAACCGAGCTAAGAAGTAGAGCAAGTTCAAAATTAGGAGACCGAAGCCGAACAAGAGAGGAAAATCGTACCTGGAGTGTAGATCTGAGCGAGGAGAGACCAGATCTGGGAGCTTCGACCTCTAAAGCCTCAGGCAACAAGCGGCAGGGGCTCCGTTCATTCTGGACCGTCCGATGGAAATCGCAGAGACACAGGCAGCAGAAGATAGATATATCAGAGGGAAGAGAGAGAAGGCGAGATGGAATTCACTGGTGGATTACGGAGAGGGAGGGGCTGCCCGAAATGGTTCCAGCGAGGATTACGGAAGGGTCTACGGGCAACTCGGGCACCGTAAGCGGGACTGACTGGGGTGCTGCCCGGCGCACGAGCGAAGTCATACTTAACTCAAACTTCATTAATTACCCGTAATTACCCCTGCTTTTTCATTAATGTCTCATGAATCCCTGAGAGAGAGAGAGAGAGACACAGGGTGGATGACTGTGATGCCGTTTCTAACCATGGTTTAGTTGTTGAAGAAACCCATAGTAAGGGTGAAATTAAGGCTGGGTTAGCGTGCGGCCTCGGCAAGCTGAGTCCCACTCGGGTCTAATCCTGTCCATTCAAAATTGGGCTTAGCCTTGGATTCGTAACACGTGTGATTTTTCCAGTTCGACTGACGCCTTGCATCGGATGCGTTGACCTGGAAAATCCAATTACCTAATGTCAATAAATGTCAAAATTGAACACGTGTCATGGATATAAAATATAGAATAATACTAAGACTCGTTCGTTACGGACGCCAAAAAAAACAAAGTCCCTATTATTGTTTTGAAATTGACACTTTAAAATAGTACTATTAGTATTTATTTTTATTCTTTAGATATTAAATGATAATTTTATTTTTCTTTATAAAGAAAAATCAAGAGCTAAATTATAGTATATCGGTTTTTTAAATTTTGAATTTTTGGAGTGTTTTTAAATACGTCTCGGTATACAAGTGTATGAGAACCTCAACCAAACACAAACTTTATATAATTTTAATATCTACTACTTTCAAATACCAAACCTATATTCAAAATCTTAAAAAAAAATGTTTTGTAGGTTTTTTAAAAATTCAAAATATTCGTATATCAGACTCGTCTTTATTATACCTTCGATCGATATAACCATCAAATTTTTTAAATTTGTAATTTGATATACTAAAAAATTTCTTGTATAGTACACCTACTCCTCCTAACCAAAGTATAGGTCAAAGTGACATTTTTTTATCTTTTGGACGGTTCAACAAATTATTTTATATTCACTGTTGCCTATTTTATATTTATAATAGGTGATGCCCTTGCTTGGATTTCATTTGACTTTGAAACATGGTGTTTAATCTGTCTTTTTTGTGAAAATTTCAAATGTTAAACTTACTGACCCACATTTTTCTTTAACTTAATTTATAGTTTAAATGATCTTACCGTTGTAAGAAAAAATTGATACAAAAATTAAATATTAAAATTAAATAATAACAATATAAATTAAGTTAGAAATAAATGCTATTAACCAAACATGTGATATTGTTACCCTTCACATGTAGATTTTCAAAAATTTAATATTGTTCGATATGATAAAGTCCAAGTGTACCATCAATATATGAACATGGAAATGAAGTGAAATAGTTGAATTAGTTGTCCAAAAATATATAATATAATATAAAAAAATAGAAAAGAGAAGCTCATTGCAGAGGTTGACTTGATGTTTAATCAACTCTAATAGAGGTATTCACTATGAAAAATCAAGAGTCAAAGAGGGTAATTAATATGAAGACCATGTTATCAATCCAAGAGGGGGTGGGTGAGGGTGAATAGGATCTAATTTAAACTAAAAGGCTAGAGAGTGTAATTTAAAAATTAATCAAGCAATATAAGCAATTATAATGCAAATTATAGAGCAATAAAAGAGATTTAAGGGTTAGAGAAACACAAACTCTCTATTGTGGTTTGGTTTTCTAAAGCTTATGTCAACCATCTCAAGGATTCAACTTCTTGAAGTTCCACTGATATATAAACTTGTTACCATCTCCTTATTTTCACAAAGGCAAGGACACCAAATACTACAATGAAGTATTAGAAAAGTATAAGAACAATCCTCTTAAGGATGGTTTATAAATGAAGCATTAATAGTGTGTCAAAAACTCTCGAAAGAAAATATGGAGTTGAAAGGCACAAAGAGTTCTTGATGATTCTTTCTTTTGAGTAAAGATGAGCAAATGAAGAATGATATCAAATAAGAGAAGAGAGCGAGAGAGCTTGAGATTTTGTTTCATCAAATGTTTTAGTTACTTTTCAATGCACTTAAGAAGGCACACATTTGAGTTTTGAAGTTAAAAAGCTGATTTTAATTTGCTCGTTGGATTGTGTTAGTCTTAGCAACCAGTCAACCTATTGAAGGGTTTAGTTGACCCATCACTAGACATTAATGCTCTAAAAACTGACTATTGGTTGCCTTGAAAAAGTAGGATCGGACGATCTTTTCAAGAGACTAATTGATGGTTTCACCCTCATATTGGATTGGTAAATAAATCTCTTTCATTGGATCCTAGCAATTTTGTCAAAAATAATGTCCTTTTGATGTTTTCTTCTTTATGTGCCACATCAAGATGTTTCCTATGGAGTATTAGTACATTTACAGTATAAGGACAAATTTAAAATGTTGTTTATGATGTGACTCTTATACTTGGAGTTTCATAAACAAGGGAAAAAAGAAGAACATGGAGGGGCTGCACAGCAGGCACTTGTCGACGAGTAGATACCGAGAGTCAGAATTTCTCAGGATTGAAGACTCGTCGACGAGTGGTCTTTTTCATATCGTTGACAAAGCCTTGTACTCGTCGATGAGCTGCGAAGAAAAATTCAAAATTTGAATTAGGACGTTATGGTAGTTGGGTCTTTAGAGGGAAACCTCCGAAAAACTTCTATTTATGTATTTTTGAATGTATTTTGTTTATAGAGAACTTTGTAAGACTTGTGTATTGTTGTTCTTCACATTATAGTGAATATTGAGTGCCATTTGTTTTATTCTTATGTGACAAATTGTTGTTTCTCATCCATATTGGTTGTGTGTTGTTGAGGCTTGGTGATTTGTTGTAAGTTTATATCTTCCACTCTGTGTGTGTGTGTGTATCTTATACTCGATTCAAATCACAACAAATTGGTATCAGAGTGATAGTTGCTATGGCATCGGGATCGTTTTCTGCAAGATTTGACGTTGTCAAATTTGATTGAATTGGAAACTTTAGTTTGTGGCAGAGGAGAGTAAAGGATATTCTTGTGCAATAGGGATTGACTAAGGTTCTACTTGATGTTCAACCGGTTGGAATGGATGAGGCAACATGGAGAGAATTGGAAGCAAAGGCCATTTCTACAATATGCGTACGTTTGGCCGATGAAGTTCTTTATCATGTGATGGAGGAGGATTCTACAACAGTTGTGTGGCGAAAGCTTGAAAGCCGGTATATGTCTAAATCCTCATCGATCAAACTTTTTCTTAAGCAAAGATTGTATTGACTTAAGATGGTTGAGGGTTCGGATTTGAAACAACATATCAACATTTTAATCAAATTGTGAGTGATTTGGCATGTGTTGATGTAACGTTCGAGGAGGAAGATAAAGCCTTGATGCTATTAAATTCCCTTCCTACGTCTCAAAGTTATGAAAATTTGGTTACAACTCTTACATGGGGCAAAGATAATCTGAATTTGAAAGAAGTGACAAGTGCATTGCTTGGTTTTCATCAAATAATGGAAATTAGCAATGAAGCTTCACGTGGTGAAGGACTTGTTGTAAAAGGTAATCAAGAACAAGGGAGACATAAGTCCCAAGGTAAATCTCAGTTGCAGCCTGGGAAGAAGAAGAAGGACGTGAAATGTTTTAAGTGCAGTGAAATTGGGCACATAAGGTCAGAATGTCCAGAGTGGAAGAAATGGAATTCTGAAAATCAGTAAGGTTCGTCAAAATCTGCGTGTGTAGTGGAAAGAGATTCAGAATGCAGTGATGGAAATATTCTATGTATTTCATCGGGTTCGAAATGCCTCACAGAAGGCTCTTGGATTCTAGATACCGGATGCTCTTATCATATGACAGCAAACAGAAAATGGTTTGACACCTACAGGTAAGTCAATACTGGTTGTGTTTTGATGGGAAATAATATTTCATGCAAAATACTTGGTATTGGAGATGTAAAAATAAAAATGTATGATGGTGTTGTAAGAACTATATATGATGTAAGACATGTGGAGGGTCTAGGAAAGAGCGTTATTTCATTGGGTATTTTAGACTGTAACGTGTATAGTTACGAGTCTGAAAAAGGAGAAATGAAGGTGTGTTAAGGCGATTCGATAGTGATGAAAGGAGAAAAGATAAAGGGAAATATCTATGTACTGTAGGGTGTTACAGTTGTAGGTGGAGATGCAGCCATTGAATATGAATCAGTTACTTCATGGTATATGCAGTTGAAGCATATAGGTGACTAAATATATTCAGATGTTTGGGAACCAATGATGATAGCATCAAAGGAGAGACATATGTATTTTATGAGTTTATCACGAAGGGTCTTGGTGTACTTCATGCAGTGGCTGAGGTGGAGAACCAGATCAGGAGAGAAATCCTTATGTTAGACATAGGAAACTGAGTATGCTGGTTTCGTTCAAGAAGTTTTGTGAGTAGGGCAAGTTATATGTAGGGCTTGCATGGTACTTCTTGGTGAACTCAGTGAGTATGGCGCGTTTCTCGAGTAATCGATCGCCAAAGGTATTTCTAGATGGAAAAGTTGCAAGTGAATTGTGGGCATGTTTTTGCGGTAGACTACTCGATTGTGAGTGGAAGTCCACTGGTGCACTATTCTAGTGATGAAGGATCTAGGCTTGGTGTTTTATCCAGACAGTACCTCTTTCTTTATTCACTAAGAAAGGAGGGTGCAAGCTGGGTGATCTTGTGGGAAACAAAGGGGTGATCGAGGACATGATTTTTTGTTGATAAAGTCATAGGGCATCGTACTCAGGTAAAGGAAGAGAAACATAAATGCCAGAAAAATGTGGCAGCAACAATCATGTTATTCAAGTGGAGTTAGGGACTCAGGGCAGAAATGCAGGGAGTTCTAACTCAGGTTAACAATATCACAGATTAAATGGGCTTGTGAAGCAGGTGGAGCAATAGACTCAGGGCAGAGATGGCATTGGTTATATTGCAGGGAGTTTTAGCTCGAGAAATTTGCAGAATCACGGTAAGATCATGTGCACTATCAGACCACCACTCAGGTGTGTGAGGTGGTGAGACTTCCAATATGGAAGAGGGTGATAAGATGCAATGGAGTGATATGTTTGTTGTGTATGAATCACATGTTATTAGCTAAAAATTCTTTAACTGAGGCTTTAATCAGTTGGAAACTCTGTTGAAAGGTTTTGACATGAATGTGTTGGGTATGGCCAAGATGGGTCTTGGTTTGTTGATTCACATGGACAAAGTTGCAGGGAGATTGGTATTATCTCAGGGTGGTTTTGTGGATGGAACCATAGGGAGACTTTGTTTTCCGTCTCAAGGGGGTTCTGTGGAGAATCATTGTGCAATGTCTACCGCTCAATACCCAAGGATGGGCTGTGATGTCCGGGATATGTCAAAGGTCCTCCATGATTGTGTAAATGAGGTGTTTCAACAAGCAACAGAGTGGACCATTAGTTGTGAGATTTGTTGAAGACTATGCATGGGGTTTTGGTAATATAAGGCTTGTAGCAGTGTTTATTTACTGTTGTTGGAAGGCTTTGTTGGAAGCCTAGAGTGAAGTCTTCGAGTGATGAATTTACAAGTGCATTGGGGTTGATAGTAGAAGCTAAAGCTGTCATCGATAAATTCAAGCAGTATTGCTTGGACTTGGTATTTGTCTCCAAGTGTTAAAAGGGAGACATAAAGGTGGAGCAGTTCATATGTTTTTCAGTATTCTCCTAAGAGGGCGTATAATCGCCAAGGTGGAGATTGTTGTTTATGGTGTGGCTCTTATACTTGGAGTTTCATAAACAAGGGAAGGAGGAAGAACATGGAGGGGCTACACAGCAGGCACTCGTCGACGAGTGCCCTGAGCTCATCGACGAGGATATCGAGAGTCAGAATTCTTTAGTATTGAAGACTCGTCGACGAGAGTATGGACATGTCGACGAGTGGTCTTCTTTGTATCATCGACGAAGCCTTGTACTCGTCGACGAGTGTCGCCTGGGCCGCGAAGAGAAATTCAAAATTTGAATTAGGACATTATGGTAGTTGGGTATTTGGAGGGAAACCTCCGAGAAACTTCTATTTATGTATTTCTAAATGTGTTTTGTTTATAGGTAACTTTGTATGACTTGTGTATTGTTGTTCTTCTCATTGTAGTGAATATTGAGTGTCATTTGTTTTATTCTTATGTGATAAATTGTTGTTTCTTATCTATATTGGTTGTGTGTTGTTGAGGCTTGGTGATTTGTTGCAAGTTTATATCTTCCGCTGTGTGTATGTGTATCCTATACTCGATTCAAATCACAACAAAAGATTCAAATACAATACAAATTAAATAATGATCTTGAAATGCCCTTCTAGGTTCCTACAAAATTTTCATCTTGACAACTTATTCCCTATTTAACACAAAACCTAATTTCAAAGACATTCCTTGTTTATAATTAGTTTGTTATTATCAAAATTTTGACTAGTGAAATATTGGGGTTAACAATGGAAGGCATTTATGTTAGGAAACTCACTTATTAAAGGAGGCCAATGTTGAGGTAAGAAGGATTCTCTATGACTATCTAGTATAGTCTTAGAAATACTATAATTACAATTACTTATACTCAATCTAAATTATGACATAAGCATTAAAGAAGACCTTAAGAGACCACTAGAAGTCTCCCAATCTCTTCTTTCTTTTCCTTGGTTGTAGATGATCCTCATGGTCTGTGCAAATAGGGATTAGGGTTTGATTTTCGGTGTCAACATATTGGTGCTTCAAATAGAGAAAGTGTTTTAAAAGAATCCATGATGATATTTGCAACTAAAATGGATTTTATGTGTTTGGGGGCAGGGGGAGGGGGAGAACTAGCCACTTATCTAGCTAGTACTTAGTAAATTTGTGAAAATGAGT
Source organism: Malania oleifera (assembly GCF_029873635.1). Taxonomy (NCBI): domain Eukaryota; kingdom Viridiplantae; phylum Streptophyta; class Magnoliopsida; order Santalales; family Ximeniaceae; genus Malania; species Malania oleifera. The sequence goes on from NC_080423.1 coordinate 14,356,465, forward strand.
CTAATTAACTCGAAAAAGGTAATCATTAGGATGAAAACCACCCCAACTAAGATAAAGGAGACCATTGCATGGGAGAACCTTAGCGCACCCCTCATCTCCCCATGGCTCTTGAACCTAATGGTAAAACAAGTGACAACTATTGAGGATTCTTTGCCTTAATTCTAGGAGGATAATATTTATTTACTTTGTTGGAAATAACTTTAATTATTTCCCGAATCAGCTTGCTTTTCTCAGAACTCCGCTGTACAATCTCTAGCCACAAAATATGCTTTTCACCAATTTCATCTCAATATAATGGAGATTGACACCTCCGACCATATAATGCCTTAAATGGGGTCATCCCAATACTGGCATGGTAACTGTTGTTATAAGCAAACTCTACTAGTGGCAGATACTGAATCCAGCTACCCCCAAAATCCAACACATAAGCCCGCAACATATCTTCCAGTATTTGTATGGTCCTCTTTGTCTGTCCACCAGTCTGAGGATGAAAGGTCGTGCTAAAAGCCAATTGGGAACCCAAAACTCTTTGTAAGCTCTTCCAGAACTGAGACGTGAATCGTGGGTCCCAATCAGAAATGATGGATACTGGCATGCCATGCAGTCTGACTATTTCCTGGATATACAACTCTGCCAATCTACCCATGGATTAGTAAACTCTAATGGAAAGAAAATGGGTAGTTTTCGTCAAAAGGTCCACGACTACCCATATGGCATTTTGCCTATGCTGTGCTGGTAGCAATCCCGTGACAAAGTCCATGGAGATATGTTCCCACTTCCATTTTGGGATATGAAGTGGTTGCAATGATTTCGCCGGCCTTTGGTACTTAGCCTTTATCTATTGACAAGTCAAACACTACTCTACATATCGGGCTATTTCTCCTTTCATACTACTCCACCATAAGGATTCTCGCAAATCTCTGTACATTTTCGTATTTCCTGGATGTACCGTGTACAGAGAACGGTGAACCTCTTCCAAGATGGTCATTTTAATTTCAGTGTCATCCGGTATACACAACCTACTACGAAACCTCAAAACTTCATCATATGAAATATTAAAATTGGCTCCCTATCCACTCTGCACTTTATCCCTAATCTTTACTAGTTCAGCATCTTGCATCTGCACAATCTTAATCTTTACCAGTAAAGTGGACTGTAGAACCAGATTAGCAATAAATGCCCAGTGATTACCCTCTACCAGTTCCTCACCAAGTCTTTCTAAATCCATTCTAATATGATGTTGTGCCACCACTGCTGATACTGAGGCACTCCTTGACTTCCGGCTCAAGGCATCAGCTACCACATTAGCCTTCCCTATGTGGTAACTGATGGTACATTCGTAGTCTTTAATCAATTCCAGCCACCCCCTTTGCCTCATATTCAACTCCTTCTGTGTGAAAAAATACTTCAAACTTTTATGATTTGTAGATATTTCACATTTTCCACCATACAGATAATGCCTCTAGATCTTCAATGCATACACCACTGTAGCCAACTCCAAATCATACGTAAGGTAGTTCTTCTCATACTCTTTAAGTTAATGAGAAACATATGCTACAACTCTTCCTTACTGCATCAGAACACACCCCAACCCCTTCTGAGATACGTCACTATAAATCACAAATCCACCCTCTCCTAGTGGAATGGTCAAAACTGGGGCGGTGACGAATCGTTGTTTCAGTTCCTTGAAACTCTGTTCATAGTCATCGGTCCACTTAAACTTCACATTCTTCCTCGTTAGTTGTGTTAGAGGACACGATAGCCTAGAAAATTCCTCTATGAATCGGCGATAATATCCTGCTAGACCCAAGAAACTTCTGATCTCTTGAACATTCCACGGTCTCACCCAATTCATTACTGCTTCTATCTTGCTCGGATCTACAGAGATAACATCCTTGGATATCACATGCCCAAGGAAAGTAACTTTCTCTAACCAGAATTCACACTTTCTAAGTTTAGCATACAATTTCCTTTCTCTCAACTCCTATAACACTATACTAAAATGATGTTCGTGCTCCTTAGAACTCTTCGAATAGACCAGAATATCATCAATGAAAACCACAATAAACTGGTCCAGTTACTGATTGGAAAACCCTATTCATCAGGTCCATGAATACAGCAAGAGCATTCGTCAGTTTGAATGGCATAACCAAAAATTCGTAATGGCCATACAGAGTTCAGAACACTGTCTTTGGAACATCCTTTGCCTTTACCTTCACTTGATGGTACCCGGATCGAAGATCAATCGTAGAGTAAACTCGTGCGCCCTAGAACTGATTGAACAAGTCATTGATATGGGGAAGAGGATATTTATTCTTAACTGTCACTTTATTTATCTCTTTATAGTCGATACACATCATCATCATCCCATCTTTCTTCTTTACAAATAGAACTGGTGCTCCCCATGGTGATACACTAGGTCTGATAAACCCTTTATCTAATAATTCCTACAATTGATATTTTAGTTCTTTTAACTCTACTGGAGCCATTCTGTAGGGTGCGTTAGAAATCGGTGTTGTCCCTAGAAGTGAATCAATGGTAAATTCAATTTCATAATCATGAGGTAATTTGGGTAAATCCTCTGGAAAGACATATGGAAATTCCTTCACTGTTGGAATATCAGTAAGTTTCACTTCTCCTTCTAGAATTTCCTTTACACAAGCTATGTACCCCTGGAACCCGTCCAGCAATAGCCTACTCACTTGAATAGCCGAGACTAATTGTGGCAAGGAGCGCACACACGATCCCAAAAATTTGTACTCCTACTCCATAGGAGCTCTGAATACTACCTCCTTCTAATGACATTTGATGCTGGCATGATTAGCAGCTAGCTAGTTGATCCCCATAATCACATCGAACCCATACATACCCAACACTACAAGGTCAGCTGGTAGCACTGTCCCCTGTATATCTACTGGATAGCCTTTGAGTACTTTCCTACAAACCACTACTACTCCTGTCGGTGTGGCCACAGGTAATTCGACATCCAATACTTGAGGTTCTATCCCACACAGTTTAATATATTCCTGGGAAATGAACGAATGTGTGGCTTCTGTATCAAACAAAATAATAGCTTTAATTGAAAACATAGGAACTGTACCTGTCACCACATCATCGGCCGCCTTAGTGTCTCCTGGTGTCAGTGCATAGATCCGCGTCTGCGCCGTACTCCTCTGTTGGCCGCCTCGGGGTGCTTGGTTATTCCCTCAAAATAGTCTAGGAGCAGGAGCATTGCTCGGCTACGCACGACAGTCTCGTGCCATGTGACTCGGTCTACCACATTGATAGCAGACATTCATTCCTGCTCAGCATCCTCCCACATGCCTCCTGCTACATCGAGGGCAAATAGGATAAGTCTGCTCACCCTAATACTCACAGCTCCCCATCTCCTGTCTCTGAGCCCCATTATATCTGACTCCCCTCCAAGGTCCTCGATTGGTACCCGCTCGAAAATCAGGAGGCGTGGGCCTCTTCCTCTAGCTCTACACCCTAGCACTCCTCTACTTACTCGCCTCCGCTATGGCGGCCCTATCCACCAGTTCTGCAAAATCCCGCACCTTCAAAACTGTCACCTGTTCATAAATTTCCTCCCTCAAGTCTCTCTCAAATTTTCTTACCTTCTTCTCCTCATTTGGAACCATGTATGGGGCAAAACGAGACAACTCAACAAACTTTGCCGCGTACTGTTAAATCGTCAGGTGCCCCTGGGTCAAATTCAGGAATTCCTCCACCTTAACTTCTTTAGTGGTGGCGGGGAAGTATCGGTCGAAGAATATTTCCTTAAACCGGCTCCAGGTCATGGCTACTGGTATTGGTCTCTGCTCTTCCAGTAATTTTATAGCTATCCACCACCGCTCGGCCTCACCAGTCAACCTTAATGCAGCATAGAGAAATCTTTGTTCATCAGTGTAGTGCAGCACTCAGTATTTTCTCAATTTCTTGAATCCAATTCTCCGCTATAGCTGATTCGACACCTCCTGAGAAAACTAGAGGATTCATAAGAGTGAAATGTCTGATCATACAACCCTGATCACTGGGTGGGTAGTCCTGTTCTTTCGAATTTCTTGCTATTTTTGCCATTACTTACCAGGTGACACTGCGCAGTGTTGCATCAGAATCACTGCCACCCACACTGGAAGGCCCTGCATCATTACCACCACCAGCGTGTGCATTGCTATTTCCAGGGTCCATCTTGAAATAGAACGAAATTAGTCTAAGGTTCCTAACTTCTTAACACAACTAATACATTAATCTATCTAAGAACCATAAAATATTCTCATACCACCAATCAACTTATTTTATGGTTCAGTCTTACCACTCAGAAACAAAAATTGACGATAGTTTACAATGGTTTTCCTGAAATCATCATTTCAGGAAAATCACAGAAACCACCCCGAAGTCTCTGCCTCTAGGCTGTGAGAAAAAACCCTAAATTCTCATCTTAATCTCCTTCATTGACTTACTAAAATCTCAGTCTACTTATTTCTCACCCTTATCAAGATCCATTCCTATACTCTGGTATTGTTTTCCGCTGTACACTAAAGTCTACAGAACCTAGCAACTTAGGCTCTGATACCACAATGTAACGACCCGAAAATTTGCTACATTTTTTTTTCATACTTGCTAAAAATATTAAATTACTCTAATACTAATAATAATATCTACAATGTCGTATCGGACCCAAAGTGGGTACCGGGGATACCTGTTTATAAATACATACTATCTATGCAGCGGAAAACATAATATACCTAAACCATATATATACAATACCAGAGTTCTACTATCTGTATAAATATACATGTGCATCCCTAAAAACCATAAATCGTCCTAGGGATTATACAAAACACATTTGCCAGTTCATCACTTACCTTGAATCTAGGATTGTACCAACACCTCCTCTACCTCGGAGCTCGCTCCACTCGCCTGTCTGGATCTCCTAAAATGTTTGAATTTTGGGTGAGACACCTCTCAGTAAGTGGGATAGAGTATCATCAGTGTGTGGCAACATAAGTTCTAGCATGTTATAGATATATATACTGCAAGTAATTTAGCTGTAATATATATATATATATATATATATATATCAACTGTAATTGATAAATCATGGAAATCTGTACTTTAAACATAAGCATACTATATCATAATAAATTTTTGTAACATGTAAATCATCTGCTATAACTATATAATACTAAAATTTTTCCCCTAGATGGATAGTTAGCTGAATCATGTATTACCCCCTACATGATTGGGTTGTGCAGCCCATAGGCGGGACCTAGCAATGGTTGGCCTACCATGCTAAGCCAAAATTAGCTCGTCTGTAAGTACGATTGGCTTGTCCAGCCTGACCCGGATTGCCAAGGGGCACACTACTCTTCTATGGGTTTAATCGACTATCCAATCACCAACACTCTATCTGAGACGTGTGGTGGCACTAATCTGAACTGATACCTACGGTACCATGCTCTGAAACTAAATTAAGCCATTAGAGTTCTGCTATCATATAGTACATTTCATAAATAACTGTAACATAACTCGTTTCATGTTTCTGTGCAAATTCTGTAATTTTAAAATTTCTAAATAACTGTTATATATATATATATATATATATATCTAATCATGGCACTAGGCTGGCTGAGCTATCACAACACTAGGCCGGCTGAAATACCACGACACTAGACCAGCTGAACTGTAATAATATACTGTATAATGTCATATTTTCTATGATATCTATATCATTTATGAAAATCTTTATCAAACTGCATTGGTTCTATAAAAACATAAAATATTCTGGTCTATATATACATACTGTAAAATAGTCATACTCATGCCACACGAGTGAGTATTAAAAATAAAAATAATATTAAATCTATTTCTAGGGTTTTCTTAGTTCAAACAACATATTTCCCAAAAACGTACATTAATTTACAAATATCATTTCCATGTGCCTAATTATTCAGAAAAATCATACATAAAATTTCTGAAATCCAAAACTGCTTTTTAACCAGTAAATTTTCTAAAAATACCTGACATAATCTATCCGCTTACCTGATTCCTGAAGAAAAGCCTGCAGGGATCCTAAAACTGTGCATGCGGCGTACACACAAAGCTCTGTATCCATAAACCCTAATTTAATTAACTCAACCCCAAAATAACAACTATTTAACATTCCCCAGACCCACACATTCAAATAACTAACTAAACTTGAAAAACAACTTCCTCACCCTAGTTTTGGAGTGGTGCCTAGAATACCTGATTTACGAAACTGCTCTAATTAAATTGTAGAGAATCATTGCCAGGATCCTGAAATCACGTTTATCCTTCGATTCGGGCTCAAATCGAATTATAAATTGAAGAGAGAGAGAGAGAGAGAGAGAGAGAGAGAGAGAGAGAGAGAGAGAGAGAGAGAGAGAGGAAGAGAGAGAGAATTTGATTTTTAAACATAAAATGAACTTAAACCCTTTATATAGGGTTGTTGGCGCAGGAGAAACCGTCAATAGTTTTCCTGAAATCGTCAACGATTTGGCCTTTTTAACCAAACCATTTCTACTGTTTTACCCTTACCTCCCTTTTGTAACTCAAAACCGTCAACGGTTTTCTGAACTCCACCAAAACTGTCGATGGTTTGGCCTTGCACCAAACCAATTTCTCCTTTTTCTGACTTATTATTATTATTATTATTATTATTATTATCATCATCATCATTTTCGGGTCTCTACCTTGGGTCTTCCTTTGACTTATGTTTTATATTTAATTTGTAATATTGCATGACAATTAAGCTTGCTTGCATGTGTGTGAATTTAGTAAGTTGTGTTAGTAATTATTGTGTTAGAACTAGGTGTAGTGTCTTAATTACTTTGTTTCCCCTTGTTTAGTTTCCCATGCCTTGGCCCCCCATGCTTGTATAAGAGTTAATGTCTTGTTCCCTTGCTAAGTCTTTATATCTTGTATCATTGTAAGAATTCAGCAACTAAGTTTGAATATTAAATATTGAAAGGAATTTCCTTTGCTGAGCTTGAAAGCTTGTCCAATCTTTCGATTGTATAGTGTGAGGCTACGTCGTTCTTTCCAGAGATCAGGTGGTGAGAGACCACTATCTATCCAGCGACTTCATCCCCATTTATCCCTCAGACACTCCACACAACCACTTTTATACACACACAACAGTTCTCATTTTTCATTGTGTTCAAAGTTTGTTCCTAGGATTTTTCTAGCGTGATATGAGTTTGTGGTGAATCATATCAAGTAATCCAATGATTTCATTGGTAAGATTGTTATTTTCCTTGAGCCTTATCTGGTTGTGAACTCTTGCTTGAAACCCTGTAATCCTAGTTGAAAATAGCTCTTGAATTCCTATATTTTATTCAAAACACGTGGGTGTTCAGGCGATTGAAGTCATTTGTTTAGTCGACTAAACTGCTATTGTCAATCTAGAATTCTGCTTCTAAATTCTTCAGGCGACTGATCTTGAAGTCCAGGTGACTGAAGTCACCTAGAACCTTTAGTTTTCAATAATATTGTTATGCTAACAACAAACTTACATTTCTTGAATTTTTGAATAGCATCTTTTATGCATATAACTTGATTCCTTTGTGAAAGAACTCTTGAGACTTATTTTTGGATAGCATCATATATCCTTTCAAAAATCCAACAACATATGAAATAAAGCTTGATTTATGGTGTTTATGCTAGTTAATTAAATTATTAATTTAAAGTGTTTTGAGTAAATGTGCTTGTGTGAGGGTTATCAGTAGGATTAGGAGACCCCTTACCCGTCCTACATCAAATCTTCTTAAGTTCCAATCTCGTTTCTCACAAGCAGACCAAGCATGTTTAGCTAGACTACTACTTTCTTCGTGAACTTGTTCTCGCTGGCAAGCTTTGCACTAAATATGTGCCTTCTCATTTGCAAGTTTCTGACATCTTCATCAAAAGTGTGTCTAGACCTTTATTTGAATTTTTCTGATCCAAGCTTCACATTCGTCCCAATCCGATGCTCAGCTTGCGAAGAGTGTTGAGGATTCTTTGCCTTAACTCTAGGAGCATATTATGTACTTACTTTCCTTTTATCTATCCTCTAATTAATAGGAAATTGATATGTAATTACTTAATGTAATATGTAAATCAATATAAATACACAACACTCACCACTTTACAAGTGTAGTAGTTTTCAAACCTTCTCAACATCAGAGCCCTTTGACCTCTTGTTCCACTATGACCTTCAAGGACTTTGACGAAGACTCCATGGGCTTCATCACCACGTTTGACCTTCTCTACGTCCTCACTAATATGTGATGTTTATTTTATATTTTTAACCAAGCATAATAAGGGTGATTCAAATTAGAACAAATGGTCAACTAAGGTTTGTCCCAACTCAACATAATCCAGTATAATCGAAAAATATTCAATAAGTGATTAGAGTTAATCTAGTCCTAAAATAAAATTAAAAAAAAAAAGAAAAAGATTTTCAGAAAGGGTTGAACGCAATCCCTTTTAACACCACAACTACGCATCTTAAATTTTGCCGAGTAAGGGTAAAAACTAAAATCGAATACTATTTTATTCTAGTTATACACTTTTATAATTATTTCTATTTTTTAAAATAGTATATTATCACACCTTAAATACTATTTCAAAAGGAATTTACATGTGAATTACGAAAATACTCAAGCATATGCTTAACATGATAAAATAGTTTCGGCTATTTGTGAATTTTTCTTGTAATTTTATTTGTGATTAATAGAATATTACCTCCAACCTCAATGTGTATTTGATCATTGTTTTTTTTTTTTTACTTAAACTATTTTTGGTTTTTGAATACTTCAATATCATTTTTTAAAATTTCATACTTTTTAGGAGTGCTTTTTAAAAATCTCTGATAACAAGTTTTTGAGGACCCTTTACCAAACACCAATTTGTATATTGTTTTATATCTCATGCTTTCAAATACAGAAAAAATATATTCAAAATCTTAGCTAAATACATCTTAAAAGTTTTTCAAAATTTGAAATACACCTATATCAGACTTATCATCCTTTGATCAATATTACAATCAAATTTTTTTGGGATGCATTAAATGGTCGTTGATGATGTATCTAGCACACATGTAACTAATATACTAAAACAAATTTCTTGTAAGATAGGCCTGCACTAGCTCCTCCCAACCAAAGTTTATGGTCAACATGACATTTTTTTTTTTTTAAATTTTTTTGGGTGGTTCAAGAAATTGTTTTATATTCAATGTTGTCTATTTTTTTAATTTAATTTATAATAGGTGATGCCCTTGTTTGGATTTCATTTGACTTTGAAACATGGTGTTTAACTTTTGTTATTTGTGAAATTTTCAAATGTTAAACTTGCTAACCCACATTTTCCTTTAACTTAATTTATAGCATAAATGATGTTAGAATTGCAGTTGTTAAGATCGTTGTTAGAAAAAAAAATTTGATACGGAAATTAAATATTAAAATTAAATAATAAAAATATGAATTAAGTTATAAATAAATACTATTAACAAAACATGTGGTGTGGTTACCCTTCACGTGTAGATTTTAACAAATTTAATATTATCAGATGTGATATAGTCCAAGTGTCCGTAAGAAGTATTTTACCATCAATATATGAACATGGAAATGAAGTGAAATAGTTGAATTAGTTGTCCAAAAAATATATAATATAATTTCAAAAGTCAATAGAAAAGAGAAACTCATTGCAAGGGTTGGCTTGACGTTGAATCAACTTTGATAGAGGTATACACTATAAAAAATGTAGAGCAAAAGAGGGTAATCAATATGAAGACTATGTTATTAACACAAGAGCGGGTGGATGAGGGTGAATTGGATCTAATTTAAACTAAAATGCTAGAAAGTGTAATTTAAAACTTAACCAAGCAATGCAAGCAAATTATAACGCAAATTATAGAGCAATAAAAGAGACTAAGGTTTAGATAAATGCAAACTCTTTATTGTGGTTTGGGTTTCTCGGGATTATGTTAACTACTCAAGGATTCAACTCCTTGACGTTCCACTAATCAATAAACTCATTACAATCCCCTTACTTTCACGGAGGCAATGACACCAAATAATATCTTGAAGTATAAAAAAAGTACAAAAGAATCCTCTTTTAAGTATGATTTATAAATGAAGCACTAGGAGTGTGTGAAAATCTCTCAAAAGAAAACATGGAGTTGAAAGGCACAATAAGTTCTTAATGAATCTCTCTTTTGAGTGAAGATGAGCAGATGAAGAATGATATCACATTAGAGAAGAGAGCTAGAGAGCTTGAGATTATGTTTGTCAAATATTTCAATTACTTTTTATTGGACTTAAGGAGGCACACATGAGTTTTGAGATCAAAAAGTTGATTTTTGCTCATTGGATTGTGCTAGCCTCAACAATCGATTGACCTATTGAAGGGACTAGTTGACCCTTCACTAGTTATTAATGCTCTAAATTGACTATTGGTTATCTTGAAAAGCAACATTGGTTGACCTTTTTAATGGACTAGTTTATAATTTCACCTTTATATTGGGCCGTTCAACCAATCTCTTTGACTAGTTGACAGATTGGTCATTCACAGCAATTTTCCCCAAAACAATGATCTTTTGATGTTTTCTCCTTTATGTGCCAAGCAAGATATTTCCAATGGAGTATTACCACACTTATAGTATAAGGACAAATTTAAAGATACAAATACAATACAAATAAAATAATGATCTTGAAATGCCCTTCTAGGTTTCTCCAAATTTCTATCTTGGCGACTTACACCCTATTTAACACAAACCCAATTTCAAGAGATTCATCGTTTATAGTTAGTTTGTTATCATCAAATTTTTGGCTAGTGAAATCTTGAGGTTAACATGGTCACCATAAAATAAAGAGGAGAAATATAACCATGGGTTGTAATCCCCTACATAAACTAGTGGTACCCAAGTTAAGAATGGAAGGCATTTATGTTAGGGAACTCACCTATTAAAGGAGGCCAAGGTTGAGGTAAGAAGGAGTCTTTATGACTATCTGACATAGTCTCAAAAATACAATAGTTACAATTACTTATACTCAATTTAGACTTTGTCATGTGTTAGAGAAGGCCCCCCAAGAGACCATTAGGGGCCTTCCAAGCTCTTTCTTTCTTTTCCTTGGTTGAAGATGATCCCCATGGTTTGTGTAAGTACAGATTAGGGTTTGACTTTGGTGTCAACAAATTGGTGCATCAAATAAGGGAAGTGTGTTAAAGGAAACCATGATGATCCTTGCAAGTAAAATGGATTTTAAAAAAAGGGGGTGGGGGGTGGGGGGGGGGGGGATTAGCCACTTATCTAGCTAGTACTTAGAAAATTTGTGAAATTGGGTCTAATTAACTTGAAAAAGGTAATCATTGGGATGAAAGCCACCCCAACTAAGATAAAGGATACCATTGCGTAGGAGAACCTTAGCACACCCCTCAACCCCCCTTGGCTTTTGGACCTTATGGCAAATCATGTGAAGTAGGAGCCCTTTGACCTTTGGCTCCATTATGCCTTCAAGGAACTTGACAAGAACCACACAGGCTTCATCACTGTGTTTGACTTTCTCGACATCCTCATTAGTCTCTGTAAGAAGTTCAAATAGTTTAATGAGGGGATCTGTAGATTTGATGTCATATTTGATGTTAATGCATGCAAGTCTAGCCAAGTTGGTGCTTTTGGTAGTTTCAATTTGGATAATGTAGCATCAGAAAGCCAATTTAAACTTGAGAAGGCAGTTAAAAAAAAGAGAGAAAATGTAAAGAGAAACAAGAGGAAGTGGAGAGTACCTTAGCTCTAAGGCTTGAGGAGAGAGAGCGAGAGAGAGAGAGAGAGAGAGAGAGAGAGAGAGAGAGAGAGAGAGAGAGAACTAGGTGCTTTTGGTATTTTCAATTTGGATAATGTAGCATCGGAAAGCCAACTTAAACTTGAGAGGGGCAATACAAAAAAAAAATGTAAAAAAAAAGGAAGTAGGAAGTTGAGGGTACCTTAGCTCTATGGTTTGTGAGAGAGAGGGAGAGAGAGTACAAGACTTAAGAAACTCTCATCTTATTCAATTTGTTATAAAATGTGTAAGCTTATGCACTTATGTACTCCCCTAGAACCATTGTACTTAATGGAGTTTAACAGTCTCAGATATGTCCCTTTTTCTGCCTTGTCAAACTTGGTGAAATTTTCAAAAATTGCCTTCATAAAATGCCTCAACATTCTCCATCTCAATCTAATGGACTTATAGAACACTTCATGAGCATTAGGGACACTCAATTAAAAGTGTTCCCATTTCTCACAGTAGGCCTTATAATCAGCGAAAGCCATCTCTATAAGTTTTATAGGTTCATATACTCTCAAAGCTAAATCAACATTCATGATATTAAGTGACTCAATTCAGTCCTCACAACACAACTAGTCCTAGATAAGGTTTTGATGGTAGACATTTGAGCAATTAAGGAATTAAAAAAAAAAAATATTCATTATGCATGTATAACAAAATCATGACATATACACTATTGATTAACCTCATGATAGGTGAAAATAGAATCAAGTATGCCCATTAATTTCATATAACCATGGTATGTAGAGTGCCATCAAATTTTAGATTTTGTTCAAGAAAGACACTTAATTTTTTTGAATATTCATAATTGCAAGCTCACACATGTTTAGTTTTTGAAATCCTCCATTGTTGTGTGTAAATAGCTTTGTTGCAAACATAGGGCACAAAGTATGGGTATTCACAGTTGTGCAAATTAATGTGTAGTGGAAACAAATAATATCACAATGCAACACTTAACAATGAAATATACAGAAATTACAATCACACAGATTATAATGAAAGCAATAAAACAATGACACAAAAAATTACGTAGTTTGGCAATGCTTACATCCACGGAAGCAATCGGCAATGGAATTTTCACTATCTTGTGTCCAAAGACATGGGCATTACAGAGTTACAACATATACCATGTATATATAACCCTCTCGAAGGTTTTACCCTCAAAACCCAACCCATACAACTTCCCAAATTCAAAAATTGAAAACCAACGCTAAGTGACCGAGCCAAAACGTTGACAATTTTAGACATATAATCGAACGTTTAATATCGAGAGCAAACAATCAATAAAACAATGCATAACAGTCGATTGTTTCTTCACATCTAGACAAAACCATCGACGATTTCAGTTTGCTCTTGAAAACCTCAGCTACTATTTTCTTCCATGTTTTCTCATTTGTATATGTGTTCCACTCAACATATGAGTCACATATTACAACAATTTTCACCTTGGCGAATATGCACCCCTTAAGAGAAAACCGAAAACATAACCCGCTGCTCCACCTAGGGCAAAAATTCGTATAGGTTGGGACCGCCTCCCGTCTAGGAACTGGAGACAAAAACCAAGTCCAAGCGATGCTTAAACTTGTCAGTGACAACTTCGACTACTGCCAAAAATCCTGACTCAGTTGCAGATAGTACAACCAGAGAATGTACCCTAGACTTCCAACAAATAGGTCTTCCCACAACAGTAAACACATACCCTGTTATAGACTTCCTATCATCCAAATCCCCTACATAGTCTGCATCCACAAATCTCACAACTGACGGATCACTATGTGGCCTGTTGAAACACCCCACTGCACTGGCATAGGGGACCTTTGACATATCCCAAACATCACCATCCATCCTTGGGCACTAAGCGGTAGACAAATAAAACTAATTCGCCAATGGTGTGCCAGTGACCAGTTTAACCATGCTAAACCTCTCCAATACCTTCTCCACAAAACCACGCTGAGACAACCACAATCTCCCTACAGTTATGTCCACAAAGCCACCCTAAGATAACCCTAATCTCCCTGCAGCTCTATCTTTGCGAATCTCCAACCCAAGAATCTTCTTGGTTGTACCCAAAACCTTCATGTAAGATTTTTTTCTCAATAGAGTTTTCAACTAATTAATCTCACTCAAAGTCTTTCAAGCAATTAACATGTCATTCACATAAGACAACAGAAAAACCACCCATTTGCATCCTATCATCCTCTTCCTTTATAGAAGCTCCACCAATTCCCACATCTGATTCTTTTGCAATAATTCCATCACCTCCACCATAGCACTCATCCATCTATTTTTTCCTTTGTTGTGCACTGCATCTTGAAAAATAGTAGGAACCTTATTGGTAGTAATGAATGCATAAGACACTAGATCATCAAATTCATACTTGAGTGGTGGCCTGATAGTGCATCTAGGCCCACTGTGAACCTGGTGGTCTTCCAAGTTAAAAATTCTTGCAATATGAACAATGTCATCTCTGCCTTGAGTCTCTAACTCCACCTGCATCACATGCTCATTAATGCTGCAGTTTTCTGGCACCTGTTTCTCTTCATCTACCTGAGTACGCTGCACCATGACCTTGTCACCAAAAACAATATCTCCACTGATTACCACCTTATTTGCCATTGGATCACACAACTTGAACCCACCTTTCTTATACCCCAAAAAGATGTACCGTCTAGATATTGCACCAAGCTTAGATCTCACTTCACTAGAAACATGCACGACTAGACATCCAAGCACTCTCAAACCAGAGTAGTTTACCACATTACCTGCCCATACCTCTCCTGTAACTTTCCCATCTAGTGATACCCTTGGCGATAAGTTAATCAAGAAACACGCCATACTCACTGAATTTACTAAGAAGTTCCTTACAAGCCCGACATACTGCTCACAAAACTCCTTGAACATTAGCGTACTCAGTTCTAATATTTGACCTGAGGATCTCTTTCCCGGTTTGGTTTTCCACCTCTGCCACAAGTTAAAATTGGAAAATATCTCTGACTTGTGTGCCGCATGAAGTACACCAAGACCTTTCGTGATAAATTCACGAAGTACATATGTCTGCCCTGTGATGCTATCCTCATCGGCCCCCAAACATCTGAATAAATGTAGTCACCCATATGCCCTAACCGCATATGCCACAAAACAGTGTTATTTGACTTAGATTCTACAGCCGCATCTCCACCTACAACTATGGTACCCAGCAGTGCATAGATATTTTTCGCTAATTTAAGTCCCTTCATAACCATCAAGTCACCTTTACACACCTTCATTATCCCATTTTCAAACTTGTAACTATACCTGTTACAATCTAAAGTGGCCAATGAAATCACATTCTTCCCTAAATCCGGTACATGCTTTACGTCATATAATGTTCTCACAACACCATTATATATTTTAATTCTTATGTTTACTATTCCAACAATTTTGCATGAAGCATCATTTCCCATTAGAACAAAACCAGAATTAACTGACCTATAGGTGTTGAACCAATTTTTATTTGGTGTCATATGATAAAAACATCCCGAATCTAGGATCTAAGAGATGAAACAGAAAGCATATCACTATCAATGCTCCCCGAATCTCCTTCTTCCACTACATTCGCAGATTTTGACTAATCCTCTTGATTTTCTGCATTTCCCTTCTTTCACTTCGAACACTCCGATTTTATGTGTCTAATTTTCCTGCACTTAAAACACCTTATGTATTTCTTTTTCCCAGACTATGACTGAGACTTATTCCGACTCAATTCGCTCTAAAACTTGCTTCTCTCACGTTCCTAGTTATCTTTCACCACAAACCCTTCACCTTGTGAAATTTCATCGTTGGCCTTCTTTCTTTGATGAAAACCTAGCAATGTGTTTGTTACCACTTCCAAATTCAGGGTTTCTTTGCCCCATGTTAAAGTCATAACTAGATTTTCATACGTGTGAGACGCTGGTAAGGAATTCAATAGAATCAATACCTTGTCTTCTTCCTCGAATCTCATATCAACTCGCTTCAAATCACTTACAATTTGATTGAATGCCTTGATGTGTTGGTTCAAATCCGAACCCTCCGCCATCTTAAGCCACTATAATCTTTACTTAAGAAATAACTTATTTGATAAACATTTCAACATATATCGGCTTTCCAGATTCTGTCAAACTGCTACCGGAGAATCCTCATCCATGACGTGATACAAACACGTCATCGACCGAACAAAGCTTGATAGTCGACATAGCCTTTGCTTCCAATTCCTTCCAACTTGATTCATCCATGCCTTCCCATTAACCTCCGTATAAAGTCTTCACCATACCTTACTACACTAGCAGATCTTTAACCCTTATTTGCCATAGTTTGAAGTTTCTTGTTCCATCAAACTTAACAACATCAAACTTTGCAGAAGATATTCCAGAATCCATTACAATAATGTTCTGATACCAATTTGTTGCGAAAATTAATGCGCAGTGGAAACAAACAATCTCACAGTGTAGAACTTAATAGTGAAATATATAGAAATCATAATCACACAAATTATAATGAAAGCAATAAAATAATGACCTAAAAAATTACGTGATTCGGCAATGCCTACATCCACGAGAACAATTGGCAATGGAATTTTCACTATCTTGTGTCCAAATACTTGAACATTACAGAGTTACAACATATATCATGTATATATAACCCTCTCGAAGGTTTTCCCCCCAAAACCCAACCCATACAACTTCCTAAATTCAAAATTTGAAAACCAACGCTAAGTTACCGAACCAAACCGTCAATGGTTTCAGACATATCGTCGACGATTTAATACCGAGAGCAAACAGTCGATAAAAAATTTCATAACATTCGACTATTTCTTCACATCCAGACAAAATTGTTGGCGATTTGCTCCTACAAACCTCAACTACTGTTTTCTACCATGTTTTCTCATTTGTACATGTATTCCACTCAACATATGAGCCACATATTACAACATTCACATACATACGTAGATACATATATACGCACATTATATCAGTATGCACAAAAGCAAGCTAGTTTTGTTTAACAACCAAATTACATCAATGCTAAGAGTATGCATTCAGGAGAGGTAATAAACTGACATGTAAAATTTGGCCTAAAAATCAAAGAGTACAATATCTAAATGCTTGCTCAAAGTTTTGAATTTTAATGAAAAATTATTATAACAAAATTTAAGGCTAATTATGAGTTAGACTTTGAAAAATTGAGTAGGTTTTGAGAAAAAAGTTAGGAATAAATTATTATGTTCGGCAATCTAACTACATTACATTTTAGAAACACAATCACAACCCTAAATTTTGAATGATTTAATTTAACTTTTGGAAAGTTTAAATTAAGTAGTTATTTTTTAATTCAAATTTATTCAAAATCTAGGAATGTGATTGGTTCTCTAAAATATTATGTGTTTAGACAATCTAATTACATCACATTTTTGGAAGGCCATGTAAGATTTTGTCCCAAACGACGTGACCCAATTTTAATTATTGGGATTAGTGAAATGGTTGCAATTCTAAGCAGTTATGGTAAATTATTGTTCTAATTAATTAGAGAAGCTATTTTCCTATTTGGACTCTATCTTTGATGGAAAGAGAGTCATTATAAAATAAGGAAAATCGGTCCTTTATCTACCCTATAAAAGCACAAAATAACCATCGTTATTTGTGTAACTAACGTAACATCTTTTGGGGCCAAGAGAGAGAAACTGCTTTTCTTCTACCCGTCATTCTCCAAAGGGTTTGCCTACTCCTCTTCCAAGATTTGCCCAATGGATTGAGGTACGCTAATTATTTTCCACATAATTAGAAGAGAGAATCATGATTATTCAAGATCTTGGGAATCAATAGATTTAGGTTTTTAATCACTAGATATTATGGATTGGCCCCAAGGTGCACCACTTCTAGGTGATAGGTTTACTGAGTTAGGGTGATTAGTGAGTATCCTTAATTTGAATAGGAATTGGATACCCAAAGGTAGCAGACCTATTTAAATTTTGGATCTATATCGTTGATCATTCCTAGGTGAAAGGGAATCACCATAATTGTTTACTAGTGTATCATAATTACAACCCAAAGGTGGATTACGGTAGCATTGCTTATATTCTTATTTATGATTGTTAATTCAAAGCATTAATGTTGTAAGATTTTTTTTTTTTGCAATCTCTGTTCCTATTTTTCTACATTCACTAGTTTCATTTGTTTATATGTTTAATGGATCTAATTTCCCATATTGATATGAACAAGTCCAGTTTCACCTTAGTGTTCTGGATCTTGATTTAGCATTCCGAATTGAGAAACCAACTGCCATTACTAATTCAAGCAGTGCGGAAGAAAAGGCTTTCTTTAAGTCTTGGGATAGATCAAATAGACTGAGCATTATGTTTATGTGGATGAGCATTGAGAATAAAATTAAATCAACGCTTCCTGAAACTGACAGTACTAAAGAATTATTGAGAACTGTGGAAGATTGTTTCCGATTTACTGACAAGTCTCTTGCGGGGACATTAATGGCTCAGCTTACCACCATGAAATTTGACGATATAGGTGGGATGCATGAGCACATTCTTGAAATGACAAATCTAGTTGCTAAACTCAAGGCTCTTGGGATGAATGAGTGTCAGTCCTAGTGGCTAAGGGTTCTATGTCCAGCTTGTTTTGATGACAACAACCCATTAGTGGCTCTTAAGTATGTTAACATTCTTTCCTTGAGTCCAATTCAGATTCACAGAGAAGTTCCAAAGCAGACATAAGGGTTAAAATATGCATCAAACCAGCAAAGAGCAAATGATCATCAACAAAGTTCAACATATGACACGTTCGGAACGCAACTACTCAGCCAAAGCATTTATGGTTCCTACATTGTGTGTATAAGCTTTGGGTTGTGTGTGAGTGTATAGGAAAGCTTGATATTGTAACTCCCTTGTTTATGGTGGTGTTTAAAAGTAATCAGCAAGAGATGAGCAAATTGCATACGATAGGCTAGAACATAGACACTGAGATCACACACGCACACCGAGTCACCTTAGACTGCACAAGATGCCTAAATGTTTTCAAAACATATTTTATCAAAACAAGACATTTTGTAAAATGATAAAATTATTTCTAAACAAGTATGAACCATAACTCAATCGAAGATCACCCTTGGAGTCGTTAGAATCACATTTAAGGTCTCCTTTGAAACACACAAATAGGGTAGCTCGTCGACGAGCACAAGGCCTCGTCCACGAACACACAGAGAAACTCGTCGATGTACACAGGGTACTCGTCAACGAGAAAATACCGAGAAGACCTTAAATCTCAAAAGTTGTCTCGCTGACGAACACATGGTTTCATCGATGAATAGATAGTTAGTCTCATCTACGTACACAAAATACTCATCGACGAAGATAAACCGAAAGCCACCTAAATTCAGAACAAGTTGCTCGTCAACAAGGCCAAGCATGGGATCCGTCGATGAGGACGTGACCTCGTCAACGAGTGTCGGGCTGCAGGCAAGCATTAAATGAATAGTAACGACTATTTTTCAAACTTGTCTTTACTCCATTAATGCCCAACGGTTATCAAGCGAGCTACTTGGCCCTTTGCTCATAAATATGAGTCTTGTGCATTCATTCTAGAGTAGTTAAGCATTTTGGTTGTTAAGCATATTTATTGAAGCATTCAAATTCTAGGGCTTATCTTGTTTCACTTACTCTTGTTCTTTACTCTTGGTTGACCTACCATTCACAAGGAGAATAGTGTGAAGTTTATATTTGTATATTCAGCTCAGAGAAGAGAATTCTACATTGTATCTACTTGCTTTCAAATTTATTGTATTGGGAGGTTCATTGTAAGCCATTATAAGGTGACTCTAGGTGAGCACCATTGTTAAAACTCTTGGTGAGTAGCTGGTTTGTAAAGGCTTCTCCGCCAGCGAAGGAGGGTTAGATAGTGGATTTAAGGAATCCTTGAGTTGGTCTCAAGGCGTGGACGTAGGCTTGGTGTCGAACCACGTTAACATCACTGTGTTAAGCTTCTCTCATCTCTTCTCTCTTGTTTTGCTTACTTATTGCTATTTGCTTTAAATATATACTGTGATATAATACCCTTGCTCTTGCCAAGATAGCTTGGTGATTGTAGAGAAAGTTCTATATTCGCGAAAGACATCTATTCACCCCCCCTCTAGATGCATATCCGGGCCAACAATGTGGATGAGTTCTTTTTTATGCAGTTTCTTATGAACTCATGGCCTCCTCAATATGGATCATTTCAAATTCACTATAACACTATTAAGGACAAGTGGAATGTGAATGAATTGACCAATATGCTTATTCAAGAGGAGACAAGGCTTAAGCAACAAGGACATCATTCAGTCAAACTTGTAAGTCAAGGAGCCAAAAAGAAATGGAAAAGGCCAAGAAAGGGCATGGAGTATGGACCACTTAAAGCTAAAGAGCCTCATAATGCTGCTGGGGCTCACAAGAAGGAGCGAAACAATGATAGATGTCACTTCTGTAAGAAGTTGGGGCACTTTCAGAAAGACTGTCATAAACGCAAGGCTTGGTTTGAAAAGAAAGGTGAGCCTTTGGCTTATGTATGTATTGAATCAAACCTTACTGAAGTTCCTTCTAATACTTGGTGGTTCGATTCAGGTTCTAATGTTCATGTTTCAAATACAATGTAGAGATTCATTACAACCCATATCCTAAGCCAAAATGAGAATTTTATAATCTTGGGGAATGGTGTCAAAATTCTAGTTTATGCCATTGGGACCTATCTTTTGTTTTTAGATACCGGTTTTCATTTAGATTTGTTTCAGACTCTTTATGTTCTATCTATTTCCAGAAATTTGATTTCTATTTCTAAACTTGATGTTGAAGGATACTTCTTTAAGCTTGGGAATAAAAGAATCAATTTGTTCAAAAATAATACCTTTCTTGGTTCAGGTTGTTTATGTGATGGCCTATGCAAAATAAATCTTGATAACCATTTTGTTGAAACCGTTATAACCTTGCATCATAATATTGGAACTAAACATAACCTGACAAATAAAAGTTCTTCTAACTTGTGGCATAGACGTCTGGGTCATATATCCAAAGAAAGGTTAGAGATATTGGTTAAAGATGGGATTTTCCCAAACCTAGATTTTACTGATCTCAATTTATGTGTGGATTGCATTAAGGGAAAGCTAACCAAACACACTAAGAAAGGTGCCACAAGAAGCGAAGCACCTATTGAAATTATCCATACAAACATTAGTGGGCCTTTTGACTCCCCATCATTAGGCGAAGAAAAATATTTTATCACCTTCAACGATGACGTTTCACGTTATTGTTATATATATCTGTTGCTTGAAAAATCTCAGGCAATGGATGCTATAGAAGTATACATTACTAAGATTGAAGGGCAATTAGATAGAAAGGTGAAAGTTATTACATCTGATAAGGGTGGTGAATATTATAGAAGATACGATGAATCAGGACAACATCCTGGCCCATTTGCTAAACTCTTATAAAAGCATGGCATACGTGCACAATACAGTATGCCAAGAACGCCATAATAGAAGGGTGTTGCTAAATGGCATAATCGTACTCTAATGGACATGGTTAGGAGTATGTTAAGTAATTACTCATTGCCCATATCATTGTGGATGGTAGCCCTTAAGACCGTTGTATACATACTTAATCAGGTTCCTAGTAAGGCAGTTTCAAAAACTCCCTTTGAGTTATGGACTGGAAGGAAACCGAATTTAAGACACCTACATGTTTGGGGTTGTCCAGTGGAGGCTAGAATTTACAATCCAAATGAAAAGAAATTGGATTTCAGAACAGTCCGTGGATACTTTATTGGTTATTCAGAGAAATCCAAAGGGTATAGGTTTTATTGTCCTAACCATAGTACGAGAGTTGTAGAAACAAGAAATGCCAGATTCATTGAGGATGGTGAAACCAATGGGAGTGATATACCACAAAATGTGGACATTCAAGAAGTTAGGGTGCAAGTCCCTTTACCTGTGGCTTCTAAGGAAATTGTTGTTCCTATAGTTGTTGAACAATTTAACAAATATGAGCAACATTTTAATGATCAAACACTCCATGATGAGGTTATCACCACCGAGCCCATTGTAGAACAACCACAAGAAATAGCCTATACGATCTCAAAGAGAAAGGAGATATGCTATTTCGAATGACTACGTGGTATATGTGCAAGAATATGAATTTGATGTAAGGACAAGAAAAATCCGGTTTCATTTACTCAAGCCATAGAAAGTGATGACTCTGAAAAATGGATTGATGCCATGAATGATGAGTTAAAATCAATGGACCAGAATGAAGTTTGGGAGCTCGTTGAATTTCCTGAAGGTTAAAAAATTGTTCGCTATAAATGGGTTTTTAAGACCAAGGACGACTCAAAGTGTAACGCCCCGAACCCGTCAAGTGGGGCCCGGGGTGTTATGTGTTCCATTCACCTATCTCTGATACCATAAATATCATCCAAGTACCGGAATATAATTAAACATCCTCAAATATAACACTAGAGTACTATATTACACATTTAAAAAGCAATTTTCATCTGTCCATATTACATAACCAAAATTTTAAAACAACATAAGCTTAAATACTTTAAAGATATTACAAGCACCCATACTACACTACGCTAACCAACCCTGCCCTGAGCTCGCTAAGCTTGATCACGCGATGATCCTAAAAAAAATAAGTTGTATATTGGGGTAAGACACTTCTCAGTAAGGACGAATGAACTATTATCAGTGTGTGACTATCATGAGTTTTAGTGTATACAAAATATAACCATTTGTTAATCAACAACAACTGAGAAGACACATGCAGACTGTACTCACACATACATAATCATTCATAAGCGAGAGTTCCCGAGGATTGGGGAAATTACAAGCCCATAACATGTAACGCCCCTTTGCTTTGATATAATTTGTAACTTTGACCTTTTTATTTGGGTGTGGCTACAACTGATACTTATCAGGGCATTCACCTTACTCAGCAAGCCCTCAGGCAGGTAGTTTTACTTCGCCATAGTCATTCATGCATTTTAATTTACATACATGTACACCACAGCACATCCACATTTACCATACATTCAATCCACATTCATGCACTCACACCCATAATTGAAAATGCACATTTACTTCACAACCTGTGGTTCTCAGGGCATCTCTCCCCATCGTTCCCCCCCCCCCTCCCCCACATTCTTACTTCAACACTTCCATAGTCACAACACATAGAGCCCTATTCATAGTAAAATAATAAAACAACCTCCTCATGCCTGCCAACGTCTTACCCCTATATAAATGACAATATAATGACCTCCTCAAGTCCTACCAACGTTAAATTGTGATTTATAACAGGTACAATATAACGAACTCCTCACTCCTGCCAACATTATATTGCAATTTACATGAATAACAGTATATTAAATCGGTTAAACACACCACAGCAATCACAACCAGTGTATTATAAAGAGTTAATCTCATGTCACACGATTTAAGCATTAAACCATAATTTAATAAACTAAGATGGCCAACCCTACCTACTTTGATCCTTTATAAAATATGTATAATGATTCAAAATCAAAAATTTATTCCGATTAGAACGTTTAGAAAATTCATTACTATAACCATGTGTTCATATACTTTAATTTAATCGATTAGTTTTGGAAATAACAACCGTTTATATAACCCTAAGTTCAATTACTCCTTTTAAAACGAATAGGTTTCGAAACAAAAGTGGTAATCATATACATAAACCTATATACTCCATTTTAACCAGTAGACTTTACAAAAGAATCGACAAAATTTATTCCCCTTACCTATTTTTCCGAAAACAACCCAAAACGAACAGGAAAGCAAAACCCTAGCTTTCTGAAACTCGCCGATGAATGGGAACCTTTGAGCCGGGAGGAGGAAGAGAGGATCAAAGAGCACACGAGACTGATTCGAGAGGCTTAGGAAAGAGAGACACGAAGGAGAGAACCAAAAATTTGAAACCCTAGCTTTTTTTAGAGAGAGGAAATCTATTTTTCTAAAAAAAATGAGCTCACCTCTATTTATAAAATTGTTGTCCTGCATGAAACCATCGACGGTTTTAGGCCCATGCCAAACCCAAATCCCCCGTGTACTGCTCTCGGTAGTTTGGACCTGCAGGACGGTTTTCCACCATCGACGGTTTGGTCCTTTCCTAAACTGTTTTTTTCCTTTTCTTTTTCTTTCCCTTCTCTTTTATTTATTTATCCTATTTTTTTGGTTCGGGTTACTACACAAAGGGCAAAGTTGAACGACATAAAGCCAAACTTTTGGCCAAAGGTTTTATTCAGAAGGGGAGGCATTGATTACAAAGAAACATTCTCTCCTGTATCTAAGAAGGACTCACTTAGAATCATTATGGCTTTGGTTGCACATTATGATTTAGAGTTGTACTAAATGGATGTAAAAACTGCTTTTCTGAATGGGAGTTTAGAGGAAGAGGTCTATATGGATCAACCCGAAGGTTTCTCTATAAAGGAAAAAGAGCACAGGGTTTGCAAATTAAAGAAGTCAATATATGGACTTAAACAAGCTTCCCGACAATAGTATCTTAAGTTTAATGAAAGCGTTACATCCTTTGGTTTTAAAGAAAACACTGTTGATCGATGTATATATCTGAATGTTAGTTTATATTTTTGATTCTATATGTTAACGATATATTGCTTGCTAGTAGTAATATTGGCTTATTGTATGAGACTAAAGAATATCTCTCTAAGAACTTTGAAATGAAAGATATGTGTGAGGCTACCTACATGATTGGGATAGAAATATTTCGAGATCGATCATGTGGATTGTTAGGATTGTCTCAGAAAGCATATATAGTAAGAGTTCTTGAGAGATTTGGTATGGAGAACTGTTCAAGTAGTGTTGCTCCAATTTAGAAAGGGGATAAATTTAGCCTCATGCAATGTCCACAGAATGATTGGGAACTTAAGAAAATGGAAGAAATTCCTTATGCTTCAATTGTTGGAAGCTTGGTGTATACTTAGACTTGCACTAGACCAGACATCAGTTTTGCAGTTGGTACGCTCGGCATATGCCAAAGTAATCCTGGAATGAATCGTTGGAAAACTACAAATAAAGTGATGAGGTACTTGCAAGGAACAAAGAACTTCATGCTCATATACAAGAGATCTGAGAACCTAAAGGTGATTGGCTACTCAGATTCAGATTTTGCTGGATGCATTGATAGTCCAAAGTCAACTTTTGGATATTTGTTCCTATTAGTTGGAGGAGCAATAAGAGTGCCAAACAGACTATCATTGCTTCATCCACTATGGAAGCTGAATTTGTGGCATGCTTTGAGGCCACTATTCATGCAATGTGGCTGCAGAACTTTATCTTAAGGTTTGGGATTGTCGACACTATTGCCAGCCCACTAAGTATTTATTGTGATAAGACTATAGCAGTCTTCTTCTCCAAGAAGACAAATATTCTAACGGTGCCAAGCACATAGAACTCAAATATTTTGTTGTTAAGGAGGAGGTTCAGAAACAACAAGTGTCTATAGAAAATTTAAGAGCTGTGCTCATGATTGCAGATCTACTAACAAAGAGTTTACCACCAAATACATTTAAGGAACATGTTAATAGAATGGGTCTTTGTTGCGACCCATAACTTTTATTTGTGGATTGTATTTTTGTTTATTTCTTGTGACACTTGAGAGCTCATTGAATGTGTTTATGATATGATTTTGGATGAATGATAACAGGAATTGTCTTTGATAAAGACATAATTGTCAGACCTTACAGACACTTCTCACTTATAGCCTATAGTTGAATAGTTTACTAGTGTTGTGGTACATAAAAGGAACTATGTCGCTTTATTGATGTAGAATAGCCATGACTTGCACTTGTAGGTTGTTTAACTTATAGTATTATGGTAACCAAACTGATAAAGAATTGGAATGTTGCACACCTAATGTCTACCTTAACTATCCCAATAAGTATGATATCGTCGTATGGGTCAAGTGGGCGAATGTAAGATTTTATCCCAAACAATGTGACCCAATTTTAATTATTGGGATTAGTGAAACGGTTGCATATCTAAGTAGTTATGGTAAATTATTGTTTTAATTAATTAGAGAAGTTATTTTCGTATTTGGACTCTATCTTTGATGGAAAGAGAGTCATTATGAAATAAGGAAAACCGGTCCTCTCTCTACCCTATAAAAGCACAAAATAACCATCATTATTTATGTAATTAACGTAACATCTTTTGGGGTTAAGAGAGGGAAACTGTTTTTCTTCTACCCGTCATTCTACAAAGGGTTTGCCTACTCCTCTTCCAAGATTTGCTCAATGGATTAACGTACGCTAATTATTTTCCGCATAATTAGAAGAGAGAGTCATGATTATTAAAGATCTTGGGAATCAATAGATTTAGGTTTTTAATTTACAGGCCATGCGAGTGGACCCCTGAATGTCCTGACTTTCATGTGAGAAAATATTAGATACACCGAGCGTATACATCAAATTTGATATGATTTTGCCATGTGTAAGAAAACTGTCTAATTTATTTAAGATACATAAACATGGTAATATCATATTAGTTTCAGCATATGTATCAATGTATCTAATAATTTCTCGTATGTGTGGGCATTATACAAGAAGGCACGATTGTCTTCTTTGCCCGCTACCTGGCTTATGGGTTTTTTTTTAACCTAGATTGGGCCATTATGAGTCACGGCCACTCCATTGTCTCCCATATCTTCTTCATGGGTTCTAATAATTTTTCATTCAATTTCAAACCACCCAATCATGTTGAATGCAATACTTGGCAACATTGATATTTTCACTATATATATTTATATATAAACCACTTTTGAGGGGGCACTTAACCTTATCCAAATCAAAACATCAAATAGACGATTAATGATTCAATAAAGATGTAAAAATGAACGATGAGGTTTCCAATTTTCATATCAATTGCTAAGTTCAGAAAAAAGGACTAACAACGATGAGTCTATAATATAAATAATAATCAATGAGAGCGAATCTTGTAACTAGGTGGTCATGTGTCCACATCTAAGAAAATCTCTTTACATTAAAGTAAAGATAAGGCTATATATATTATGGCCATCCTCTCTCTACCCTTAAAAAGCAGTAAGCCTTGTGGCTCGAGAATGCCCTTCATGAATAATAATCAACTAAATAAATTTCTCAATCCATTAACAGGTGTATGAACATAAAATTGTTGGAAAACATTTTACAATGTGCAGTTTGCACCATCAAGTCTATTGATTGTGTGAAATTGTACATGTTGTTGAGAACTATCTATTTTTATTTTTTTTTATTGATCCTGAATTTGTGAACTTAACAGGAAAATCACAATAACCTATGATGATGAGTGTGGGACTTCTCCTTATCTAGCAGAAGCAAACCTCTTTCATCATAGACACTCCTTGGGTAAGCAAAACCCACACTTAATTTTCAATAATTAGTGCACAAAGTCCAATACCAAAAAAATGGAGTTCGCTTGTTTAATGGGCTTTTACATTAACATTTCCAAAATTTTGATACTCTTTTAATCCGGGCTTTATGAAAATTGAGCTGTGCTGGTTCTCTAAGAGTCCAACTTGAAGTGGAGAAGTGTTGGGTGTTTCCGGGGTTTATTGTTTGTGTAAGCTGTAATGCAAGAGATAGTGGATGGAGGTTTTGGGTGCTTGTGCCTATGCAGCATGCATGATATTTGAGAGGGAGAAAAAAATTAGTGGCATAATATTAGGGTCTATTTACATCATGGATTATGCAGATAATCAAATGAAATATATATATATATATATATATATAATTTATATTTTATTTATTTAAAAATTAATTAATTTCAGTTCTATGTACGTAATCCATGTTGAAAGTTTCAAATTAGAAGCCTACCAAAAACTTTCCCTACTCGTGTAAGTTTTCAAATTAAACTTGATGCTTTAGAGCATTGGTAAGTCCATATGGACCATACTGCAGAGCCGAATGCACGCTTGCCCAAAAGCCCATTTTCCTTTGGGCGTAAAGTTTTTTGGTTTGATAGCAGTGGAATAATAATTTTTTAATGCTATTTTTTAGCGTCCAAATAATGTTGCAGGACGCATATGCTGCTTGTAGAGCAATTAGCTATTTTAATTTTTAGTTTTTTTAATTCAATTCTTATTTAAATTTCCATTTACTTTTCAGTTTTCTTACTCCAAATATTTTGGCATCGATATGCAATTTTAGATTTACTTCTGGTCTAATTCTGAGTTAATGATTCATCTAAGCAGCTCTATAGCCACCATCTATAGGGATTGTCTACTTTGTTTTCTGAACACTGCCATAAAACATTTTTGTTCTCTCAGCTAGATTTCATATTTTGAACCCTGCAAACTAGACTTGGGCATTGAGGTTTTAGAGCACTCATAAAATACAGTTTGTTTTTTTTAGCTATCATACTTGGTTACTTCCAGTAAGGAAAAACAATCACAATGGGATTTTGGAAACTTAGAAAATTAGACCAATTAAGCAAAATCCTCTCACTAATCTTATAGTTTTGACTCATAATTCATTTTGTAACATAACTTAGAGAAAGCTGTGGCAGGCAATTAAAACAATGTTAAGAACATGAAATTTGGGATGCAGACAGGGAAAAAGTACAAAAAAGTAGAATACATCTAGGAGGAATTTCGTCCATCAAACCTGGAGATGGCAATGGCAGCATGATACACTAAGGCTGCTCTAGAATAGACAAAATCAAACATACTAACATTATGTGAAGGTAAGCCATTACCAGGGTACCAAAATCTGCACTTAAATACACTGTAAAAACCTGTTCTTAATTCACTGGCAAAATGAGGCCCCTAATCTTGGTCTGCATCCTCAATTTCTTCATCTTCGGGTACCCCACGCAGATAGAGAACATTGTTACACCTGAAAAAGTAATTAACAGAAACTAGATGCAGTCAATTCTACAAGACAATTAAATATGCATAAAATATTTTAAATGGAATATCAAAAGCATCCATGGGTACTCATTCAAAAACTAAAGAGCATCCAGTGTAAAAATTCAAGACCCCTTTTGCAAGGTGAGGTTGAAGTGACTTCTTGCACTCCCATGAAGCAAGTTTTCAAAAAAAACATTACTAGTGTTCCATGCCTAAAGGCAAAACAAAAAGCAAGGCATGATCTTCGATCAAACTCATCAACAATGAAATAGTTTAGTCCACAGAAAACTCAGAACGCTTTTGATGAATTAGAATGGGAAAGTTCCATTAACCATGCCTCGACAGATCAGCAAATATGGCATTGCTTGCAATAGAAAACTTAGTGACCCGGAGGAATCAGCAGGCCTGTACTCCTGGCCAATGACAAATTACCATGTGAGAAAAATTGGAAGCAGCTGGGCTGTCTCACCAACACAGCCTGTGTCTCCCCCCCCCCCCCCTCTTTTTCCTCACCAACACAGCCTCTTCGTCTCTCTCTCCCCCCACCCTCACCCTGTCTCAGTGAAGCCAAAAGAACACTTCTATTTTCTTCCATCTTCAAAGTTCCTCATCTCTTAAAAAAGATACCATCAGGAAGGGATGATCAATTAACCTGTTTCACAGTCAATTTTTGTAAGGAGGCTAGCCTCCAGTCAATGCCATCTATCAATACCCCTCTCTTCCAAAAATTTATTAAGCTGCCAAATAAAGGCAAGTCCCACCATCTTCAATCAATATAAACATGGTCTTAATAAGATTATATTTATTCTTAATTTATCCTTGGAAAATCCCATTCCAGTGAAGTAGGAATTTAACCTTAATACCAACAATCAGGATCATCTACCCAGACAATCAAATGAAAAATACAGATTATAGAGCAATGAAAGAAAGAATTTGGGGGCTCTGGGTTGGGCTTCCAAACCCACCTGAAAAGTTGCAATTCCCCCTCTCCAATTTTCTGGATCTTCACCAAATGAGAAGATCCATCCAGCCTTTGAGACAAGATCACAAGCATATCAAGCATCTCCGCTTCAGCTTCACTGTGATTTCTCGCAGGAGCTCTAGACCCTCTGCCATACTCCTTTGTGACATACATTGCTGTACCTATTCTTGCAAAATACTACAGGTTTGGTGCTCTGTTTTTGGCTTTGGAGAGGGAGAGGAAAAGGCCATGTTGATGAGAGAGCATCCAATTGCCTCTTTCAATTCCTTTGCATACATCAGTTTGTTCTTCGCTGGGGGTACAAATTAGGAAGTGCCCCGGGATGCCGAAGTTTTTCACTGGTTACAAAACATGGATCCTCAATAATATTTTCTCCATTAAAGGCCCCAAAAGCCAGACAGCCAGCTATCATACCAAAAGAACATTCTGCATTTCCAACTGCATTTTTCACAAAATGCTTACCAAATTTCTTTATGTTTAATAATTTACCTCAGCCCCAAGAACCATAGTCTTTCTCAAAAAGTATAATAAAATTTAGAAAAAGATAAAAGTGAAACAAGTACTATGGATTTCGTAAATATTTTACTTTCATTTTACATATAATAATCAAAATTTTTACTTCTTGGAGAACTCAATATTTGAAAGAGGAGGCCTACCTCCAATTGCACATCCAAAACCAACCCAGACAAAAATTTTAGTAGTTCTTATCATTAAGTCCAGGTTTCAGTATGGGAAGAGCAAACAAGCTAACAATGCAAGTATAATATCACAAAACAGCATTTGAAGCAAAGGTACAGGGTGATATCTCGAAAGTGCCCTGATTTCACATCCATATCATTTGATGTGGATTCGTGACAACCATTACAATCCACTACAGTTGGACTGGCTGTAAATTGATGGAAACAATTTTTCTACATTATTTTTGTATTCTTGAAAGAAAAAAATATTCAAGCTTTTAAAACTTGAAAAATGTCCAAGCTATATTAATAATAGGTGCCATCAAATATTCAAAAATGAAAGACAAAATTAAGATTAAAACAATTGAGAAGGTAAACAAATCATCTGTTAGATGGAAAAAAATAAAATTATATTTTGAATTTTTTTTTTCTAGTTGGAAATTTTGTTTGGTACATACATCTACATCCTTCCAGTTCTCAAAAGATCCACTAAAACTTAAATTTGAAAGCAAGTAGTCACCAGTCTTTGATCCATACTTTTTATCCTTTGATTAAATATTCATGCAATTATGCTATGCTATGAGTTATAAATTTTGAATATATTCTGTTGTTTGTGTCATTACTTCTATGATCTCTTGGTTAGGGTTGCATCCATAATAAATAGTGAATAACAAGTACTTCTTGGCAAGAAAAACCAATATTACATTTAACATGTTTGGAATATGTCATGTTGATAAAAATCACTCAAGCCATTAGCATGTAATGTTTTGGAGTCAAAACATGTGATGTCTGTAAGCTTTTACCAAGTTTGTTGATTTCATAAACAAATTCCTGAAACATGGTATCCGTTACAGGTTGCATAACATCTAAAAAGACTACAACCAACCATTATGTGTGAATGCCATTCTTACACAAACGCCACCACTTTTACAATTATGATTTGAGGCCCCAGTGGTGTTCTATCATATTTTGGTGTAATGCAATCATAAGTAAAAAATTAGATTTGACAAACCAGGTCTTGTAAATGAAGTCTAATACTTTTATCTCTTGACACTTCAGAGGAACTCAAATTGAGAAAGAGATCAAGAAGATCAATTAAGTGCTGTATAGAGTATATAAGCAAGTATAGAATATAAGTTTCAAGAAGCCAACGACTCCAAGACAGAATTCTCCTACTCGTAAATCCTTTTATTTGCACCATTGCTTGTTGCTTTATCATTCCATACAGCGAGATCAACATTCTTGTAAGGATATTCATACTTACCAACATTTTTGTAAAGGTATTTATACTTTTCAATTGAAACCAAAAATATTTAAACCTGATAAAAATTACATGTACCCAAATGGAAATCACAAGATTTTCATGATTTAAACCCCATAGAACTATGAATAACTGACACCTAGCAAACCTAGAGTGGGACATGGACCAGGTGCTTCATTGCCCTGTCTGAAAATGAATGTTGGGGCTTGGTTTGTTTTAAGCGAGGTGAGGCATGGGTCTGTTTTTAAAAGAATTGAGGCCCAACATCCATTTTCAAACAAACCAAGCCCAACTTTGTGTAAAAAAAAAAAAAAAACCCAGGCCTCACCCTATTTTAAAAACTGAACCCAGGCCCAACCCTCATTTTAAAACAAACCCAGGCCCAACTCTTTTTAAAACAACTCCCAGGCCCAACTCTTTTTAAAATAAACACAGGTACAACCTTTTTTAAAAAAAAAAAAAAAACCAAACAGGCCCAGCTCATTTTTAAAACAAATCCGGCCCAACTCTTTTTAAAACAACTCCCAAGCACAACTCTTTTTAAAACAAACCCGGGCCCAACCTTTTTTAAAAAAAACCAAACAGGCCCAGCTCGTTTTTAAAACATAACCCGGGCCCAACTTTAAAAAAAAAACAAAACAGGCACAATCCATTTTAAATCAAGACAAGCCCAACTCATTTTAAAACAAGCCCAAAGCCCAAACCCAATCGAGAACACATCTGAGCCCACAAGGACTCAAGGGTTGGCTCATTCGAGTCAACCCAGGAAAGACTCGGTGGGGTTTGGATGAGTTAACTCGTCCATGAACCCAGTGATCGTTCAACCAGTTCCAAGACCCTAGAACCAACAGATCCAAAATAATAGCATTCAAATCACAAGAATCACAAGCACAATCCAGCACTTAAATCACAATCATCACCATAGTTGAAGCACACACAGTCACAAATCACAAAAGCAAAACAGAAAGGAAGAACAAGGAAAAAGGGGGGGGGGGGGGGTTACCTATCTTCCGTGAGCATTGCGCACAAACCCCCCAAAGAGGGGTAACCCCATCTCGAAACCTTGGTCAGACCCCTCCTGGGTCTCAAGTCGAGCCTCTCATCAAGATCAGAACACCTCATGGGCGAGGGTTGGTTGAGTGAGAGAGATCGAAAGGGGGCTTAGGGTTTCGGGTGAGAGATTTTAGAGAGAACAGGTAGAACAGAGGGGGCTTAGGGTTTTTGGAGACAGAACGAAAGAGGGCTTTGGGTCTCAAGTGAGAGAACAGAGAGAGGAGAGGGATATTTGGAGAGTGAAAAAGAGAATCTGGAGGGTGAGAGAGAGCTAGGGTTTTCAGAATCATCGCAGGTTCAAGAGAGAAGCAGGACGGGGACTTAGGGTTTCAGGTGC
Source organism: Malania oleifera (assembly GCF_029873635.1). Lineage (NCBI taxonomy): Eukaryota > Viridiplantae > Streptophyta > Magnoliopsida > Santalales > Ximeniaceae > Malania > Malania oleifera. Next base: position 14,389,542 of record NC_080423.1, read on the forward strand.
TTTGAGAAAACATAGTACAAAGAGGGGAGAGAGAAGAGAATACGAAAAATGGAAAAAAAAGTAAAATTTTGGCTTTTATATGATCTGCCCCCGAAAGCCACTTGTCATCACTGATTGTTGACATGCAGCGAAACCCCAGCCGTGCATACAGAAGAGGCGTGGTCCATCCTAAGTCGTACGATTTGTGTTTTCCTTGGAACAGTGTGGATCATGCCACGTCATTGATCCACGCACACCGATCTTTAACCGTACGATTTGTGTTTCCCCGGAATGGCGTAGATTACGCCACGTCACCGATCCATGCCCGTATATTCCCCTCCATCCGGTTGTCGACACGTGGCCACGTGACGACACCACATCGGCCCCCCATTTTAAATATTGATGCATAATATATATATATATATATATATATATATTTGTCATGCCATGTGTCGTCACCCAATGACGACACATGGCCCGGTTCGTTGACTTAGCCCTATTTCTCCAGAACTGGTTCAAACGGATTTCTTTATTTTCTTAATTATTTTGTTATTATATTATTTATTTGATTTAAAAATTGGGAAAATAGCAAAAAAAATCACAAAAAATCAGGCAAAATCATAAACATTTTGGGGAAATGTTTTTAAAATCAAGAAAATATTTTAATTCATTTTTCACTTGAAAATGAGCTCTAAATCCTCCCAAAAATTTTGAAAATATTATAAAATACTTAGAAAAATCTCTACAAAATTTTGAAAAAAAAAAAATCTAGGAGCTATTTTCTTAAAATATTTTCTTGATTTTTAAATGGGTGTTATCCCTATCATAAAAGGGGCAATGGGCCTTGCAGGCCTAACCTATTGTAGCTCTGAGGGGGATTTTCTAACGAGATCCCCACTTCCGGGGGGGGTCTTAGTAGACAATTCCTAAATCACACCCTGTTTTAAATATACTCTATAAAGATGTGCATACTTGTTTACTTACTTAATTGTATATACTTAGGCAATGTGTTTGTTTGAAAAGAGTAGAATAAAAGGCTATTAAAATTTAATTTTGGATAATTTTTAGTTAATTAGATAGCGTTCGTAGAACGGGTGTGTAGGGGGTGTTAGTACCTTCCCCTCACACAACTGAACTCCCGATCCCGATTCTGGCATACTTAGAACGATACTATTCTTAATTGACTATACCAAGAAAAAAGGTCAGTGGCGACTCCAAACTTCCAATTTTTCTCGAAAATCAAACATCATTTTTATCTGCCTCCTCTAGGCACCCTCGCACCCGCAACGTCGCAACACCTTGACGACTCCGTTGGGGACTTAGAGAGTCGAGCCAGTAATTAAAATAAATGCATCTACCTTGGGTTGGGACAGAAGCCTCATCCTTCTTATTGTGATTTAATATTCATGCATATTTCTTTGAAATGTATGAGGTTATGTCTGACATGTTGCATTCACGTAGGCATACACATTACTTTACCAAGATTCCGAAAAAGATCTGATTCATTCATGGAGAATACAATAGTCTACTAGGAAAAGGAATCTACAACACAGTTATACTCCAAGAACCAACAGAATCGATGGGGTGACAGTCTGAACAGAGAATCTATGATTAAATTACAGGTCAATAGGGCACTCATATGGCAAGCACCATGGATGTGCTACTCCCGGCATGATATACAAGTGTGAAATTTTTTCATGGGTGCCGTTATTAGGCCCATGGAGAGTGAAAGAGAGGATCTGGAGGGTGAGAGAGATCAAGAGAGAGCTAAGGTTTTTAGGATCATTGCAGGTTAGAGGAAGAAGCAGGAAGGAGGCTTAAGGTTTCAGGTGCTTCGAGAAAACAAAGAGTATAGAGAGGGGAGAGAAAAGAGAATATGAAAAATGGACAAAAAGAGTGAAAATTTGGCTTTTATATGATATGCCCCGAAAGCCACGTGTCATCACAGATTGTTGACATGCAGCGAAACCCCAACCGCGCATACAGAAGAGGCGTGGTCAATCCTTAGCCGTACGATTTGTGTTTCCTTGGAACCGTGTGGATCATGCCACATCACTGATCCACGCACACCAATCTTTAGCCGTACGATTTGTGTTTTCCCAAAATGGCGTTGATTATGCCACATCATCGATCCATGCCCCTATATTTCCCTCCATCTGATTGCCAACACGTGGCCATGTGACAACACTATGACGTCACCACCTCAGCCCCCGTTTTAAATACTATTATATATAATTGTCAGGCCACGTGTCATCACCTGGCCCGATTCATTGACCCAACCTTGTTTCTCCTGAACCAGTTCAAACCAGTTTCTTTATTTTCTTAATTATTTTGTTACGATATTATTTATTTGATTTAAAAATTGGAAAAATAGCATAAAAATCACAAAAAAAAAACAGAAAAAATAAGAAAAATTTTGGAAAAATGTTTTTGAGGTCAAGAAAATATTTTAATTCGTTTTTCACTTGAAAAAGAGCTCCAAAACCTCTTGAAAAATTTGAAAATATTATAAAATACTTTAAAAAATCTCTCCAAATTTTGAAATAAATCTGGGAGTTATTTTCTTAAAATATTTTCTTGATTTTTAAACGGGGTGTGTCCCTACGATCATAAAGAGGGCAATGGACCTTACAGGCCTAACCTGTTGTAGCTCTTAGGGGGTTTTTCTAACGAGATCCCACTTCCGAAGGGTCTTATTATACAATTTCTAAATCACACCCTGTTTCAAATATACTCTATAAAGATGCGCATACTTGTGTACTTAATTGTATATACTTAGGCAATGTATTTCTTTAAAAGGAGTAGAATAAAAGGCTATTAAAATTAAATTTGGGATAATTTTTAGTTAATTAGGTACCGTTTGTAGAACAGGTGTGTAGGGGGTGCTAGTACTTTCCCCTCGCATAACCGAACTCCCAATCCCAATACTTAAAAAATCTCTACAAATTTTGAAATAAATCTGGGACCTATTTTCTTAAAATATTTTCTTGATTTTTTAAACGGGGTGTGTCCCTACGATCATAAAAAGGGCAATGGGCCTTAAGGGCCTAACCTGTTGTAGCTCTGAGGGGGTTTTTCTAACGAGATCCTCACTTCTGAGGGGTCTTATTATACAATTCCTAAATCACACCCTATTTTAAATATACTCTATAAAGATGTGCATACTTGTGTACTTACTTAATTGTATATACTTAGGCAATGTGTTTGTTTAAAAGGAGTAGAATAAAAGGCTATTAAAATTAAATTTGGGATAATTTTTAGTTAATTAGATATCGTTCATAGAACAGGTGTGTAGGGGGTACTAGTACTTTCCCCTCGCATAACCAAACTCCCTATCCCGATACTTAAAAAAATTTCTACAAAATTTTGAAATAAATCTGGGAGCTCTTTTCTTAAAATATTTTTTTGATTTTTTTAAAAGCAATGTGTCCCTACAATCATAAAAAGGGCAATGGGCCTTGCAGGCCTATCCTGTTGTAGCTCTGAGGGGGTTTTTCTAACAAGATCCCCACTTCCAAGGGGTCTTATTATACAATTCATAAATCACACCCTATTTTAAATATACTCTATAAAGATGTGCATACTTGTGTACTTGATTATATATACTTAGGCAATGTGTTTGTTTAAAAGGAGTAGAATAAAAGGCTATTAAAATTTAATTTGAAATAATTTTTAGTTAATTAGGTACCGTTCGTAAAACAGGTGTGTAGGGGGTGCTAGTACTTTCCCCTTGCATAACCAAACTCCCGATCCTGGTATATGCAGACCAATACTATTCTTAATTGAATAGTAATTAGGTGTTCTAACCACACCAAAAAAAAAGGTTAGTGACGATTCCAAACCTCCAATTTTTCTCAAAAATCAAACATCATTTTTATCCGCCTCCTCGAGGCACCCTCGCTCCCGAGGCGTCGCGACAGCTTGGCGACTCCGCTAGGGACTTAGAGAGTCGAGCCAATAATTAATCAAAAATTATTCCAAATTCAAATTTAATGTGTCTTCTAGTTACTCTTTATTTTGTCTATATTGTACAAATATCTGGTTGAGTGCTTATTTGTATAAATGATGAAAATATGAGATCAATTGTGCATAGTATAGAATATGTAAATATGATTGTATATGTCTGATATGTGAGTATCTGAACATTGTATGAAGTATGGGATAGTGGGAATAGGCCAAGCTTATGAATTCATACACATTTTCATGAGCCTACTACTCGAATTTCACCTATTAGGACTAGAAAGGAGTGTAATACCATTTGTCCCCACGTGGCAGAACTTGTGGGGACTCACGAACCACTCCGCTCACTTTGAACTTTATCCAAACCTTCTGGGTGAAGACAGAGGTCATGCTGGGAACCTATTGTCAATAAGTGATCAAAGCTTAACCACGCATACTTGACTATAGGATCTCCTTCCCTAGGATAAAGCCTTGAAGAACTTTTAAAATAAATGGATCTACCTTGGGTTGGGACAAAAGCCTCATCCTTCTCCTTGTAATTTAATCTTTGTACGAGGTTATGTCTAACATGTTGCATTCACGTAGGCATACACATTACTCTACCAAGATTCCGGAAAAGATCTGATTCATTTATGGAGAATATGGTAGTCTACCAGGAAAAGGAATTTGCAACGCAGCTATACTCCAAGGACCAACAGAGTCGATGGGGTGACAGTCTGAACAGAAAATCTGTGATTGAATTACTAGCCCGAGTCAACATAAACACTCGATCAAATTCCTAGGAGTTGAAAGTCATTCAGAAGGGATGGTCACCCAAACGCCGCCTGAAATTCTCCAAGTTGTACGGGCATATCGGTTTCCTACTGCATGTGTCAGTGAACCTCCACGCAATTAAAGCACTGGTGGAATTATGGAACCTCCCATATTGTTGTTTTACCATGGACAGGTTAACATGGCTCCAACTATTGAAGAATATACCTCGCTACTGCATCTAGTAAAGTTGCAAACACCTTATAAGACACATATGCATGATTCTAGGGCATCCTTTGTGAAGGAACTATATGAGGTTACTGGGTCAAGATTCAAAAAACAACTATGAAGGATGAGAAAGAAAACAAAAAGATCACCTGGAAATGTTTGAAGGAGTTGATGGAAAAAGAAGAAAGAGAAGAGACCCATTTACATATACTGGCCCTCGCCATTTATGGCCTGGTCATATTTCCTAAGGAGTTAGGAATCATTGACCAAGCCATCATTTCTTTCGTGGCACATGTACAAAATGGAGTTAACCCAATACCTGGTACTCTGGTTGAGACATTTCGATCCCTCAATGACTATGGGATCAAGAAGCGAGAAAGATTAAGGTCCTATGTATCGTTGCTTTATGTTTGGATCGTGAGTCACTTGCCATATAGCCAAGGGAGCTTTCGGACTATCTTCTCGACACTCCGAATCCCTTTGGTTGAGTTTGAAGAAATCCAGTGGGAAGAGCAACCCAACAAGTTTGAATGGAATGCGAGACTACGTAACTTGGTTAATTATTGGCTCGACTCTCTAAGTCCCCAACGGAGTCGCCAAGCTATCGCGACGTTCCGGGAGCGAGGGTGCCCTGAGGAAGCGGATAAAAATGATAATATTTGATTTTTGAGAAAAATTGAAGGTTTAGAATTGCCACTAACCTTTTTTCTTGGTGTGGTTAGAACACCTGATTACTACTCAATTAAGAATAGCATCGGTCTGCGTATACTAGGATCGGGATCGGGAGTTCGGTTATGCGGAGGGAAAGTACTAGCACCCCCTACACACCCGTTCTACGAACGGTGCCTAATTAACTAAAAATTATACCAAATTAAATTTTAATAGTCTTTTATTCTACTCCTTTTAAACAAACACATTGCCTAAATATATATAATTAACTAAGTAAACAAGTATGCACATCTTTATAGAGTATATTTAAAACAAGGTGTGATTTAGGAATTGTATAATAAGACCCCCGGAAGTGGGGATCTCGTTAAAAAAAACCCCTCAGAGCTACAACAGGTTAGGCCTGTAAGGCCCATTGCCCTTTTTATGATCATAGGGACACACCCCATTTAAAACTCAAGAAAACATTTTAAGAAAATAGCTCCAAGATTTATTTCAAAAATTTGTAGAGATTTTTCTAAGTATTTTATAATTTTTTTCAAAATTTCCAAGAGGTTTTGGAGCTCTTTTTCAAGTGAAAAACGAATTAAAATATTTTCCTGACTTCAAAAACATTTTACCAAAATGTTTTTGATTTTTTCTTTTTTTTTTTGTGATTTTTCTGCTATTTTTCCAATTTTTAAATCAAATAAATAATGTAATAACAAAATAATTAAGAAAATAAAGAAACCGATTTGAACCGATTCAAGAGAAATAGAGTTGGGTCAACGAACCGGGCCAGTGACGACACGTGGCCTGACAAATATATATCATTATTTAAAATGGGGGCTGAGGTGGTGACGTCACTGTGTCATCACATGGCCACGCGTCGGCAACCGGATGGAGGGGAATATACGGGCATGGATCGGTGACATGGCGTAATCTACGCCATTCCAGGGAAACACAAATCATACAGCTAAAGATCGGTGTGTGTGGATTAGTGGCATGATCCACACCATTCCGAGGAAACACAAATCGTACGGCTAAGGATTGACCACGCCTCTACTATATGCGCGACTGGGGTTTCGCTGCGTGTCAACAATCGATGATGACACATGGCTTTCGGGAAAGATAATATAAAAGCCAAATTTTTACTTTTTTGTCCATTTTTCATATTCTCTTCTCTCTCCCTTCTCTGTACTCTCAGTTTTCTTGAAGCATCTAAAACCCTAAGTCCCCTTCCTGCTTCTCTCTCTAACCTGCAATGATCCTGAAAACCCTAGCTCTCTCTCACCCTCCAGATCCTCTCTTTCACTCTCCAAATCTCCTTGTCCTCTCTTTGTTCTCTCACCTGAGACCCAAATCCCCCTTTCGGTCTATCTCCTGAAACCCTAAGCCCCTTATGTTCTTTCTGTTCTCTCTAATCTCTCACCTCCAAATCTCTAGCTCTCTCTCACCCTCCAGATCCTCTCTTTCACTCTCCAAATCTCCTTGTCCTCTCTTTGTTCTCTCACCTGAGACCCAAAGCCCCCTTTCGGTCTGTCTCCTGAAACCCTAAGCCCCTTATGTTCTTTCTGTTCTCTCTAATCTCTCACCTAAAACCCTAAGCCCCCCTTTCGATCTCTCTCACTCAACCAACACTCGTTCACCCTCTGCAAATACCCATGAGTTGTTCTGATCTTGATGAGGAGCTCGACTTGAGACCTAGGAGGGGTCTGACCAAGGTTTCAAGATGGGGTTACCATTCTTTGGGGGGTTTGTGCGCGATGCTCACAAAAGATAAGTAACCCCCCCTCCCTTTTTTCCTTGCTCTTCCTTTCTATTTTGCTTTTGTGATTTGTGATTGTGTGTGCTTAGACTGTTGTGATGATTGTGATTCAAGTGTTGGATTGGGCTTGTGATTCTTATGATTTGAATGCTATTATTTTGGATCTGGTGGTTCTAGGGTTTTGGAACTAGTTGAACGATCACCAGGTTCATGGACGAGTTAACTTGTCCAAACCCCACCCCACCAAGTCTTTCCTAGGTTGACTTGTTCCCTTGAGTCCTTGTGAGCTCAGATGTGTTCTTGATTGGGTTTGGGCTTTGGGCTTGTTTTAAAATGAGTTGGGCTTGTCTTGATTTAAAATGGATTGGGCCTTCTTTTTTTTTTTTTTTAAAGTTGGACCCCGGTTATGTTTTAAAAACAACCTGGGCCTGTTTGGTTTTTCTAAAAAAGGTTGGGCCTGGGTTTGTTTTAAAAAGAGTTGGGTCTGTTTGTTGTTTTAAAAGAGGTGAGGCCTGGGTCTGTTTTTAAAAGAATTGGGCCTGAGTTTTGGTTCTATCTCAGATTCAAGCTTCTGGTTTGGGGGTTTTGTTCTTGGACTAGCTCTGGTTCGCAGTTTGGGTTTACGGTTCACGGTGTGGGTTTCTAGTTCACAATTCAGGTTAAGGTTCACGATGTGGGTTTACGGTTCAAGTTCTGATTCAGGTTTATGTTCGGTTCCAAGTTTAGGTTCAAATTCAAACCTAGGTTCAAGTCTAGGTTCCTGCTTTCTTTAGAAGAAGTAACCTAAACACAATTGCACCCACAGTTCAATATTGCAGACTTAGAATATGGAAGGAAAAGTCAATATTACAGGCAGTCTCTATCTCCTCCGGTCTTCTTTTCCTGCTTTTTGGGTCTGTTTTGCGTCAGTCTAAAGCAACCTTCCGTCCAAATGTGGGTAGTCAGGCACCAGTGGGTGTGCCTTCTAAGGAGATGACTCCAAATTTCAAGAGTTTTCCAAATTACTACCACCTTGTAGTTTCTTCAGGGCCTCCTCGTACTGCTTCTGAATTCTCTAAGTATGTCTTCCTTCTTCTGTCAGTCTGCTCCTTTCTCTATGTTCGTGTGTGTCCTCTTTCTCTTCTTCTCGGTGTCCTTTGCTCTGTGTAAGACTCCTCTATTTTAGGGTCAGCCTTCGATTAATATAGGCAAGGTCTAATCTTTCCTTTCTTCCTTCTTTCCTTCTAAGCAGCGATCCTATCACTGGCTTTCCTTCTTATATTAATACAATCCCCAATTCTTGCGATATGGTCGATTCTCCATTCAATGGAGAGTCTGGCTGAGAGTTTGAGGGGAGCAAGTCCAAATTTTGATTGATTTTTGCAATATTCTTTTGAGAATTGTTTCCAAATTAATTTGAAGTTAAGATATCTCTGTGCACATTTCTTTGGATTTTTAATTTTTCATTTAACAACTTTGATTCATTCAAATTTGTTTCTGAATTGGTGAGCAAGGGTCTTGGAGATGCCTTGGAATATTCCATGGCACATGGGGGCAGCTCGGCTCCTCTGTAGATTTCCTTTTTTTGTTTTTTCTAGTGTAGTTTCCCTATATTTCCCAGTGTATTCTTTGTATTTTGCAGTGTAATTTCCCTGTATTTTTCAATGTATTCTTCTGTATCTCTCACCCCTTTACTGTATCCTATTAGGCACATGCCCCCCCTTAAAAATGTAAAGTTCCTTTTGGGCAGTCACATGGGCTTTTAATTTCTAAACTCAAAAGAATGGTACTCCCTGGTAATTTCAATAAGTACAAGGACTGTTTTTTTTAATAAAAAAATAAGACTCCCATATAAAATAAAATAAAATAAAAAGACCAAGGACTTAATTTTAAAAACAAAGGAGACCACCTTTGCATATCATAAGACCCAATTTTCAACATGTGAAAAAGGACCTTATGAATACCTTAACAAAAATTAAATTCCAATAACAATACAGGCTCAAGGACATAAGGACTTGACTCCAAACTTTCAAAAAGAACACTAAGAATTCAAACATAACAAAAGGACCTATGGACTTAATCTAAAAACCAAAAGATGATTTGAATGGAAACAACAAGGTGATTACTGACTTAGATCATGGTGTAGGAACTATAGACCTAACCTGAATAAGACAATTACAAACTTGGACTATGGATTGAACCCGAATGTCAGGGAATTTCACAATTTGTAGACGAAATCTTGTTTTCAGACTTAGGATTCAAATGACTGTTCTAAATGGGTGCCTTAAAATTCCATTGACCTCATGTAATTCAACAATTAGGGAGACCTGTGTAAAAATAAGGGTGTCTACAGTCCTTAAAAAAATTGTTGTGTAGTTTAATGGCTTCTCATTTTGAAGAGAAAGAAACTAAAAAAAAAAAAAAAATCCAATCCACCTTGGAATCTATGGATTCAAATTTTGAGTGCATGGTTTTCATGCAGAGTCTATTCGTATGTGCACAAAATATGTGCAAGACACCAATGCAGGGATATCCCCATGGATATCCAAAATTTGCTCTATATTGCTTGGTCCTTGAGAAGACATTGAAAAATAAAAGAACATCTTCTACAAAAGCCATATCAAACCCATGCAGTTGTTAGGCTTTCCAATCATCTTCTAAGCATCCATATAGTGTGTTGAGGTTGCTCCTCACATTTTATTTGTATTTCTTTAACAACTTTTACAAAAAGACCAACATGTTTACACAAAAACAAAGATGAAAACAAAGACAAATTTAAAATGCACAAGACATCCACATCATAACTTCTCATGGAACACAAGGGACAAAATTTCAGCATTTGGAGGATGTTACCTGATAAGAATCTCTCCAAGATTACCCGTGAATTGACCATCAATATACTCTTCAGAATTGGCCAGCTGCAAATAAGGTTTCATTAGTTAGGAAATGTTGGTAATTACTAATTACTAACATGCCACTAAGAAAGTTCACAGGAGAGATTATTTTTCTATTTTTCTATAAACAATCATATCAACATTTTAAAAGGCAAAGTCGTAATGCAAAATGCTTTAATCCTAATAAAGTGAAGCCCATGCACACAAGCTAGAGGTGGTTAGACCAACCCTCCTCTCACCCTCCGCCCAAAGGCCTCAAAAGGTTTGGGTCCAAAGTCTTCTAGAACTGGGGCAAATGGCTCCCAGCCTCCCATCAATGAACAAATTCAATAGAATCTGTACCTGACTTCCCTAGAGTTCAACACCTCAGCCCTCTACTCATTGAAATTTAGCAACCCAGCACCAAAATTTCTCTCCTGTTCAACAACCAGAGAGCCCTCCATCTAGTGACTGGTGTTTGATCAGTAGCAGCTAGCAGTCTCGCTATTTGATCAACAGTTCTTTGGTGTTCAACAACTAGAGTTTCTAGGATTTGACAAAAACTCATCCCTCAGTCCTCTTCCTTCTTTGGTGTTCGATAAGAACATGTCAATCCTCTTCAACACAGAGTTCTTGTTTGATCAACAGCAGCCAAGAAAAGAGACAAGCCAACAGGCCCAACAAAGCTACAGAGATATGCTTTGAAACAGATTTTTTGCTTCTTGAAAGACTCAATAGTGAGCATTGCTTTTCTCCTCCTTCTCCTTTTCTTGCTCTTCTTCTTTTTCTTCTTTTTACTATTTGAACTTTTTTATTATATTTTTAACTTCTTATACTTACTCAGTTGCTAACCAAGTTTTTAGTCTTAAGACTTGTCATAAAGTTCCACATATAATTTTTTAATATTTATTTTACATTGAAAGTAGAATCTTACAATTCTCGATCCGATTCTATGATTCGATCCTGCAGACCACTCCAACGATCCCACTTAGAATCCCAATTCTAACAACCTAGTGTACCTTATGCAGGACAAAGGGACAAAATAACTACCTCATGCAGTCCAATCTAGTTCTATTAAGTCCAATCCGATGTTACAAAACCCAATTTTGCAGACCATGCACCCTAAGGCATTAAGGAGTAAGCATACGGGGATTTTATTGTATTTTTATGTAAAAATATACAAATAGATTTCATATATATTGAAAAAACAAAAGGAACCTTATAAACAAGAAAACAAAATTTGGAAGAAAAAAATTAAAGTCTGAAACTAATTGTAGTGTCGCTCATTCTCTAAGCATACAAATTTGCAATTACAAACTTCTTCATCAATGGTAATAACAAATATTAGAGCATTCTTCAATCCTTTCATATATACACTGGATTAAAATTCACTCACATTAGTTTACTAATCAAATATGTAAAAAATCACAAATTGAAAATGCGTAAGCCTCAACTAGATGGGCACAAAAGGCCACACCATTCATGCAACTGCATAAGCCTTATAGTATTTTGTATTTCCTTTTTAGAAGTTCTGTATTTTTACTACTTGGGGCATTTTAGGCACACTTTTCAAAACAATCCCTTCTCAAGCATTATATTATATAGCAAAATACAAGATAGTTCCCTACTATTATCAATCACAAGGAACAAAAGCCACAATTATCAAATATGCTTTGAAGGGTAAGTATATATAACACAGTAGCCTGATAATCAATAAACTATAAAAGCAAATACATAGTAAATAATAAGCATAAACATGAATGTAACATGCTATGTGCAACGCTTCCACACCATCAGTACCTGCAGATTCATATATGAATCAACTGAGACAAGGTAACCTGAAAGCAACCAAAAGAAACGAAAAAAAAAAAAAGTTAGAATTATACATTTTTGTTGGTATATGTTAACTATACAACATATGTAAAGAGTTTGATATTTCAATATAAAAATAAAGGAAAGGAAATAAACAAAAAAAGATGCAAGCTGAAGAAAAATACCTTTGTATTCCATTCCCCATTTAAGCTTTACAATGACAGGCTTTCCAGTCAAATTGTTCAAAAAGGGTTTTGGGTTAACCGGTATGGTCTGCACTAGTGACAACAGATTTCAATAATCTGGGTATTTGACATGAAAAGAATGTAAAATAAAACAGAAAATATTTGCACGAATGAGATAATGTCCAAGATTCTGCACTAGGTCAAAACTAAAGTTATCGTAAATAGTTCAAGAAGGAAAAAAAGGGAAGAGTTCTTCATAGATCCATTCGAATAATATCCGATGGAGAAACGTCTTAGAAAGCAATAATGGAAGCACAGAGAGAGAGAGAGAGAGAGGAGTACCTGAGCGGTTGCAGCCATGGGAGCAGCTTGCGGGCTGGGCCTTTTTGGACGAAGAGGAGAAATGGGTCGAGAAATTCAGAGGCAGAAGTGAAACAGAGGAGAGGACCGCGTTGTGAATGGAGAGACGCGAGGCCAGAGGCGCTAAAGAGTGTTACTAGGGTTTCAAGTTTTAACTTATGCCGGTGTAACTTGTGTTAAGTCCCATATCTAAACGTGACAAAATAAAAACTACAATTCATATGACTAGTGACTAATTTATAGGAGATTGAATTGGACAAGTATAATATTTTTATTTTTGTAACATAATAATAAAAATTATTTTAAAAATTATAATTTAATAAATATATATATATTATCTATGAATTTAAGATTTTTGTTTTAATCACGGAAATTGGATTTTTGGACTTAAGTTTAAGTGGGTATATAGGATAGACCAAAAAGCACATATAGTAGTACTAGTGCTTGAGTTGGAAGTGTGGGGTTTGATTTTGACAAATTGAATTTATATTGATTGAGTTGATACCTAATAAAGATGGACATATGAAAGTATCTATTAATTTAGGCATCAGTTGTTAACGGATTAGTAGATATTCAATCTTATAAAACTTAAAATCCATCAATCAACTCAATTAGGGGTGGATAAGAAATTTTAAAATCATATTTCGACTCATTTAATGTGTGAATCGGTTATGAGTCAGTTTAAACGAGTCAGATTCGATTTGGATAAATGAATTTTTATTCACAAATCTACTTATATCCTATTTATTTTCGAGCTTATAAAAATAGTTCAAGGTCTAATTATATAAGGTCCATTTTATAAGACAAAATTATAAAGTAAACATCATAAAATCAATAGTACTTTTGTAAGAGTTGGAGTCAAATACACTATAGAACATCTAAGATTGAAAGGAAGAGAATTTATAAAATGATTTAGACTATAACTATATATGGTGTCTTTTTTTATAACGTAATCGTGAAGTTATTATGTCAAAGTAAATAATAACTTAGCAAAATTGAGCATAAAACCATTACACTTGGGGATTAGGGTTCCCTTTGTTCTTTGCCTTCCATCAAGCCACGAGACTAGAGCAATAGTCTTGGGCCTATGTTGCCCTCTCCACAATAAAGGCTTTGGGATAAGAAAGCCCACTTGCAGCTTAGTTTTCCAAACTAAATAAGCCCATTAAAACTTATTTTTGAACTATTAAATGAATAATTCAATGAACCTAACTGATGGCTCTTCAACTAAGCTATTTAAGGAATGAAAATGAGTTGAACTCGTCTATGTTTAATTCAACTTGTACATTAAATGAGTTGAAAAATTAGACTTGAAAATCACTCATTTATCGATTTGAAACCCCAAACCGCTCATGAGGGTTTGGTTCACTTGCAACCTTAATTACAAACTTATAGGCTTATAGTTGTAAACTAAGTTATTAAAATCTTAATATATCATTATATTGTATATATTTACATATATTTATTTATATTGATTCGGCTTGGTTAGCCAATTGCCAAAATTGAAATTGAACCATTAATAGAAAAAAAAATTCTTCATTGATACCAAACTAAAAAAAAATAGTTAATCGATTTTTAAATTTGGTGATTAGGTTTGATTTTTTAGTTTTTCTTGCTCACTCCTAAGTCAAACTAATGATTGAATCAGTGATGTTAGTATGATATTATGAATATGTAAATAAAGTATACTAATCTGAGATAATATTACAAAAATAATGGCCATGGCCACCTATTAGTTAATTATATTTAAAAAATAATTAGTAACACATACATTCTAGGTAAAAATGTAAGTTTAGACACACACGATAAACATGATTTATATGTCTTAATAACATGATTTGTATGTCTTAATTTTAAGGACCTTCGAAACTCATAATTTTACACAATAAACGTTAAAAGAAAATCATACCTTGATCCATAGTCTCCAGGCATATATCCTTAGACTGTGTTTCTATCTCACAACCTTACACTTCCTTATGCTCTATCTTAATTTGATGGAAATCTTAACACAAGCTTTCTAGGGTGAGATAGGACCAGCCTCAAACCTCCTTTATATATTCATCGCTTCCAACAAGTGATTAATTAATATACATAATTTATCATAATTATAGACTTATCATATTCCGAGATATTATTATTGTAAATTATGATAACATTATTATATTTAATATTAAAGACCTTTAATATTACCTCAATAAATATGATCATAATTTTATTTGAGGCAATTAATGTCTTACATTCTCCCACTTGGCTCAAGTGAAATTATTTAATGTAGTTGATCATATAAACATAATGTGTATAGATTAGTTATCATTGATATGTAGAAAACTTGTAGGAGTCATGGCGGTTCCATATCATCTTTATTAACATAGTCCCTTCCATGCACTACGATACAAGTTCCTCTACATGTAGTGATCTTTGAGAGGCACACATTAGGTCCAACTTTAATGACTTAATTGAGATAATCATGTTATCATTATTCCATAGTAATTATGTATACAAAAATGGAAAACAAAAATAACAGAAACATTTTCATTATCGAGCTCAAGTATCAATTAAACAACATACATTAAGATTCAATAATGCCAATCTTTTCAACATGACCAATAAATGTTTTGGGCAACAATCCTTTCGTTAGAGGATCAGCGATCATACAATTGGTGCTAATATGTTCAATTGACACTTTTTGTTTCTGTACTTCTTCTTTAATAGCAAAGTATTTCAATTCCATATGCGTAGCACCCTTTGAATACTTATCATGCTTAGAGAAGAAGACAGCTACGGAATTATCACAATAAATTTATAGCGGATTGGCAATACTGTCAACTATTCCAAGTCCTAAAATAAAGTTCCGCGACCAATTAGTTTGAACTGTAGCCTCAAAGCAAGCTACAAATTCAGCTTCCATAGTGGACGCAACAATTATTGACTGCTTCGCACTCTTCCATGAAATTGCTCCACCGGCTAGCAAGTATACATAGCCAAATGTGGACTTTCTTGTATCCACACATCCAACAAAATCAGAATTCGAATATCCAACCACCTCAAGATGACTAGACCTTCGATACATAAGCTTGTGATCTTTTGTTCCTTGCAAGTATCTCAAAACTTTCTTTGCGGCCTTCCAGTGAATCATTCCTAGATTACTTTGATATCTACCGAGCATTCCAATTGCAAAGCTAATATCTGGCCTAGTGCACGTTTGAGCGTACATTAAGCTCCCAACAACAGATGCATAAGGAACATCCTTCATTCGTCTCCATTCCAGATCATTTTTAGGACATTGCACGAGACTGAACTTGTCTCCTTTCTAAATTGGATTGGAAGATGCTAAGCATTTGTCCATTTTAAAGCTCTCTAAAACTTTATTTATATAACCTTTCTAAGACAAACCAACTAGTCCTTGGGACTGATCTCGAAATATTTCTATTCCGATCACATACTTTGCCTCTCCCATATATTTCATTTCAATCAACAATGTTTTCTATAAATCCAAAGGAACCAATGGTATTATTAAACTTCAGATAACAGTGACAAGAAAGAAAAGAAGGATCAGGATAATAATGATCGTGTTGCCACTACTGTTGGAGATGATTTAATTCTTGCTTATGATGATAATGTAATTAGTGTTGCTTGTAATGAAATTAGTTTGGTGGTTGACAGCGGTGCCTCTTTTTACGTAACATCAAGGAAGGATTTCTTCAGTTTATATACTTCCGATGACTATGGAGTTTTGAAGATGGGAAACGATTTTGTGGTACCGATAGTTGGCACTAGAACTGTTTTCTTAAAAACCAATAATGGAACAGAATTGGTACTCAATGATGTTTGGCATGCTCCTAGTGTTTGTCTGCATTTGATCTCTGTTGGAAGACTTGATAATGATGGATATTGCAACTTCTTTGGTAATGGAAAATGGAGACTTACTAGAGGAATTTAATTGTGGCCCGAGGTAACAAATTTTCTAATTTATATTTTATAAATGCTTCTATTTTCTTGAATTCTGTGAATGCAGTTGATAGCGATAGCACATCAGAGTTATGGCACAAGCGTCTCAGTCACATAAGTGAGAAAGGACTTGATTGCTTGGCTAAGAAGAATTTGTTGTCAGGCTTAAATTGTGCAAAACTAAAAATATGTGTTCATTGTTTGCCTGTGAAGAAGAAAAGGGTTTCATTTAAGAGTCATCTTCCTTCCATAAAAATAGAGTTACTTGAGTTGATTCATTTAGATGTTTGTGGCTCAATGAAGGTAAGGATACTTCGTGGTGCACTTTATTTTTTTACTTTTATTGATGATCATTCAAGAAAGCTTTGGGTTTATGTTTTGAAATCCAAAGATCAAGTGCTTGATATGTTTAAATATTTTCAGACTTTAGTTGAGAGAGAAACAGGAAAGAAGATAAAATGTATTCGCACTGATAATGGTGGCGAGTATTGTGGTCCATTTGATGTGTACTGTAGACAACAGGATATTTGACATCAGAAGACACCTCATAAGACTCCTCAATTGAAAGGTTTGGTAGAAAGGATGAATGGAACTTTGGTAGAGAGAGTCAGATGTTTGCTTTCATAAGAAAAACTACTTAGATCATTTCGGGGTAAGGCATTATGTATTGTTATTCATGTAATTAACTTGTCTCCTACTATCGCGCAGCAGACTGATGTCCCAGACAAAATATGGTATGGGAAGGATGTTTTCTATGACCATTTACGTGTATTTGGCTGCAAAGCCTTTGTTCATGTGCCTAAAGATGAAAGGTCCAAGTTAGATGTCAAGGCAAGGCAGTGCATTTTTATTGGGTATGGTCAGGATGGGTTTGGCTATAGGTTTTATGATCTAGTGGAAAGAAACTTGTGAGAAGTCATGATGTAGTCTTCATGGAGGATCAAACCATTGAAGACATTGACAAGACAGAAAATTCTCAGTTTCAGAATAGTAATGGCTCAATTGACTTGGATTCGACTCCTTCTGAATTTTTCCTGAAACAATTGAGATTGACAATCAGTATGATATAGAGGCAGATGTTTAACATGATCATGTGGTGGAAGATCACAAAACTGTTGATGAGGAAGGCACTTCGAATATTGAACCACCTACAGTTTCACTTAGGAGGTCTACCAGAAACTGACAGCCCTCCATAAGATATCCTATAGATGAGTATGTTCTTCTAACTGATGAGGGAGAACCAGAGTATTGTGAAGAAGCCATTGAAAGTGAGCAAAAGCAACAATGGTTTAGTGCAATGGAAGATGAAATGAAATCTCTGCATGACAACCACACCTTTGAGCTGGTAAAATTACCTAAAGGTAAGAAAACTTTGAAAAATCGATGGGTCTATAGACTAAGACAGGAAGAGAAATCTTCACTCCCATGGTACAAAGCTAGCTTAATCATCAAAGGTTTTAGTCAGAAAAAAGGGATTGATTTTGGGGAGATTTTCTCACCGGTAGTGAAAATGTCGTCAATCCGTGTTGTTTTGGGCTTAATTGATAGTCTTGATTTAGAGGTTGAGTAGATGGATGTGAAAACTACTCTGCTTCATGGGATTTCGAGGAAGAAATTTATATGAACCAGCCTAAGGGTTTTGTGGTGAAAGGTAAGGAGAATTATGTTTGCAGACTGAAGAAGAGCTTGTATGGCCTGAAATAAGCTCCTAGACAGTGGTATAAGAAGTTTGAGTTTGTTATGACTTAACAAGGCTACAGGAAGACGACTTCAGACCATTGTGTATTTGTTCAAAAATTCTCTAATGATGATTTCATTATTTTTTTACTTTATGTTGATGACATGCTCATTACTGGTCACAATGCTTCTAGAATTGGCAGGTTAAAGCACGTGTTGAGCAAGTCTTTTGCCATGAAAGACTTGGGACCAGTGAAACAGATTCTTGGCATGAGAATCTCATGTGACAGAAGTGCAAAGAAGTTATGGCTATCTCAGGAAAAGTATATTGAGAAGGTACTTCAACGGTTTCACATGGAGCAGGCCAAAGTGGTAAGTAATCCTTTTGCTACACATTCAAGTTGTAAACAATCTCCTTCTAAGGATGAAGAAAAGAAAGACATGGAAAGTGTTCCATATGCATCTGTAGTTGGTAGCTTAATGTATGCCATTATTTGAACAAAACCATATTTAGCTCATGCAGTTGGTGTAGTTAGTAGATTTCTCTCTAATCTTGGTAGAGAGCATTAGAATGCTATGAAATGGATTATGAGGTATCTCCGTGGCACAACTGATTTAAAACTCTGTTTTGGTTATGAAAAACTTTTTCTGGTTAGCTATATAGTTCATATATGGCTGGAGATTCTGACTCGAGGAAATCTACTTCAAGTTATTTATTTACCTTTGCATGGGGAGCTATGTCTTGGCAATCCTGGTTACAGGAATGTGTTGCTTTGTCTACTACAAAAGCTGAGTTCATTGAGACATGCAAAGAGTTATTGTGGATGAAGAAATTAGTTCGTGAACTTGGATTCACTCAGAAGAGGTATGTGTTATCTTATGATAACCAAAGTGCTATTCATCTCAGTAAAAAATTCAACATTTCATAGTAAATCAAAGCATGTTGATGTGAGATATCATTGGATTCGAGATGTTTTGGATTTTAAGTTGCTTGAACTTTAGAAGATCCACACTAATAAGAATGTTGCTGATATGATGACAAAGGTGGTGCCTCATGCAAAGCTTGAGTTGTGTGTTGAGGCAACCAATATCAAAATTGTTTGATAATCTTAATGAATGTCTTCTTCCTCTTATAGACTGGAGGGGGGAGATTTGTTAGGTCCAGCCCACATTAGTAATAATAAAAAAATGGGGAGACCATGTTTTTTGAAGCCCATTAGGACAATTTAAAGCTGTGCGGCAATGGGAGCGCCGCTACAGATAAAGGAAAAAAAATTAGAGCGTCGTGCATGTGGTAGTGTGTGAGGAGCGGTGTGTGTTGTGTAGTCTTCATCAAATCGATGATCGGGAGGTCTTTTGTGAACCAAATTTGCTAAAATTTGGAGAGCACATTCTATAGAGACTTGAAAAATTATAACTATTAAAAAATTAGGAAAGATAATAAATAGAATAGATAAATAAATAATAAGGGGAAAAGGGAAATTTTGAAAGAAAGAGCAGTAGACCTTGTCGACGAATCTCCTGTCTTCATCGACAAGTATTCTCCTAGGGATCGTTGATGAAGTTCAGTCCCTTGTCAACGAAAATATCCCGAGAGAGTGAATTTCAGATTTTAGGTCTCGTCGACAAATTCCCTTCTGTGGTTCGTCGATGAATCCTGTCTTCTGATCGATGAAGTGACGTGGCAACATCGTATATAAATACATTTGAGGAAGCTTCTCTGCAAAGAAATCATTTTTTCTTCATTTTTTTCTCTCTAAAACGCCTCTCTCTGTCTTCTTTCTAAGATTCCAGCCTGGATTCAACCCGAATCAACAAACAGAGACCACTACGGTGTTCTAGGGGGAGATTTTCTACACATCTAACGGAGCAAATTTCTAAACTGGGCTTTTCAGGAATCGCTCCAAAGTTGAGGTAAGGGTTTGGATTCCTAGTTTTTAGGGTTTTAAATGTTTATTTGAGATTTATGGGTTGAGAAAATGTTGAAATAGTAGGTTATTTGGGGTTTATCTAATTAAACTAGAGTTTTTTATTCAGGGTTCGGGTGAGCACCACAGGCATCATTTTGGGGTTCCTGTTGGCATAGTTAAGGAAATTAGGTAAGGGGAATATATTAAATCGAAATTTTTGAGGAAATAACTGGTGAAAAATGGAAATATTATGTATATATGTATATGATTTTCATGTGAGCTCTGAAAAGCCAACCGTTTGAATTGTAAATTTCTAAATCTAAGGTTGTGCTACTAGATATTATTTTTGAAAGTGGAAAGTTAAATTAGCAGATTTTCTGGTTAATTGCGTAAAAGATTAAATGTATATTTTTAGTATATGAATGATGAATGTGGTTGGCTTATTTTACAGTAAACGTATGAAGTATGTTGTTAAATTGTGTGGCATGAGTAAAATGAAGTTTCTGTGTTAAACTATGATATATATATATATGAGATGCGGGAAATATTGGAAATGTATTGAGAATTAAAATGTGATATGAATTATTTTGCATGTGTTTGGTAATGTTAAATTACAATGTTTGGTTTGAGAACTCAAGTGGACCAGAAATGGGCATAGTATTGTTGTGGATATGTATGGTAGCGCTAGTGCATCCACACGTCTTAGATAGAGTGTGGAGATGAGATGGTCGATTGTGCTGGGGAAGGGTAGTGTCCCCCTGGAGTCTAGACCAGTATAAGAATAGCTAATCAAAACCTACAAACTGTAGAATGTGATTGATTTAACTCTGGAGGGCCAACCAGGGTTAAGTCCAGCCTTTGGGATGTACAACCCGTCATGAGGCCGAAGCATGACTATGATTTATCACCGATATAAAGGGTTCTAAACGTATAATTATAAGTTTAACCATGGATAATATGAGAACAACGAATATGGAAATGACAAATGTGGAAACAACAGATATAAGAACAGCAGACGAAAATGATATGAAAACATAATATATGAATGCAGACATGAATACAGAAATGAGAAATGTAGAATATGAATGTAAATGTAATGAATGACACAAAGATAACAACATAAAGAGTAATGCAGTAAAGTATTATCAGTATTAAATATAGTAATATTACATGTATTTGGGGTGGGGTATACTCTTCGCCCGAGGGTTTACTGGGAAAGGCGAGTGTCCTGATAGGTATCAGATGCTGTGGGCTGCATAATGTATTAGGGCAGAGGGAAGTTACTTGTATAAGCGGGTAATCTTCCTTATTCTTGAAAACTTCTGCCAGTAAACCTTTGTGTGAATATGTAAGTACGAGATAAATCATCCACTTGAGGGCTTACTGAGTAAGGTAAGTGCCTTGATATATTTCAGTTGTGATCGTAGGCTGCTTAAGGTATTATAGTAGAGGGGTGCTACTTGTATGAGCGGGTAATCACCCTTATCCTTGGGAACTCTTATTGGTAAAATACCTTACATTTGTTTAAGTAGGTACAGAGAATGATTTCATAATTGTGGTTTCATTTGAAAATAATGAATA
Organism: Malania oleifera; assembly: GCF_029873635.1. Classification (NCBI taxonomy): domain Eukaryota; kingdom Viridiplantae; phylum Streptophyta; class Magnoliopsida; order Santalales; family Ximeniaceae; genus Malania; species Malania oleifera. The sequence continues at coordinate 14,411,197 of NC_080423.1, forward strand.
TTTATATGTTGTACTTAAACCTCATGATTGTCACACACTGATTTAATGTATTCCCTTTACTGAGATGTCTCACCCGATAGTTGAATTTCATCTTTTCTAGACCTCGGCGGAATCGAGCTTAGAGAGCTCAGACTGTTGTAGCATTTTTGAGATAGAGGGTATAAACTTTGGCTACAATATTTGGGGTTGTAATATATTTATGTTTTCAGAGTTGTGAATATTGGATATTAAGTTATGTTTTTGAGATGTATATAGATGTAGAAACTCTGGTATATTATGGAAGTATTGTTATTATTTCCACTGCGTAACTGATATAGAGTCAGGTTCAGGTAAATGGAACACATGGCACTCGGGCCCCACTTGGCTGGTTTGGGCGTCGCAAGATGGTATCAGAGGGATATTCCAAATAACACTCCAAACCCTAGTTTCAGATTCGGGGCGTTACACGTCTGGGATTTGTCAACCTTCGATCTGGACGATGGAGATATGTTTTAAAGCTTTGGAGGACTTGATTTTGTAGTATCGACCGTAACTGTGTTCGGGCAACTTCTTTCCGCTCATTCTTATTTTATCGCGATTCTTTTGGGAATCTTTTTGCTCTAAGTTTGGGAGCATTTTTGGTGATTGTACAACTGTAATTTTTGTCTCTATTATTGTGGAGATTTTATTGGGTCTCGTAGGCCCCGTGGTGTTTACCCTTCACATTGGAGGGATTTTCCACGTTAAAAATCGTGGTGTTCCTATTGTGGTGTGTGATTTATTATTATTGTTGGTTAGTTATTTTGGCTCGCACAGATTTAATTTTTTGGAAAGATTTATCCGTTGTGTTAATTGTCTTGTTACTTTCCCAACAAGTATATCCCTTGTCTAAATATTTGGCTAAGAAACAAATAAAAAATAAATTTGAAGGTTCCTCTAACTTTCATTATGAATATAATTTTGATATGCTTTTCTTTGTTTAAATTTATTAAAGTGCTTGAGTTGTAGGTATGCATTACTTTGAATCTTCCAAGTGATTGGATGATTTGAATTTGTATATCTATGGGTTGCTTAATTTATTTTGAATGATTTGGGGTTATGTTTCCAAGTTTTGAATTGCTTTTGAAAACTCGTCTGGAAGTGGATGATTTAGGAATATTATTTGGGATTTACAAAGGTTTAGTTACACAACTAGACGTCAAAATTTTTATAGAGTGTGCATCATTGATTAAACTTCAAATCATGTCATATTACTCTTGCATATTAGCTTTGAAGATTCCAAGTGATTGGATAATTTGAATTTGTATTTCTCTAGGTTGCTTAAATTATTTTGAATGATTTGGGCTCATCTTTCCAAGTTTTGAATTGCTTTTGAAAACTTGTCAAGAATTGAGTGATTTTGGAATGTTATTTGAGATTTAGGAAGGTTTAGCTACAAAGCTAAATCTCGAAGTTTTTCTGAACTTCAAATCATGTCATTTGACTCTTGCAAGTTGTAAAAATGATCATAATTTAATTTTTCTAAATCAAAAAAATCACTATTATACATACCTAAGTACAAACAACCACTGATTTTCTAACTTCTACCAAGTCCTAATTAACACATGAGTAAATTTTGTAACATGACATTATTGTCCCTGCTCATTATACTAAACAAAATAGTGCGCAATCGGGGGTTCAATTCCAAGTAGATACACTCATGGAGCCAGCGGTACCTGTGGATGGGAATAATTTACTCTGTGAGCTAGCGAGGACCATGAATGGTGAGGTTCGCTTTGTGAGCTAGCGGGGACTGTGGATGGTGAGAGTTTTTTATGAGCCAGCGAGGACCATGGATGGTAATGGAGATGTATCCCAAGGGTCGAGTTGGCCGAACGTCAAACTGATGCACGGAAGCCGTATCTGCATTCTAAACTTTACCTGATTAGCGAGACCTAAGGGGAGGATATTGATCCGTAAGTTTGGTGTCGCACCAGGGGGTCGGAAGGGCTTGTTGGTGGCTGAAGTTCCTATGTAATAAAAAAATAAATAAAAAAATATAGTGTTCTTACCTACTTAGTTGGACCATCATTCAATACAAGTGCTAGAGGCAAAATACCATTTCGAGTGTAACAATGCTGCCATATGTTAGTCATGTGCGTTGACAAAAGTGCATAAAATTAATAATGACCATTTATGCTTAAATGTGACATTTTAATTTTTTTACAAGCTTAGAGAATTAAATGACATAATCTAAATTTAAGGAATAATTTGCAATTCAACCATACTTCATTGGCTAATTGTGTAATTTATCCATTTTTATATCACCAAAATGATATTTAAAATTTTTTTGGCCTTGCAAAATGTGCGCGTGCTTGTGTGGGGGTGGCAAAATGTGTTAGCAGGTTGGGTTTTGGTGGGTCATAAATGGGTAGGGGTGGGTAGGGGTTAAATGAGTTTGGGTTTGGATTGATCCATTTATTAATGGTTGATTAACATATAAACTCAAACTCGTCCGTTTAATAAACGGGTACCCGTTAGGAATTCGTTTAAAAATATAATTTATTTATGTTTAATTTTTTTAAAAATTTCATATGAAGTGACATAATTTTTTTTTAAAAAAACACTTTTTATTTTATTTATTAATATCTTAACAAAAAAAACATAAAATATAGAAAATAGTCTGTCTCTTTAATTAATTTTTTTAAGGTAATATACATATATATATATATATATATATATAATTAAACGGGTCATTTGCCGGGTGCCCAACCCAAACCTGCCTAACCCGTTTAATAAACGGGTTGGGCTCGAGTTGACCTGTTTTAAAATTGGTCACCTTATCTCAAATCCAAACCTAATTTAAATGGGTGGATCACGGATCATCCGTCCAATTTCGACCTGTTTTGCCACCCTATCGGCTTGCGTGAGTATGTTTATGAGATAAATTTAATTAAATTCAAATCAAAACATTACTATTTTTTTTTTTGTCCGTTTTGGGTATAGGACTGACTGGCCTAGTGTTTTATAATTGGAAAAGACAAGTAACTCAATAGATAATGGACGGTGCAGGAGATGATTTGTAGTTTAACAAGATTTTCAACTAAGGATAAGATAAAGTAATGGTGGTGGGATGGGGGCTTATCCGTAGAGTAGGCAACTAATGGTCCGATAAATTATTAATTGCCGCCATCAAAATCACACTTCCCTTCTTCTAGATTGCTTAGCTATAAATATATGTTTGTTTCAAAAATATGAAATCATTTAATTTTTTTTCCCCAATTTTAACTATTTGTTTAGAAAAATAGAAAATATTTTTCTCATATACAAAATTCAGAAAAATAAAAACAATAGATTGGTTATTAAAGGGTCCTAGCAAAATTAAGATTTGTAAGTAAGAGTCCTGAGACTCGATTTAAAAATTGTTAAGGTAAAATCCAGCGACGCTCCTTCACTTTTCAAAATATGACATTTCAAGTTTTAAAAATTATCACAAAATTTCCTGAGGTTTAATTTTATTAATAAAATGAACCTTCCATTAATTGACCCCTAGCAATAGTTAAATTTATCCTTAATAAAATGATAATTTTACTCTTCCACTCAATTTTGATATGATAAATTAAGAAAATGATATTAATTTAATATATTAAGTTGAAAAAAATTGTTCATTTAATTACAATATGTTTTGAAAATTAAACTTATAAGTGAATCGAATACCCAACCGAACACCTAACGACTAAGTCGGGTCTATCGGTTGACATAAGTATGACAAAATAATTAGATAATTGTTTTAAAAAAAATTAAAATTATGAAAATAAATAATAAAAATATTTTTTTTAAAATGCTTAAATAATTATATTGTTACAAAATATCTGCTATATACATTTCATGAAAACTAAATGACAAAATATACTAAATACATTTTTAGCAAATAAAATATAGTTTAAAAAAATTGGCTTGAATTAGATGGTTGGTTGAATTGTGGCTTATTTTCCGAGTTTGGTCAAATACCATATTTAATAACATAGAAACTTGAATAAAATAAGAAAAAGTAAGTGAATAGTCTGGAACAATGATCAACCAATTAATATAAATTTGAGTTTTTTTTATTCATTTTACATTCATATTTTACACATAGAAGAACTAAAACCAATTTTATAATTTTAATTTGTAAAGAATGAATTTTGAAATTTTACTTTGTCTTTTTTTTAACATTATGATTAATAAGTTACTTGAATTTAAAAACATTGAACTATGTTTCATTTATTTTTATGATGTGTTTAGTCATTAAATTTTTATAAAAATTACATCTAATAAATATTTTTTTAGTATTATAATTACTAGGAATTTTTTATAATTAATTAATAATTTTAATTTCTTCATATATTTTAAATTTCTTTGAAATAACAATAGATTTTTTTTACTATACTTATGTTAATTAGTTGATCTAAATTAATTATACTGATTAAACCAATTAATTCGAGAATTAATTAGGTTTTCAAGTCGCTTATTTGTCAAGACATTATGCTGAATAATTTTTTTAATTTAATTTATTAAATAAGTGTCATTTTAAAATATCATTTTATTATGAATCAATTTAAATTTTTTTACATGTACATAACGATTGACTAACGGTCAATTAATAGAAGGTTCATTTGGTTAAAAAATTAAATCTCAAAAATTTCTTTGATAGTTTTTGAAAACACAGTGGGTGAAGTATCATTCTCAAAAAATTGAAAAGGCATTGCTGAGTTTTACCCAAAATTTTATAATGATCACAACTTTATGTTTTTTCACATTTTTCTAAGTATTATTTGCAGCTAAAAAAATACCGAACTCGCATACAAAAAAAAAGCTAGAGTAAAATTTATATTAAAACTGATAATTATATATGCTAAATAGCCATATTTGATTTGAAATGCTCATTTTTTTTTGACATTTTGAGAACATTTTAATGCTATGAGATTGTTTTCTATACAAAAAATTAAAAAATAAAAATGTAAGAAGAAGAAAAGTGTACTAAACAAATGTTTTTAATTGAAGGCTAGAGAGCAATGCATTTACATTAAGATCAAAAGTTATTGTACTCCAAAAAGAATGAGAAAACATAAAAAATAATTGAACTTATAATTAAATGGAGGAAAATGAATCCTGGTATATACAATAAAGTAAAATATTATTGGGAATATCTTAAAAAGATTTTACTATAATATTAAACAATTTATAGGACTAAGGAGGAGGAGGGCGGCTGCCAAACCCCCTCTCCTTCCTATTGGGTAAAGGGGATAGGAGATGATGGTCAAAATACAATAGCAAAGGAAATCCTTCTCTTTATTCAAGTCAACACTAATTAAGTAAGAATTCAATAATAACTAAATATTATAAGCGCTTAGGAGTCAGTAATAACTAAATATAAGCTGTATATGATCTTTTTACAGACTGCTGCATATATCAAACTTCCTATTGCTTAAGCATATCAAACTTTTCTCTTTTTTTTTTAAAAAAAAAAGTTTATTTCTCAATGGAAGGGCATTGATTGGATCTCAACTTGAAGTGGTTAGCTAGATGCGAGCTAATTACCTTAGCCTTATCCATGCCAAATCTTTTAAGCACTTTCTTAATCTCCTTTTGTGATAACCACAACCTCTTGTCTTTTTTGTCATATATGTGATTGCTATACCATAGATTTTATTTGTTGCCCCCAATTCTTTCAAAGCAAATACTTATCTTTCTTCAACTTGTCAATCTTAGACACATCATGGTCAATAATATTTAGGCTATATCACTAGCATAATACAATGGAACGAGAAAATCACAATTAGATTTTTTTTTTCCTAATGAAAACACAATGGTAAGAAATAGTCTTCCTATAGCCATATCTCCTTACGACTAACTCAACTCAAATTTCCTATACCATTATCTTGATTCTTGCTTCAAGCCATGCAAACCCTTTTTTAATCTACAAACTCAATTTTTCTTCCATTCCATATAATAACTTTTTTAGTTGTTTTTATTTATGTATTTCTTCTTTCTAGTCACGTGGAGAAAAATAGACTTCATATCTATCTGCTTATCTCCAAATTCCATACTATTTGCTAAATTGAGCATTATTAAGATACATGGCATTTTCACACCAAGAGAAATATATATAGACAGAAGAACACACATACGCGCGCACGCGCACACACACACACACACATTATCCAAGTCAATTCATTATTTCTAACTAATTTCATAGCTAACCTTGCCTAGGTTATGAACTATGCTTTTCGATCTTTAATGTGTATACCCGTTTATTCTTCAAAGCACTCCATTTTATGATTTATTGTGTTGAGATTTTAACTCTTGCTATATAACATTCACCCATTGTTTTTCTTGTGTTTTATGGCTTCCTAGTACTAATCTAGATTCCCTCTATTAGTAAGCAATAGATGTTCGGAATACCAACTTGAGATTTTGTGATTCTTTATTATTCTCCTTAATAGTATTTGATGAAATTGATGGCACTACATGTGTTGTAACTAGTTGCTCATTTGACCCAATTATCTTATCACAAATTATAGGTGGATGTACATTGCTTAGATCAATTTGATTATCAAGTGCGTTATCTCCATCCTTATCTGAACTCATGATTGGAGAAGAAAATGGATTCAAATCAATCAAGTCATCACTATGTGTTTTCGTCTTTTCAACATTTCCAATCTCTTCCATTGATTGGTCTTTAATAAATATAACATCCTTACTTTTGATCAACTTCTTCTCAAAAAGATCATACAACTTGTATTTGAAGCTATTATATATAATCCAAACCCTAGAAAGATACATTGCTTTGTTTTTGCATCAATCATTAATAGCTTATCTCAAGTAATGTAGTGCACAAAAGCTTTACAACCAGACTTTTTCAAGCAAACAAAAGAAACATATATCTTTTCCTTTCTATACTCTTTCTAGTATATCATAGGGAAGGCAAGGATATAGATTTATCAAATGGATCATTGTTCTCTATCTTTTACTCTAAAAAGATTTTGGAAATTTAGCATATGATAATATGCTTCTCATTCTCTCTACCAGAGATGAATGTAAATTCATTCTTTCTACCAAACCATTCATCTGAGGAGATTTTAGAGTTGTCTGATGTTGAAAGTCCATAGCTCCGCAATAATTATTAAATAATCTAAGATATTCACCATTATTATTTGATTGGATCCAATTGCAGTTCTTTTGCATGCCTTCCCCCCCCCCCCCCAATATTAGCATGCTATTTCTTAAACACGCCATTTGGTCTTTGATATTTAAGGTGCAAACCATACTTTCCCAGAATAACCATTAGTTAATGAAAGCAACAAAGTACAATGAACCATCGAGTATTCTTGTGCTCATAAGACCATAAACTCCAAATGCAGCAGGTCTAAAACTGAAAAGTAAGGCGTACTCCCAAGAGGAGGGGGGGGGGGGAGGGGGAGGTGAATTGGGATTTAAAACTTTCTTTGAACTCTTTTATTAATTCTTTCTCAACTCTTCACACTTGTATGGTTTGAATTTCAATCACAAATTTAGCCAGGCATCTATTTAATTTTAAGTCTTTATGGATGAGTATATCAATTTGAATGCTTTGCAAGTTTCTCAATACTTCTTTCAGCAAATTACACCAAAACTCAATAAGTCAATTCAATCAATCAAGATAAGCTTCACAATATGAAATACTATAACAATTCCAACAAGCTTCCAAGATTTAGTCTTTTGATATTGAGTTGTAATTGATGAATGACCTGTATAATGAATGTACTCCCTTAGAAGGTTTCCGTAAGATTCAATCAACGTACTCCCCTTTATTCAATGTTTTCACAATTTCTAATCACAAAATAATTTCCAACAATTTAAATAAACATCCACGCAGTTTATATGTGCTGAAATTTAAAAGAGAATAGGGAAGAGAGTGACATGGAGATTTTTATGAGGTTCGGCTATATCCGCCTACGTCCTCGCCTTAGGTACACCGCCCAAGAATTTCACTATACCACTCCTTTAACCAGACAGAGCAAACCATTCACACACTCCTTCAAGTAGAATGGAGCCCTCCTCTCCAAGCGATACCCCACGCTTGGTAATCTAACGATTCAACAATACTGAACCGTAAAAAAACAAGCAAGAACAATTCTTGTGTACAAAGATCACTCTCAAAATAGAGCTGATTAGTACAGGTTAAAGCACAATTAATGTACTTCAATTTAAAATATCAATAAAGAATTGAATTGAAGTTCATAAAATTTATCACCAGGATCTTCTTTCTTTGATTGAAAAAACTCAATATATGTGCACAAAGATCGGTGAGAATAGATCAGTAAGACTCAGTAAAATCTCAACACAGAGTGTGAGCAAGAAAGCTTTTGAAGTGTATTGACAATAAGGCTTGATTGCTAAATGTAATTCTTGATTTTATGTAGTTGTATAAAATCTTTTGGTTTTCATGTATTTATAGAGTTAAAAAGGTTCTATTTCGTATTCCTAAAGTTTCTTTGAGTGTTTCCCAAGTTTTTACAAAGATTGAGGTCCAAGAAATCTAATTTGAAAACTTTTATTTGCTGTTTAAAAATAGTTGTTATGAAGTTCAGTCAACTGGACTTATCGGGGTCAGTCACTTGGACTTTGAATTTCAGCGAAATGTCAAAGTTAGAATTGGGTTAGTTGCCTAGACTCACAGTGGTCAGCCTACTGGGCCTATTCTGTCTTCTTATATTTATTCAGCATAAATGTTAGTCGCCCAACCAGAATGGGTCAGTTGCCTGGACAGGCAAAAATTCATGCTTTTATATTGTTTGTTTCCAAAAACTTTTATGAGCTTTTATTTGCCAAATTACTTTGAGTCTTTTGAAGATATTTTTCGGGATTTTTCAAAATTTGGTCTCTAAGTCAATAATTGATCTTAATGAGCTTCAAAGCATCCATATTGAATTTTAATTGAAGTACTTACATAAGACTTTAAGACTTAAAAACAATCTAAATGCGAAGTCTTCATGTATGTCTTTCTTTGAGTCCATCTTGACCTTGAGCTTCAATATTATTTAAGCTTGCATCAAATTGGTCTATCTTTGATCTTTTAAGCTTTCATTTGACCACTTGTCTTTGGAATGTAAACTTTCAATTCAGCTTGTGATCACTTGATCTTGAACTTATATGCTCGATTCCTAAAACATCATCACTTTAACTAAAACATGTTAAATTCCCTTGATTTGTTATCATCAAAATAAGATTCGTAAGCCTTGTTAGGCCAACAAAAACATTAAGCTCTATAGATGGAGGAACGCTTTTAAAAGTTAGAAAGTTATGCAGATAATGTGGTTAAAACTTATAAAAATAAAAAAAATATATCTTCAAACATAAAAATGATTTTTTTAAGTAGATCAATTAAGTGACTTGAGGATTGTCCTTAGAGTTCAACTAGTTATCCAATCCCTATTTTTTCTCACCTTTTTATCTTTGGTCACTGTCATATTGATGATGAGTAAGAGGGTAGGATGATCTTCCTCTCCTCGTCTTTCTTATCCTCCTCCTTTAGTAACTCATGTTGTTTAAGTTTAGGTTAGTTCTATTGAGGGTGATTTGAACACTCAAGTCGAAACTAACAAAGGAATCCTTTCCAAGTAACCAACCATAGAGTCTCAAACAATGTCTTTTTGATAATAGTTGGTCTCCTTCCACTTCATCACAACCACGCCCTTAAACCTTTGCTTAGTCTTTTTTTTTTTCTTGCTTTACCCTTCTTTAAGACATCCTTAACCTAGGTTTTAACACAACCCGACTTCTTGTTAAGAGTTAAAGCCTTAACATTTCCTAGTGCTTCACTTGGGAGATTGCCTTCATCTACAAAATTGGTTCCTTCTCTTTCTTGACCTGCTCATTCTTGTAGACCACCATCTAGTCCACAGGATAAAAAACTTTAAGTACCTTAACCTTATTCTAAAACCATAATTAAAATAGGAAAAAAAGGTATGAAATCATGTGATGCTATAATTAAGATCTGGGAAATGTGAGAACGTTACCCTAACTAGCTAGCTAGTGATGTAACGACTTGCCTATTTTATCTTATATTTTTTTTTATAATAACATTTAATATAATAAACCTGATATTCTATTTAGCTGATAAAACATAATCAACCCAGACCCATGGGTACCAGGGATATACCTGAAATATAACTTTGATACTTAAGCAGCGGAAAACGTAAAATCATATACATATCAAATCATCCAACAACACAATACTAGAGTTCTACCAAACCTGTCATATACATACACACATAACAAAAAGACCAAAAAGCGCCCTAGGGTCATAACCCAACAATCCATTAGACCCTAGCATAATGACTTACCCTTCTGACAGGGTAGGACAATCAACCTCTAGTGCTGTGGAGTTCTATCCGCTCTTCTATCTGGGGCTCCTGAAATGTTTATATAGCTGGGGTGAAACACCTAATAGTAAGGGAAATAAACTAACATCCGTGTGTGACAACATGAGTATTTTCGTGTTATACATATAACAGTACATAAATCATACTTGGTAAAACTGTCTATATCATATCTGGATAAAACATAATTTATCATAACATAGTACAACATATTGAGTTTCTAAACATGAAATCATTATATATAACTGTACATGAAATAACACCCTAGATGGATAGCTGGCTGGTGTCATGTCTTACCGCCACATGACTAGGTTGTGTGGCCCGAAGGTGGGACCTAGTAATGACTGACCGACCACGCTAGATCAACATAAGTCTATAAGTACAATGGGTTTGCCCCTCTTAGTCCGGACTACCAGAGGGATGCCTGCACTACCATAAAACCACATCGACTGCTGTTCTCCCATAGTCCCTTACAACGTGTGGTAGCACTGACATATATATGATCGTGAACATATAGCTACGGTATCGTGCTTTGTGAAAGCCTAAACCAAACCATCTAGGTTATGATAATATATAGTAAATCCCAAATAATGATACGTAATTATTTCATAATAATATATGTCATGATAATATTTTCATGAATTTTTGCAAACCATATCATGTAAACCACGACCCTTGCGCCGACATATTATATTTTTTAAATCACGGGCTTTACGCCTACATAATAGAACATGTAAAACCACGACCCTTACGCCGACATAACATATCATGTAAAACTACGGCCCTTACCCCGACATATTATATCATGTAAAATCAAGGCTCTTACGTCGGCATATATTTTTAACATACATAGTTTGAAATTTCTGTACTATTTCAATACCATACTTTAAACATATTCCCTATACCATTTTTAATATCTTCCTGAAGACAGTAATAACATGCTAATTCTGAAAACATAATATTTCGATATTTCATATTCATGCCACACAAAAGTGAGTATTGTTCTATTCTTAAAATTTGTACAAAAATATATTCCCTGCTGATCTGTTTTAAAATCATTTTCTTGTTAACAACAGTATTTCCAAACTCATTTCTATAACATACATAATTTCCTTGAAAATAAGAGCTAAATATTAATAAATAATTTCATGAAAATACTGACTTAGTTTATTCCCTTACCTAACTTATGAAAAAGCCCACAAATTACTCCAAAATTACACCTGTGGTATTCCCAGCTCAACACCTTGAAATTTACATTTTTCCCAACAAAAGTTCAATATAAATCCATCTAATACCTTTCCTCAGTCTAGAAATATCAAATTCCCTAATAAATATTAAAATAATCAACTTACCCAAATTTTGGGATGGTGCCAAAGTTGGCCTAACCAACAAATCACTCCAGCAGATTTGTAGAGACTCTTCTCAGGAGTAACGTGGCGGCTTCGGATCGTTGAACAGGCAAAAAACGGGGTCGGAATCAAAGAGAGAAAGAGAGAGAGTCGTAGGAGAGAGAGAGAGAGAGAGAGAGAGAGATTTCTAAGCATTTCTCGCACGAAAAATGAAGTCTTGGCCTTTTATAGAATTGTTGTCCACGTGGCCTCGTTGATGAGTCACATTTCCTCGTCGACGAGTCCAAACGATAGTCTCGTCGTTGAACACCTTCTTCTCTTCGATGAGTTTCAGGCTTTGAAAGAAGTTCTCTTGACAATTTCTCATCGACGAGGCACAAGTTCACGTCGACGGGCCGAAAAGCACTACTCGTCGACGAGCACTTCTTCACTCGTTGACGAGACCCTACTGAAATCCCTTTTGAAAAATCTTTTTCTCTCATTTATTTTATTATTTAATTACTATATTTCTTTGAGTCTCTACATTCTTCCCTCCTTATAAAAATTTCATCCTCGAAATTTACTATCTGTATTGACACCATAATGGGCTATTTATTTTATTACTTACCTTCACTTGTGGCAGGGGAATACCATGGTTACATTCAGGGTCTTGGGAGATTACAATACACAAACTAAAATTTTCCAAAAATTAAAATACTACCTATTCTATAACCTACAATACTACTCATACATATCTCATCTTGCTTTTCAAAAAATTAAATCATACTACATTTACTTTACCCATATACCCAATACTGATCTTTTTAGAACAAGTGCGTGCATTTCTGTTGTATTTCTTCTTTCAACTCCCAAGAGGCTTCTTCCATCACATGATTTCTCCATAAGAATTTTACTAAAGGAATCTTCTTATGGCGCAATTCCTGTTCTTTCCTATCCAGAATATGCACTAGTACCTCCTTATAAACCAGTGAATCTCTGAACTCTAACTCTACATAACTGACCACGTGTGAGGGATCTGAGATGTATTTCCTCAGCATGAAAACATGAAATACGTCATGCATTCTGAACAAAACTGGTGGTAAAGTTAGCCAGTAGGTAACTGACCCCACTCTTTCAAGTATCTCAAAAGGGCCAATAAACCTAGGACTCAACTTACCTTCCCTCCCAAATTTCATAACTCCCTTCAATGGCGCTATCTTCAGAATCACGTGATCTCCCACATGACGAGTATTAGTGTAACTCTTCTCTCGGCTTTAAGCTGCACTGATCCCATCTCTAATGAGCCGAACTTTATCATATGCTTGCTGCACTAGCTCTGGCCCACCATTTGCCTCTCACCTATCTCATCCTAGTATAGGGGAGAACGATACTTCCTACCATAGAGCGCTTCATAAGGTGTCATGCCGATACTGGTCTGATAGCTGTTATTGTACGAAAACTCTACCAGCAGCATATACTGGGTCTAACTACCCCCAAAATCTAGCACGCACGCCCGCAGCATGCCTTCTAATATCTGAATCACCCTCTTTGTCTAGTCGTTTGTTTGAGGATGAAACGCCGTGCTGAAAGATAACTGAGACCTTAGAGCCTCCTGCAAGCTCCTCCAAAACCGTGACATGAAACGTGGGTCTCGGTCTGATACTATAGACACTGGTACACCAGGTGATCGTACTATCTCCTGAATATATAATTCCACCTGTCTGTCCATAGAGTAGTTGACTTTAATAGGAATGAAGTGAGCACTCTTCATCAATCTATCAACGACCACCCAAATAGCATTCTAACCATGCGGTGCCGATGGTAAATCCGTCACGAAGTCCATAGATACATGATCCCACTTCCACTGTGGAATATAAAGCGGCTGCAACTGACCCGCTGGCCTCTGGTGCTCAGCCTTAACCTGCTGGCACGTCAGACACTGCTGCACAAACTTAGCAATTTCCCTCTTCATGCCGCTCCACCAGTAAGACTCTTGTAGATCCCTATACATTTTAGTACTACCTAGATGAGCTATGTACAAAGACCTGTGAGCCTCCTTTAAGATTGTCCTCCTGATGTCCATATCTGCAGGTACGCACAACCTAGAACAGAATCTCAAGGCCCCGTCATCAGAAATACTGAATTCCTCTCCCTGTCCATCCTGTACCTTAGCTATCATCTCTACTAATTCTACGTCATCTTTTTGAGCGGTCTTAATCCTTTCCTGTAGAGTAGGCTACACTACCAGGTTGGCAATAAATGCCCGAGGATAACTCTCTACCAACTCTACACCAAGCCTTTCTAGATCCATCCAGATCGAATGTTGAAATTCCATAACTGCCAGGGCTAGCCCCACTGATTTCCTGCTCAAAGCATTAGCTACCACATTTGCTTTCCCTAAGTGGTAACCGATAGTGCAGTCATAATCTTTAATAAGTTCCAACCACCTCCTCTGTCTCATGTTCAGCTCCTTTTGAGTGAAAAATTATTTCAAACTTTTGTGATCAAAGAATATCTCGCATCTCTCACTGTATGCCTCCAAATCTTTAACGTGTGTACCACTGCAGCCAATTCTACATTGTGGGTAGGGTAGTTCTTCTTATACTCCTTCAACCATGCTGGATCAATACACAGTCAAACCTTTTCAAAGATGCATCATTATAAATAATATAACCATTACCCCTCGATGGAATCATCAATACTGGTGCAGTGACGAGCCTCTGTTTCAGTTCCTAGAAGCTCTGCTTGCAATCATCATCCTATTCAAACTTAATATTCTTCCTAGTCAGGCGCGTGAGAGGTCTTGATAAAGTAAAAAATCTCTCTACAAATCAACGGTAATAACCCGCCAGTCCCAAGAAACTTCTAATCTCCTGAATGTTCTTCGGCCTTTCCCAATTCACCACTACTTCAATCTTCCCGGGATCCACTGAAATATCATCCCTTGAAATAACATGCCCCATAAACGACACTTTCTCTAGCCAGATTCACATTTACTAAACTTGGCATACAATTTTTTTTCCTTGAGCATCTGAAGTACTAGCTGTAAGTGCTTCTCATGCTCCTCGAGTAAACCAGTATGTCAGCAATGAAAACTACATCGAACTGGTCTAAATTGTCACACCTCGAATCCTGAAATGGGACCCAGGGGTGAAAATGTAACCTAACCTGTCCCTGTATCATACAAATCATCCACAGATACAGTACAAGGGATGAGGGTCCGACCCTGTGGGGTTCTCAAGTACCCTAAACATATCCAAACACAATCATATACGTAGCAGAAAAAGGTCATTCTATATATACATATGCAGTACCATACCAGAGTTTATACAAGAGCAAAGTCAGGCTTTATCATACAACGTACAACTGGGTGCCCAACACATCCCAAAATGGCAACCCATCAAAACACAGTCCTAGCACTTACCCAAGCGCTAACCGCAGTACACCGGCCACTACGCTCCCAAACCAGGATGCTAGTTCTGGTTACTTGAAGGACCTGTAAAAATGTACGTACAGTAGGGGTGAAACACCTTTTAGTAAGGAAGAACACAAGTTATATCGGTGTGTAGCATGTGAGTGTTATCATGACAAACTAACATGCATAGTTCAATAGTCAAAACAATCAACAACCAGTTCCAGTATTTTCACAAAACAAGCAATACAATCTGGTGTTGTCACACCCTTCGACTCGAAACTGGATTGTCTGGTGGTATTTCACATCCTTCGGTAAAAATCGGCAATCTGGTGATATTTCACACCCTTCGGCCAACGCCAGCAGTATGGTGATATTTCACACCCTTTGGCAAACACCGGTGCCCCCGGTAACCTGGCATAGCATTAGCGTTGAACTGGTGCAGATCTGGTGTTCGCACACCCTTCGGCTCGAAAGCCGGCCAATCTAGTGGTATTGCAGACTCTTTGGAAAAAGCCAGATTTTCAAACCTAGAACAATTCGGGACCCCGTTCCTATTTCACCAAGATACAACATATGCATGCTCATATAACCAAACAAACCACACCCATTTGGTAATCTAAAATCACGGTTTTCCAAACACATACAGTTTAAACAAGTGAAGGCACAACCATCCCTATAACACAGTATAAATCAACATATATGTTTGGTTTTCAACAAAGCCAGAGATGTAGCCCGTCGCCCCCTTTTTCCCAAAATTGTAATTGTGAAAAACCCATAGTTTTCCCCATTAGATCCCCCCAAATGAGTAGCCAAAACACACATAGGACCGTGAACCACAGTTCCATCGAGTCCAATTTCAAAAATAACTGATATAAACACACATCCCCTTACCTTTTCCCCGAATAGCCAATCCCAAACTCTAAGGTCCCTAAACAGTGATCCAAGTTCCAAAACCTACAATCAGCAGTACATAATATACTCACAACACTATTCCCTACTAAACTACTAGATCAGAATTGAAAATCGAGCCTTACCTCGATTTTAAGCCGAAACCCAAAAATATTTGAAACGAGATTCTAATCCATAGAACTTGTAGAGAATCCTTCCATGATCCTCGTGGTAACTTCAGATTTACGATTCCAACGACGAACAACGAAGAAATCTAGAGAGATAGAGAGTAAGGAGAGTTCTAGAGAGAGAGAGAGAGAGAGATATTTGAAGTTTCTGAATGATTAAGCAATGAAATTCCTATTTATAACCCCTGACCCGGCAAACTCATCGACGAGATGGTGTCCTCATCGACGAGGCTCTATAGTCCTCTCATCGACGAGACGAAGGATTCGTTGACGAACCCTGATATCACCAGCTCCCAAAACTCCTCAGCTTCTCCTCGTTGACGAGCCTCTGAACTTCATCGATGAGAGATGCATGACCTTCTTCGATGAACTCTGGCTTCATCGACGAAGCTTGTTCAAATACCAATTTTACCCCTCTTTTAATTATTTAAGCCCACTTATCATGGTTCGGGTTCTTACATAAATACTGATAAAAGATTCTATTCATCAAATCTATGAATACAACAGGAGTATTCGTTAGACCAAATGGTATAACAAGGAATTCATAATGCCCATACCTGGTCCTGAAAGCTATCTTCGAGAGGTTTTCTGCTTTAACTTTCACCTGGTGGTAACCTGATCTGAGGCCAATCTTGGAATAAACCCTTGCACCTTGAAGCGGATAAAATAAATCGTCTAAATGGGGTTGAGGATAGCTATTCTTGATTGTCACCTTATTAATTTCTCTGTAATCTACACACATCCTCATGGACCCGTCCTTCTTCTTTACAAATAACACTGGAGCTCCCCACGGTGATACACTGGGCCGAATAAAACTCCTATCCAATAAGTCTTGCAACTGATCATTTGGCTCTCCCAACTCTACTGAAGCCATTCTATAAGGAGCTTTAAAAATCAGTGCTATCCCAAGAAGTAGATCAATAGCGAAATCTACCTCGCGGTCGGGAGGCAAACCAAGTAGCTCATTTGGGAAGAAATTTGAAAATTACTTCACCACTAGCGTATTAGCAAGCTTTAATTCATTTCCAGACATTTCCTTTACAAAGGCCATAAACCTCTGACATTCCTCTAGGAGTAATCTTCTCACTTGCATGGCAGACACTAATTGTGGCGGGGAACTCATCCATGATCTCACAAATCTGAATTCTTGCTTGCCTAGTGATCTGAATATCACCTCCTTCAGATGACAGTCAATATTAGCATAATTAATTGCCAACCAGTCCATACCCAGTATTATATCAAATCCATACATATTTAGCACAATCAAATTAGTAAATAACACCCTCCCCTGAATTTCTACTGGATAACCCCTGAGCACCCTACGACATTGGACCACTGACCCTGACGATGTAACTACTAACAATTCTACATCTAATAACTGAGTCTCATTCCCAAAAAATTTAACATAAGTGTTGACTTGATTGGTCACACCCAGTTTTGATTATAACAAATACTCTTGGTAATGGTTGTACTGAGAATTGCATGCAGGATCACCTTATGTGCGCTTCGGGACTAAAAGACCTATTATGATGGCGTGCGGTGTTCGTGCCGATGAATGAAGAATCTTGTGCTACATTTGTATTTATTTTTCAGTTTCTTCATTCTGGGATGTAATTTTATTATGGACTGTGCACTCATATGGTTTGTAATAATTTGCATCATGCATGATAGGTAGGTATGCTCAAATTGACCTTAGATTGACCATAGGACCTCCAAATAACATGAAAAACTTTTGTCATAAAATGCCTAACTTATACAAAGGTTTTTAAATGGTTTTAAAGTTAAAAGAAGGCAAAAACTAAAATTTTCAAAAGGGTCGGTCAACCGGCTAGTCGACCAAATGTTAGAAATGAACAATTTTCTTACTCAATTGGATGTCATATCAAATCATGTTCAATATGAAAATTGTGGAATTTTACCATAGCTTGAGTTTGATACCAAGAACGTCCAAATTGGAGTTACATAGAAAAAGTTATGGCCAAAACACTGAAATGTGTCCGTAAGAGAAAAACTCCCTTCATGTTTCTTCCATCTCATTGATGGACAATTTTATCAATCTAAAAGTCATTATCTTAAAATGTGTTCAACATGAAAGTTGTGGGATTTTCTCTTACCTTTCTATTGGTATCAAGAACATCCAATTTGGAGTTGTATAGGAAAAGTTATGGCCAAAACACTGAAGAGTATCTGTGCAGAAAAGTAGAGGCCGGTTGACCGAGCCCTTACAGTTCATTTGTCCTCGGTCGACCGAACCACCTGGGAGTCAATATTTTGACCTCCCGGTCGACCGAGCCTTCACTACGGTTGACCAAAACTTGCTGATTTGAGCCCCGATCGACCGAGACTTCACTACGGTCGACCGAAACTACTTTTGGTCAACATTTTAACTACCCGGTCGACCGAAACTTGTAGTTCAAAAGGCCCTGGTTGACCGAAACCCTCCTGAGTCAACATTTGACCATTCAGTCGACCGAGAGCTTTTGTACTACAACTACCTGGTCGACCGAAGGGTCCTTGGGTGAATTTTCAGCGGTCTGGTCGACCGAACCAGGTAGTTCAAAATGCCCTGGTCGACCGAAACTCGGAAAATTGGCAAATCGCCCTCTCCGGTCGACCGAGCCTTTCAGTTCAAAAGTCCCCTGGTCGATCGAGCCAATTGAGTCCTGGTCGACCGAAACATTTTTTGGTCGACCGGACCTCTCGGGTTGCCCTAATTTTTTACCGCACTTAATATTTTTTAAACAGGGTTAATTATTTTAAAATGATTTAAAACTTTCCTAGTAATGCCCAATAGGTCCCCAATGGTCAAAAATAACTCCTTGCCTATATATACCCATTCATTTATCATTATTAGCAAGGATTAGCAAATTTGATTAGGGCAAAACTCTCTCAACTCTCAAAACCCTATATTAGCCAAAAACTTCTTGCAAACACTCACATACTCTTCAATCTTTATTTCTCTAAGCATTGTGAGTATTTCTATAAGGCTATAGTGTATAATCTTTCTAGCTAATACTCTCTTTTAGTATAAAGTTTGATTGATTTTATTTGAGAGTATAGCCTAAAGTTCTTCCACGGATTTCACTTGATAAATCTTGTGTGGGAAGACTTTGAGGGTTGTGGTTCTTGCATTGTTGTTGCAAGATACCTAAACCTAGATTTTGTGTGCAAAATCCTTTTGTGAAAAGCTAATCTTTCAAACAACTCCATTGTGCTTTAGAAATTGAAATATCATATTGAGTTTGTTTGATCTATCTTGCTTAGCATATTTGAAACCCTGATCTGATTTTGTGATATTCGAATATTGTGTTTCAAATCTTTCTTAGATACACACTCTATATCTTGATTGATTATCATACTTGATTGAGTGTTTAGCACACATTAGAGCACTGAGCATATCTACATACATTCGTGCTTGCTTTATTGATTGAGCTATATTGGTGCACACTTCTGCTTTTCTAGAAGCATATTTCCGTGTACAAATTTTATACACTTTGGTTGTATTTCCAGGCACGGGCCTGAAGAGGGAGACTAGCCCTGGAATAGTCCCGGATTGGCTTAGACCCGGTTAGGAAAGCTAGGTGCGTCGTCCTGTTAAGGCGTGTAGGTTGAGGTCAGCCCCGCTAATTGACCTGGTTAAGGTTGAGGTCAGCCCTGTGTTAATTTGACCTGGTTGTAAACGGTGCCGCTCCACCCTTAAGTGAGCTGTTAGTGGAATCCTCCTGCTTGCGAGCTAGAGGCGGGGACGTAGGCACAGTTGGCCGAACCCCGATAACATATCGTGCGTGTTCTTTACATTTTTGCAATTTACTTACTGCACGTGTATGTTATATTGTAAATGATTAGATTTACATTTGCATAGACAGACCCTAGGTTAAGTAATACTGCTTATCTGGTTTAACCTAGGTGATAAATTTTAAATACCCAATTCACCCCCCCTCTTGGAATTGCACCAAAGCTAACAATTGGTATCAGAGCCTCGTAACTTAGACTTTGATGTTATTTAGTAAAAGATCATGATGGCTCATGTTAGTGCATCCCCTTCATGTGAGGGAAGATTGGTCACACACCCACCTGTATTCTATGGTAATGATTATGCTATATGGAAATTTAGAATGACTGTGTATGTGAAAGCTTTAAATTGGAAATTTTGGAGAGTCATTGATAAGGGTGATTGTGTGCCTACGAAATCTATTGGGTGTACCGATGTTCCTAAATCTGAGTGTGAAATGAATGACCATGATAGGAACTTAGTACAGGTAAATTTTGATACCATTAATACCTGACTGCATGCTTTAGATTCTAATGTTTTATGTGAGGTTATGGCTTGTAGTAGTGCTAAGCAGATATGGGAAGAACTTGAGAGGAGATATGGAGCACCCATGCAAAACAATGTGATCTCTCCATGTGACTCAAGCCCTACTAATCCTGAAGGAGGTAATCAGTGCTTTGTTGTCTTAATAGATAATGAGGTTATCTCTGTTCCTTCTGCTTTAGTAGATAAACTTGGTAATGATTCATGTGATGAATTGAATGATGCATCTGATACTGAATCATGTAATAGTACTGATAGTGAAAGCATGCCTACTTATGAGGAATTGCAAGTTGAATATATTAGAACTCATAAATCACTTGTTAAAGCTAATAAAAGATATACTGTTTTGAAAAACAAGTATGAGGCATATGAGAAAGAATGTGAATCAAAAATTCTTGTTGAAAGAGAAAATGACTTTAAAATCAAACAATTAGTAAACAAGAATGAAAAATTGGAAAAAGAATTGAGTGTAGTAAGATCCCAACTTACAATTGAAAATGAAAAGGATCTTCATATCCATGATTTTGAGAATAAGGCAAACAATATGTCAAAAGAACTTATGAAACTTCAAAGTGTTTGCAAGGATCTGAAAAACTCAAAAATTCAAGATCTAAAGAAGAAAATAGAAGACCAATCTAAGATCATCTACACGTTCACTAGAGGCAAAGAAAATTTTGATAAATTGCTTGGCTCACAAAAGATGACCTTAGATAAGGAAGGTATAGGTTTTAATGGAATTGAAAATAAGAAAAAGAAGAACCTATACATGGGGTACTTTGTAAAAGAATCAAAACACTATGCTAGTACCTCCTTCGGTCCATACACTCACACCATATGCATTCTATGTAAAAAGAAGGGGCACACAAAATTTGATTGCCCATTTAAAAGAAAAGGTGTGAAACCCAAACAAGTCTGGAGAGTCAAAGTACCACCTAGTCTTAACCCATCGAGAATAAAAGGTAGAAAAATGATATGGGTTGTTAAGAAAGAAAACCCCTTGATATTCAAGGAAGAATTTGCTCAAACAGGAATTACATGATCACATAATTCTTCCTTATTGTTTAGGATTAGCCATGGGGGGTAGTGTCTTTTAAAGGCTTAGGAAATGGTTCGGGACTGAAAATGTAAAATCTTAGTATATGCCAACTATTTAAAATCTTACATACTAAGTATTTTGAAAAATCAAGCCAATCTGCAAATCCAAGCATACAACCAATCTGAACTTAATGCATACATTCCTTGGTTGAAACATGAAAGTATTGACTGCTTGAATGAAAATCCATTTCCAAGTGGACATGACATTTTTGTCTTGTATTAAAATTTCAAATTGCTTAACTCATGCGTAAATATGAATATCTAAAGTTAAGCATACATTTTGTCTAATGCCTAGCTTGTGGTTTAGGGAATCCATCTCACACTATATATCATTTAATCCTAAACCCTTCATTAAATTTAAATGCCTAATAAAATTTTTAGTCATCACTCTAGGTTTGAAGCACTATTAATCATCAATTCCAAATATTTATAGTGCTTATTAAAAAATATCCTTCCATAGGGAATCTTTACCTTACCACGATCATATCAGGTAAAGGTCCATCCTTCTCATTGGTTCGTATCCTTGCTCTAAAATTATGATCATATCTAAAGGATACATTCCAATCACCAAAGAGCATCAGTTCCTAGTTATTCATATCCTCCACAATGCTCTTTGCCAAAATAAGTTAAGACATATTCTTCAAAATGCTTATCTTATACAATGTCCTACTTTTGAATATTCTATTAAACCTAAATAAAATGCTTAATCTTTAAGAGTATTCAATTCTCTTCCAAGCTCTCAAACTTTATATAAAATCATTTAAAGAGCTTCATTCTCATGAATTAAGTTAAAATGGCTAATTTAATTGATATAGGTTTCAATCTATATGATGGAACAAAAATTCAAAGAAACCTATGCATGAACCTTAAAATGAAAAGTCATTTGAACTTTAGGCCTCTCATGTATTGTAAATCATAAGAAAAGAGGCAAATATGGGCTTAGCTTATTTAAAGATATATATCTTTTGACCTTTTGGTCCTCTAAGCCTATTCATCCAAAGTCAAGCATATAACACTGAAAATCTTAATATACTTGGCCTAAAGAACCTGAAAAATAAGGAAAGGCATAAAATGAATTAGCGCATAATTAAGGGGGAGCATATATTCTTTCATGATTATATAAATCAAAATGCTCTCATATATTTATTTCATGCCTAAATGTCCATACGGGTATTGCACTGAATTTCTAACTATCCATGGTTATTTATTGTTTATAATATCTAGTTGGATAGTTTACATGTTACATGGATAGTTGATTATACTATTTGATTGCATGCTTAGTTTAGAATGCCTCCTGCATGGCGGATGTAGTTGATGTGAATTGCATGCTGGTAGTGGATTATAGGTTCTCGTATGCCTTGAACTGAAATATAAATTGCTTGTTTGAACCTATTAGGTACAATTTGTATGGGAAAATGTCCTATATACAAACGGCATGCTGCCGAAATTTTGCTAAGATTTTCCCAATAAAACCTTGTGTTAAAGATGATTATAATAAAATTAAAGTTAAAATATTTTTGAAAGGATGAGTGAAAACTAATTGAAAATTAAATGTCATCCTTGTATAATCATCAAACACTTAAAAAACTGAGCACCTACCCTATAGAGAGAACTTATAGGTATCACATGCATCACTATTGTTTATTAAAATATTGAGGCTCTTCCTATATCCCTAAACATTATATCTTGCACGTAAAGTCCCATGTTTTGATATGAAATGTTTTTGGATCATGAGTTGTATTGTATGCCTTAATATCCATCTTTGATGCACTTGTTGTCTATAAGTATGACTATACTAATTTGAGATGAATGTTGTTAATAGACATCAAGTATAGTTGTTGAAGAATGGTTTGTGTGCTCACTTATACTTTGGCATATTCAATGAAATCAATCACTTGCAAAGTATAAGTAATTTACAATATCTAAGCAATAATTCAAATTGATAGGGGGAGCATCTAAAATTAAAATGCCTATCATATTATGCTCACAAACTTTTTTTTGCTTAGATATAGTGCTGAATCAAATGTGGCATGTGCTTAAACTGAAATGTTGTTCGTAAAAATCTTACATTGATTTATAGTTCTTTGCCACATGTTGGTTGTGTTTGCCATATGATCCCGCATGTGAACTATTAAATCTTTAGGATCATCATGGTTGTGATTTTCTGGTTATACTTTTGTATGTACTTAATTGACAAACCAGAAAATTTAGGCTTGCTTGTTTTAAATTAAAGCTTCCTTTCTGCAAGCTACCCCCAGCACCATCTTGCAAACATCATAAGGGGGATATATATATATATATATATATATATATATATATATATATATATATACATATATATTTATTACTTTATGGCAAGAACTAATTTCAAAACTCAAACTTTTTCTCTTGCTTCATTATTATTATTATTATATACATATATTGTTTTAAAGTCACATAACTGGTTCTATACCTACACATAAAAATGCATGCGAACTAGTTAGATTGTGTTCATGCTCAAACTTCCTATTTGGTATCATATGCCGTGTGCCATTAACTCAAATCTTCCACGGGTCTTATGATATGTGTCAATTGAAATGGTCAGTGCATATCTACAATCTAACTTTGTTTTTCATGACATTTAAAATATTTAAATGACCAGTTGTATTACTTATGTGCTTAATTGTTGAGGTTAATTTTGTCATTCTATTTGCATTGTATGACTAGTATATTTCTTAAATGTCTAAAAGTTATACCTCTACTTTGTGTGTTGAAAATACTGTACTGTTTGAGTTATGTGATGAATATGTGCTATATGCTATTGATTAAAACTCAACATAGGTCACTTAGGTACAAAGTGAGGTTTGGGAATGGTCTATTTTCAAACGGCATGTTGCCAAATTCTTCAAAAAATTCCTCCTAACATCCCTTTTGTATCTAAATGACATCCTTTGCCTTCGAGTTTTATTGCTTAAACCCTTTTTGCTGTTGCCAAAAGGGGGAGAAAAGGCAAAAGTGGGTAAAACAATGCTTAATCATGTTTAATCTTTTATTACCCATTACTTTAATTACCTTTATGCATAAAGTCAGGGGGAGCCTTTCTTGGCTATACCCACTTTTGCATAAAGTATTTGTCATCATCAAAAAGGGGGAGAATGTTGACTTGATTGGTCACACCCAGTTTTGATTATGACAAATACTCTTGGTAATGGTTGTACTGAGAATTGCATGCAGGATCACCTTATGTGCGCTTCGGGACTAAAAGACCTATTATGATGGCGTGCGGTATTCGTGCCGATGAATGAAGAATCTTGTGCTACATTTGTATTTATTTTTCAGTTTCTTCATTCTGGGATGTAATTTTATTATGGACTGTGCACTCATATGGTTTGTAATAATTTGCATCATGCATGATAGGTAGGTATGCTCAAATTGACCTTAGATTGACCATAGGACCTCCAAATAACATGAAAAACTTTTGTCATAAAATGCCTAACTTATACAAAGGTTTTTAAATGGTTTTAAAGTTAAAAGAAGGCAAAAACTAAAATTTTCAAAGGGGTCGGTCAACCGGCTAGTCGACCAAATGTTAGAAATGAATAATTTTCTTACTCAATTGGATGTCATATCAAATCATGTTCAATATGAAAATTGTGGCATTTTACCATAGCTTGAGTTTGATACCAAGAACGTCCAAATTGGAGTTACATAGAAAAAGTTATGGCCAAAACACTGAAATGTGTCCGTAAGAGAAAAACTCCCTTCATGTTTCTTCCATCTCATTGATGGACAATTTTATCAATCTAAAAGTCATTATCTTAAAATGTGTTCAACATGAAAGTTGTGGGATTTTCTCTTAACTTTCTATTGGTATCAAGAACATCCAATTTGGAGTTGTATAGGAAAAGTTATGGCCAAAACACTGAACAGTATCTGTGCAGAAAAGTAGAGGCCGGTCGACCGAGCCCTTACAGTTCATTTGTCCTCGGTCGACCGAACCACCTGGGAGTCAATATTTTGACCTCCCGGTCGACCGAGCCTTCACTACGGTCGACCAAAACTTGCTGATTTGAGCCCCGGTCGACCGAGACTTCACTACGGTCGACCGAAACTACTTTTGGTCAACATTTTAACTACCCGGTCGACCGAAACTTGTAGTTCAAAAGGCCCTGGTCGACCGAAACCCTCCTGAGTCAACATTTGACCATTCGGTCGACCGAGAGCTTTTGTACTACAACTACCTGGTCGACCGAAGGGTCCTCGGGTGAATTTTCAGCGGTCTGGTCGACCGAACCAGGTAGTTCAAAATGCGCTGATCGACCGAAACTCGAAAAATTGGCAAATCGCCCTCTCCGGTCGACCGAGCCTTTCAGTTCAAAAGTCCCCTGGTCGACCGAGCCAATTGAGTCCTGGTCGACCGAAACATTTTTTGGTCGACCGGACCTCTCGGGTTGCCTTGATTTTTTACCGCACTTAATATTTTTTAAACAGGGTTAATTATTTTAAAATGATTTAAAACTTTCCTAGTAATGCCCAATAGGTCCCTAACGGTCAAAAATAACTCCTTGCCTATATATACCCATTCATTTATCATTATTAGCAAGGATTAGCAAATTTGATTAGGGCAAAACTCTCTCAACTCTCAAAACCCTATATTAGCCAAAAACTTCTTGCAAACACTCACATACTCTTCAATCTTTATTTCTCTAAGCATTGTGAGTATTTCTATAAGGCTATAGTGTATAATCTTTCTAGCTAATACTCTCTTTTAGTATAAAGTTTGATTGATTTTATTTGAGAGTATAGCCTAAAGTTCTTCCACGGATTTCACTTGATAAATCTTGTGTGGGAAGACTTTGAGGGTTGTGGTTCTTGCATTGTTGTTGCAAGATACCTAAACCTAGATTGTGTGTGCAAAATCCTTTTGTGAAAAGCTAATCTTTCAAACAACTCCATTGTGCTTTAGAAATTGAAATATCATATTGAGTTTGTTTGATCTATCTTGCTTAGCATATTTGAAACCCTGATCTGATTTTGTGATATTCGAATATTGTGTTTCAAATCTTTCTTAGATACACACTCTATATCTTGATTGATTATCATACTTGATTGAGTGTTTAGCACACATTAGAGCACTGAGCATATCTACATATCATTCGTGCTTGCTTTATTGATTGAGCTATATTGGTGCACACGTCTGCTTTTCTAGAAGCATATTTCCGTGTACAAATTTTATACACTTTGGTTGTATTTCCAGGCACGGGCCTGAAGAGGGAGACTAGCCCTGGAATAGTCCCGGATTGGCTTAGACCCGGTTAGGAAAGCTAGGTGCGTCGTCCTGTTAAGGCGTGTAGGTTGAGGTCAGCCCCGCTAATTGACCTGGTTAAGGTTGAGGTCAGCCCTGTGTTAATTTGACCTGGTTGTAAACGGTGCCGCTCCACCCTTAAGTGAGCTGTTAGTGGAATCCTCCTGCTTGCGAGCTAGAGGCGGGGACGTAGGCACAGTTGGCCGAACCCCGATAACATATCGTGCGTGTTCTTTACATTTTTGCAATTTACTTACTGCACGTGTATGTTATATTGTAAATGATTAGATTTACATTTGCATAGACAGACCCTAGGTTAAGTAATACTGCTTATCTGGTTTAACCTAGGTGATAAATTTTAAATACCCAATTCACCCCCCCTCTTGGGATTGCACCAAAGCTAACAATAAGCCACAGACACAAAGGAATGAGTGGCAATTGAATCAAATAAAAAATTTCTTAATATGATAAAACGTTAAAAGTACCTGCCATGACGTCGCTTGCAGTCTCGACATCTCTAGGCGTCAAAGCATAGACCATTGCTGGAGCTACATTCCTCTACTAACCTCCACGGGGTGCCTGATAGCCTCCTCGGTATAGTCTGAGAGCAGGAGCGGTGCCAAGTGGTCTAGGGCAATCTCACACCAAATGTCTTTGCCTACCGTAGTGATAGCAGATAACTGTGCCCACTCGATACTCTCCCAAGTGTCTCTTTCCACAAGTCTGACAGGCAGGAAAAAATTTTGCATCGCCCGAAACTTATGACCTCCAGTTCCTTTCTCTATCCTCTGCCATAGTTTCCTCTTCTCCACTGACCCTGCCTAGGACCCTTCTGGAAGCCTGAGGGCGTAGATCTCTTTGTCCCCACTTCTCTGCATCCATTCGCTCACTAGCCTCAACCAATGCTGCTCTGTCGACTAGCTCAGCAAAATCCTATATCTTCAACACTACTACCTGCCTGTATATTCCAGACCTTAATCCTCTCTCAAACTACCTCGCTTTATTTACTTCATTAGGAACAATATACAGGGCGAAGCAGGACAACTATATGAACCTCGCCGCATACTGCTGGATTGACTGTTGTCCCTACTTCAGATTCAGGAACATTTTCATTTTGGTCTCTCTAATAGTGGCTAAAAAATATTTATCAAAGAATAATTCTTTAAATCGGTCCCATGTCATAGCTATCAGCATTCTCCTCTGCTGCTTAAGGAGTTTCACAGCAGTCCACCACCTCTTGGCCTTCCCTGTTAGTTTATAGGTGGCGAAGAGGACCCTCTGCTCCTCCGTACACTACAGTACTGCCAACACCTTTTCAATTTCCTGCATCCAATTTTTAGTGACTGCAGGATCAACACCTCCTAAAAATGCTAGAGGATTCATCATGGTGAATTTCTTTATCGTGCACCCATGGCTTGTAGATGAGTCTCCCTGCTCTTTAAAGCTCCAAGCGATTTTAGCCATAACTTACTGAGCTACACTGCACAATACGACATCTAAATTAGTTCTGCCTGCACTCGAGGGCCCTGCACCGTCACTACCGCTCGCATGGGCACTACCTCCTCTAGGGTCCATCCTAAAAAGATAATAAACATTACTTAGGGACCCTATTCTTATAATCTACGCATCTAACCAAAATCTTCTATCTTGAAATTCTTTCCTTAATTCAAGATTCAGTCCAACATTTTAGAAACACAACTCGATAATAGTTTTCTATGACTTTCCTGAAATTGTCACCCCAGGAAAGGCATAGAAACCATCACGAAAATCATGCCTCTAGACTGCAGAACAAAACCTCAAATCCTTTTCCTATACTTTGGTATTGTTTCTGCTGCACTTTAAAGTCTATAGAACCTAGCAACATAGGCTCTGATACCAAACTGTAACGACCTACCTATTTTACCTTACATTTCTTTTATAATAACATTTAATATAATAAACTTGATATCCTGTTCAACTGATAAAACATAATCAACCCGGACCCATGGGTAATAGGGATATACTTGAAATACAACTTTGATACCTAAGCAGCAGAAAACGTAAAATCATATGCATATCAAATCATCCAACAACACAATACCAGAGTTCTACCAAACCAGTCATATACATATACACATCCTAAAAAGACCAAAAAGCGCCCTAGGGTCATAATCCAACAATCCATCAGACCCTAACATAATGACTTACCCTTCTGACAGGGTAGGACAGTCGACCTCTAACGCTGCGGAGCTCTATCCATTCTTCTATCTAGGGCTCCTAAAATGTTTATATAGCTAGGGTGAGACACCTTCTAGTAAGGGAAATAAACTAACATCAATGTGTGACAACATGAGTATTTTCGTGTTATACATATAACAGTACATAAATTATACTTGGTAAAACTGTCTATATCATATCTGGATAAAACATAATTTATCATAACATGGTATAACATATTGAGTTTCTAAACATGAAATCATTATATATAACTGTACATGAAATAACATCCTAGATGGATAGCTGGCTGGTGTTATGTCTTACCCTCACATGACTAGGTTGTGTGGCCCAAAGGCGGGACCTAGAAATGGCTAACCGACCATGTTAGATCAACATAAGTCTGTAAGAACGATGGGTCTGCCCCTCCTGGTTCGAACTACCCTAGGGACGCCTGCACTACCATAAAAGCACATCGACTGCCATTCTCCCACAGTCCCTTACAACGTGTGGTAGCACTAACATATATACAATCGTGAACATATAGCTATGATACCGTGCTTTGTGAAAGCCTAAACCAAACCATCTGGGTTATGATAATATATAGTAAATCCCAAATAATGATACATAGCTATTTCATAATAATTGTCATGATAATATTTTCATGAATTTTTGCAAACCATATCATGTAAACCACGACCCTTGCGCCGACATATTATATTTTGTAAATCACGAGCTTTACGCCGACATAATATAACATGTAAAACCACGACCCTTACGCCGACATAACATATCATGTAAAACCACGGCCCATACCCCGACACATTATATCATGTAAAATCAAGGCCTTTACGTTGGCATATATTTTTAACATACATAGTTTGAAATTTCTGTACTCTTTCAATACCATACTTTAAACATATTCCCTGTACCATTTTTAACATCTTCCCGAAGACAGTAATAACATGTTGATTCTAAAAATATAATATTTCGATATTACATAAAATCATATAATTTCATACTTATGCCACACAAAAGTGAGTATTGTTCTATTCTTAAAATCTGTACAAAAATATATTCCCTGCTAATCTGTATTAAAATCATTTTCTTTTGTAACAATAGTATTTCCAAATTTAGTTCTATAACATACATAATTTCCTTGAAAATAAAAGCTAAATATTAATAAATAATTTTATGGAAATACTGACTTAATTTATCCCCTTACCCAACTTATGAAAAAGCCCACAAATTACTCCAAAATTACACCTGTGGTGTTTCTAGCTCAACACCCTGAAACTTACATTTCCCTCAACAAAACTTTAGTATAAATCCATCTAATACCTTTTCTCAGTCTAGAAATACCAAATTCCCTAATAAATATTAAAACAATCAACTTACCCAAATGTTGGAATGGTGCCCAAGTTGGCTTAATCAACAAATCACTCCAACAGATTTGTAGAGACTCTTCCCAAGAGTAATGTGGCTGCTTCGGATCGTTGAACCGACGAAGGACGAGGCCAAAATCGAAGAGAGAAGGAGAAAGAGTCGTAGAAGAGAGAGAGAAAGAGAGAGAGAGAGAGAGAGGGGGGAGAGAGAGTGTGTGTGTGTGTGTGTGTGTGTGAGAGAGAGAGAGAGAGAGAGAGAGAGAGGGTTTTATGAACATTTCTTGCATGAAAAATGAAGTCTTGGCCTTTTATAGAATTGTTGTCCACATGGCCTCGTTGACGAGTGACATTTCCTCATTGACGAGTCCAAGCGATAGTCTCATTGACGAACACCTTATTCTCGTCGATGAGTTTCAAGTTTTGAACGAAGTTCTCTTGGCAATTTCTTGTTGACGGGGCGAAAAGCACTGCTCGTTGATAAGCACTTCTTTACTCGTTGATGAGACCCTATTGAAATCCCTTTTGAAAAGTCTTTTTCACTCCTTTATTTTATTATTTAATTACTATATTTCTTTGGGTCTTTACAAGTGAATAGCTTGATTGACCAAGTTTTGAATGCCTATATTCTCTAGTATTCCATTGCATTAGGCAAAATGGTCACCATCAAAGTAGCATTTATGTCCTTATTTAATGTTACTATCTTATCTCTCTTCAAGTCCTATATAAGGATTTGTATTAGACCTTGAGGGGGTGGACGCCCCTAGAGAAATGGGTTATTAGTATTGGACAAGCTTTAACTCATTGGTGGAGCTAGACATTGGTATTTTGTTTTCCTTTCTCTAGGCTTGGTTCCATGAGGGTACTTCAAGTTATTTTTAAAAGGGCCATGAGAATTTTGTTCCCTTACCTTTTATTTCTTAGATATCATTTGGGCTACCTCCTTAGTTGCCTCCTATTTGGTATCCTCCCATTCTTTTATTGTGGCTTTAGGGAAGCTTAGAACTTCATTGAAAGCAATTAAATTATGGGTTGATCAAATCACTGTATGAAAGCATGGAATAAATAAGGAAAGTTTAAGTACACTAGCCAATCAACATTAAGAGAGCAACCATGTTAGTAGTAATTAATGATTGAGGTGGAGAAAATTTTGGGTAGCCCTCATTAAGATTTTTGTTATATGACTTTCTATTTAGTGAATTGAAAAGGAGTGATGCAATGGGTCTTAGGATCACCCCCATCTCCATTTTCTTGTCCTTGGTCTAGTTCAGGAAAAAATAATTTGATTTTTCACTTGTCAATAGAGTCTTGGGTCCTCAAAGGATACTCGTGTTTTTTCTATTTTAGATATATAATACCAATCACTTGCCTTGAGTTATTTATTAAGACCAAAGAGGTATTGGAGAACATTGATCTTAAACTCAATTTGGTCTTCCACAAAAAGAAAAAAAAAAAAAAAAATCTAAAAGGGTTCTCTAGCCATTGGGGTCTACCTAAGTAGGGGACAATATGTAGTATTATAGAAAAATTCTTATAAAGGAAGAGAAATTGAGTTTTTGGTATGCTAAGAAAGCATCCTTGAACAAATAAATTTTACAAGGTATATATGTATTAGACTAGTTTGACAAATATATGAGGCAAGGAGTAAAGTCAAAAAGAATAAATATAAGCTTCCCTAATGAGTTTGAGGTTCTTAGGAGTTAGGGGGCGTGCATAAATTTTCCGCTCAGAGATATGGACAACAATCTACTTTGAAAACATATCCTATGTAAAAACTAGTGGTGTTCTAGATTGTGCTATAGGACGAGTACATAATAGTAACTTTGGCACCAATCCCTAAATGAACCTGTAATGCCTCGGGCTTTAATATGGCCCCAGAATGCTACTATACATACATATCCTGTACAAATCCTGAAAAGCATACATAACTACCCGCCCTAAACAAGGACATACGAGTATTTCATAACGATCTATACTCACATATATTGCAGAAAACATAAACATTCATATGGATTCTAATAGACATACCAGAGTGTCTAACTGTTCCTTATCTACATTCATCCGTATGTAAAACATAAATTGTATTACATTCCTAAAAAGAAGACCCATTCTGGATAAACAACCAAGAACTTATACAAAACTTATGTCAGCTAACCAAATGCTATGCTCCAAAGTCTTTCTAGAAGACTAGGACTGATTTCCTGTAACTCCTAAAACAAAGGTTGTAAGATTGGGGTGAGACACTTCTCAGTAAGGAGGAAGATATTACATCAGTGTGTGACTGTACAGTTATATTCTTATTTGAAAAAAGTTACATAGATTGCACATTCTCAATACCGTAATATATATATATATATATATATAGTACATATATAAATCCCTAATAATATACCACCCAGTATCATTACAAGTGAGAGTTCCCGAGGTTAGGGTAGGGTATAGGCCCATACACTATACAATCCCTCTGCCTGGTACTCAAACTTGTGACTTTGCCCATTAAAGCTTACCGTCCAGCTTGAAGCTATCATAACTATGCCAGTAAGTGCCCGTGGCAACGGTTGTGCGATAAGAAAGCACTGATCGAGCTCTGCTCGTGCAACCATTGTCAAGCATCATAACATACTGCAGTCTAACTTGGCCATCACCACCCTGATCCCTTTTGACCAGTGGCCCTTCTTACTAAGCCTACTACTAGGTACCCACACTGAAAAATAACTGTGTGTGGTTGCACCGTACCTCTGTTTTGGCAACGGTACCGAGCCTACATAATATAAGCATTTTAAGGCTTCATACACTATTGAGACAAGCTACGGTCCCAATATCATATATATAATTTACATTAAAACATAATTACCTGTGCAATTCCAGTATTTTCACAATCTCAGTCATGCATACTTCCATTCATACTGTGGTAAAAATCGGGTTGTAACCTCTCAGTTTTACCCTTTTTTCATACTTGGCATGGTATCTAACCGGCACCTATTTTCTTCATTTTGTGATAATTACTTAAAACCTTAGTCCCCATAGTTCATATACATACATCTCAAATCAGTATAAATTCAATTCATGTCATACGTCAATCTTATTTGGTCAATTATACTTTTATATAAACTAGTTTGTAAAATATCATTTCTGCTACTATTAAGAGTTTCAAGCATCTCCTACTTTAATTTTAGTGCAAATAAAGTAGTTTAATAAATTTGGAGATCATATGCCAAAAACCCCATTTTTGTCAAAATCGTAAAATCGTGAAAACCGTAAGAATCGACATTTATACCTGGTAAAATTTTGCAAGTAAGCATTCAACAAATATATATAAATATAAGCTACATATCCTGTGGTTTCATTTTCTAAAAATACTGATGCAAACAAATCTCCTTACCTTAATCCCGAAAATTGAAACACAAACGAATCGATTCAAAATAACAACACGGGATCCCAGAAACCTAAAAACTGAAGAACAATACTTCACTATAATCTTAACTACTACATAACTACCGTACCAAAAATGAAATCAGATCCTTACCTCGATTTTAGGGAAAAACCTGAAAATCCTCAGATAAAAAATTTGATTCGCTATAACTGTAGAGATTCTCCTCCTACCCCATGTAGTGATGTCAGATTGTTGATTTCAGCAACAGATGACATGGAATCTTAGAGAGAGAGAGGGTTGGTTTGTGTCCGAGAGAGAGAGAGAGAGAGAGAGAGAGAGAGAGAGAGAGAGAGAGAGAGAGAGAATTGTGTTTCTTCCTCATTAAGCAACTAAATGATATTTATAAACAAGGTTGTCCTGACTCGTCGACGAGCTGTAGAAAGGTCGCTCGTGGCTGAGAAGGAAACCTCGTCGACAAGCCTGAGATTTTAGAATCTCTGAAAATCCCTTGGCATCTGCTCGTCAATGAGCCTATGCATCTCGTCATCGAGCAACAGAAGAGACTTCGTCGACGAGAAATGGAGCCTCGTCTACGAGCTCGCTATTTTATCTTTTTTAATTTTCCTTCTCTTTTCTTTATTTATTTTTCAGATTCAGGTCCCTATAGAACCTCTTTATGAGGTATATATAGGTTCCTCACTACCTTTGAGTGAAAAGAGAGGCTAGCTTCACGCTTAGCCTCCTTATGCATACAACATAAGTTCGAGTAAGAAAATGCACTAGATTCCTCTTCAAAATCATAGGATAGAATTCATTTTCTTAATGAGCCCTAAAGGTAGGAAAAAGAGCAAAAATAGTGAAATAATTAAGAAGTTAACCCATAGAAAAAGAAGAAAGGAATTGAAGTATACAATATAGAATAAGCAAACTAATTGAAGTACGAATTGGCCTAAAGAAGACTAAAGAAGGATATTTAAAGAGAAGCTTCAGTAGCCATCAAAGAAAGACCAAAGCAAGAAAGTGATAAATAAACCTAAGTGTCATCTTACATATGGTTATAATTAAAAATGAGGTTAGGTTTGTGCGAACAATTTATACCCCTTCAAATAGAGTACCCAATGTACTAAGAATGACACTTGGACCGAAGGGTGTAAGTGAGTCAAGTCAAATCATGTGCTACTTGGGCTTGACTCACTACATTACTTAAATTGAGCCAATTTTACTCGTTTGAGTCGAGCTTGAGATTTATGATACTACTCAAGAGTCTCATCAAGTTTTTTTTTTTTTTTAAATTTTAATATTTTCATATTATATAAGATATAATATATATTATACAAGATATAATATATATTATACATTCATTTAATGTTATATGTTATATATGCACAAATTTTATACATGCAATTAATATTAATATATAATCAACTTGAGTATAATTGAGTTGAGATCAAGTTTAAGAACTTGTAGTTATGTCAAGTTAGAGTTCAACAATTTTGAGATAGATTGAGTTCAAGTCAAGTTTTGAAATAAAAAAATTTTGAATTTGAGTTGAGTTTGAATACTCCACTTTTTTGACTCGACTCAACTGCATTCATACTTAAACCAAATACCCTATGCACCATCAAAATATAAGTACAAAAAAGGTCTAACAAATGTGAGAAGGTTGGACTCGTCAAAACACCACATCCAGTAATTTCTTAACCCTTAGTATTTAAGATGATCTGTAGCTAAGGAGACGAACTTAGTGCTTTCACTTCCAATGCAGAAAGATCAATAATGATAGTGAGAGGATATTGATGAGGAGACAATGTAAATTAGTCACTGAGCTAGATAGAAGAGTAGAAGCACATTAGCATGCAAAAACTACTCTACCAAGGAATAATAAAGCAAGCTAAGGCTAGGCAAGACTATGTAGATTAGTTCACTAGTTGAGAATATATCAACTGGACACATCTTGTATGCATGTATAACAAAAAAGATAAATACAATGGTAATTATGATAACCAAGGAACTGACAAAGTTTGATAAATTTAATTACTTCTTATTGGATGCATGGTAACAAGTAGACAATTCACATAATATAAAGTAATCATGAAACTTTGATTTGACCAAATTATGTGCAACTTGCCCCATATGTTGACTATAAATTATGAACTAGTTACATAGAGAATCATTTTCTATTGATTCATAATATTTATGAATCATTTTCTATTTATTTGTTCATCTTGTTTCAAACAAGTCGGAAATATAAAATGACGTCTTTATTTACGGCGAAAGGACTTGAAATAATCACAAACACTTTTTCGATTATGGGTTGACTACCAAAAATTTAATGGCATTTCTCAACACTATCATTGTCTTTGGGAGCATGGATTTCAAGTTTTGGATTTGGATTAGAGTGGATTTGAACAAAATTTAATACAATTTTATATTATATCTTATCCAAATCCAATACAACTCTAAATCTGAGGCCTCTCGAACCATAGGTAAATGCCTATTCTTGCAAATCTCATTTTTCCAATTATTCAACCCTTTCATTTACCAAGTTTAATATTACTCAAATTAGTCAACATCATACGTTTCAATACAACAAGAAGATGTTATTTGTAGCCAACATTTTTTTGCTCTAACTTCATTGCATATCGAACCATACTAGAATAGTGTTATACACATCCTCATTATGAGAAGGGATCATTTACACACATCTAAACAAATACTGTTCTTACATGTGAATCCTTTAGAAACCTATTTACGATTAAGATCGAATATGCATAATTAGGTCAACTCTTTTTTTTTTTCTTTAAATTTTATTTTATACATACCTCTCATTATTCAAGACTCTAGCTATTCACCTCTTTATGTAGTATGGGAAATAATAATGACTTTCAACTAATACCTTTACCAGTTGAAAACCCAACTAGAATAATAGGTTTAAGTGCAAACCTTGAATGCCTTGCACCTACACCAGTACGAGAGACCCCAGCTTTTGCCTGCCAAACATCTTCGGACCAATCTCATTTTGCACAAGTCAACCAACTAAAATATTGAAAATGAAATAGTAGTAGCCCCAAAAAGCCCAGTCAATACTTTGCATCATTAGTGTCCATAAAAAGGTTGGCCCCTTCAACGTATTATTTCTTTGAACTGCAAATTGGGAAAGTTTTGATTTGGTTCAGCAACCTCCAAATGTGGTTGAACAACTTGAAACACACATTGTCTTGACTTTTTGTGGCAAATATATGCCCCCGTCCCTCCGTAGGGTGACGCAATGGTGGCCACCATTAGTGGCGAGCACTCGCGCGGGCAAAACCCACAACAAATTAATTAATGGGAATACTAATAAAGCAAGTTCGAAAATATGACGTCGGTTCGTCCACGTTCAAACCTGCAACAGAGCATATAATGATCTATATGTGCATGAAAAGGAAATTCACTAGGGAATCAGCCAACCATTGTATAAAATAATTAAGAAAGGCACCTCCACTTTCGTTCTACCCTTTTTTTTTAAGCTTATCCTAAATATCCTCTCGTGTAAAACCCACTTCAATTCATATCTTCTTTGCAATTTAAAGATGGGAAGGTGGACGCCACTTGGACTCTTTCATTTTCGTTTTTCTTCTCTTTCTTTTTCTTTGGTCAGATGCCAATTCAACCCCACGAAAAGATTTTAAACTGTTCATCATCTTGCTGAATAATAAACTCTGCTTTTTTCCTTTTTGTTTTGTTTTCCATTCTTGATCTTTTTCTTTCAGGTTCCTATGTGGCGTGTTCATGAAAGCGTAGGGAACGTTTGGTTCGCAATATAAAAAATATTCGCATGAAATGATATTTTTGAAAATTTCATTCATGAAAATAGATGTCTTCTTTATAGGAATATTTTCATTTGCTTCGCATCGTTATATTCCTGATAATGTATATACACAGGATTCTCATGTTAATATTTGGTTTAAATTGAAAATTCTTACAGAAGTTTCAAAATGTTTGTACAATCTTTGTGCACTTCCCTATTATCAAAGTATAATTATTCAAGAAATGCTAAAAAAGAGAGTGAAGAAAGTAAAAGCTAGTCTCACTCGCCTCGGTCGGGATCGCCCTAAATAACAAGCAAGAGGACTGGATTAGTAAAAGCTTTCATTCACCCTCGCCTTATTCAAATTCATTCACCTAGACCATATTTGCTTATGAGAATTGCCTCAATTCATGAGCTAAGTAAATACTTATATGCACGGAAACAATAAGGGAATGAGCAAGCTATGCATCTCTCGCCTTAAATATGTCAACTAGATTGCCTTATATAGTTGAACCAAGGACCAAGTAAGGTCACATGAGAAAGAAAGAAACAATTAGAAGTCAATTGCAATAGAAAACCAAAAATCAAGGGATCCATGTTAGCTAGGATTGTCTGTTGGTTGAAAGATACCTTAGTAATTTACTTCATTTAAGGGTTAGTATTGGAGGATTTCTTGTTACTTCAAGTTTGACTTGGAGAATAGACGGTTTAAATATGTAATTGACTAATCTTTGTAAAAACCTTTCAACCATTTTTATCACCTCCCATTTTTCTACCCCATTCTACTAATTTCTATGATTTTTACGAATCACATCTCAATGTCCTTATTCTATATACAGGATATCCCTTATGAACACTAAAAAAAAAAGAAGACTTTTAGTGACAATTTAAAACTGTCACTCATAATAGAAAATCGTCATTATTAATTATTAGTGACGGCTTAGTGATGCTTACAGATTGGTGACTATAACAATGGTCTCAACTCACTATTAGAAACGAAGGCAAACCATCGCTAAAAGTGTAATATTATCACTATAACTGACACTATTTTTGGGTTGAAAATCGTCACTAAAAACCTACTATTAGTGAGAGTTTAGAAACTGTCACTATTGTCTAACTTTTAGTGATACTTTTAGAATACCATTGACCCACTTTTAGTAACAGTTAAGCAACCATCACTATTGATAGAATTTTAGTGATAATTCTAGAGTTGTCACTACTAGCGGACTTTTCGTGACGATTTTTAATTGTTACTAAAAGTTTCCAATAAATATATTTTTTTAAAAAACTAGGCATTGCTGTGAGAATCCTGTAATTAAATTTCATCACACATCATATTGAACCATAATTATAGATTAATTGTTGTAATTCTTAAGAAAATGAATATATGTATATATATATATATATATATATATATATATATATAAAGTGTTAGCATGTACATAAATATCATATACATGATATGTCCACATAACAAAAAATACAAAAAATATTATGCATGATCATCATCGTGGTTGTTGTTGTCCTCATCATAATTCGACAGACTGTAGACCCTAAAAAATAATAATTATACAACAAATTAGCATAAAGGTTTTAAATACTATAAGTACAAATGATTTGATAGCAAGAATGATTACTACATAGTTAAATAACAAATGATACAATTTTAAATATTTAAATTTGATTACTACATATAATTTTAACTTTGATTATAACTTTTAGCTGGGGAGGAGTTTTTGAACATCGTTAGCTTTGGCACGTCCACTTCAATGTCACGGATGTGTCGGAACAAACCCCACTCAGTTTGGATCTCGTATGCCCGATTTGGATACATGAGTTTTAAAATTAAGTGAGTATATATTTAAGGCATGTAATCTAAGTTTGCTTATATTAAGCGCCTAATTTTCAGATAGGGAGGAGTTTTTGGGTACTGTTGGCTTTGCTATATCCATCTCAATGTCACGGACGTGTTGGAAGTGATCTCACTCAATTTGGACCTCGTATGTTCGATTGGGATACCCGAGTTCTGAAATCAACTAACTATATATCTAAGACATGTAGTCATCAAGTTTGCTTCTAAGCGCCTAATTTTCTAATTTTCAACTGATGAGTTTTTGGGTACCATTAGTTCCGATATATCCACCTCAAAGTCATGGATGTGTCTGAATTAACCCCACTTAGTTTGGACCTTGTATGCCTGATTTGGGCACATAAATTCTGAAATCAACTAAGTATATATTTAAGTCATGTATTCTAAGTTTGCTTCTAAGCTTCTAATTTTTAGTTGGGGAGAAGTTTTTGGGTACCTTCAGTTGCGACACGTCATCCTCAATGTCATGGACCTATTGGAACTGACATCACTTAGTTTGGATCTTGTGTGCCCGATTTGGACATCTAAATTCTAAAATCAACTAAATATATATCTAAGACATGTATTCTAAGTTTGCTTCTAAACGCATAATTTTTAGTTAGGGAAGAGTTTTTGGGTAATGTCAGCTCCGACACTTCCATTTAATGTAGTGGACTTGTTGGAACTGACTCCACTCAGTTTGGATCTCGTATGTCCAATTTGGACAGATTTGGAAGATAAGCCCCCTTGGAAGTTATTCTTAGAGTTTCAACCTTCAATTTAAGAAATATCAATATACAATATTGCTTAACTTGGACTAGAATATAGGATAAAAGGTACTATTGGGTCAACCCATCAACTTGAGGATAGAAGATAAGCATGCTAATTTACAAAGATCCTTTTCCCAGAAAGGATCTAAATTTTTTGACAAGTCAAACATGGTTGGCTCTTGAACAGTTTTGTAGGATTCAAGTGTTGTGTACATAGGGATACCAATTGTAGATGTTGCAACCATGATGAAGACTATAGTCTTTACTTCAAGATTTCACTAGTATTTTGAATGTATAGCATACATCCTAGTTTTGTTTTATGTAATGAGTCTTTATAGCTAGATACTTCTGAATCCAGAAAAAGAAAGAAACATTGGTGTCCATAAAAGGTATTTTTGCCTCAACTATATGGAGGCATATGGAGGATTTAGAAAGATATAAGAGTCAAGAGTTTTTTAAGGAATTTTTTTTTATTAGTCACAATCTATTAATTTGAGCATATCCTAGATAGTTATAAGCATTATAACCAATTTAGCTTGTTCAAAAGGAGAATATGATTAGATAGGTTTCCCTTCCCCACTAAACTAGGTCAAGTTAAACACAAACGGTACAATATTAGTATATACAATTCTCTAATAGCTTAGCTCTAGGCTATTCTCAAAGGTGTAGAGACTCGGAAAAATAGCAATAATAATAATAATAATAATAGCAATAATAATAATAATAATAATAATAAGAAAAAGGGGAAAATTGGTTTGATGAAGGACCAAACCGTCGACGGTTTGGTGAGCTTGGGAAAAAATGTCGACAATTCGACGGTTTGGTGAGCTCAAGAAAAAAACGTCAACGGTTTTGATTTACTGAGAGCCATTAAAGTTAAAACGTGGTAAAAACAGTTTGGTTAAAGACCAAACCGTCGACGGTTTCAGGGAAAGCATCGACGGTTTTTTCTAGGAGCAACAGCCTATAAAAGGAACTTAAACTCATTTTGTTTTAAAATTCTCTCTCTCTCTCTCTCTCTCTCTCTCTCTCTCTCTCTCTCTCTCTCTCTCTCTCTCTCTCCCTCCCTCCCTCCCTCCCTCCTCAATTCCTCTCTCTCCTCATCCAAATTGAAAGATAAACACCATTCCAGGATCCTAATTTCGATCTAAAGCAATTTAACCGGGGTGGATTTATCGTTTGAGGGGATCGTAGGCACCACTCTAGGGATAAGGTAAGGGTAATAGATTATATAAGATATTTTTGGAAATTTAACCGATTAA
This sequence comes from Malania oleifera, assembly GCF_029873635.1. Lineage (NCBI taxonomy): Eukaryota > Viridiplantae > Streptophyta > Magnoliopsida > Santalales > Ximeniaceae > Malania > Malania oleifera. Next base: position 14,452,690 of record NC_080423.1, read on the forward strand.
AATGAAGTCTATAATTATAGGATTGTTATATATGATTTTTCTGAATCATCAAGCATAGGAAAATGATAATTTGGTATATTATATATACGTGTATTTGGGAAAAACTGGGTATTTTGAGTTAAGTAAATCCTAGAAGATGATTATGCTTTTATTTCTCAATAAGATATATTTTTTCCAGGCATTTATTATATCATGAATTATCACTCAAATTGTGTGGCATGAGTATGATTATTTTTACTGCATAAATAAGCTTGTTAAAATATTTTATGATGATATACAATAAAGTATGATTTTATATAGATTTATGATAAGACATGATTTAGACGGATTTATGATATGAAAGGACTCAAACAGATTCATGATATGATAGGATTCATACAAAATTATGGTATGACATGAATTATACAAATTTATGATATGACGGTTTTATATCAATTTATGATTATGACAGGATCTATATGGAATTATGAATATGACAAGTTTTATACAAAATTATGAAAATGATATTATGTTATAGTATTATTCTATAATGGGTAGTATATGGTATAAGAATCCTGATGGACCAGATATGTTTAGGAAGCTCGGTACCGTAACTATTATGATAGTCAGTGCAGTCATATTGGAAGTGTTGGTGGATGGATAATCGATTGGGCCAGAAAAGAGTAGAGTACCCTCATAGAGTCCGAACCAGCTTGGGTAGGCCAATCGTATCTATAGACGAGTATGTTTGACTTAACTTTGTAGGTCTGCCAATGCTAAGTCCAGCCTTTGGGCTGCCCAACTCGATCATGTGGGGTTATTACATGATGTTATATGATTGTCCATTTAGGGAAATTATTTTATGTATATATTTATGATAATGATTTATGCACATAGAGAAATTTATTACGAAAAAAGTATATTTGTAGAGACCCAGAGAATAGAATAATAAAAATAATAAGGAAAAAGGGAAATTTGGTTTGTCAAAGGACCAAACCGTCGACGGTTTGGGGGACTCTTAGGAAAACTGTCAACGATTGTGAGTGTGTATGGTATAGTGAGGCCAAATTGTTGATGGTTTTAGCAAGTTCAGGAAAACTGTCGACGATTTCAATTTACTGAGACTTAGTACAGGTGAAATAGTAGAAAGTGGTTAAAACCGTCGACGATTTCCCCTGGGTAGCAGCTCATATATAAAGGGTTTAAGCTCAATTAATTTGGAAATAAATACTCTCTCTCTCTCTCTCTCTCTCTCTCTCTCTCTCTCTCTCTCTCTCTCTCTCTCTCTCCCCTCAATTTCTCTCCAATCTTTAGCCAAATCAGCGATCGAATACTACCATGGGGTCCTAGCTTCGATCCTCGTCATTTTAATCAGAGCAGAATTGTCGTTTAGGGATCCTAAGCACCACTCCAAAGTTAAGGTAACAAAAATGATTTATGCCTATCATGTTAGGATTTAACTGATTAACGGAAGTGTGAGAGCCTAGAGATATTAGGATGGTAATTATTCTGGAATTTAGCTTGAAAAGTTAGGTGTACTCCCAAGAGAGGGGGGGGGGGGGTGAACTGAGTTTTTAAAATTTTCTTTGAAATCCCTTTGTTTTACAAGTTCTTTTAGTTAAGAGAGTTAACCACTGTTTCAATTTGAGTTAATTTGCAATCACACTCTTCAAACACAATAACTTCACAAGTACAATTGATATTGTCACGACGTCCTGAGAGCGCGGGTGTCTCGAGGTGGCGAAATAAAAATTATTTTATATTTGCAAGAAAAAATAGGAATAAAGTCGCCACTAACCTTTTAGTATGGTTAGAACACTTAATTACTACCCAATTAAGGGTAAAATCGATCTGCGTTACCAAAGTCGGGACCGGGAGTTCAGTTACGTGAGGAGAAGGTACGAGCACCCCCTGCGCGCCCATTCTTATGATCGGTACCTAATTAATTTTGAAATTATCCCAAAATATTTTTAAAAAACATTTTATTTTACTCCCCTTATGGATTTACAAAGTGCAAATAAATGGGCTGCAAATAATATACAATATATATATATATATATATATATAGATATATATGTATGTATGTATAAATTCCCTCTGATACGGGATAGGTGAAGCTCAAAGAGCTCATACCATTTCGTTAAAATCGTAGGGATAGAAAATCGAAAAATAGTTAATAACGAAAATATCATAATAACAAAATGACAATAAATTAATACAAATTAAAAAAAATAATACGATTAAACATACATATAATTTAAAATAGAATAATAATAATAATAATAATAATAATAATAATAATAATAATAATAACGAATACAGAAAAATAATATTAAAAACACTAATGATAGTATATAATAATAATAATAATAATAATAATAATAATAATAATAAATGATAATGGTAATAATGATAATAATAATAATGACGATAATAGTAATAATAATAATAACAATAATAATAATAATATAATAGCAATAATAAATGATAAATAATAATAATAATAGTAATAAATATAATAATAACACTAAATAATAAATAATAATAATAGTAAAAATACGCTCATTAACATATCAATAATATCATAATAGTACCATAATAATTCAACACATGATAATAATAATACATAATACCTAACACATATTATAATAGTAATAATAAGAAGTAATAATCATAATGATACACACGTCTAATATCCTATAAATACAACTACACCAATATGGAAATAACTAAACCCTCACGTAAATCATATAATATACACACATGGAAAGAAAAAGAATGAAGTTATAGCAACCCTAAAACTTATCATACATTATATGGAAACTCTAAAAAAAACCAATACATAATAACATGGACTTCCTAAAAATTAATTCATAAGATATACATATGGAAGTAATTAAATCTTAACCATGCAAACTAACCAACACCCTAAACATAATACACATAAATATAGGCATGAAACCGTTACAATGTGCCAACAATGAGGTGCAAACAATGACTTAAACAATACCACAAAAATATTGAACATAATAAAATACAATAACTGGAATTTGAACTATTAAACATTAAAAATCCTACTAATATAGTTTTAGCATGCATAATAGACACAACAAGAATTCAAGCTTTAAATAATAACACAAACTCCAAAAAAATTCCATAATAATTATAATAATAATAATAATAATACTTTAATAAATACAAACGTGAACATCCCCTGAACAAATATTCTAACATTAAAAATCCTAAAACAATATTATTAATTGCATAATAAATACAGCAAAAACTCAACTTTTAAATATTAACACAAACTCCCAAAATTCCACAATAATAATAATAATAATAATAATAATAATAATAATAATAATAATAATAATAATAATAATAATAATAAATGCTACAAAAAAAAAAAAATACAAACTTGAATACTAAATATTGAAACAAGTATTATACCTTACAAATCCTTCAAGATGAAAGATTAGTCATTTAATATATATAATAAATACAACCTAGACATATTTGCATATACTAGGAAAACCCAAAGATTAGATTAAATCAAAACAAGAAAATAAATAAAATAGGCAAGAGAAAGAAAGGAAAAAAAAATCTATATGGGCACGTGTGTGTGAGTTTACATGGAGATATCTTACTGTGGGAGAGTAGATAGCCGGATTTGCAGTTGTTGCTGGAGTTAGCAGCGAGGATGGTGACGATCTGTGCTGTGTGTGGCCGGAGGGCAACGACGATGGTGACGATGCTAGTATGATGACTGTGTTTGAGACTACGGAGACGATGGTCGTGGAGGTGGTTGCCGAGATAGTTGCTGGGTTGTTGCTCCTGCGGCGGCCGCTGAGTCTTCTACTTGTGGTGGTGCTCATGACAGCATCTGAGAGGCTAGTGAGCATATGTTGGTGCTCACGACGGTGCTGGCTGCTGTAGTCGTGATGCTTGCCGGTGTGAGGGAGGCGGTGCCGTGAGATGGTTTGCAAGGTGAAGATGGAGACACAAGATGGTGAAGCCCTCCTTGCGGGTGCGTCGTTCCGGTAGCAGTGCTGTAGTGTGTGAGGAATAGAAGGGATGATGGTGGTGGTCGATTGTTAACAGGGTTAAGGGAAGAATGATGTTGGTGGTGGCGGTTGGCTGTTAGCAGGGTTGAAGGGCAGTGGTGGTTGTGGCAGGTGAAGATGAGAGGGAGGGGTTTAGGGTTTTTTTATCCTTTTTTTTAATGGTCTTGCCCCCATCAGTCGTGCATGAGTTGTGTGCCCCCAAAAGCCTTTTTATAGGCTTTCTTCCCCAAACCCCTTTGTAATATTTGGCTCGGTCAAAAATAGGGTGTCTACAGTTGCCCCTCTTTGTAGACTTTGTTGCTTCAATGCAATAGCAAGAACTCTCCTACGTTTTTGTAGCAACAAGCCTACAAAGATAAAAGGCACCAATTTTAGCGAGGCCATACAACTACCTATGGCTTTCAGGTTAATCAAGTGTTGTTTGTTTCTGCCAATTAGGGACGGTTTGCATTGAATGTAAGAATTCAGGTGGGGGCATGCAACGTTGACTTGCACTGAATGTAAGAATCCAGGCCGAGGTGGATACGAGGATCCGAGCCACATGAAACAATGATGGATTGCTTCGAATGTAAGAATCCGAGCTGTAGCAGATACGATGATTCGAACCATATGACACAATGATGACTTGGTGCGAATTTAAGAATATGAGCCGTAGCGGATATGATGATATGAGTTATACAACACAATGGTGGCTTGCTTTGAATGTAAGAATCCGAGCCGTAGTAGATACGATGATCCGAGCCATATGACACAATGGTGGCTTGCTGCGAATATAAGAATTTGAGCTGTAGCGGAAACAACGAACCGAGCCATATGAGACAATGATGGCTTGCTGCGAATGTAAGAATTCCAGTCGTAGCAGATACGATGATCCAAGCCATATGACACAATGGTGACTTACTTCGAATGTAAGAATCTGAGCTATAGCGGATATGATGATCCAAGCCACGCAACACAATGATGGCTTGCGAATATAAGAATCTAAGCCATAGAGGATACGATAATCTGAGTCATACGACACAATGATGACTTGCTGCGAATATAAGAATTTGAATCGTAGCGGATACGATGATCCAAGTTATACAACATAATGGTGACTTGCTTTGAATGTAAGAATCAGAGCCGTAGCTGATGCAAGGAACCAAGCTACACGACACACTAATGGCTTGCTACAAATATAAGAATCTGAGTCGTAGCGGATACGACGATCCGAGCCATACGACACAATGATGGCTTACTGCGATTGTAAGAATTCGAGTCGTAGCGGATACGATGATCTAAGCCATACGACACAATGGTGGCTTACTGCGAACGTAAGAATCCGAGTCGTAACGGATATGACGATTCGAGCCATACGACATAATGGTGGCTTGCTTCGAATGTAAGAATCAGAGTCATAGTAGATACGAGGATCCGAGCCATATGACACAATGATGGCTTGCTGCGAATGTAAGAATCCGAGCCGTAGCGGATATGACGATCCAAGCCATATGACACAATGGTGGCTTGTTTTGAATGTAAGAATCTGAGTCGTAGAGGATACGATGATCCGAGCCACGTGACACAATGATGGCTTGCTTTGAATGTAAGAATCAGAGCCGTAGCTGATACGAGGATCCGAGCCACACAACACAATGATGGCTTACTACGAATATAAGAATTCGAGCCGTAGCGGATACGACACAATGATGACTTGCTGTGAATGTAAGAATCTGAGCTGTAGTAGATACGATGATCTAAGCCATAAGACATAATGGTGGCTTGCTGTGAATATAAGAATTCGAGCCGTAATGGATATGATGATCTGAGTCATACGACACAATGGTGGCTTACTTCGAATCTAAGAATCTGAGCTGTAGTAGATACGAGGATTCGAGTTATATGACACAATGATGGTTTGTTGTAAATGTAAGAATCCAAGTCGTAGCGAATACGACGATCCAAGCCATACGACACAATGGTGGCTTACTTCGAATGTAAGAATCCGAGCTGTAGCGGATATGAGGATCCAAGCCACACGACACAATGATGGCTTGCTGTGAATGTAAGAATCTGAGCCGTAGCGGATACGACGATCCGAGCCATACTACACTATGATGACTTGCTACGAATGTAAGAATCTGAGCTGTAGTGGATATAATGATCTGAGCTATACGACACAATGGTGGCTTGCTATAAATGTAAGAATCCGGGTCGTTGCGGATACGACTATCCGAGCCATACGACACATTGGTGGCTTTTTTTGAATGTAAGAATCTGAGTCGTAGTGGATACGAGGATCCAAGCCACATAACATAATGATGGCATACTGCGAATGTAAGAATCCGAGCCATAGCGTATACGGTGATCCAAGCCAAACGACACAATGGTGGCTTGCTTCGAATGTAAGAATCTGAGCCGTAGCGAATACGATGATCTGAACCACGTGACACAATAATGGCTTGCTACGAATGTAAGAATTTGAGACATAACGGATATGATGATTTGAGCCATACGATACAATGATGGCTTGTTGCGAATGTAAGCATCTGAGCCGTAGCAGATACGATGATCCGAGCCATACAACACAATGGTGGCTTGCTTTGAATGTAAGAATCCAAGCCGTAACAGATATGATGATCGGAGCCATACGACACAATGGTGACTTGCTTCGAATATAAGAATTCGAGCAGTAGCGGATATGATGATTCAAGCCACGTGACACAATGATGGTTTGCTGCGAATGTAAGAATCCGGGCCGTAGCGAATATGAATATTCGAGCCATACGACACAATGATGGCTTGCTGCGAATGTAAGAATTCGAGCCATAGCGAATACAACGATCCAAGCCATACGACACAATGGTGGCTTGCTTCAAATGTAAGAATCTGAGTCATAGCGGATACAAGGATCCGAGCCACACGATACAATGACGGCTTGCTACGAATGTAAGAATCTGAGCCGCAGTGGATACGATGATCTGAGCCATTTCAAGCAGTAATAAGGTGTGAAACCAAAGTTTGGAAAATGTTTACTCTGTTAGGGAAATCCACTTGGGTGTAGTTTCTTGATTTGGATGAATGAATCGACTTGTCCACTTGTCCTTGGGGTCTGCTGCCCCAGTTTCAAAATAAATCAATGTGTTTCTGGGGTCAGTTGCCCCAGTTTCCAGGTGAATCAATGTATGCTTGGGGTCAGCTACCCTAGTTTTAGATATCAGCATAACAGGAATTTCTTAGTCTAGGATGTCAAATGATCATTCAAAAGCTTATTCAACAAGACAAGTTTGAAGGGTGCTCTATTGTTGCTTGTGATGCCATAATGCAGTGACATATTGCTATATGTATGCATGTTGCTAACTTGTGATGCTAGAATGCAGTGATATGTTGTTATATGCATGCATGTTGCTAACTTGTGATGTTAGAATGCAAGGGTATGTTGCTATATGTATGCCTATTGCTAACTTGTGATCGATGCTAGAGTGCAAAGATATGTTGTTATATGTATTCATTTATTTTTCTATCCAATGCATGAAATGTATGGTAATGCATGAAATGCATGACAATACATGAATCTTTTCTCCCAGTACGCCTATGATCAATAACCCCATTTTTTATTCTGACCCTATTTTCAAATTTCAATTTGACAGGAAGGCGCCTAAATGGGTTCCAATGATGCTCAACATGAAATCTACCCCAATTAATGAGTCTGCAACTGATCTTGGCCCTGTTTTCCCATTTTCACTCTGACATGAAGGCACCTAAACATGAGATCTACCCTAGTCAAATGCATCTGTAACTGCTTACTATCATGTTGTTAAATTCTTCTTGAATAAAGAGATATCTAAAACTTGACATGACATCTGCCCCTATTAGACTGTTCTATGACTGATTCTACCTGCGTCATACATTCCCAACGGGGACCTTTTCTATAAGAAGCCTACTGGTGATTTCGAAACTCTTCGACTATCCATCCTCTTTTCAAGCTTGGAAGAGTAAGAAGGTTTTTTTTTTTTGATATAATACATGATGACGTGCCAATTTCCCAACGCCGTAATAAACCATATTCTGATCTTGGTCATATTTTTGAATTCCCATATGACATAGATGTCCCTAAATGTGTTCCTATGAAACTCACCATGACACTTGCCCCAGTAGATGCATTTGTAGCTGATCCTGTCCATCTTACATTTTCTCCACAACGATGTTATTTGGATTGCATCCTTAATATTTCAAAATCTCTTTGAAATTTAAATAAATAAGTATGCAATCAAACAACTCAATCTCAATAGGAATATGGATTTAATGCACAAACTTGCTTGCCTTTGCTTGATTTTCTGTGCTTGTTAAATAGGAGACAAATTTTACCAATATTTTGACACTAATGTAACTTTTCTAGCTTAGAGAATCATATCAATGGGCAAACCCTTTTCTTTTTTATTTTTTTATCATTATTTAGCCTCATAATCATAACTCCTCCCCTATATCACCACTTAGAGATTCTTTCTTACTTATTCAAGTTTATTTCAAACTCCTTGTCTTGAATTATAACTAGTGTCTCATTAAGTAGTCTGATTAATATTCTAATCTCAGGATGGACTTTAAGACACAGGACGAAATGTAGACTTAGGATTTAGGTTTCACCAAAAACAAAGAAACTAAGGCTCAAAAATCCCATCCCATAATAAAAATTTCTACCCCAGTTTGTGGTGCCGTATCCGTAAAGTATTGACCAATCTTTTCATTTGAACAAGCTGACTATGTAACTTTTCAGGGTCAGGTCATTACGCAGTTTAGACTCAACATTGGGTTTGACAAATCATTTAAGACAATAATGTATACCAATCTGGTCAGGACTTTCATTTGGACCATAGCGTAGGCTAGGGGTATGGCTTAAAGAAAAAAAGATTTAAATAAGACTCAAAATTTATCAATCTCATCATAGTTATTCGCTAGTCAAAGATCACATATGAATCATGTCCCTTATTTTTCTTTCTTCTTCATTTTCTTCTTTTTATATTTTTCTTTTACATCTTCTTCTTCTTCTTTTACCACAACTTTTGCTTTTCCTCTTATGAAGGAATCTTAACTTAATTTTCATTTGAATTCTATTTAAGATTGATCTTTAAAAAAAAAAAAAAAAAAACTACCCCAGTGTGGGGTGTGATCATTTGACGGGTTAATTAAGAATTGAAATTTTCAAGCTCAAAAAGGGCTTGTTAGAGATTTCTTCTTTGACTTTCTTTTGGGTAGCAAAAAAATCATCTATCATCATTTTGGTAGTGACCATTGCCTCAAATGATTTGTCAAACACTAGGAGATCCAAACCCAAGTTGAATTTCTGATGAACTAACTTTTAGGAAAAGATTGGTTTAACATTCAGGCTAAACTTGGTTAACAAATGGTAAATCATTATTTGGTCTATTTTTTTTTTATGGGAATACTGGTTGGCCAAATATGACCACCTCTTATTTGATCAGAATATAATCATTATACTCTTAAGATACCAATCATAACATTGATAACAAAGACAATAGGCTTTGTTCATCAATTTCATTAAACAAATGTATGAAAAAGCTTGATAAGTCATTTCTGTATATTTCTCCTACGAATCTTCATCATTTTGAAATCCACATCCCAATGAGGGTCATTGACAACGTCTTGAAGTGGGGGTCTTCTAGCTCGGAGGCTTTTCCTTCATCATCTTTTTTTTTGGTTGCCCCATTGAATAGACTATGAAAACCAACTAATGGCAAGTCTTTTGTATTGACAAAACTATTTCCTATGTCACTTACACAAAATGCAAGAAAAAATAGGCAAAATTTGGCACAAGGTGATGATCCAAGGAGGATAGGATGAGATGAGATTGAAAGAAATTCTTATTCCATTCAATTTCAAAATGATTTAAATGAAAAGCATGAATGCATTCTTCTTGTTATCACCCTTAGGTGATCAAGCACATCATTTTTGTGTCACATGAGCTCACTTATGAAGTTAAATACCAATCAATCCTTCAACTCGATGACATTTGCGACATTTCAATTGTGATCGGGCAATGGGTTCCCATGATTCTAACATTTCGCATAAAATAGAGAGGTCATTTTTGTTCTACTCAATGATGGAACCCTGAATCTTTAACTTTGTCACCTTGGCACACCGATTTTACAGAAAATTGGGATGTGATTACCGATTTATTGGAGATGACTATGCATGCATGGTTATGAAATTGAGCATAGGATGCATGATTATGTTGTACAATGAGTGTTTATGTATGAGTGTAACTAGTGCAAACATACATATAAACAAGGATATGAACATGCATACAGCCTATCGTGCATGACTATGTGTGAAATTATGCATGAATGCATGAGTGCAATGCAACCTAAACAACCACTTTGCCAGAATTCTGAGAAAAGTCTTATCAACTAAATAAAGACTTCAAAATGAAACCAACCCTTGATGGACATTTATTTTCTCTGATGACCCCCAAAAAGTTGACCTTATCTGCCGAGTAATCAATTCTTTCCTCAATTATTCACTTCCCTAGTGATGGCCCATGTAGTTGGGTTTGTTTAAAAGGACTTGGGACTGGTTTTTATCTAAAAATGGGTTCAGGACCAGGTTTTGAAATTTGGGTTTGACGTTTTGAAAATTAGGCCTAGGCCCGGTTGTTTGATTAGAAAAAGGTTGGGCTCTGGTTTGTTTTAAAAAAAAAGTAAGGCTCCAGTTATTTGAAAAGGATTGGACCGATCTATCTTTTAAATGCTTAGGCCAAGTGCTTAATTTTTGAAAGAATGGGTCGCGATCTCACTGTCGGGCTTTGGGAGTCCATGGTATGGGCTAGTGGGCTCAGGTCTTCTAGGGGAAACCTATAAGCATACCCCAGGGTTGTTCTTCCATCACAGATTAGGGCTAGATCTCATTTTCCATTTTTGGGTATCTTTGGTGGTTAAATATGAATCTTCCACAATCAAATTGAACTTTCCCAGAATATCGGATAAGTGATATGGATGCCTAATATGGAAGCAAAATGCATGTCATAATACAAAGTATTTCAAAACATATATACAAAAGATTGTATGTGGAGAATGATGTGGCTCCTGTCCTGATCCAAGGTAGGTTTGTATATATGGGGTTCTTCAGGGCTCTATCCTAGGTAAGGGATTATGGATAATTATGTGTGGTTAGACTTTATTCCTAATTGATGACAAAGTTCCCATATTGAACTTCAATCCTCCCCTATAGGGGTCCGAATAAAGTCCGCACTGAGCGGAGTGGTTTGCGGGTCCCATCAAACTCTGCCACTAAGGGACTGACGCTATTGCACTCCTATCTAATCCTAGCAGGGAAAGCCTGGGTATAGAGTGTGTGAAAGTGTGTGAATTTATAAGTTTAGCCTAATCCCTCTATCTCCCACATTTATTCACATGCTATTTTAAATATATATATATGGAAAAAAAACATTCTCATTAAAGTAGGGATATTTTCAAATATGGGAACTAAGTATTCACATTAAATCTAGAACATATATTTACTAATATAGCAGCAAATATTCACATTCTTCTTCTTCTTCTTCTTCTACTTCTTTAGTTTTGTAGATAACTATGAGCTTGCCACTGTGTTTTCAAGTTGGTATAATTTGGAAACACAGGGACATAATTTAATTATTTAAAATTTAAAATAGGGAAATTAACTAACCCCTACACAAATAAAATGGTATAATATTGAAAAATGCATTGACATATACTTATAATATTTTAATAACTAAACACACCTTTAATTTCTTAGAGAATAGTCTAACAATATATGTACATTAACAATTTCATAGCAAGAGATTAGTAAGAGACAATAAACAATTGTTTCAAACACATATTTGGTAATGTAAGATATATAATTAGCATCCTCTGTGCCCTCTATCTATGGATCAAATTAGTCATCTAATTTCTTATGACACTGACCTTGCAAGAAATGCCGAAGTTTTAGATGTTATGATCATAACTAATTATTGGACTTGGTCGAGAAGAATATGAAGAAGAACAATTGGTATATTGGTTCAACTCGACTTCTTAATTGTTCTATTGAAGCATTATTTTGTGGAATTGAACTTGTCTACTTAATTTAGCCTCCTTTTCTATCCATTCAACTTAGAATCATCTAAAGGGCCAAAGAACTTGAAGTGAGTTAGCATTCTTCAGTTTGGTTCAAGTTCAACATTGATCCCAAAATATGCTTCTATTAGTTAACTCGTCATTTTGAATAACTAACCTGCATTCTCAAGTAAAAATTGATTCTTCTTCTTACTTCTTCAATTGCATTAAGCTTTTGATGATAGAAATAACCTATATCTTGGTTTTGAAGTTTTTAGAAATATTATGAGGAAGTTTTAGTCTTTGCAACTTTATGATTTCAAAAGAGCTTCTCTTCCTAAGATAAGAAAATTAGGTGGCTTTCCTCTTTCACTGATTAATTAATTAATACTTCTTTAGCTATCATATGAGTGTGCAAGTTGGCTGGAATTACCTTTATTTATTATGTATGAAAAGTGAATTGTCTTTTATTTGAGATTTCTTTAATTTGTTGATGATTCTACTATCCATAATATCCTTTTTTATATCAAATGTTGCTGCTACACTATTAATTAGGAGATTTAGTTTTTTTTCTTTTTTGCTAGCCTTCTCTCCATACATTGCATTTTAGCTCGTGAGCTATATATATATATATATATATATATATATATATAAACTAACATGTACTTTTACTTTCATTTTTAGATTAAAAAAGAAAAGGAAAAAGAAAAGGAAAGGGTATCCATCTCAGATAGCACATGATCCAATTGTAGCTAGTCATTAGCAGTAAGATATAATATATTCTCCATTGGTGGGAATTATTCCTTGCTTGCGCTCCTCACATTTTATATATAGTTTCTGAATATATATATATATATATATATATATATGCAAACTGTGCTTTTGGTGATTCATTATGTTTTGTTTTTGGCAATATGCTTCGTCAAAAAAACAAAAAAGTGAATGTTAAAAAGCAAAGATACAATATTTTCAATTGGTGTAGGAAGATGGAGGGGAAATGGTAAGCGATATTGCGGGTAATAATTAAACCTAGGAGTCGAGATCTATTGTCAAATCTAGCTCTGCATGGCTACTACTTACGAGACTAGCTGCAAATTGAGTGTGAGGAGCATATTTTTCCAAGTACCAGCTGTGCTGTGGTGCATCTGGACTTAAATATCGGAAATATAAAACCATGCAGTGAACCCAATGAGTTAAATCAAGTCCAAGCAAATGCCAAGTTGGTCCATGGTGGCCAGGCGGCCGATAGTGCACTGGGTGAAGCGTCAAGATTACTGCAATCTCTCTCTCTCTCTCTACGTAGTCAATCTTGCTTTGACATATCCATGCATGCAGTCGTTTTTTATGATTAAATATTGCAGACGCACGTCGACCATCAGATTTTATAATATATATATATATATATTATAAATGCAAATCCGTCAAAACTCAATCCGGTAATATATATATATATATATATATAATGAGAACTTATATATGAATATATATAATATGTATGTATGCATGCATGTGCATATATAGCATAGGCAACTTTTTTCCATTTAATTTAAGTCTTGTAAAGACACATGTATACATGAATGCATAGAAGAATATAAATATTTTATATGCACATGCATGTAACTTAAAGAAGTGCCTAAGTTTTCATTCCATTTATTTTATTTGAATATATAAGAGAAAATATCCTTGGTAGTTTAAATTAATATTCATATATCCTAGTGTGTCCCAAATTCGTTTAGGTCTAATGATTCATTCATAAAGATATCACATACTCGATAATGTCATAAGTGAGGGTTATTAATAAACTTGGGACGGGGCGTTGGTGGCTTTCGGCTCTTTCCAAAAAACAAAAATCACATACCCGATAACGCATCTTTTAATTAAAAAATAAAATTTAAATTTAATATATATTTTATAAATAAATTTGGAACTAATCTGTAGGGAAGATATGTATAAGATATGGTTAATAATAAATAATGCACTTGTGGTGATCATGATATTGTTTACTACATGCATTAACGTATTCAAAAAGGTCCAAATCTGGTTAGTGTATCACATGCACATGCACCCCTATTTAATAATAATATTACTGCACTTGCTTTCTAATCAAGTGTAATGCTTCCAAAAGTTAGGGTTTAGGAGTACCCAGGTCTTAGAAGAAAAAAAAAATGATCCAAGTAAAATTAAATCTCATTTGGTGAACGTTAAATAAAGTTGTGGAGCTGGAGCTTAGCTCCCATGGACTATGCTTCATCTTTCGGCACTCTCCAAAAGAACACTAGGATTCGATTCCTCATATGGGAGGATTTTAAATTTGGAGAGGGAGGTTGGGGGGGAGAGGTTTCTAGAGAGCTACTGCCTTGTGGCCGCTATTGGATAGGTTACCACAACTTCTAAAAAAATAAATTATGGAGTTGTTGCCGTTAAAAGGCAGTAGAAATTTATTATAATATATATATGTATGTATGAATATTGGTCATTTAAGTTGTGTCCCTTTGGGACTTGAAGGGTCATTTTCAGAGAAAAAAATATAAAAAACAGTGAGGGTTGCGTGGAAGGTTAATAAAACTTAATTTTTTTTTAATAACTCGGGAACTCCAACCATTATTGTGTCACATTGGACACTGTGGTGCGGCACCAAACCCAGAGGATGAAAGTCGTCCGCTAATTGACGCACCTTCTGATAATTCGCCAGCGTAATGGCTTAAGGGGGAATCGAACCATTACTTTAGGATCTCCAAAGTCACAAGTTCGCCCTTACCACTTGAACTGAGTCGACTAGGTAATAAAATTCAAAATTTTGAATAGCACGCCAAAGGAAACAATATCAATTAAGAAGAAAAGTAAATAGTAATAGAAGAATTTTAAATTTTAATTAATCTCACTTGCAAGAAATAGATTACTATTATTATTATTATTATTTACTTTTTAAATATTTTTCAAGGTTCAAATACAATCTTAAGAAGTCGGAATTAGTTATGTTAATATTTCAAAAAATTCACCTACTAAAATATTATGTTCATGATTGAACATGTTGTGCATATAATATTTCAACAAAAAAAATAGTACTGTAATTAACAACATATGAGCAAAAGTGTCAATGACAAATATTTAATTTGATCAAAATATTACTTTTTTTTATTCTATAAATATTAATTTTTTTTTGCAATTTATTATTATTTTGTGATAAATTCTATGTTATTAACATAATATATTAAATAATGAGAAAAGGACATTTGTGTAAAATAATATGATAGGAGACGGGTGCTATATATAAATTTCATCATACTCTGCATTCAATTTTTTTTTTTTATTTCATTTCATTCATATCCCATTCCGTGTATTGTCAGACTAAGTGTGATGTATGTTTCTCTAATCAAAGGAGCTTGGTTTTGGTTAAAGCACGAGCATCAAGTATAATATTTTGATTATAACATGTAACAAGTACTTGAATTAACGAATTGCGTAATTGATTGTAAGCAAATGCCCATTAAGAGGGAGGAGAAAAAAAAAGAGAAAAAAAAAAAGGAACTTCAATGGTATATCAGTTTTTCTAAAATAAATTATTAATACCAATACCATGCTGATAATGATTGAGACAATGCACTACCTAGTAAGTTCTAATTCAGAAGACTTAACAAGATAAAAATCAACAAATTACAAACCATCAATTTGGTTTACAAGGACCAAATAAATCATATTGTCACATCACAAAACTTGAAACTTCATATTTATATTTCATTTAGCCACCACATTAGCAATAGAATTGTTTACTGTAGGAATCTTAAGCATAGCACGAGAAGAGAACGATGACTTTCAATAGAGAAAATCTCTTAATTTTAAGCTAGTGAAAGTTCTGGTGACCACATAAAAGAATTTGTCAATGCATTAACCAATTCAAAAACTCCATTGAAGGAAGTTGAACCCTTCAAACAACCCCCAACCCTTCCGCAAGCACGGTTGAGTCACCAAAAGTCAACTAAAAAGGACGCCCCCTAGTTGGACCAATGTGTCGATGATGCAGTTATGTACCAATTGAAATATTGAGGCATATTTTGAAGAGTTAGATATATCCACAAAAGAAATTGTTCTTTAATTAGTCCGTTGCTATGTGTCCTAGTTCATTTTTTTCATAGTAAGCGCCTTTTGGTAGTTATTCTTGTACATCTTGTCTAGTGACTTAGATTGCTGCTGAACTTATCTTCAAGCAATCACAAGTCTAGGACATTACAAAAAAAAAAAATTCTTGATGCCAAAGTTAGAAAGTTGAATAGGTAACACGGATTGCATTTATAGTGGTTGAATTGACCATTTCTTAGGGATATTTCTCCCTTGAATAAGAAAAAGTATTTTGCACAGCTTTGGATTCTGGTCGTAGACCACTCTCTTAGTGATGAAAATTGGTGTGAAAATCATTTCCTATGAAGTTGATTTGGTGATGAAGCTAGCAATGCCCTTGATTAGTTTAGAGTTATTACTTGTCGAAAAATTTGAAGCTTTGTTCTTTAATCAGTCAGCTGTTTTCCGTAGGACCAAAAAAAAAAAAGGAAATAAAAATTTCCATAATACTCATTTGCAGTTTATCTTTGGTACTAAGTATGTAGGGGCTAGGGCTTTATTGGGGGTAAAAAGGTATAGGATGCAAATGCAAAAGTTGAAGAGGAAGAGTATAGCATATATACTCTCAATTATAGAAGCATCAGTAGATGCAATTATAGAAGCAGTGGCTGATGCCATTATAAATGCTTTCACATATGCATTCACTGATAATAAGCAGCTCGAATATATCATCATTTTTTAAATGATTTTAAATCTAAGTAAATTCTTGATTATTTATCAAACTCACATGATATTATTTAAAATTTAAATTGTTCAAAATGTCAGATCAAAATTAAATCAAAATTTGAATCTTCTTCAGCTGATTTGAAATGATTGGAAATCAACTGATATTTTCCTTCTTCTTCTTTTCGGGAAAACTGAACTCCTCCTATTAGGTTGTCTAGATGGAACATTATCCAAAGGACAACTATTGATAATTTAATGTAGATTCAGAAGTCTTTGGGTGCTATATGATTTCTATATGTAAGGCAGAACTAATCCAAATACATAAATTTGAGGCAAAACTCTCTTTTTGATTATTTGACTAATTTCCACTCTAAATTTTATTTCTTATTCAAAGTGTGTTCATTACAATATCGTTTGATTGGCCGAGACACTTTTGAGTTTCTCTAGCATAATTGTGTGGGTACGTTGCCATTGTTTAGCGGGCTAGACACTAATTACTATTAGAATATCATTGCCCCCAGGGCATGAGCGCTGTGGATATCAGCTGGCAAGTAAGATGGAGAATCGAGGGTTCGAGCCTCAGAAGATACTCTTGGAGGAATGAAAGTGTGCCTTGACACAGTGGATACCGCCGGTTGTGTCTCGAGGAGCGGATGGCTCGAACATCCAACTGACTGATTTGAACTCGTGACCGCATCCGATTAACCTGGCCGACGACCAGGGGGAAGGCTGCTAACCCGTGAATTTGGTACCGCATCAGGGGGTTCGAAGAGTGGCTTATTGATGGCTGAAGTTCTCACAATAATCCAAAAAATATATATATTAGAATATCATTTCTTTTTTCTCTTGTAAATTATGTCTCATTCCCAAAAAGGACTAAGGTCTATAAGTGTAGTAGCTATTGGAATTTGTGTATTCCCAAGGTGGGGAGGTGAATTGGGAATTTCAAAATTTCTTCCTAGGTCAAATTAAATCCATAGCCAGTATATCACAACTAATTAGGGTCATTCTAAACATTTACCAATTCAACAGATATATATATATATATATATATATATATATATATATATATATATATATATATAACATGTATGTAGTATAATCTAAACAATAAATAATTAAGCATACATATGCGGAAATTAAAGAGCAAAGATAAAGGGCCGACACAAAATTTGTTATCGGGGTTCAGCCAATCTTGTCTACATCCCCGCCTTGAGCCAGCGACCTAAGTATTCCGCTAATGCTCACTTAACGGGTTGGACGATACCGACTACAACCTCCTCTCCTTAGTAGGCGAGGAAAACCCTAGGTCAGATTACAAAACTGACCCTAACCTATCCACACCTTACAGGATGGTGCACCTAGTTCTCCTAACCGGGTCTGAACCAATCCAGTGCTTTCTTAATCGAGTCTAAGCAATCTAGTGCACGTTACAGGCCAGTACAATCTTCTTTCGACCACATGCCGGGAATAAAACAACAATAATAATAATTTTTTGTACAACAGAGAGTGCTTCTCAAAAAGCATATGTGTACACCATGAAGCACTAATGCACTCACATATGATATGAATTTAAAAGCTCAAAGTGAGTATATGTGACAACTCTCAAAGATGCATATATATATATATATATATATATGTATGTATGTATGTATGTATGTATGTATGTATGTGTGTGTGTGTGTGTGTGTGTGTGCGCGCGAGCTATGAGAATGATCTTTGAACCAAAATGTATGATAATCACTAAGGGTATTTTCAAAGATCTTGATAACCCAAATGATATCTCAACAAAAATTATTTTTCAAATTTGAAGTATATGAGATATTTGGGATAATGCTTGCCAAAAATATTTTTCAAATACCACAATGCAAGCCTTTGAATATTGCAATGAACATGTAAGATTCACAAGCTAAGAAGAGTTTTCCCAACAAACATTTATCAAGGAAAATAATACGGGAATAACTCAAAGATTACTCTCAAAATGATTTTCAAAAACAAAAGCTTAAGTGAGAGTAAATGAGAGTAAAATGGCTTTTAAAAAAAATATGCCCAAAGGAAAATTTCTCTCTTCCAAAATATTTGTTGAATAGAAAATAAAAGAGAGAGGGAGTATATGTTTTGCCCCAAAAGGATTGTTGAAATCAAAGAGAATATGGGGGAGCTTTGATTAAAAAAAATTTGAAAGGATTTGAAAGTTAATCAAAGTTGTTAATCTGGAGTAATGAAAGGGGTATATATAGAGTTTGAGGAAAATCTAACTGTTAGGGATATATTAGGAATTTTTAAAATTATTTATTAAAAATTAAATACGTTTTAAGCGCTTAAGATAACCTAAACCCAAGAGGTTTGGTCAACCATCTTAAAGGGTCGGTCGGCCGAGCCAAGGCGATATTCCAAACCTTCGTAGGTTCGGTTACTTGGCTTTAAGGCCGATTTGCTGGTTCATGAGGTTCGATCAGCTGAGGGTATTTTTGAACTGAAAGTTCGGTCGACCAGGGTAGGTAGAAAAAGTCATGTTCATAGTTTGGTCAGCGGTGGAAGTTTAGTTCAAAACGTGATCGGTCGACCGAGCCTTAGTCAAACTTTTGACTTTCGGACAATAGTGTGTTCGGTCCACTGAGTTAATTAATACTAGAATTGGTTGGTCGACGGAAGCTTTTTAATTAAGCCAAAAAATCCAATGTCGATCGACCGTCTTTGTCAAATTCATTTTAGCCTTAATTTTTACCCTAATAAATTAGTTATTAAGAACAGGTTTTTCTGTGAAGCGTGTTGGTCCCTAGGGTCTATCTACAATTGTTTTAAGCTTTCATCCACATTATGCATGCAATGCATTATAACAGACCAAATGGAAAACAAAATGCATTTACAATTTAAAACCAAAAGTCTTCTTCTTCTTCTTCTTCTTTTTCCTTCTGTTTTCATGGAATACGCCAGATGTATGATCTTCAAGTTCCTCCTGACTTCCATTTCCCTTTGTCTTATGTGCATGCCAAATTAAAAACTTGTTTAAGCACTCAACGCACATATAAGAAACTTGTGCTTTGTTAGCATCAAAACAGATATCGGACTCAAAAAGTCAACAGTAACAATGATCTTTAATAAAGATGTAACGAGGGTAAGCTTGGTCAGTTTGAGTGGCATTTTGTCCTACGAGGATGAGTCATAGAGGCTTGAGTGGATTAAGGACATGAGTCCTTTGAAAGTGAGCTTAGATAGTTTGTGGGACAACTTGATACTCTTGTATAAAAAGTATCGTGATTTAGTGAAAAAGCTAAAGTTACTTAACTTAGGGAATGGATGTAGATATGGTGAATGAACCACTATAAATCCTGTGTCACTCTCCCTCTCTCACTCTTGCTCGTTTTTATTTATATTTTGATGGATTTGGGATTTATCTTGCAATTTATAATTTCACCTTGTAATTGTTGATTATTCTTATTCATATCCTCTCTCTAAAGAAGAAGAAGAAGCAAAATTTAAAACCATCCAATTCATGACCCCCCCCCCCTCTTGGGTACCTTATTGGGTCAATTGTAAGAATTCAAGATGGAGTCTATTAGTCAAACAAGTTGCTTTAATATGCCTTTAGTTGCTCAAAGACATCAAGTTAGATCAAAGAAAGAAATAAAAGGAGAAAAAAAAAAATTAAAGGAGAGTCTATAAATCATTTTACTTCGTTAATTTGGATTTTGGCTTTTATTTTTTTTTTTTATAAAAATAAAAAGCAAATTGGAGATTGTTTGCGCCATCTTTGTACACCTTCTTGTAGTATGGTGACAATGAACCAACTACGAAAATTTCCTGAGGATTTAAAATGGAAAATTGCTTAGGGTGAGACGAATCGCTTATCACCTAGGTGACTTAGAACTTACAAGTAGCCACTTAGGTGACAAGGGACAGACAATCATTAAGTGATAAAGTAATAATGGTTGCCTAGTCATCACGCCAAGATCATCCAATCATTAGGCAACATTAATGTAAACAAGCATCGATCAAACATGTTAATGATAACAAAGTTTGTTAACTATGATAATTGAGCTTTCAATATTTAGAAACAAATTGAATTCATGATTAGGATTAATCAAGCTCACTGATATTGATCTAGCAATGATTTAGTAACAATTTTCCAAAGAGAGTTTTTGTGTGATTTCTCAAATCTCTCATGATGTAGTGACAACGATAAAGATCATTATGGACAATTTCAAGAATGGCATAAGGTCTCAGATGGTGAACATATGAAAGTACATCTTTAGCGATTCAAGATTCAAGAAGACCCAAGGGAAATCTTGTTGTAGCTTGTCAATAGGGTCCTTTATAGAGCATGGTTGAACCATAGTGATGGGGATCAACATGCCTTGTCTATCTCTTTTGCTGACATGGTCACCCATGGATGACCTCCAAATGTCCACTTCTTTGCTGATATGATTACATGTGGAGGACCTCTAGATGTCCACTATCATTAAATCTGTTTTGCAGGAACACATGAGATTAATTGAAGATCATATTTAAAAACCATCTACTATTGGATGGAAGACTTAGTTATTGTGTTGACTTTATATTTTCTTTGGATATGTTATTTCAAGGTTATTAGGTGCTTGAAGACCCCAAGTAAAATATTGAAGCAAAATCCAACTCAAGACCCATGTAGACCCCACACGGCTCCAACGGGCCCCACACGGATTGGGCCTCCCTTTGACTTATGTTTCATATTTTTAATATTGCAAGAAAATAAGCTTGCTTGCATGTGTATGTTTAGTAAATTTCGAGTCTTTAATGTGTTAGGATTTAGTAAGTATTTATTATGTTTACTTTCCCATGCCTTGTCCCCCTATGCTTGTGTAAGAAGTTAATGTATTGTCCCCCTATGCTAGCTAATCTAGTTAATGTATTGTCCCCCCTATATATATATACCCTTCATTGTAAGAACCAAAAAAGTTAAGCTGAGTTTGAATATATTGAAAGGAATTTCCTTTGCTAAAGCTTGAAAGCTTTGTCCAATCATTTGACTGTGTAGTGTGAGGCTATGTTGTTCTCTCCGGACATCAAGTGGTGAGAGACCACTATCTATCCAGTGACTCTATCACCATATCCTCCCTCCCTCACCCACACGACCACACCATATCTTACACCCCATGGCCACCTCTCCTCCACTCTATTGCTGCGTTCGTCTCGGTGTTTCAAAGCTTGTTCGAAGGACCTACTGTGCAATCTAACTACATGTTGAACAACGTCAAAGTCATTCAAACAAAATCTCTTGATAAATTCAGCCCTTGCTTGAGTCTTTGCTGTATTTTGTGAACCATTGCTAGTAGCATAAAATTCTATACTTAAATAAACCATTTGAATCCATTGATTGCAATATTGATACTTGCTAACTAAAATCAATTGTATGAATTCTAGCTTGGTAACTTGGAACTTGAAATCTTGATTTGAAAGTAACATCTTCTGCATAAAATTAGAATCCTTGATCAGTAAACACTTATGACTTATTTATGGACAAAATCATATACCTTTTAAAAATTCAACAACATGTGAAATGAAGCATAATTTATGGTGCTTATGTTTGGTTAATTAAATTCTTAAATCAAAGTGTTTTGAGTGTATATGCATATGTGAGGGTTGAACTGTAGGACATAGGTCGATCAATACCGTCCTACATCACATAGCCTATAGCAGCTACAATGGATTTGACCAACTTACTATTTAAGAGAATCGTTAGGAGGCAAATTCCATTCACCCCGCAATCGCATCCTAGTCAAACCATTGCTTATTTATACTTTGATATATTTGACCATCCCACTCTCTTGTAGGAAGATGCTAGGGGGAAATCTCACTCTTACAATCACCTTATCCCCAAATCGTGGTTCATGATAACTTTGGCAAAACCTAGAATGTGAGGAACAACTAAATTTGCTTATAAGCACTATCAGTTAGGAGTACCATAAAAACTTGGATTGTTGATTATGTAAAAGATGACAGAGAGCTTGGGCCTACCACTAACAAGAATCATAAGGTTTGTTTAGAAGCCAACTATAATGAGAAGGAAGAGGATTCCGAAAATTCCAAGTATGAAGAATTCTATAAGTTATGAAAATTGAATGCACATCGGAAACAAATGATCTTACAACACAGCAACCAACAGTGAATTGTGTAGAAACATAATCACGCAGATTATATATAATGAAAGTTGTAATAATGACATAAAGAATTACGTGATTTGGAAATGCCTACATCCATTGGAGTAATCGGCAATGTAATTTTCACTATCTTGTGTCTAAAGGACAATTTGTTACATAGTACAACATGTGTATATTAGTTTCTTAAAGGTTTTCCCTCCAAAACTGAACCTGTCCAACATCCCATTCAAAATTTGAAAACAAACGTTAAGTAACCGAGCCAAACCGTCTACGATTTACAGAGATGTCGTCGATGATTTAATACCGAAAGCAAATAGTCGAAGTAATAGACTCAGAACCGTCGACTGTTTCACTGAAACTAGACCAAATCGTCGATGGTTACAGGGAAACTGTCAATGGTTTCCTCTGCAAGTCAGCATTCCTGTTTTCTTCATGTTTTCTCTTTGTACATGTCTTTCACTTAATCATATGAGCCACATATTACAACAATCTTCACCTTGGAGAATATACGCCCCTTAGAAGAAAACTGAAAGCATAAATACACTACTCCACTTTGGGACATTAGGTTGGAATTGCCTCCCGCCTAGCAACTAGAGACATTAACCAAGTCCAAGCAAATCTTGAACTTGTTTGTGGCAACTTCGACTTCTGCCATGAACCCTGACTCAGTTGTAAATAGTGCAACATGAGAATATACCCTAGGCTTCAACTAAATAGGCCTTCCCACAATAGTAAACACATATCATGTTGTAAACCTTTTGTCGTCAAAGCCCCTGCATAGTCTACATCCACAAATCTCATAATTGACGGATTACTCTGTTGCCTTCCGAAACACCCCATTGCACCAACATAAGGAACCTTTGACATGTCCCAAACATCACCATCCGTCCTTGGGTACTGAGTGGTAGACAATTTACATTTATTCGCTAACGGTGTACCGGTAACCAATTTTGCATTAATCGTGTTAAAGCTCTCCAACACCTTCTCCACAAAACCACCTTGAGATAACCTCCCTGCACTTCTATCCACAAAGCCACCCTGAGATAACCCCAATCTCCCTGTAGCTCTGTCCTTGTGAATCTCTAAACCAAGACTCTTCTTGGTTATACCAAAAACCTTCATGTCAAAACCTTTTCTCAGCAAAGTTCCCAACTAATTAACCTCAATCAAAGTATTCCCATAAAATAACATGTTATCCACATAAAACAACAAAAACATCACTCCTTTTGCATCCTATCACCCTCTTCCCTTCTGAAAGTTCCACCGACTTTTGCATCTGATTCTTATACAGTAACTTCATTTTCTCCACCATAGCACTCATCCATTTACTTTCCCTTTGCTGTGCACGACATCTTGAAAAATAGTAAGAACCTTACTGGTAGTAATGAATGCATGACACCAAAACATCAAATTCATACCTAAGTGGTGGACTGATAGTGCATCTAGATCCATTGTAATCCTGCTGGTCTCCTAAGCTATAACTCCCTGCATTATAAACAATGTTATCTTTGCCCTGAGTCTGTAACTCCACTTGCATCACATGCTCATTGTGGTGCAATTTTCTAACATCTATTTTTCTTTATATATCTGAGTACGCTGCACCATGACTTTCTCACCAAAAATCATGTCTCCATTGATCGTCTCCTTATTTGCCATTGGATCACATAGCTTGAACTCACCTTTCTTTTGCCCCAAAAATATGTATCATCTAGACATTACACCAAACTTACTGACTAGAAACATGCACAACTAAACATTCAAACACTTTTAAAATAGAGTAGTCTATGACATGACCAGTCCATACCTCTCCTGCAACTTTCCCATTTAGGATACCCTTGGCAATCGGTTAAACGAGAAACACGCCATACTTACTGACTTTACCAAGATGTTCCTTGTAAGCCCTGCATATAACCTACCATGCTGCTTACAAAACTCTTTGAACACTAGCGTACTCAATTCTAATGTCTAGCCTAAGGATTTCTCTCCCGGTATGGTTTTCCACATCAGCCACAAGTTAAACTTGGAAAACATATCTAACTTGTACCGCATGAAGTATACCATGACCTTTCATGATAAACTCATGAAATACATATGTCCAACCTATGATGCTACCCTCACCGATCCCCAAACATTTGAATAAATGTAGTCACCCATATACCCTAACTGCATATACCACAAAACAATGTCATTTAACTTAGATTCTATAGTTGCAGCTCCACCTATAACTATGGTACCCTGCAACGCATAGATATTTTTCGCTAATTTCTGTCCCTTTATCACCATCAAGTCGCCTTCACACACCTTCATTATCTCACTTTCAGAATTGTAACCAGACCCGTTACAATCTAAAGTGCCCAATGAAATCACATTCTTCCATAAATCTGGTACATACCTTACATCACATAAAGTTCTCACAACACCATCATACATTTTAATTCTAACATTTCCTATTCCAACTATTTTGCATAAAGCATAATTTCTCATTAGAACATAACCAGAATTAACTGACCTGTAGGTGTTGAACATATTTCTATTTGGTGTCATGTGATAATAACATCCTGAGTCTAGGATCCAAGAATCCGTGAAGCATTCTGAAACCAATGAAATAGAAAGCATATCACCATCACTATTCCCTGAGTCTCATTCTTCCACAACATTTGCAGATTTTGACGAACCCTCTTGATTTTTAACATTCCCTTTCTTTCACTTCGGACAATCTGATTTTATGTGCTCAATTTTTTCGCATTTAAAACACCTTATGTCCTTCTTTCTAGACTGCAACTGAGATTTATTACCACTCGATCCGCTCCGGAACTTGCTTCTCCCACATTTCTGGTTACCCTTTACCACAAGCCCTTCATGTAACGATCTGCTAAATTAATTGAGATTCTTTTTATATATATAATAATGAGTACGGTGAAATTTCACTGCTCTGATACCTTCACATTTAAAACTAACTATCCACCTAAGCAGTAGGAAGCTAAAATCATATAATCACAACCATATATTTATATGTGCAATACCAGAGTGCTAGAATATTCCCAAAATACACATATACAACTGAACTAGAGCTACAGAAAAATACTCATTTTCCTTAAAACATTCACTCTACTGACAGGGCAGTACCGTAGCTCCCTCTATCTACGAGCCTAATCTGCTCGCCTAGATGGATCACCTGAAAAATATTAATTCAATGGAATGAGACGATGCTCAATAAGACGAAATATGCTATTACTAGTGTGTGGCAAGTGAGCTACATGCTAACACAATCTGACTTAGAAAATACCAAAAATAACAAAACTGAGTCAAACCTGTAAACCTGTTGCAATATAAATCATACATATGTTGCTTAACATAAACCGATTTTCCTGAATATTTATTCATAATAATGCTAATATCTATAGGTATGACTATTTTCTGAAAATCTGATCATATATACATATATATAATAACTGAAAAGATTCTTTGGATGGATAACTGAAAGTCTGATTTAACCCCTCATGACAAGGTTGTGCGGCCCGAAGGCAAGACCTAACCTGGCTGGCCAACCATGGTAAGTTAACTGAACTTCGACAATCAGATCGGCCCCCTCAACCCATATCTAATAGGGAGCCTATTCACAACATAGGCACGATCAACTTTTGAATACCATATACTATCTGAGTAGTGGTTGCACTCTGAATCTGTATATAGCTACGGTACTGTGCTCTGCTGGCTGAATATGGTCCATCAGGGTCTAATACTATATAAGTAACTGATATTTCTAAAATACTGTTTTTTTTTTTTTTTTGACCATGATTGTGTAACAACTGAAATAACCATAACATTATATAAACTGATCTGAATAAACTGTAATAACTGAATATCTGAAATATCTACATAGCTGAATAACTGAAATTTCTGATCAACTGTAATAAATGAATGTTGTGGTTTTGAAATTGGTATATCATAATATTCTAAAAATGTTATAAAATACAGGGTTTTATACGTATACTGTAAATCATGGTATTCTAAAAATTATATATACTCTGTGTTGATCTAATACTAACTCATGCCACATAACTAAATATCAATATTATCGGGTTTTGAAAACTATATTTATGATCTGAATAATAATTCGGTGAAAACATATAATTTGTACTGAAATCATAATAAGGTTTCCTCACATAGCATATTTCCCTTACCTAATTCCTACTAAAGTCCCCTAATTTGACAGGTCCTACACCCGTAGGGTTCCTTACTCAACACCCTGAAAACAACATTTGCCAGAACAAAATATCACTATTTCTTCAACTACTATACTTTCTACAACTGCTGGAAAGCCAAATATTACATAAAAGACCTTACTGTGAATTTGGGATGAAATTCAACTTCGTCCCACCAATGATCCGCTCCGGCAGACTTGGAGAGAACTTTCCTAAGCGCATCGTGGTGGCCTCAGATTGTTGATCCGACGACTAACGTAGCCATAATCGAAGAGAGAAGAGGGAGGAACTGTATAGGAGAGAGAGAGAGAAGATATTTTCTGATTTTTCCTGTGTAAAAATTCAGGTTTAAGACTATTTATACCATGAGCTTCGTCGACGAACCACGTCACCTCATCAACGAGGTCAAGAAGGCATCTCGTCAATGAACTCTCCCCCTCGTTGACGAAATTCAGATTTGCCAAAAACATCCTCTTGGTATTTTCTCATTGATGAAGCGTACCCTCGTCGACGAGCCTAAAACACCACGAAGCGTTCGTCGACGAAGTCTACTGCTGCCTTTTTATTATTTCCGTTTTTCCTCTCTTTTAATTATTTAAATACAATTATTCTTCGGGTCATTACATTCTCCCCTCCTTATAAAATTTCGTTCTCGAAATTTAATATTCATCTAACTTATCATCCCTTAAAGGCAAAACGGTCTACTTATTTTACTACTTACCCTCACTTATGGCAGAGGAAGACCGTGGTTACATTCCAAGTTCTGGGAGATTACATAAGTAAAATAAAAATTTTCTCCAAAACTAAAATATTACTTACAAACCAAATTATTACATGTACCTTCAAAAGAAACATAATACAATCACTTACATTTTCTTGATCAAGACTGAATCTCTTAGAACAACTGCGGGTATTTTTGTCTGACCTGTTCCTCAAGCTCCCAAGAAGCCTCTTCTACTGCATGATTCCTCTATAGAACCTTTACTAGAGGAATCTTCTTGTTACGCAATTCCTGTTCCCTTCTATCTAGTTTCTGTATTGGTACCTCCTCATATACTAGTGAATCACTGAGTTCTAATTCACCATAACTGATAATATAAGAAGGGTCTGGGACGTATTTCCTCAACATAGAGACGTGGAATACGTTGTGTATCCTTGATAGCATAGGTGGTAAAGCTAACCTATAGCCAACTGGTCCCACTTTCTCTAAAATCTCAAACGGACCGATGTACCTAGGGTTAAGTTTACCTTTCCTTCCAAATCTCATAACCCCTTTTAATGGAGCTATCTTCAAAAATACATGATCACCAATATCAAATTCCAAATTCCTGTGGTGATTATCGGCATAACTTTTATGTCGATTCTGAGTTGCACAGATTCTATCTCTGATGAGCCAAACTTTATCGTACGCCTACTGCACAAGCTCTGGTCCCATAACTCGCTGCTCACCCATCTCGTCCCAATATAAATGAAAACGACATCTCTTACCGTATAAAGCCTCGAATGATGCCATGCCAATGTTGCCCTGATAACTGTTATTATATGCGAACTCCATTAGTGGCATGAACTGAATCCAACTACCCCCAAAGTCTAGTATGCACGCTCGAAGCATATCTTCTAGTATCTGTATCGTCTTCTCAGTATGCCCGTCTGACTGAGTATGGAATGCTGTGCTAAAAGACAATTGAGACCCTAGAGCCTCCTGCAAACTCCTTTAGAGTCGCGATGTAAAACGTGGATCACGGTCTGAGACTATGGATATCGGCACTCCATGGGGTCGAACAATCTCCTATATATAAATTTCCGCTAATTTGTTCATAGGGTGGGTAACTTTAATGGGTAGAAAATGGGTTGTCTTTGTCAGCCTGTCAACAATCACCCAAATGGCATTCTGACCATGCGGCACCGACGGTAGTCCAGTAATAAAATCCATGGATACGTGGTCCCACTTCCATTTAGGAATGAAAAGTGGCTGCAACTGTTCTGCCGGCCTCTGGTGCTCATTCTTAACCTTCTGGCACGTCAAGCACTGCTGTACAAATTCTACAATCTCCCTCTTCATGCCACTCCACCAGAAATACTTCCGCAGATCCCTATACATTTTCGTACTGCCAGGATGAACAGTGTATATAAATCTGTGAGCCTCTTCTAAAATTATTTTTCTAATGCCATCATCTATAGGCATGCACAATCTAGTGCGAAATCTGAGAGCCTTGTCATCTGAGATGCTGAATTCCTCTCCTTGACCCTCCTGTATTATGGCTATTACTTCTGCTAATTTTGCATCATTACCCTGAGCAACTTTAATCATTTCATATAATGTAGGCTATACAACCAGACTGGCAATAAACTCCTGAGGATCATCTTCCACTAACTCCACGTCGAGCCTTTCCGTAGCAGCCTCAGCATCACCCGACATCAAAGCGTAAACCCTCACCAGAGCTACATTCCTCTACTGGCCTCTATGAGGCGCCTGATATCCTCCTCGATAGGGCCTGGGATCTGGGACCTGGTCTAGTGGACCTGGGCATGCATGTGCTATGTGGCCGGGTCTCCCACAATGGTAACAAACATCTCTCCTTGTCTGCCATTCCCCCAGATGACGTCTCCCACATGTCTAACATATTGGGAAAGTCTGCACACCCTGTTTTTTGCGAGGTTCTGTCGTCTGCCTCTGATCTCCTCTATCATGGCCACCTCTCCGTGGGCCCCTGCTGGAGCCATCCTGAAAACCCCAAGGCACGGGCCTCTTCCTCTAAATCTAAGTTGCTATACCTCTCTGTATACCACTTTTGATACTTGTAGCCCTATCTACGACCTCTGCAAATGTTTGAGCTCTAAAGCCAATCACCTACTCGAACAAATTCTGCCTCAAACCCTCTTCAAACTTCCTTGCCTTTTTCCCTTCATCCAGTCTTAGATGTGGGGAAAAATGCGATAACTCAATAAATCGAGCTGCGTACTGAGATATGGTCATTTGCCCCTGCACTAGATGCATAAACTCTACTGTCTTCACGCTCCGAACAATAGTGGAGAAATATCACTCGAAGAATAGCTCCTTGAGTCGATCCCATGTCACCGACACTGGAACCGGCCTCTGCTTCTCCATTAGTCGTGCTGATCTCCACCAGCGTTTCGCCTCTCCTGTTAGTTTAAATGCCGCAAATACTACCTTCTGTTCATCCGTACATGGAAGCACAGCCAACGTTTCCTCAATGTCCTAGACCCAATTTTTAGCTATAATAAGGTCATCACCTCCAGCGAAAGATGGGGGCTTCATCCGCGTAAACTGCTCGATCGTGTAACTACGCTCCCCTGAGCTCCTAGCCATCACCTACTGGGTGACACTGTGTAGTACGACATCAGTATCTCCTCCTCCCATGATGGAAGGTCCTAGCCTGCCCTCCCCAGCATTTGTATCACTACTTCCTAGGTCTTATCCTGAAAAACAAGGAACACACTTTAAGGACCTTATCTCCTATACAATCCTAACTTGAATCCCATATTCATAATCAACTATCTTCCCTAATCTTAATTCAAAATCCAATTCGGCAATCCAGACACACGACCCGGTGATAGATTACTATGGTTTTCCTGAAATCGTCACCCCAGGAAAAACACAAAAACCACTACAGAAATCATATACCCAGATTACAGAACAAACCTCAAATCCTTTCCTAAACTCTGGTATTGCTTCCAATGCATTCTAAAGTCTACAAAACCTAGCAACCTAGGCTCTGATACCAAACTGTAACAACCTGCTAAATTAATTGAGATTCTTTTTTTTTTAATAATAATAATGAATACGGTGAAATTTCACTACTCTGATACCTTCACATTAAAAACTAACCATCCACCTAAGCCGCAGGAAGCTAAAATCATATAACCATAACCATATATTTATATGTACCATACCAGAGTGCTAGAATATTCCCAAAATACACATATACAACTGAAATAGAGCTACACAAAAATACTCCTTTCCTCAAAACACTCACTCTATTGACAGGGCAGCACCGTAGCTCCCTTTATCTGTGAGCCTAATTTGCTCGCCTAGATGGATCACCTGAAAAATATTAATTCAATGGAATGAGACGACGCTCAGTAAGATGAAATATGTTATTGCTAGTGTGTGGCAAGTGAGCTACATGCTAATACAATCTGACTTAGAAAATACCATAAATAACAAAACTGAGTCAAACATGTAAACCTGTTGCAATATAAATCATACCTATGTTGCTTAACATAAACTGATTTTCCTGAATATTTATTCATAATATTGCTAATATCTATAAGTATGACTATTTTCTGAAAATCTGATCATATATACGTATATATATACTAACTGAAAAGATTCCCTGGATGGATAATTGAAAGTCATGATTTAACCCCTCATGACAGGGTTGTGCGGGCCGAAGGCGAGACCTAACCTGGCTGGCCGATCAGGGTAAGTGAACTGAACTCCGAAAGTCAGATCAGCCCCCTCAACCCATATCTAATGGGGAGCCTATCCACAACATATGCACGATCAACTTCTGAATACCACATACTATCTTAGTAGTGGTTGCACTCTAAATCTGTATATAGCTACAGTACCGTGCTCTATGGGCTGAATATGGTCCATCAGGGTCTAATACTATATAAGTAACTGATATTTCTAAAATACTTTTTTTTTTACCATGATTGTGTAACTGAAATAACCATAACATTATATAAACTGATCTGAATAAATTATAATAACTGAATATCTGAAATATCTACATAGCTGAATAACTGAAATTTCTAATCAACTGTAATAACTAAATGTTATGGTTCTGAAATTGGTATATCATAATATTCTGAAAATGCTGTAAAATACAAGTTTCTGTACGTATATTGTAAATCATGGTATTATGAAAATTATATAAACCCTATGTTGATATAATACTAACTTATGCCACACAACTAAATATCAATATTATCGGGTTCTAAAAACTATATTTATGATCTAAATAATAATTCGGTGAAAACATATAATTTGTATTGAAATCATAATAAGGTTTTCTAGCATAGCATATTTCCCTTACCTGATTCCTGCTAAAGTCCCCTACTTTGACGGGTCCTACACTCGCAGAGTTCCCTACTCAACACCCTGAAAACAACATTTTCCAAAATAAAATATCACTATTTCTTCGACTACTACACTTTCTACAATTGTTGGAAAGCCAAATATTGCATAAAAGACCCTACCCTGAATTTGAGATGAAATTCAACTTCGTCCCACCAACGATCCACTCTGGCAAACTTGGAGAGAACTTTCCCAGGAGCGTCATGGTGGCCTAAAATTATCGATCTGGTAACTAACAGAGCCAGAATCGAAGAGAGAAAAGGGAGGAACCGTAGAGGAGAGAGAGAAGATTTTTTTCTGATTTTCCTATGTAAAAATCCGGGTTTAAGACTATTTATACCATGAGCTTCGTTGATGAGCCACGTCACCTCGTTGATGAGGTCAAGAAGGCATCTCATCTATGAACTCTCCCTCTCATCGATGAAATTCAGATTTGCCAAAAACACCCTCTCGGTATTTTTTTTCGTCGACAAAGCGTACCCTCGTCAATGAGCCTAAAACACCACGAAGCGTTCGTCAATGAAGTCTGTTGCTGCCTTTTTATTATTTCCATTTTCCTCTCTCTTAATTATTTAAATACAATTATTCTTCAGGTCATTACACTTCACCTTGTGAAATTTCATCATTGGCCTTCTTTGTTGATGAAAACATAGCAATACGCTTGTTACCTCTTCCAAATTCAGGGTTTCTTTACCCCATGTTAAAGTAGTAACCAAATTCACATACGTGTGAAACATGGGTAGGGAATTCAATAACATCAGCTCCTTGTATTTCTCCTCGAACTTCACATCAATACACATCAAATCACTTACAATTTGATTGAATGCATTGATGTGTTGGTTAAAATCTGAACCCTCCACCATATTAAGCCAATACAATCTTTGCTTAAGAAATAACTTGTTCAATAAAGACTTAAACATATAGTAGATTTCAAGATTCTGCCAAATAGTCGTAGGTGATTCCTCATCCATGACGTGAAACAACGCGTTATCGGCCAAACAAAGTCGGATAGTCGGCACAACCTTTGCTTCCAATTCATTCCAACTTGTTTCATCTATGCTTTCCGATTGAATTCCATATAGCCTTCACCATACCTTATTGCATTAACAGATCCTTAAAAGTCATTATAACAATGCTCTGATACCAATTTGTTGTGAAAATTGAATACATAGCGGAAACAAATGATCTTATAACGCATCAACCAATAGTGAATTATATAGAAACACAATCACACCGATTATAATGAAAGCAATAACAATGACACAGAATTATGTGGTTCGGCAATGCCTACATCCACGGGAGCAATCGACAATGTAATTTTCACTATCTTGTGTCTAAAGGACCATTTGTTACATAATACAACATGTATATATTAGTTTCCTAGAGGCTTTCCCTCCAAAACTCAACTTGTCCAACATCCCAATTCAAATTTTGAAAATAAACACTGAGTAACCAACCCAAACCGTCAACAGTTTGCAGAGATACTATTGACGATTTAATATGGAGAGCAAACAATCGAAGTAACAAACTCAGAACCGTCGACTGTTTCATTGAAACTGGACCAAATCGTTGACGATTATAGGGAAATCGTCGATGATTTCCTCTTACAAGTCAGCACTAATCATGTTATCTTCACATTTTCTCTTTGTACATACCTTCCACTCAATCATATGAGCCACATATTACAGCAGTACTATGATTCCTCACTAGCTAAGCAATCAAAGGTCACTTAAGGCCAAGACAATCTTGGGAGTGAGGACAATTTCAAGCTCGATCTGAAGATTGGCAAGCTCATTAGCAAAAATTTTGAGTTAGGCAAGGACTATCATTTGGCCTAACTTAGATCTAGTTTCAAGTGATCATCTCTTAATCCCTGTCATCAATCAGTCAAATATGCTCCAACTTGCTCAAGGAGCATTAGTTATAAATAATTAACCGATTAGGAAATTGTCGACCTAAGAAAATAAGAACATACTTTAGACTGAAAACAAAAGAAAATAAAAAATTCATGGTCGTTCATTAATAAGTGTTAAAAAAAATTGAACAAAGTAGTTTTGGTTGCAATGTTTGTGCCATCTTTGTGTACCCCCTTATAGTATGGTGACAATTGCCTAGCTGAGGAAATCACTCGAGGAGTTACAATAGAAAGTTGCTAAGGTGAGGCAAATCATTTATCACCTAAGAGACCCAAGAATCACAACTAGCTATGCAGACAACTATAGTCACACAATCATTAGGTAACAAGGTGACATTAATGGTCACCTAGTCATCAGGTGGAGGTTGCCCAGCCATCAGATAACAAGGTGAACAAGTATCGACCAAGCATGTTAATTATAATAAAGTTTGTCAATTAAAATGATTAGGCTTTTAATGTTTAGAAACAAACCAATAATTTATTATTAGTACTAATGACTTGAATTTATGATTTATAGTTATTCAATTCAAGGGTAGTATGATTTAGGCACAATTTGGGTTTTAATTGTAGCAATTCCAAGTTTAAATTGGAATGGATACAATAATACATATGTAACCTATTTTGTAATAATCTCTCAACCAAATTACACATATAATATAACTAGTCTAATGCTAAACAGGCCCAAGTGCCCTCTCTCTCTCTCTCTCTCTCTACACACACACACACACACACACACACACACACACACACACTTTCTTCTCCT
Organism: Malania oleifera; assembly: GCF_029873635.1. Classification (NCBI taxonomy): domain Eukaryota; kingdom Viridiplantae; phylum Streptophyta; class Magnoliopsida; order Santalales; family Ximeniaceae; genus Malania; species Malania oleifera. Next base: position 14,487,711 of record NC_080423.1, read on the forward strand.
CTTAATATCTTCCTTCTCTATCTTCCCTCTCTTTAATATGAGCCTTCTCACCTCTTTTTTTTTTCTTCATATTTCAACCATTTCTATGGCTTCCATGATTCACAATATCCCTATCGTGACACTTCTAGTGGGGATTGGCATAACAAGTTTATTTATAACTAATCCACTATCTTCCCATCTCAATTCACACTATCATTCAAAAGGAGCTTGCTTTTTAATCAATTTAAAAATTATTGAAATTGCATTTGTCTAACAAATCTAACTAATTTTAATCGAGTTAGGTAGTTTATTTAGTTTTAATTTTAATTTTATTTTTGAAAAGTTGTTAATTTTGGTCTTCAAATTAGTCTCATGCATTGTCTATAGTATACAACAAACTTTTTTTAATGAAAAACTCATTAGTTATAGGGAAAAAACTTATTGCGCTTGAAATCTTAATCTCTTCTCCAAGTCAAACTTCCTTAGGTTGGGTTTGGGAGTAAGAAAATAAAATTTGTATTGCTGTTTATTTAAATTCACACAATTTTAAATATAAAATTTGAATTCCAAACTATCAAATTAGGATTTTAAATATTGATCTTGATTGTTGTCATGTTAGAGCATCTATAAGAATAATTAAAATTTAGGGTTATATGAGTGCCTAGGGTATTCGCCTGTGCATTAATTTTATTGTGTGTTTGGACATATGCATTCCAAACCCTAGAGTTATATTCTTATAGAGTTGAAAGTAAATATAACATAAAATTTATTAAATTTTATTCAAAATTTATATAAATATGACATATTTATTGGTTATTAACGTTACCATATGTCTTTTAATTTCTTTTTCCTTTCAAAGTTGTGAAATTAGTAACATGCACATGAGCAACTTATCGAGAAAGTTCTCGACACATTCTTTATTCACATTTTTTGTTAGATTTCTCTTTTAGTTTTTAAAAAAGTTTTAGATAAATAAAAAATATGTACAACGTTTGAAAGTTGTTGATTACTACACAAGGAGATAATATTTAATATTAGCCTTTACATAAAAAAAAAATTTTATTAATTTTTTTTTACGAATACAAGCATTTTTAAGGTGTGGTTGATTGGAAAAACAATTTTTACTTTACTTTTTTTTTTTTTTATTACTACGTCGGATGCCTGGGATCATCGGGTGCCACCCCCTCCTTCAGATTATTCCCATGCCTACACGCATGATGCCCTCCACACGTGCAGGAGTAAATAGCGGATATGCACTCAATAGGCAAGGCTCGAAACCCTGTTCCACCGTGCAAGCAGCCCTCAGGACCCCGTCCTTACCACCCAAGCTTGTGCTTAGGGCAAAAAATTTTTACTTTTGATTTTAGCTTAGCTAATTGTAAATTTATATCATATAAATAAAAATTTATAAAATTATATTTTTATCATTTTAAAATTATCCTATAAATTTTATAAAATAAATATTAATTAATATTTTAATTTTGGAAGAAGTAGTTTTCGTGTGGTATCAGAGTCATGTCCTTACCTGGAGTCTAGGAAAGTTAAGATCATATAAGTAAATTTTAGAAGAACGAGGTACAAATAGTTCAAAGGGGAAACTTGCAAACCATGGATTCTCATTCACAAAGTTCACAAATTACACCTGCTCGACTTTCTTCTTCCATTTCTCTTCCTCCCTTCATCAAGAAAACTACTTCTTCCAAAATTACCAACCTAGTAAAATACTCCTATATTTCTGACTCTGCTTAGATCCAGGAAACCTCCCTTCCACTTGTAAATCCCTATAATATTTTTAGAAGAAAAAGATCTCTAGCGAACCAAGTTCGCACTCTTCTCATATCTCATAACCGACCTCAAGTCAAGGAGTTCGTCCAGACTATAGCTCTTGACAAATGTCTTATCCCAGCCTCTTCCAAGGAACAATATGTTGATCTTGAGCTTGATCAAGATCTCATCAACCAGTGGATCAGAGAAGGCTACACTCATCTCCATTTTGGTGCTGTCAGACTGCTTCTCACCCTTCATGGCCGTAAAGGACTTCCAGTTATAGCCAGGATCACTCTTCTCAACATAACCTACACACAGTATGAGCATGCAGCAATTGGCACTTCGCTTACCACTCTCCAAGCTGGTAGCGTCTGTCTCACGTTCTTTCCCAATTTCAATATTCCTCTGAGAGACAAGAATCTGAGGAACTGCATAAAATTCCAACTGCAAATTACTGGTGCTCCACAAGTCTCATCAGCCTATATGGCTACCCTTCACCATCAGCTCATTTACAGACTTCAAGATCATGCTGTTGATCTTCCCCTTCCGGGACAGTCTGAGGATACAATCCTCATCACAACTGAAAGAGAAGACAATGTTCCTACTATTCTCCAAATCCCACGACAGATCCCCAGAGAAGAACTGAAGCAACTCATTCCTCTGGAGTGGATTTCCAGTTATGAACAACTTCATCAACAATCATCACCCATCCATCTCTCAGATCCTAAGTTCCAGAGACTTCTAAATGGAACGGTAAAGACGGTGTTTAACCCAAAAGATACAGCTTCTCTGGTGTTCTAATCCTTGATGATAAAGCCTGTAACTTTTGAAGATGATATTCCAGTCAGCCACGTTGAAGCAGACGGATCCCCCATCTATACTGATAAAATTGAAGGACATTTTATATGGGATGTTGATCCAGCTATGTGCGATCCAGATTGCACTTGCCACCAATCTCACCAGAGAGAAACCAAACCATCCCGTAAACCTTTTTCTCCTCACAAAAAACCTGATAACCCAAGTAGCCCATGGATAGGAATCCGACGTCTAGATCCAAAACCTAAGCCCTTATGGATATATGACAGAGCCCTTGAAATTCTTCGTGAAGAAGGACTCCTTCCTCTAAAAGAACCTGACCTAGAACCTTACCAAACTCCAGTTTTTAGATTACCCCAATCTCAGCCTATTCCCTGTTTCATGGCTTCTTCATATGACAAACAGTTTCCACCCTTGGAACTCAGATCATACATAGACTCTAACCTTCATACTAGACCCTTCATCCAACCCTTTGAAGTTCACCCAGACGGTTCCAGAAAGCTTCCATCACAAGATGAACAAGTTCTGAATTGGCAAACTTAGAATGCCAAAACCCAGAATACAACGTTGACTGCCATTGATTTCAAAGTTGACAGACTCATCCATCATTGCACTCAGATGGACCAACGACTTGGCAACCTTGATTCCAGAATTGAAGCTTTATATGTTGATTTCAAAAGAAGAATTGATAGTCTTAATGCTGAGCTCAAACAATTCATTTCTGCAGGATACTTTGGATCCATGTTCAATGATAAAGAAGCAAAAATCAGAAGGCTCAAAGATCAAGTATCTCAAATTAAACGAGATCATCATCCAATTCCCTCACCTACATACATTCCTAAAGCTTTTCCATATGCTCCATCATACTCTTTCATTCCTCAGTCACCTCCAACTTCATCCTACCAACAGCCAGATTGTTCCAAGCATTTTAAATCAACTGCTGAAATCTTTAAGAGACATTTTCTTATTCCATCAGCTCCCATTACTCACAAATCTCCAAATCTGGTCAAACCTTTGCCCTCTGAACCTGTTGATCATAAACTCAAAAGCCCATATGTATCACCTGATCAATCTCCATCTTTTCTTGCTGACCCTGTTCCTGAGGTACCCACTGATGATATCAGTGATGTTTCCACTGAAACATCGTCCTCCTCCTCAAATCAAGAGATTACTGATCTCACCAATATGATGATGGCATCTCCCACAAAACCATGATCATCCAGAACCCAGGAATTTCATGAAGAGACCGACACCACAGTTCCCATTGTGGAAGAACCTTCTGAGGCTACTTCGGCTACTCCTCATTCGGTTCCCCAATCATTCGACCAATGGTTCATGGTTCTCTTTTAATGGATTGCCTCAAACTAAGTGGGGAGATCGAATTGGTGAATTCGGTGCATGGATTGACCTCCAACTTTCAAAGCCCAAGAATACTTTAGAATCAGTTCTCATTGAGTTCACATCCAAATTTACTGGAACTTTGAGAGATTGGTTTCAAAGTCTTAGTGAATATAGACAAGTAACATTCATTAAATCCCAGATTCCCTCTTTTGCTTTGGGTACACTTTATCAAGAATTCGTCGAAGATCCAGATATTCATGCCAATGAAGTTCGACAAGAATATTTTGAAATGAGATGCTGTTCTTTAAAAGGAAAGGATCTTGATTTTCATTATCAAAGGATGTCCAAGCGATATTATCTCCTTGGTGGATTTCATGATGACAATCTCAGACAAGTTTACATTAATTCTTTGCCAGAAGACATCCAGCCATATTTACAGAGAAAGATTGCATCTTTTTCACGACTACTCAAAGAGATCTCATTAGGAGAAATTCATCAACTAGCACTCACTGCTCTTGAAAAGTTATATGATACCTATCAATTATTTTCAAAGATGATCAAGCAGAATCATAAGTTCACAAAGCAATGCAAAAAGCCCTACTTGTAGATTAAATGCAAAGAAAAGAATTGCATCTGTAGTCCTAAAAAGAAGAAGCATTTCAAAGACTATGGTTCTGACAAGCTTTCCAAGAAAGACCACAGAAAGAAGAAAAGGTTCAAATTCTTCAAAAAGAAGAACCGACGAGGACATGACAAATCTCCTCGATGTTTCATTTGCAAGAAGAAAGGCCACTATGCAAAGCAATGCCCAATGAACAGGACAAAATCTGCAAAGCTTGCCCAGCAATTACAGAATGAAGAACTTGATGCAGATGCAGAATCTGTTTTTTCAGAACAAAAAGAAATGATTGAAGAAACTATTCTCGTCCTTACTGATTCAGAAAATTCTGATTCAGAAGATGACTATGCTTTAGATGAGACTCTTCAAATCCAACCAGTTCAGCCTATTCTCTCTTCTCAAAATTCTCAGATCAGTCCTCATGTTCAAATTCAGCTCCTCCCTGAAAAATATGGTAAACCCATTCCTATTGTTACATTCATTGATACAGGATCCCATAAGACCATGGTTAATCCAAAAGTTCTACCATCAAAAATTGTTGGTCTTCCCATACTCAATTTTTCAGAGCTGCAAATGACCAAATTTTAACTACCACTTTGATTTCCAAAAGGAAAATTGGAATTAAACTCCTTCCTAATTGCATCATTTGGACTCATGTTATCGGAAGTCCACTTCCTCAGAAAGATGTTTTATTAGGATGGGAAGTTTATTGTCTTTCAAAATCCTTAAGGATTCTTCCCACTGGAATTAAGTACAAAAGAGAATTCAAGCCTTTTACCCAGACAAACAAAATCTATTCTCTTTCGTATTCTCCTCCAAATTTCCAGCCCATTCAAGATAAACTTCTCAGGTTATGTGCAGAAGGTCATGATCAGTTCATTCATGATCACTCACTCTGGAAAAACCCAGACTTTTTCATCCACATTCCCTTCAAATTCAATGAAGATGTTAGTCCAACCAAAGCTACCCATCTAGGAATGACTCCATCAGACCTTAAGCTTACCAGAGCAGAATGTTATTCTTTATTAAAGCAAGGTCTCATTGAACCAACCAATTCCTCTTAGGCATGTCAAGCATTTTATGTTGAAAAAAGATCAAAGGAAAGAAGAGATTAGTTATTGATTACAAGCCGTTGAATGTGTTCATCAGGGATGACAAATTTCCTATTCCAAAAGCCAGGACACAATTCATCTATCTTACTGAAGCAGAAATATTTTCAAAGTTTGATCTGAAAGGTGCCTTTTGGCAACTCGGTATCCATCCAGATGACAGATTCAAGACAGCTTTCTGTATTCCGAATGAACAATTCCAATGGACAATTTTGCCCTTCTGCTTAAAGATTGCGTCGTCACTATTTCAAAAGGCGATGACCAGGATTTTTAATCCTATCTTGCACAGTACCCTAATTTACATTAATGATATATTATTGTTCTAAAAAGTCTTGCAGATCATCATCACCTTTTTGATCATTTCCACCAGCTGGCATCACATTACCGGATAATGCTGTCAGAAAAGAAAATTATGATTGGACAAAAAGAAATTGATTTTCTGGAAATGAAAATTTCTCATGGAACCATCTATCCAGGTCTTCATCTCGTTGAACAATTATTGCAGTTTCCTGATGATAATCTTTCTGTCAAAGAAATTCAACAATTTCTTGGCATCATCAACTACATAAGAGACTTTATCCCACATGCGAGACTCACCAGCGCCTTGTCACAGCTGTTGAAAAAGAAGCCACCCCCATGGGGCCCTGACCAGACAAAAGCTGTCAAATATCTTAAAAAAGCTGCAAAGGATCCACCGCCTCTAACTATTCCATCCACAGGAAATCTCATCCTCCAGTCAGACGCAAGTGACCATTATTGGGGTGCCCTACTTCTTGAAGATAAGGATAACAAAAGGTCCTACTGCGGACACGCAAGTGGAGAATTCAAAGAATCTCAAAAGCACTATCACACTGTGTTCAAAGAAATAATTGCAGTGAAAAATGGAATTCAGAAATTTGACTTCTACGTCAGATCAAAGCATTTCACAGTTGAAATGGACAACTCATCTTTCCCAAAGATGCTTGAATTCCGGAACAAGATTCTCCCTGCTCCACAGATTCTCAGACTGAAAGACTGGTTTTCCAGATATGACTTCTCCATGAAGCATATAAAAGGCGATCAAAATGTCCTCACTGATATGTTATCTCGCCCCCAGAAAACATCCTTCCTCATATCCAGACACCGAGCCATACCACTGATTCTCATGGCCTCATCCTCATCATCACCTCCAGATATCCTCTACCTTGGTACTTCTACCTAGATACATTTCCCGCCAGAAATACCTCCAGAAACCACTGATGTCTCCAAAATCAAATTCTATGCAAAACCCTTCTGTTACCACTATGCTCAGACTATTGGCCATCACCAAACCTTCCCAGCATATCCATTCCTCAATTCCTATGTGATTATGCGCCGAAACTGCGCAATTGGGCATCTTAAACCGGGCTTTACGATTTATATTTTTAATTAAATATCCAAAATTGTCCAATATTATAATAAAGTGCCAAAATCATCATTCTTGAACTTTATTGCACTATTTATGAAGTTTTGGTAATTTTTTGTCGCAGGAAAAATCTCGGAAACCAAAACCGACACTTATTTGTATTTTGTGCATAACTTTTCCGTCCAAGCTCCGATCGAGACGATTCAAATTTTTGGAGAAAGAGGAAAGGATTATCTACAACTTTTGTGTTTTGTGTTTTGTGAGAAACCAGCTCCAGAAGAGTTAGATTTGCGATGAACAGAGAACAATAAAAAAATTAAAAAATAAAAATATAATAATTGGGTTATTGACGTGACCCGGCCATGCATGGCCGGGTCCAGTTGTTCCACGCCGGGTCCTAGGGCACCGCCCCCTATCCTTTAAATTCTTTTTTTTCCCTGCGCACCAAGCTGCTCCCGTCCTCTTCCTCTGTTTTTCTCTTTTCTCTACCTGTTCTTCCTCTCAACTCTCTCTCTCGCTGTTCTTCCTCATTCTTTCCTTGGTTTTAAATTTCTTCCCCTACTCTTCCTTCTTCCCTAGTTCCTCCTCTTTCCCTTTTACTCTCTCCTTGCTTCTTCCCTGTACTCCCCCTTTCTGTTTTCAACTCCGTTCAGAGCAGTTCCTGAACACAGCACAGCAGCAGTTCTCGAACATAGCACACCAACAGAATGCCCTCGGCTCTGCTCCTCTTCACCCCCGGCCAGCTACAGCCACAGATAACAGCACAACTCATCCACCCGAGACATCCCAGCTTCTCTGTACCAGCCTCTTCTCCAGCTCTATACTAGCCACAGCAGTCTCGAGCCCTCTTTCAGCTTGTGGCAATTCCCTCCAACAGCCAAGCCCAGCCACTACAGCCCATCTCTGCATCTCCAAGCACCACATCACCGGCAATCATCCTGCCATACCAGCAACCTATGAGCAGCACCTTCGGCCAGCAACTCCACACATCAGACACAGCACTGCCTCGGTCAGCCAGCAGCCGGCAACACCAGCAACCCCCTGTTCCGGCCAGTCTCCAGCAGCTTGCCATGGCTCTCTCTCTCTCCTTTTCTTTTCTCTTCTTTCTATTTTTTTTTAGTTGCAATGAATGATGTGTCTTTTTATTTATTTAAGTTTATTTGGAATTTGGGATTTGAGTATGTGTTAAGGGACTTTAATTTTTTTATTGAAGTTTAATTTTTTTTATTTACTCTTAATTTTCTTAATTAAAGTTAGTATTAGGTCTAAAGCATTTAAATTAGTCCTGTTTTATTTATCTTCGCTTAATTTAAATTTTGATTTTGTTTCTTAAAAAAAATAAAATAAAATAAAATACGAAAAGAAAAAAAAGAGGAAGTGTTTTGTTTTTAACGAAATTAGAATAGTCATCTTTTCAAGATTTTATTTTTGTTCCTAAAGCTCGGTTTAGTTAGGGTCCATTTTATTAAACTTCATATTTTTATCGTGCTCCGTTATTGTTTGAGTGTTAAATTCTCGTTGAGTCCGTGTTTGTGTTTAAATTGTGATTCTTGATTTAATTCCGTAATTTTGTTAAAGGTTCGATTTTTAGTGTGTGCTTTGAATCTAATTAAGTTTCCATTGGGTGTTTTTAATTCCATGTTCTAGGTTACCATCTTTAATTAATATGTGTTTCGATGTTTCCTTGAGTAGATTAGGGTTTCCATTAGTATTCTTTAGTTCAATGCATGTTAGTTTTAGGACTTTAAATTACGTGTCATTTAATTTGTTAGAAGTAAAATTGAACAACTTTGAAAAACCCTGAATCTGAACTGAGTTCAGTAACCTTTTATTTTTTATTGGAAAAATGAAAAATTTGAAATTAAACACATTCCCTGAGGAGACGATCTAACCCTTGGGCTTAATATTACACGACAGAACTCCTATACTTGGGGTAGCTTCCGAGCTGCTCATTTTTCGAGTGAGTCACTATGTCATCAAGCCATCATCCTTCAATACTCATGTATTATGGTATCTATGGTATCTTTTTATTTTACAGGTACATGATGTATTCCTCCCTCTACAGGAGACGTATGCCCATCTTCATGATCCAGCTAACTAGAAGTCCCTGTTCTGGACCTTCCTCCAGCTGTTCGATCCACTGTCCCCATGGAGAAAGAAGCTGACTACCCTTATGAGTAACCATAACCTCTGGAAGATTGACTCAGCTGAAGCAGCCGCAGTACACAGTATCTTCATTCTACATAGATCGTATTTCTACAATCTAAAAAGGAACATCCTGTGGTCTCAGAATCAAGTCTACGAATGGGATACGCTATACAACTTTCCTAGTACATGGCCAAGCTACAAACCCTCACTGCTAAACCATCTCTGCGAAATGAATGATCTGAAGTTCTGTTCCGAGCTCGTCATAGCCATACCAAATGAGATTCCTGCTCCCAAACCACCTGACAATGACCCTCCTGATCCAGATACTATGGATATAGATGATGAATACAATCCATGAAAGTAGAAGACCTACTACCATCCGATCCATGGACAGATCACGGATGAAGATTACGTTGTCACTATTTCAAAAGGCGATGACCAGGATTTTTAATCCTCTCCTGCACAGTACCCTGATTTACATTGATGATATATTATTGTTCTCAAAAAGTCTTGCAAATCATCATCACCTTCTTGATCATTTCCACCAGCTGGCATCACATTACGGGATAATGCTGTCAAAATATACCCTGATTTAAAATAAAAAATATTTATTACTAGTAATGAACTTATGAATTATAACTACAACACTTACCTACCAAATATCACACTTTTTCTTATATACTATTTTAAATAATTATATGTATAAAATAATGAGTATGTATATATGATATAATTATTTAAAATAATAGATAAGGCAAAATGTGATTCATAGCTAAGTGTAATTTGATATTTTTTATTCTGTTAAGTATAATAGAATTCCCTTAGGTCCATCAAGTGCCACTCAGAAACTCTAGGTACAAATTCCAACCCCACACGCAAGAAAGGACCGTGTCGCCACGCTCTAACCCCACCCTAGAAGGGACCCATTTCCCGCGAAACTCCAACCGCACTCTCTCGACCCTTCCCCCCACTCGCTTAGTCCCCGCGTGCAAACCACGCCCCGTACAAATCATCGAATCAAGCGCAACACGGCCCTCCCCTGCCCCACCCCCGGCCGAACTCCGACCGCCCAGACTACCAATAGGACACGCCGTCGCGCAGCGCAGGTTAAGAAGGCCGAGAGAATTGTGCACAGGTTTAACAGACACTTTTGGAGGCGAGCAGCATAAATGACCTGGTGCGCACATTAGCGTGTTCATAGTGGAAATATGACGACGCCTACATTATATATATATATATATATATATATATATATGTGTGTGTGTGTGTGTGTGTGTATATATATATTACTGTAGAGGGCAATCATGCGCACAAAATATAAACATAATAATAAATAATATTGTATAGTGAAAAATAATTTAAAATTTGAGTGTCTTTTTTAAGCTAATCGATTCTCAGGGACGAATGGGGGGAAGCGTTCTGCAGAGGGTGCTAGGGTTTCGATTCTTGTTGGAGTGTCTAAAGCTCTATAGTTCTCGATTCATTGTTCGCAGAGCTCTAATTTGAGCGGGAAACTGGAAGGTTTGTTCGTTTGTTTTTTATTTTCTTTTTATTTATTGCTGTTTTGGATTGAATTTCTGCTCTGTTGTTGAATTTGTTTGTTTATATATTTTGTTTTTGGTTCATCGGGTTTATTGAGTTTTATATGAATTTTTCCTTTTATTACGTTTGTTTTGTTTTGTTTGATGGATCTTATGGGTGAAAGTTGAGTGATGACGTCTTTGAAGTACTTTTTATTGCTTTTGGAAGCTAAAATCGCGCCGGTTTTAGCTTTTGAAAGTGAGGGTAGTACGAGACGGTAACAACAGTGCTGTTTGAAGTTGGGAAGTTCCTTTTTGTTTGTTCTTCCCCCTTCCCATATATGGGTGCTCTGTTTAATTCATTGGAAAGTGCGAGGAAAAGAAAATGGAGAATTTGAATTTTCTTTCTTTCTTTCTTTCTTTCCCCTACTTTCGTTTCAGTCAATTAGTTCCAGGGTTACTGGAAACAGTTACTAGCATAATTTCTTGTGCAGTTATTTGGCTGAATTCAGCTGTCGTCTTTGATTCTTAATTTCTATTGTGCGTGTGCATGCCCACCATGTTGTAGGCTTCTTGTTTATATTACCGTTTAATCTGATTTGACCAAGAAAAGATGAACAGAGAGTGAGGGATACATGAAGAGATTTCTACAATGTCAACAGGTTTTAGATTGGGTATATTTTTCTGTAAAACGAACACTAGAAACAAGACAGCAGTGGAATTTTCTGGGTAGGAGATACCTGCTATGACCCCGATAACCTTTTTCATTCTTTTGGATTTGATCATTTTATAGAAGAGGAAATCTAACATTTAGTAGGAGTATAAATGAAGGGGAGAAATGCTTACAAAGTGTTATTTGATATGCCAAAGCTAATCAGATTGGAGGAAAATTCTCCTAAGAATATAAGATGGAGATAGTTTAGTCCTTGTGCTATAAAATATTAGACAGTATATACAGAAATGTCCATAATATGAGTGTAGTTGAATTGAGGATATTGAGGTGGATGATTGGTAAGTGAAGAAAAGGGAATTATTAATTAGTGCATTTGTTGAGGAGTTAGAGCTTGCACCGAGGACAAGATGAAGGAGTCTATTAATATGATTTGCTAATTTGCAATAAATCTAGTTTGAGGTTGTGATTAGAGGTTCATATGATAGAATGAAAGATGAACAGAGATTTTAAGTGGCCAAACCTAAGCTATTACAAAAGCATCGTGGATTATATGGCAATATACTCATTGGATTGAGATAGAGAATGATTGGCATTAAATAAATATTTTATTTAAATACACTTTCTTTTCCCTCCTTCCCTAGAATAGACAGAGTTATGCAATTATAAATAAGTTCCCCAACTGGATGAATAAATATATCTGAGTATGTTTCTCTTTTTTCTTTATTCCAGTGTGTGCATATCTTGTCTTTGGATTGATTTAGTGAGGTAGTATGCATAAACTGTCGGAACCCTTGTTACTGCATTGCTATTGTTGAGGCATGAATGTTCTTGATTCTCTTTTTTGTTTTTGCACACTTACTTCAATACAGTGGTCCTTGTGGCCTTGTTACTGCATTGCTATTGTTGAGGCATGAATGTTCTTGATTCTCTTTTTTGTTTTTGCGCACTTACTTCAATACAGTGGTCCTTGTGGAAGTTTGATTATACACTAGCATATGTTGGCGGTTTAATTTCTTATTTTTGATGTGAAGTCATCCCAATATTTGTATCAATGGTACTTCTGTAATATGCTTAGCATTACTACTGAAAACAGAGAAATATAACACAGTTTCTGGGGATGTTTGTTTATGCCAATACAGAAAATGCTCATTGTTTATTTTGCTTTTAATTATGGGTTCTTTATTAAAATGATTATCTTATCCTTGCAGGTTCTGATGTTTCTAATATTCCTTTAGTTCCAGCTTCCTTGCTTTATTTTCATTATTGCAAGTGTGTGATGATACGGCATAGATTTCTGAGTTGCGTCAAATATCAATACAAAGAGCATGAACTCTCCATCAACGCAGTTTGTCACTTCCAGAAGGGTGGGGATATACGAGCCATTCCACCAGATTAATACATGGGGTGACTTCAAAGATCATGGCTGCCCAACTACATCTGCATGTGCTGTTTTAGATGTAGACACAAACCTAGACAACCAGGTGCATATTTCTAATGTTTTTTAACCTGGTCTTGGTAGTTCAGGTTACAGTCTTCTTTATTCTGTGTGAAACTCATTTTGCTTTTTAATTTCTTTAGTCGGAGGATAATTCACTTGGGATGCTGGGACCTTCTAGCAGCTACAATCAGGAAGCAGCTAAAACTTCTGACAAGGTAAAAGAGTTTTAAATTTACATTGATTCCTCATGTCGGAAATTAATATAGAATTTTACATTTTACAGTCACCTCTCTTTTGAGATTTCCACCTGCAAGTAAATTGTGGGCACTATATAAATCTACAGGTACAAAGACGTCTAGCACAAAACCGTGAGGCAGCACGTAAAAGCCGCTTGCGTAAAAAGGTATCAAGGGTCCATTTCAAAATAAATGCCTCTACATGAAAAATTACTAACCAATGTGATCTGAGTTTTGTTTTATAGGCCTATGTTCAGCAGCTAGAAACAAGTCGTTTGAAGCTAATTCAGTTGGAGCAAGAACTTGAACGAGCTAGGCAACAGGTATGGGGTGCTGGTTTTTTTCTACTCTTATTGAACCCGTAACTGTATCGCTAAGAAAAATAAATTTGATCATATCTAGTGAAGCTTTCCTGCAGGGTGTGTATTTAGGTGGAGGAGTAGATGGTAGTCATCTTGGGTTCTCTGGAACTGTAAACTCAGGTTTGTTGATTCATATGCTGTTGTTATTGCATTTCATTTCCTAGTTCTTAAATATTGATCTGACTAGTTAGTATTGCATGTTTGTGACATCCTATGGCTGGTTTTTGTTGCTGAGGTATATGACGGGTAGACCTACAGACCTTACTGGTGGTGCTGGGGGCTATCACCCACACCATAACCCAAAAAGAGAAGGTTCTTAGGATCCTCGAGAAGTTGACATGTTATATTATTTGGTCCTACATTCAGGAGCTACTTGGTCCTCTGCTCGATAATGGCATTTTCAAACTTGTTCACTAAGATAAATGACTCAAGCTTGAGTTTAGATTTCAAACTTGGAAACTAAACTAGTTAAGCTTGAACTAGATCATTCTCAACTCAACAAACTCATGCTCTAGCTTATATAACTAGCTCGTAAGTTAGGTCATTTATAAGCTAAACAATAGGCTTTTCTTAATAGGCTATCAGTTAACTCATTAAATTCATGAACTTATTTGATTATAGACTCAGAATTTGACTTGTCTATTGGCTCATTTAGATGCTCACTTATAAACTTGGATCATAACTCATTTTCAAAACTGACATTATTTTAACATATTCCTATATTTAAATTATTTTTTCTCTCTATTAATCATTTTTTTTAATAGCAAAAGAAATTTCATTAATGGGGAACAAATTTACAAGGAGGGAGAATAAGAAATCTGCCAAAAAAATCTGGATCAAATCAGAAAAAAAGGAAAAAATTAAAACAACAAAAATCAAGTCAACCAATTCCTCCAATCCCTATTTAAATCCTAAACCTAGCTTCCCTAAAAATTCCAAACCCGACACACCATAGAGAAGTCAAAAACTGAATTTTTTCCACACCAAAGGTGAATTCAACTTCTTACTAGAAAAAATCTGCGTATTACTTTCCAACCATAAACCCCATAAAACTACGTACTTGCTACACTTCCACGGGACTGCCGTGTCCTTCCTTCTTCCAAAACCAGGGAAAAAGATAACTGACAATTCTCTCAAGTCATTGTGAATCATGTATCTTCATTTTAACTTCAAAATTTTTTCAGAAGACAATGAAACACAAATCAAGACACTACACCTAGGGTTGCAAATGAACATCGTCTGCTTATTTACATTAATGAGCAATTTTAGGTTTAATTTTAAAGCTCATTGAAAAAAAGATGGAAACTTAAACTGGACTAGATTGGATCATTTTTAGGCTTATTTAATAAATAAGATGAACATGAACAAGTCTAAGCTCAGCTCATTTAATTAACAAGCCAAACTTGTGCTCAGTTTTCAAGCTCATTTATTAAACCAGCCAAGCTTGAACATGTTAAAGCTCAGCTCTGCACAGCTTGATTGCAGCCTCAGTCCTACTGAAATTTGAACAAGCCTCTTGCTTCTTCTTCTTTTTTCAGCTAGATCTACTTCGTAAAAGCATGCTATGAAACTCAAAAAGTAATGAACTACCTTTTTTAGTTAAGTTTTTATTTCCTCCTACTGGTAAGGTGGTGCCATGTAGGAGCTGATATGAGAATTGCGGTCCCACCATCTATTGTCTGAATATAAAAAAAAATCATTCTAAAAGTTCTGTCCTTTCCTATTGCAATGAGAGCAGATAAATGCAACATGGTTGGATTTTGGTGTTTAGCATTTAGTGCAAAAAATTGTCTATCAAAGAAAAGATAGGCAGATAGTCATTAAAATAGTCATTAACCTTATTACATTGTAATGGCAGTATCTGGAATTTTCCACTTTACCTGACACTGGACCTGTTTAATTCCCACAGATGATGGCAATCTGCTGATTATCTAGAAATGTTACTTCCAGATTTTGTGTGCTGCAGAAACTTGTGTGTATCTGTGAGACACTATACCATGTGCATTAAACGCACATAACTGCACATCCTAGAATATTTTTATTCCTTGGTTGACCTCCACAAAATGTTATTCTCCAGAGGATTAATTTGGTATTGTGATTTAATAAGTTTTTGAGTTCTGATATAATTCTCTTTTATTTTCAACATGACCACAGTGGCTTTCTTGGAGTACCTTTCTCCTAATGCAACACCTGTTCTTTGTTCTCACGCTTTACTGTGCCCTTAAAACTGTGACATTGATATTCTGCAGGGATTGCTGCATTTGAGATGGAGTATGCACACTGGGTGGAAGAACAAAACAGACAAATTCGAGAACTGAGGACTGCTTTGCATACCCATATAAGTGATATAGAGCTTCGCATACTTGTAGATGGTGGAATGAGTCATTATTTTGAACTTTTTCGCATGAAAAAAACTGCTGCAAAAGCTGATGTTTTCTACCTGATGTCTGGCATGTGGAAAACATCAG
This sequence comes from Malania oleifera, assembly GCF_029873635.1. Taxonomy (NCBI): domain Eukaryota; kingdom Viridiplantae; phylum Streptophyta; class Magnoliopsida; order Santalales; family Ximeniaceae; genus Malania; species Malania oleifera. The sequence goes on from NC_080423.1 coordinate 14,503,571, forward strand.
CAGAAAGATTTTTCTCATGGCTTGGAGGGTTTCGCCCCTCAGAGATTTTGAAGGTGATGCACTTTTTGATTTAAATAACTTAAATGGAAACTCTTGTCTTTTTTATTTAGATGCATAGGGCTGTCAACATATGGCATTCTATTTAAATTCCAACTATATAATCCAGGATCTTTGTTTCAGAATCAGATGATCCTCTATATTTTTACGTGTAAATGTGTGTATGTTATATTTAATTTATTCAAAATTTTAAATGGATCTAATCTACTTCCATCAAAGTTTTATCAGATCAGAACTAAATTCAATGAATGGAAAATCAAGTTGACCTAGTTGAATCTTCATTTGGTTCAACAATGAAACCATCATTTTAAAGCTCAAAAAATAACATAAAAGAATTCCTACCCCAACTTTTTGTTAATCATAAATTTATGCTGATTGCAGGTTCTTGTGCCTCAACTAGAACCCTTGACAGAACAACAGCTTTTAGATGTTTGTAGCCTTAAAGAATCATGCCAGCAAGCAGAAGATGCTCTTTCGCAAGGGATGGACAAACTCCAGTTAACTCTGGCGGAGACTGTAGCAGGTGGTCTATTAGGTGAAGGAAGTTACATACCACAGATGGTCAATGCCATGGAGAAAATGGGCGATCTGGTGAGCTTTGTGAGCCAGGTAATTAATCACATATGTTTCATAAATCCATGGATGCCATCAAATTGGTTTTCCCTGTATAGCCTGTATACATCAGCTCTATAGATTCTGTTAATATTGTAACTGTTTTCTTTTTTTTTTTTCTTTTTCTTTTTTTGTACCGTCCACATTTCTGATTTATCAAGTAGACCATAAACGGAACTTCTGTGTGCTGCACGGCATGGGTGTTTTGCACGTATGGGAGAGAGAGAGTGTGTGCGCCTGCGTGCGGACACACAACAATGCAACTTCTGTGTGCAGGCCGACGTGTGTGTTTGTGTATGTGGTGTGTATGTGCATGCGTGTGCCTCACCTAGGACCAATTTTAAATTGCTTTTGTGAGGTCTTATCCTACAAGATTTGAATTTTTTAATAGATGACATGATGCACTAAATCCATGAGAGAAAGCAATTGGTTACACTAGACTCTCCCCTGAAAAATTAAACTTAATTCATCTTTACTCTTATCTCTCATAATGAGGGTGTATAAAAAGAAAGTTACTAATTTGTGAGAATGTTTATTTACCTCAGCAATCTAAACACTGTTTTGACATCTTCGCGGGTGCATGTGCTTTTTCTCCAAACAGGCAGACCATCTTCGCCAGGAAACCCTGCAGCAGATGTTTCGCATCCTTACAATCCGCCAAGCAGCTCGAGGACTGCTTGCTTTAGGGGAGTACTTCCAACGCCTTCGGGCTTTAAGTTCACTGTGGGCTTCTCGCCCTTGCGAACCTGCTTAATCTTGGAAGAACTGCAAGCTGAATATCTGAAGGACCAAAACTTTGCCAATAGCCATGCTTCTTCAAGCTTCAACACTGGGCAGAGGAGGCACCTGTTAAAGCTTGTTATAAACGTGTATAGGCATAAATTATGCTGCTGACATTTTCAATCGGCCCCCACATTCAAGAATTTGTACATATGAACAGCCATTTCATCCAAAGGAAAGGTTGTAATTAGTTTAAATTTTAATACCCTGTAATGAGTCGAAAGGTTACTTGGAGGTTACTTGGGTTGGTTTTACGTGATTCTATAGATGGAACTTTCAAATGTAATTGTCAGTTGGTATTATGTGTTCATTCCTATAAACTCGTTAGGTGATTTGAATAATTATTTTAGGCTTTTATTTATAAACTTCTTACTATAGCATCATTGGAATATATTTAATAGTTGATTCTTGCTTTTAAAAATGGGAGCTTTCCTGTGATGTTTTATTTGCAGGTTGATTCCAACTCAGACTAAGAGCTTCTGCTCTAGTTAACTTACCAACATAACAATTTCCCATACATCTCCAAGAACATGCCCTGGACTATCATTTAGTGGATATGAAGGCATCGCACGAGAGAAGGAAAAATACATTTGACATGCATCGCACAAGAGAAGGCCAATTTCCGCAATCTTATGTTTCACTGTGCAAGACAATGGGAACTTTTAGCAGAGGCTATTATTGAACCATCATTATGACGTTGACCTTTACCTGGATTTTGATAGTAATCTTGATATGAATGTCCAGATGAACAAACCATACTGATTGAGTTATTCAATGAGTGAATCTTCAACCAAAAAGTTCTAGATGGAACATCAAAGTGGAGTGTCCTCCCAACCCTCGTTTGGGTTACGCAAATTATGTTTACCAATCAATTGGTATAAGTAATATCTACATTTCCATGGGGCCAAAGAAGATTTTTTATTTATTTTTTTAACCCAAAACTCAAGCTTGTTCCTGCTTATTTAACTGGAAAATAGAGGCGGCTATCATTTCTTGGGTTAGCATTGGGCACAAGTATTGGAGTTTCCAAAAGCAATGACAATAAGCTCCCAGTAGAGTAACCCATTTTGGCGTCAAGGCTCTACAAACTTCAAAAGTCATCTCTGGCTCCTCTTGATGGATTGGTCCTCACAACTTCGATATGGCATAGTCCAAAGCATCCACAAGGAAATCTACACGACAGAGTATGACAGCATTGCTACAATTTTATGGGGGTAAGCGTAAAGAAGATAATTTGAAAATCAATCTATGTTTTTTTCCATTGATGGGATCTTTTCTTTCTATATGACAAAGTCAACAGTCTTTTTCATAGCCATAGGATTGACCTTTAATTGTTCAAAGGTAAACAATTTAAGAGATGGAGAATACCTGCATCATCTTGGGTGAAACACATGGGTGGCTTAATTCTGAAAACATTTCCATGTAGTCCTCCTTTCCCAATGAGAATACCGAGCTCTTCATTTTGGGTAATTAAAGAATAAATGATTAAATGTTCGAAAAATTGAAACGAACTTATGATAAATGTGTTCTTTTTGGGTTTGTGTCGCTTGTGAACATACCTCTAAGTTTCTCAAACAAAACTGCAGTTTCTGCCTTGGCAGGTGTCTTCTCTTTCCGGTCAGTTACAAGTTCTATCCCCACCATTAGCCCCCTGCCTCTCACATCTCCGATAACTGGAAGACAAAATTGAATGTATATTAGAACAACCATATCAAAAATAAAACATAACACTAATGCACAATGATACATTGAGGTAAAAGATTATCAAGAGCTAGCAATATTTAGAAGAGTCTAATCAAGAGAATTAGAATCAGAATCTGGAGTCGTCAACCCTTTGCTCTTATAGGAAAGCAACCCTTTGCTCTTATACCAGTTACAAGTGCTCTACAAAAGCTAACATCTGTATCCATAAAATCTAAAAAATGAGCACAAGGCTCCCCCAATCCACCAGCTAAACCAATAAATGTAATCTGTACGAGATTGACAATATCTCCCAAACTTCAAGAGAAGAGATATTTAGGAGCATCTGACCAGTTTACTGTGAAAATTAGGAAATTTGTTAGGTTAGTCCCATTCAATAGTGGATGCTGATCAAGCAACCCAGGACCACATACTTTTACAATTCTTCCAGCCACCATATCCACTTATTAGGAAAATAAAAATAAAGGTAAATATGTTCCCTGCTGCATGGTGCAACACAAAAAATTAACTCCAGTCCAGGATCAATTTCATGAATTATAAAGATCAACTTAGAAGGAAAAACATAGTTGGCTTTTGCTGAAAAGATTCAACTCAGTACAAACCGCCTCCCCCCGCGCCCCAAGACATGCAAATCATACATTAAATAGTAAATATTTAAACTACAAACAAGTATCTGAAATAAAACAATAAATAAATAATTTTCATAGGAAATGCCAAGTTGAAGAACATTTACTATCATGTCTTTGTTGAAGAACTCTCAAACGCCCAATCAAGTGGGAACCAACACCAGCACAATGCTCTTGTCGCTTCTCCTTATCAAGAACCCTGAGCACAGCATGTCCACCAGCTGAACATACAGGGTTTCCACCGAATGTGTTGAATTGAAATTTCTGAGCCAGTACATTTGCTATTTCTGGTGTTGTGACCACTGCTCCTAATGGTAAACCATTGCCAATACCCTGATAAATGCTTTTAGTGAAATTCAGCAATATGATTGTACAAAACTTGTTAAACATTTAAAGTGAATAAAGAAAATGCATTAAAAACATTTTGTTTTGTTAAGATCGACAACTACTGAGGATGATAAGAGAGACCTTAGCCATTGTAACTATATCAGGAATGACATCCTGTGATTCAAAACCCCAGTAATGATTTCCTGTGCGACCAAATCCAGTTTGCACCTCATCAGCAATGCAGACACCACCAGCCTTGCGTACAATGTCATAAACCAATTTCAAGTATCCAGGGGCTAATTCGACTGCTCCTCCAACTCCCTGTAATTTGGCAAAATGGAAAGTAGTTTCCGATTACGATGGTCTAAACTAAAAGCTATTACTATTATTATTATTATTATGATGGAGGGATCCAGCCATAATTTGACTGGCAACCTTCAGGACTCCTAGTCAAGCAATACTCTGCCATGGGCATTCACTTAGATACAAGTTTGATTGTGCGAGGAATCGAGCATGGGATGTTCAAGTTGATGGCTTGTCCCATAGCTCGCTTGTACCACTAGCTACCTTGTGAGGAGTTATTGTTATTAGTATTTCTTAGAAAAACAAACCTGAATGGTTTCAGCAATGAAACCAGCAACTTTTCCTGAAGTACCATAGTCAATATGATCTTGTATGTCTTTCGCATAGCAACTAGCATCAGAGCCAAATAGTCCACGATATGGATCAGGATTTACAACATGATGAATTTCACCCTGAGACAGTCAATGTTCATAATGAACACTAAGTCAGTACGATCAGAAAATTTCAAAGAGAACTGTGCAGAGATCATTCTTCTAAAATAGTTAAGAATGAAAATGAGAAGATCTGACAAGCAAAATTGCATGTTTTACTTCCTTAGTTATGCTTGTAAAGAGATTTGGAGTGTTGGAGGGTCTGGGTCAATGTGTGCAGTACACATGTCCCTTTGGGACTGGTAGTCTTGATTTCAGTACTGCTCATCAAAGATGCATGCATGGATGAAAATGATGCTTGAATGGCTGTGTTTCTACAGAATTGGGAACTCTTGAGTTCAGACGATAGTATACAAATTGCAATGGCTCATAAGATTGTGAAGACTTTTAAGAGAGGAGGATAATCCTGTGGTAATTTATGGAGAATTAATATTACTTCATATTTGTTTTAAACAAATGCTTGACTTTGTTAGTCAGTAACCCAGTACCATCTAATTATTGGAGGGTGGGAAATTGCCTGTAATGTTTTTCTATTTGTATAATTCTCAGTGGTTTCTGCCATTATCAGAACAACATTTTTTTAAAAAGAAAAATAATATATATTATGACTAAATGTAGCCAAATTTATTGAGAATCCATGTTGCATTTTTTAATGTCACAACATTTAGATACCCTTTCCTAGGTGCAGACAACTGAAGGAGTAACACATTCTATAATCCACCATTGTTTGGTGGCCCGTTGTTCCTAAATAGATCTTCTTAATTCATTCCAAAGATGCCAACAGATCGCAAAGGACGATACTCAAAATGTTCAAAAACACCATAAGCACCACTAAATGAACCAAGGGCAATACTTCAAAAATCATAGTGGCCCGTTGTTCCTAAATAAATCTTCTTAATTCATTCCAAAGATGCCAACAGATCGCAAAGGACGATACTCAAAATGTTCAAAAACACCATAAGCACCACTAAATGAACCAAGGGCAATACTTAAAAAATCATAGTACAATACCCTGTCCTTGGATGAAACAACTCCTACAGACCTACAAAGAGAAGGAGTACAATCTGTTTCTTACTGTCCAATTGCCAGATTAAGGTCCTTCAAATCAAATAAAAAATGAAAGATAACACGGGCACTTCAATTGGAACTTAAAAAAAAAAAAAAGAAAACCAATGGTACTTTATGAAAACCTTATGCTAATATTCTAATATCCTCATTATTCTTTAATAAAAAATAAAATTATTTTCTTAGGGAGCGATTATCTTCCGAATTTCCAAACTAGGATGCATTGTGAAATTTATTGATGAAGACAATGCATGGCATAAATAGGAAAAATAAATTACATTTCACCTCAGAAACTAAACTTGGCAAATAGTTTGGTATATCATTAACAACAAATTGTATATTAGAAGTTGTCATCTAACCATAAAAATCTGGCTGAGCATGTAGAGCTTTAGAGGATAGACAGACCTGTGGTATTGAGTACTTCCACGTGTTTAAAGCTGTCAGTCCCATTGTGTTAGAACTTCCACCATGATATGCATTTCTTAAGGAAATCATACCAAGGGCACCAGTGTACACTCGGGCCATCAGCATTGCTAAATCATTTGCCTCTGACCCAGAATTTACAAAATACACGACCTGCATTTTCAAATTAAATTAGATATCTTAGATATAGACATCATCATGAAAGCAGTAGTGTTAGAGGTTCAAATTTATAACCTGGAACTTGTTAAGAAAAATCCTGCACCATATTGCATAAATGGAAAGCTGTTAATTACTAAAAATGATAGTAGTCAATACATACCATGGTTTTAAATCGCGGTAGCGGGTAGCGTAACGTAACGGTAACAGGTGTAACGGGAAGCGGGAGTAGCGGGTGTTACATAACGGGAAGCGGGTGTAACGGCCGTGAATTTTTTTGAAGCACGCACAACCTTGTGCATATTAGCGTACTTGCATGTTTTAAGCTTTTGGCCATTCTTAGAAAGGGTTTTAGTGTATTTTGGACCCTTTAGTTCGAGTAACTAAGTTATTTGGTAAGGGCAACAAGTTTACATTTTTTTAAACCATCATTGATAGAAAATTACGTGTGTGTGCGTATTTATACTTCTCATTGTTCTTATCTGTGATAAATTCTTATGTGTGCTAAATGAATTAACAAAATAAAATACATTATACACTCCATTAATCTATTAGACACATAAGACATACGAATAATATAAATATAAAATAGTTAGAAAAGAAAAAAGGTTGAAGTTGAAAAATAAAGAACATAAATATCACATTACTAATATTATTAAAAAAAAAATTCCTAATAAGTTAGTATTTGAAATTGTTAATTAATGCATCTATTGTCAGTATTTAAAGAAAAAGTAAATTTTGTATCATTGTCATCCTCATTATAATTTTTCCCCCTCTTGCCATTTGGTATATTAAGAATGATATATGAAAGAGAGAGAAAAAGTGAGAAGAAAAAATAAAAAATAAAATTTTTTTTTGGTGTAACAGTTCTGTAGCGGTTACGTAACGGCCGTAGCGGCCTTTACGTAACGGTTGCGGTCCGTAACGGCCGCTACGGCCGTGATTTTTCTTCCCACCGATTTCGCGGTGTGTAACGGTATCGGTAACCCAAAAAACCTTTACGTAACGGCGTTACGTAACGGTCGCGGCCTTTATTTAAAACCATGATACATACAACCAGAACCTGAAATTTAATGAACACGGGTTCCGCTCCATTTAGGTTGAAGATGAGAAGAGACAAAGAAGACTACAGAAGAGTAATGAGTTTCCCTCGCATCACTTCAAAAATTATTATAAATTTTAAACAGATAGCACCATTGGTAAAAAGCCACTAATAAAGCCACTTCAATGATTAAATAAGATATATATATTCTCATCAAAATGTATCAATATCAACAAGTTATTTTTCCCATTGTTGTTTCTTTTGCCAGCTGCTTGGGGAGCAAGAGGAGGGAAATAATATGTTGGGCAGCAGGAAATTATAAAATCAAAAGAATTCAAACCTTTAGGTTTCCGGGCATTTTTGATGCTAGTGCCTCTGCAAAATCAGCTATTGCATGGTGAAGGTATATTGTTGTAGCATGCTGGAGAAGCTTGCTTTGTTCGAAAATAGCATCCAAGACTTCAGGATGGCAATGACCACAAGACACGGTAACTATTCCAGCAAATGCATCCAGATAACGCCTGCCGCTATCATCAAACAAATATTGCATCTTTCCTTCAACAATATTGATCTGTGCACATAAGGACATGTTAAAATAGGAATTTGGGTTTGCAAAGAATGTGAGTTTGAGTCCTATTCATAGCCCACAATCATGTAAAGACAAGAAACTAGAACCTAAGCAGCACAAAAGAAAGGGTAGTGAAATAAAGCTTTGATATTAATAAGACGTGACAAAAATCACATGAACCCTGTATTCCGTTTCATCCACAGTATTTCGAATCGACTCTACCCGCAAAGCCAATCCCCCATTATCTGAAGGTGTAATCATCCATCTAAAATTTTAGCCTCGTCAACCATTTTAATGCAGTTGAATAACTTCATAAGCTAAAAATTGTAACATTATAAACCAACTGTGAAAGTCTTGATGGGCAAAGATTTGAAGGTCCATATCAAGATGCAGATGCGGGCAATGGCAGGATAGCTAAATTGATCGCGTTAAAATAAATGAAAACTACGCATCTTAGAAGGACTTTAGAAGCATAAGAAACTACAACGCCCAAATTTTTGAAGGTTTGATTATAACAAAAGAAGCCTACGAATTGCATTCAATATCGATATCAGAAACATCACGCCAAAACATCCTTTCAAAGAAAAAGCCTGACATTACTATTTTAAAAAATAAATAAATAAATAAAAACAGCTTCATCATCAAAATAGGACTAGGGAAAAAAAATCTCTAAGACCACATTGTGCTACAACTTAACACTAGAAATTGCGACTCCAAAACTATAGCTTTCAAATTAGTTTTTTTAAAAAAAAAAAAGAAAAAAGAAAACCAGCATTAGTGAACCGAAGAAGCTCAGAAGAGTCGTCTTCCTCAATCATCACAAGCTAAAACAATAACAGCCAACCGGAGAAAAGGCAGAAACACACATAGGCCACTCATCACACTTACAGGCTTCTGGTAGTAGTGGAAGAGCGAGGGCCCCAGAAACGTCTTGCGCTTCCGAAGCACGTCGTCGGCAAGCGGGCCTTTGTAGGGCTTGGGCGAATAATCGAACGGAGGCAGCTCCGGCGGATCGCGAGAAATGGACGAGAAGCCGCGCGCCGAAGCAGTGTGCCAACGCTTCGCTGCGGCCACGTCGAGGCTTCTCTTGACGAGACTTCTCCGAAACGCCATGGCGGACGAGAGTTCAGAGACGAAGCTCGAGATCAGAAAGCTTTACAATTACAAGCAGATGATTTGGAGTAGGAGAAAGTGCTGCAGAACAGCTTGGGGTTGATCTGAGTAGACGTGCTCCAGTAGTGGAGGTGGCCGCTTGTCTTGGAATTTTCTCTCGTGGCTGACTTGGATTTTCCCGTTCTTATTCATTAACAAACTCCCCGGTGGAAGATGCTGTATTAATAATAAATTATTTTTACTTTCTTATTTTAATATTTTATTTTATTTTTAAAAATATAAACTACTTCCATTCTACAAGTAAAGTTCACATTGTCGAATTAAGAATTTATAATGTTACGAATCCGTATTATTTACTGTATATAGTCGAAAGAGAGGAGTGTCGTACGAAAAGAAGGACAATAATGCTAAATAACATGGGCTACTCCTATGGCTTGTGTTAGGAGTAGCCCACATTATTTCATCTAGTCGACTCTTACCGTATGAGCTTGTGTTATATAAACCCAAATTGTTAGAGTAATTTTTGAAGATAATTTAAATAAAAAAATTAATTTTTATACAAAATTTAAAGATGTGATTGGTTGTCTAAATGTGAGGTGGTCTAACCTAATAATTTTTCATATTATTCAAACTTTTTCGTGAGAAAGAGTAAGAAATTAAAAGAGATTTAGAGACTAAGAAATTAAAAGAGATGCAAGGGGAAGAATAATATAATTTATTAACAATTAAGTGTAAATTATTTATTAAAAGATTAATTACAAAGCATATCTCTTATTTCCTAAATTTTTATCAAGCCTTTAATAAATTAATAATTATTTGGAGTAGTTAAAATATTTTTTTAATTATTTAATAGGATTATCGGACTAATTAAGACTAAACATTTTATTTCCTGAATTCTAGTCAGGCCTTCCATAAATTAATAAATTATTATATTAATAAAATAACTTTAAAAACCTTTAAAAGGTACTATTAATTTCTCATTTAAAGGGGCTCAAATGGAGCATGTGAGAGTTCTAAATTATAGTCATATTATTTTCCTTTTAAAATTATTTATATATATATATATATATATATTCTTCATTTTCTTATTTTTTTATTAATTTTTTTTAAAAAAATTGACATGTATTATATGGTCATCCTATGGAAGACCTAAAAGTCCAAAACAGAGGACCATTGCAATCACAAATGGAAATTGTTAATAAAGAATTTGGGGAGTTTAAAAATTATACAGGTGATCCTCCATAATTAACTTACTATGTGTTTGGAAGAGTAGAGCTTTAATTTTATATTTAAATTTGTGCATTGAAATTTAAATAAAACATAGTACAAAATTATGTTGAGTACTTTTTAAATTTATATAAATGTAAATAAATTTCAAAATTCATATTTCCAAGTACTACAACTAATATATGTGATTCTCGCTTTTGGGCAATTAATATTTTATATAAAAAATTTAAATAAAATCATAAATATTATTCATGAATAAGGATTGAAAGTGGTGCTATACTCCGATATCACTCATCGGGTCAAGAGTATATAAAGTTAGAGGGGGGTGAATGGACTCTTTCACGTATTATCGATTTTCTCTACAAAATAAAATTCTTACCAAGATTGAAGCAATTATATCACAATATATCAAATGTAAATCAAGCACAAGACATAAAATAAAGGGTAGAGGGAGAGAGAGCTTAACACCAGTATTTTAACGTGGTTTGGCAACAAACCTACGTCCACGCCTTGAGACCAACTCAAGGATTCTACTATAAACTCTTTCATTGGCGGAGAAGTCTTACAAGTCGAGAACAAATCCCTACACTCGGGAACAAAACCCTACACTCACCAAGAACCACAAGGATCACCAAGATGCCTTGCAAGTCGGTTCACCAAGAACCTTCACCAAACGGTTCACAAAAAACCTCACAACAAACAGTTCACAAAGAACCTTACAACAAACGGTTCACAAAGAATCTTTTACAGGATGATGGATGTACAAAGCAATGCTCCTCAAATGAGCTAATATCAAATACAAAGCAAACCCTCACACTATTCTCTCAAGGATTGAATCACACAAGATTAAAGAGTAAGAGAGAATTTGAGCACTTGTGAATATGAACTAAAATGCAAAGTGCTTAGGGTTGATGTTTGAGAATGTTTTTCACTAAAAACTTGTAAACCCTTAAAAACTTGTTTAATCAAGCCTATGAACTTGTATTTATAGCCAAAAAGTCATTCTAGCCGTTATTTAATCGTTGGGAGTGAATCCCAAAAGATTGGCTCGGGAACTAGTTGTTTTCTAGTTGTTGGTGTTCAATTCTCGATGTTAATCGTCAACGAGTCTACCCCAATCGTTGACAAGTCATCTGGACTAAAAACTTGTTTTGGCTACTGGAAAAATTCATCAATAAGTCCCTGCAATTCGTCGACGATTGACCTAGGCAAAAACTCAATTAGGTCCCTGGGGTTCGAACTAGGATTGGGTAGGCCAATCGTACTACAAACGCGTTTATTTTTTATCTAACATAATAGGTCAACCACGGTTAGGTCCCGCCTACGGGCCGCACAACCCAGTCATGTGGGGTGAATACATGACGATGTAACACGATTATCCTCAAGTGGTTCCTCATTACAGACGCAATAAATGAACTGTCATAAGTTATAGACACATTGTGCTATATCCTGGTGGATACTCATGAGCTAGAATATGAATATAAGAAATAAAATGAAAAATGAACAGTCATGAGTTACAAATGCATTGTGCTATTAGGGGTGAACAAACGGTCGATTCAGCCAAATTCGGTTAATTAACCGAAATAACCAAAATTTTTTATTAATGAGAACTGTTAACCGAACCGACCGAATAAAGGGGCCTCACCAAACCGAATTACCCTTTCGCGTAACTTGGTTAACCAAATTTAACCGAATTAATTTGAAATTAATTAATAAAAACATAATATAATTGTAGATTTTTTTTACCAAATACTAATTAACATATTAAAAAATTAACATATTAACAAATTAGCATATACTAATTAACATATTAACAAATTAACATATACTAATTTATATTTAAATTTTAATTAATTATTAAATTGGTTATTTCAGTTAACCGAATTAACATTCCTCTTAACCGAACTGATTAACCGATTAACCGAACTTTGTAAAACCATAACCAACCAACCAATTTCGGTCAGTTAATTCGGATTTTCCCGAATTATGCTCACCCCTGGTACTATATGTTGGTGGATACTCATGGGTTAGAATATGAATATGAAAAATGAACAGTCATGAATTACAGACGCGTTGTGTTATATGTTGGTGGATACTCATGAACTAGAATATGATTTTGAGAAATGAAAGCTTATGAAAATATGTTGAAATATGATTCTGAGAAATGAAAACATGTTGATATATGATGATGGGAAATGAAAGTTTATGAAACTATGTCATATATATGTATGATTATGAGTACAGCTGTACGTTTTTCCTAGTTGATATAATTATTTAAATGAATGTGTTATGATGTAACAAAACTCATGTTGTCACACACCGTCAATAATTTATTCCGTCTTATTGAGAGGTATCTCACTCATAAATTAAATATTTCAAGAAACCAAGACAGACAAGCAAAGAGAACTCGGAGGGGGAGGAAACCTTAGTACCCTAGTAGTTAGGGTAAGCGTTTTTTAACTAGGGATGTATATGAATTTGTGTATGTAAGGATGAGTAGAACTCTGGTATTTGTATTTGGGATGTTGTATATATTGACTTCCGCTGTTTGGTATACTTTTATGAGATGGAGTAATCACCCGCGGGTCGGGTCATGTTGAATGGTATCAGAGATAATTGACAAATACTTGATAGAGAGATTTGATAAATGTGTGACAGATTATTGTTATAAAAAAAATGGTCGAAAATCGGGTCGTTGCATAAATAGCATGATATATGAATTAATCCAACGCTCTTTAAGATATTTCTATTAGATCATAAGATGTTAATGCAACAGTACTTTATAATCATCCATGAAATAAAATTTCTCTGACATAATATAATTGCATAACTTATTATTCTCTTAATTCTTTATGAAAATAAAAAATTTCGTAAAACATAAAAAACTAAGAATTAGATTTGATGCCTTAATGAAGTCCAAAAACTTCATATGATAATAATTTATATCATCTTCACGCATCAAAAACAAAATTTCTCGCATAATCATCAATTTTAAACCTTAGAACATCAAACTTATATAGAGACAAGAATCAATGCATAAAATTAAAAAACCAAATTCTTAGCAAAACATAAAGATCACCTTTGGCAGGTCTTTTAAAAACTCCGAGAAAATCAGTTATATATAAAAAGGGAGAAGTGTGTTTTCGCTAAAAAATGTATTAAATTCTTGGGGCATATCATTGAAGAGAGTCAGATATGGATGGATTTAGCAAAGGTACAAACCATCAATGAATGGCGAGCACCTACATCCGTTAGAGAACTGCGATCCTTCTTAGGGCTAGCCAACTACTATCAGAAGTTTATAGAGGAATACTCTAGAAGAGTTGTGTCGTTAACAAATTTACTAAAGAAAAGGGTACCATGGGGGTGGTCAGAAGAGTGTCAATCAGCATTTTTTGAATTAAAGAAAAAGATTGTATGAGATCCTGTGCTAATCATTCCTGATGTGACAAAGTCATTTGAAGTATAAGCAGACGCCTCAGACTTTGTATTAGAGGGAGTTCTTTTGCAGGAAGGGCATCCAATTGCTTTTGAAAGTAGAATATTAACGGGTGCCAAACGGAACAATAAAGCGCAGGAAAATGAGTTTCTTGCTATGGTACACTGTCTCCGGGTGTGGAGGCACTGTCTCTTGGGGTTCAAATTTGTCGTAAAAACTGATAGTGGCAGTTACTCACTTCTTGTCACAACCAAGACTAACCTCAAAACAAGCCCATTGGCAGGAGAAGCTAATTGAATTTAATTTTGATTTTGAATACAAAGCAGGGAAGACGAATGAAGTAGTTGATGCTTCAAGTAGAAAAACTAAATTTGGCAGCATTGAAACTCATAAGTCATTTATCAACTAGTAGGATGATGTTACCTTTGAAAGATCTTATCAGGGAATATTTAAGTACAAACCAGCAGGCACAGACATTGAGCAAACTAATGGAAGAAGGGAATACATGACAATTCTAGGTAGAAGATGGGCTGATAATGACTAAAGGCAAAAGAGTCTATGTGCCCAAAGCTAGAAACTTGAGGAAAACTTTACTAAAAGAGTGTCATGATACATTATGGCCTAAACATCCCAGATGGTGAAGAACTCATGCATTGATTACACGGGGGTACTATTAATCGAATATGCAAGATGATGTGATGAGTTATACCAAAACTTGCTTGATCTGTCAACAAGACAAAGTAGAAAGAAAGAAGACCTTGGGTTTGTTGGAGTCATTGCTAGTACCTACAATGCGATGGGAGAGTGTCTCTTTGGACTTCATTTCCTCATTGCCAAAAGTAGAGGAGTATGACATAATTCTGGTGGTGATTGATTGATTTTCAAAGTATGCAACTTTCGTACCAGTTTCGAAACCATGTTTAGCAAAGAAGACAGCTCAGCTATTCTTCAAGCATGTGGTGAAATATTGGGGTGTTCCAGAAAGCCTAATCAGTGATAGAGATGTCAGAGGGATTTTAGGGTGAACTCTTTCGTTTGATGGATTCAAACCTTAATCTGTCCACCACCTACCACCCACAAATAGATGGTCAAACCCAACATTTTAATGGAATGTTGGACGAATACTTACGGCATTTTGTAAACTCAAATCAAAAAAATTAGGTTGTTTTACTAGACACAATTCTATTTTAACTCTATGAAATCTTCTGCGACTAATAAAAGCCCTTTTGAGATTATGACAAGTCAACAACCGACTCTCCCGCACACTCTAAATGGTCCATACAAAGGAAATTGCCCGAAAGCAAACCAATTCACAAAGAATTGGTTACAAAACATCAAAGTCACTCGAACTCAGTTAGAAAAAACATTGAAGCGCATGAAGAAATGGGCAGACAAAGGGGCGACGACTACAACAATTTGAAACTGAAAATCTGGTTCTTGTAGAAGTGCCGCCAGAGAAATTTCGATTTCTTCGCAGCAAGGATAAAAAGCTTTTACGCCGTTACAAAGGTTCAATCAAAGTGATTGAGAAGGTGGGGCATGCATCTTATTGGCTTGAACAAAAAGAGTGGATGAAGAGCCACAAACAACCAGTCCATCCGGTGTTTCACATAAGCAACCTAAAGTCATTCCACACAGATGAAGCAAATTCACACTGACAAAAGATAAAGAGATCAACAATTTCCAGAAGGCAGCCTGTAAACAAAGATGTTCAGGAGATCCTTGCAGACAAAGTCGTCAATGAAGAAGGTCGTCAACAACAACAATATTTGGTTCGGTGGATGGGGTTGGGAGAAGAAGAGAACAGTTAGGAAAAGACAGAAAACCTTCAGCATGTCATACGAAAGATTGAAGATTTCAGAAATTCGAAAACGACACTAGTTTCAACATCAACGGAGCAAAAAGGCCTTCTACAACACATCGACGAGGACGTCGATAAAATGAGTAGGGGAGGATGTTAGGGAGTGACAATGTAATGGGGAAAAAGGGGAGAGAGATACTGCTCTAATTGCATTCTCAAGGGATTTAGAATGAATCTATGATTATTTGTGTTAACATTTGTATGGTTATTCTCTTGGATCTGAATAATACAAGTAGTCCTTTTCATTATGGTGTTTTGTTGCCATGGATTGTGATATACCTGATTGTTGCAGCCTTATTTCGTGTATGTGAATATCTTGCTTGTGTGATATCATATTGTTCCTTGTTTCTCTTGAGTATTGAGACTCACTTGGTGCTCATACTTACAGGCTTGAACGTGTGATTATTGGCTGACTCGTCGGGGGAAGAGCTCTCAACGAGTGCCGCATGACCCTTACTTGAGTCCTATTTTGGGGGTCCATGACACCATGCTTTATAGGTAGATAATATGGAAAAAGTGAACTACTTTCAACAATTATACTTTTCAATTAAATTGATTTCATGTGTTTGGATTCTAGACAATGTTATAACAGAAAAAAGTAATGCTCTATAAACACTTTGTTTTGGTAACTAAGAGCAAACAAGAGGAGAAGTCCATTGGAGTATTACACAAGAGCACGACAACACTATATTTCATGAAAAGAAATTAAAACAAAACCAAGTCATATTTTTAACAAGATAAAACATTCATCTATAAGACAAAATGGCTATATATTGTAAGAAATAAAAGCAAGAAAAGTGCTTGATGCTAAAAAGCAGAACAAAAACAGACATCTCAACAAAGTCTCATCTTATGAAATATTGTTGACAACAAAGAATCCTATACAGCTAAGCTGAACCTGTGAACCTGTCCCATGAGTATGCCAAAAAAATAAAAGATTTTCCAGCTTGAAAAGTGGGAACCCTCATTCAAACTCACTCTCTTTCTTCTATACACCAAATGAGAGAAAAAAAATACTCATTCCCTAAAAAGGCTATTGTATCTTCTGTACACGTCTAGGTTGAACCTATGACAACCCATAGAAGGTGAAGCTCCAAATCACTTGCACAATGCGTTAAAAAAAGACAGTCTAACAACTTCACATTTTCCACACACAACACCAATTCCGATCTAAAGAATTAATATATGGTCCATTATAATGCTTCTACTCAAACTTGATCTTTCAAGGATCCGAAATTTGCCACAGTGTCCAAAAAGCAAAATGCATATTACCCTCTCCCTCCCTCATTCCCTCTCCACTAGCAAATGACCAAGAAAAGAGGGGATTCGAGAGCTTGGCAAAACAAGATCCCCTTAAGAAGATGCAAGTGTACTTCAGTCATTCAGAAGAACTCAAAATAAGCATAAGCATATATACATACATATGCACGTAACAATGCATATATTTATGCATTAAGGCTTGTAACTGAAGGAATATCATGTAATTTTTGAACTAATAATAGAACATTGCAAATGTTAAGAATTTACATGTTGATATCTTTGATAAGAAGGATCAAGAACTATTTTGCCAAATATTTTGTCCAAAAACCAAAAAGAAACAAAAAGAAGAGCTTTATCATCCACACCTTTTTTGCCACAATGCGAATGTTAAAGTGGATGAGTGGTATAATATTAAAATATAAATTAAGGAATGAATATATTCGCAATAAACAACACATAGCATTGGTTGAAGACAAGATAAGGTAGGGGCGGCTTAGATGATTTGGGCATTTGAAACACATGCCAAGTTGTGCATGTGTGAGGAGTGAGTTAGTTATTGTTTCTTATATTAAAACTAAAAGGGATAGGAGTAGACTTAAAATAACCTAGAATTTCATAGTGAGGAAAGGACTTAATAGCTCTTAAGCTAGTAGAGGAAAGTGCCCTCAAATGGGTGAATTGGCAGGATTCATGTAGTAGACCTCACCTAGCGGGGCATAAGACATGCTGTTGTTGTTGTATTTGGTTCGTGAGGGAGCAAGCTCCTTTTCCCTGCAATGTGAGGAAAACAAATGATGGATCCCCATGCATTATAAGGTTCAATTTGAGGCTCGCTTCAAGACACGACATGCTCAAAATTTTAAGGCTTAGTCTACACACCGAATCCCAAAAAAGGCAACTTATTATTCGCTAAGACTTATGCATTTGTACAAAAAGCATACCTTTTGCGCCTTTTGATTTGAGGCTTAGATATTTTGAGTGTGTGAATCTCAGGTTAGATTTGGATAGAAAATTATAATCACATGTTTACATGAAGGAACATAATAATATGAGTTGATTTCTAAAATTAGTGAACATCAACCCTCCCAAAATTATTGAGAGTTGTCAAACATCATAAAAATAATTGAACTTGGAAACATTACAACAATATCACGACACAGTTTACTTAAAGAACTCAATTTAGCGTTTGTAGAAATCACATTTGATTTTTTAAATAGTATTTGTAATTTCTTAATATTTTTATTCATTTTTAAAAATATGTGTTTACATATTTTATCTAAAAAAATAAAATTTCCGAAAGGCTTACCCCTTGGTTAAAATGCGCCACGTTATGCGTTCACCTTTAAAAAAACATTGTCCATTTTCATTCAAGGAAACTGAATAGAGAAGGCCTAACTGAAGCCAGCAAGGAGGCCAAATATTTTTTGTTTAAAAACTAAAAACCCTTCCACAGTGAGAACTAAACACTAATTTTATTAACCTAAAAAATTTCAAATTTCTTACATTTCAAGATATCATGAAGAGGACCTATGCCTCCAATAAGACCAACCTGTCATGTGTGAATTAATTAATAGATTACCCAGATACAGTTTTGAGGACGGGGAGCAACACTATTTGAGTAGTCATACTTTACTTTCAAACTATTAATTTAGACACATGCGAACATGAAAATTCAGTGCTGGAGGAGGTATGGCCAACTTCTCAAGGCCATTGTTGCCATGGAAGATCTCATACTAACAGTGTTGCACCTCAATATTCCCCCCTTACAGTGCTTTTGCTAAAGGACGGGCTTGTTGGCGATAGGTTGTTGGGCTCTAAGGACAGTGGCATTCATACAAGCACGCACACACCCTCTCCCACAATCTTGCTCATGCATACATGGATGCATGCACTCACACAGCGATGAATTCACTGGGTCATTTGTAGAGAGAGAGAGAGATAGAGATAGGGATTATTAACTCTCTGTTTGGCAATTGGAAGGAACACTGGACATTGACACAAATTAAGAAGTTTAATTCTCGTGAGAAGACAGTTTAAAATTTAGTCACATCAATAAATTTTAGTGACCCCCTAAAAAAAATATAGAATTTACTCAAAAGTTTCCTGAACTCCAATGGAATTTATCCCATATACCATCACCATTATCATAAAAATACTAAAAATTGCCGGCATATATGACACACACATGTAAGCATGCGCTCATCAAACTACAGTTAGAAAAGATATTTTGAAGGTTACCAAGATCCGTGGAAGTGCATACCAGATTTTGGATGCTATGTCAGTTAGAGGCATCACTGAGAAGACCCTTGCAGATGATTGTGTAACTCAGTCGACAATATCTGCTGTGCATGTACAAGAGACCTCTGCTGCACAATGATGAACGCAAACATGTATCATGCTCAAGGCCAAGGAACACCATACTCGTTGACAAAATCTTTCATGAATGCCCTTGAAGTAGAATCAACATCAGTGCTGAAAGCAGTAAGCTGATCAAGTCTGTTTTACACAAGCTTCAAAGTTTATAGCATTTGCTAAATACACGAGTTTTTGTTCACTGGTGGTACTGTTTTCAACAATATGTGAACTGGAGAAATATTTGTTGCACTACCAATAATCCCGACAAGAACAGGACCCATCATTGAAATGGTGAAAACGAGTAGCATCCCTGACAATAATTTCTCTGCCAACAAGCTTGGAGATGAACTTAATGGCAGAGTGGCAGTCATTACATACTCTTAGGTTCTTCATGATTCTCAAAGTAGATTTCTCTGGAGTATTTATCAGTCCAAATGCTATGGCAAGCTTCTCACTGTGATGCTTAAGAATCTGCTCCTTTACCTCAGCATCGAGATCATGGAGAACTGCCTCAGTGTCAGGAATGAAACCCATCTTTTTTATCTCCTTCCAAATTTCTGCCATAGCCTCATAGATTGCATCTCTTTGTGGATGAAGCACATCTTCAACACCAAAGACATGGATTTCATTTTTCATTTGAACCCAGCTAAATCCTTGTTCTTTCTTCACTCGTCTATCTTTCATTGACTTTCGAATAATGGCAGCATCCACCCATTTTCCACAAGCAGAATAGACATTAGCTAGGGCAGAGTATGCCCCACTATTATCTGGCTCAATTATGAGCAATCTCTCTGCAGCAACTTTTGCCAGCTCTGCATTTTTATGAATTTTACAGGAAGACAAAAGCGAACCCCAAGCTATAACATCTGGTTCGACCGGCATTTTTTCTATGAAATCTTGAGCTTCCTGAAGCAGTCCAGCACGTCCAAGCAAATCAATCATGCAAGCATAATGGCTTAGAGTCGGTTCAATTTTGTGTACATTTTGCATCAGATTATAATAGCTACGACCTAGCTCCACCAAACCCACATGCGTGCAAGCAGAAAGTACACCAACATAAGTTATATGGTCAGGCTTAATATCAACTGCCAGCATCTTCTCAAACAGTTCTATGGCTTCTTCTCCAAGACCATGTTGAGCTAAAGCCATAATCATTGAAGTCCAAGAGACAGTGTCTCTGTTCCAATGTATCAGATTGAATACCTGTCTTGCACCATTGATGCTTCCAGCTTTTGAGTACATGGTAATTAAAGCATTACTCACAGAAACCGATAATGCTTCTCCTGATCTTATGGCAGTTGCATGGATTTGTTTTCCATGATCCAATGAAGCCAAGCTTGAACTGACACTCAACATGGCTGCAAGAGTGTACTTGTTTGGCTTAGGCCCTTCTCTTACCATTAACCTGAACAGGTCCACCGCATCATTGTTGAAGCCATTCTGCATATAACCTACAATCATCGCTGTCCATGCAACTACATCGTGATCTTTCAATGAATCAAAGATCTGCCTGGCTGTACTTATATCCCCAATTTTAATATATCCATCTAGCAAAGCTGTAAATGCTATAACATTAAGATTGGAAGTCATCCAATGCTCTAAAATCTTTCGAGCAGTTTCAACCCCACCAGACTTGGAGTACATTGATATCAGAGCATTTTTAACTGGCCCAAAGGTATCAAAGTCAGTCCTAATGATATATGAATGAATTTGTTTTCCAAGTTTCAACTTCTCTGAATTTGCACAAGCCGACAAGGCACTGGCCAAGGTGAATTTATCAGGTTTCAATGAAGAATCCTTAAGCATTCTTGAGAAGATATCAAGTGCTTCAAAATCATATCCATGTTGATTATAACCTGCAATCATTGCGTTCCAGGAAACTACATCTCGCTCTTTCATTTGCTCAAACTGGGCAAGGGCAAGATCAAGCTGACCACACTGCATATGCAATGAAATCATAGAGTTCCAGCTTGATATGCTCTTCAACCTCATCCGATCAAAAACAATCTTTGCTGTCATTGGATCACCAGTTTTTGCATACATGTTAAGGAGAGAATTTGCCACAGGGATATAACTACTAAGCCCAAGTTTGACAATAAAAGAGTGAACCCTTCTCCCGATGTCCAAACCATCAATAGCAGCACAGGAGGCAAGTATATTAGTAATTGTGAATTGGGACGGTGCAACCCTACATAAAATCATCTCTGAGAACATCCGAATCGCATTTTCAAAAAGATCCATCTGATTATAGCCCACAATCATTGAAGTCCATGAGACCGAGTCAGGATCAGGCATTTGCAAAAAAATACAATGGGCTGCATCAATTCTGCCCCGTTTTGCATACGCAGATAGTAATGTATTCCAAGTGAATGCATTTTTCACAGGCATTTCATCAAAAACACGATGTGCATCCAATTGAAACCCAATTTTGGCATAGAAATTGATGAGGTTATTCATTAAGAACACGCCAAGGTGAAGCCCGCTTTTGATAATTCTAGCATGAACTGATTTTCCAGCAAGTGGGTAATTTATATTGAGGCTTCTTTGGAGGAGGGATGCGTAGAAATCTGACGCAAAGGGGAAAAATGATTGAGCGGGAGTTTCCATTAGAGAAACAAAACTCTTTAAAAGACAAGATTCGAAGACAAACCGAAAGGTTCAGTTTCATAAATTATTCGACAAATAAAATATACTTATATTCAAATACTTTTGCGAACCCTGCTTATGATAAATTTTAAGGGAAGGATAGGAGAAAGAGTAAGATGTCAAAGAATAGAACGGGCGGGAAATGAACCGGAGGCTATGATACACAACCCCACTCAAAATGTCGGATTCCGAACTTATGATCTGAATTACTCAAATAAAATAATAGAGTATAACCGGTTAACTCACAGAAACCGCACCAAGCTTCTGTATTTATATTCCTCTTTACACTTGGGATGTATGAAGAAGGAATCATCGAAGTTGAGATTGAGACTTGAAGCACAGAGGCACTTCCACCTTGAAGACAAGACGCTGGCTCTGACTGCATAACTTGTGGGGAGACGAGAGAGCACGTGGCAAGGCATGGAGTACAGACGCCCTCATATTTGGTGTCCTGAAGAAGCTTGTTGCGTTTCGGGAGTGAACCCATGAGATTTGGGGGAGAGAGCAGCTCACACCATTGAAGTTTCCGAGGAAGACGTGCGCAGGATTGGTTCCAGATTTCCAGGCTCCAACAGGTCCGCCGGGGTTTATAACCTGCGTTTGGGGGCGGAGGGAAAGGAAACGAAAGGAAGGGAAGGGTACAGTCGTTACTTTGCTTGGGGTTTACAATTTACATTATGATTATTTCTTTTTTAACAAGTTTTTTTTTTTTTTTTTAACATAAGAACTCCAACCAGCAATGAGCCTTTCGAACCCCCTAATACGACACTAAACCTATAGATCAGCGTCCTCCGCTCCTAGGTCTCGGTAATTAGGGTAAAGTTCAGATGCGGATATGGCTTCTTTACATCAGTTGAACGTTCGGCCAACCCAACTCCAAGACACATCTTCATTACCATCCATGGTTCTTGCTAGCTCACAGAGAACTATTACCATCCACGGTCTTCACTGGCTCAAAGAGTGAACTCTCACCATCCACGGTTTCCGCTGGCTCACAGGTTGTATCTGTGATTCTTTATTAGTAGCTTTAAATTTATTTAAAAAATAAATAAACACAGGTCAAATTTTATAATTTTACAAATTAAATTTTCCTATTTTTTCAAAATCCGTAATGTCGCGACATCCCAGACCCAACCCAGAGAACCAATCTTTGGTTAAAAATGTGTTCAGCTTACGAACTGGGAAAAATGAATGTGTATTTTGAAAATGTGAATTTTCGTAAAAAACGATGTGTGGTGGAGTCGCCACTAACCTTTTGAAGTGTAGTTAGAATACTTGATTGCTACCCCGTTAAGGGTAGAATCAGTCTGCGTCACCAAAGTCGGGTTCGGGAGTATGGTTACACAAGGGGAAGGTATTAGCACCCCCTACACGCCCGTTCTTACGAACGGTACCAATTAATAAAGAGTTTTCCCGAAATAAATGTAATAAGTCTTTAAAGATTACTCCCTTTCAAAAGTCAAAAAAAATGAAAATACTATATAGGTATTCTCTCATAACTGGGGCAATCCAATACTCCAAAGAGCCAATGCTCTTGATCACAATCATCGGAAAGGAAAATCGAAAATAGGATACAAAATACGCTCCCGGGGATTTTGAAATCTATAGGTTTTTTTTAAAGTATCAAAAATACTATTTCGAAAGGTTTTTGAAATTTTTTTGGGATTGGAATAATTTTTTCTTGTGCCTAAAAAGATATTTTTGTGATTTTTCCTAAGTATGAAAATGATTCTTGTGATTTTTCTCGAACTTTCAAAATAATACAAATGAAATCAATTGAAATCAATATGTGAAAATATTTTTGGAATTTTTGAAATTTCGTGATTTTTGTGAATTTTATGGATACAACAATAATATACAAGCGAAATGGAGTAATCAGGGTGAACCAGTTCGGGAATGGTGAGCCGGTCAAACGTTGACTGGTTTGGGGAAAAACCGGTTTAAGATCTTGGTCGAGACCATTGATTTTTCGAGGTTTTCCAATGTTCTTCCGAATACAACAGAATTTTAGACAACAATCATGAAAGTCATAGTTTTAAATATATGACTTTAGAATATATTTTTGAAAATTTTGAATGTAAGGAAACAGATTTAACCTTTACCAAACATGTTGGAAACTTTCTTGGATTTTTTTCAATAATTTTCAAATGTAAATAAGTTTCAAAGCCTTAAAAATTTTTGAATTTTCTTTGACAATTTTTCTGAATTTTTGTGTCTTTTACGAAATTTTTTTTTAATTTTTTATGGGTTAAAAAGAAACTATTTAAAATAAAATAAGAAATAAAATAGAATCAAATAAACCAGCAAAGGCCGGTTCAGGAAAGGGGGGCGGAGATGTAACATAGGTAGAGAAAGTTCGTTGGTTTTACCTATCATCTTTTTCTCCTCCGGTCTTCCTTTCCTGTCTGTGAATCTGCAGAGGTTAGTCTACAACGTCTTCCCGATGGTTGTTCTTGAACTCTGACTCGAGGCACTACGAAGTACCTTCTTCAGATGGGGTGACTCGGCTTCGGTAGGAAACAGTATCAGTCGACCGTTTGATCTTCTTTCGTTTTCCTCTACTCCGATCTTCTTTTCCTGTTGGTGAGTCTACTAGGGCCACTCTACAATGTCTTCCCAAGAGTTGTTCTTGAGCTTTGACTCGAGACACTATGGAGTGCCTTCTTCAAATGGGGTGACTCAGCACCGGTAGCAAACAAGATCAGCCGACCTCTTGATCTTCACTTAGAAAAACTAGCTTCACAAACTTATAGTAGAAAATTTCAATATTTGAAATCTTCTCCTTACCACCACCAAGAACTCTCCTCCCTTGTGCTTGGAATGAGAGGGCTATTTATAGACTTAGCTTGGGGCAAGCATGGGAAAGAAGACATAGGGGAGTCATGATGGGGAAAACCAAGTATGGGGGGAAGAATGATGAAGGGAAATTAGCATGGGAAGATTGATAAAGGGAGGAAACATGACATGTGGTGAGTGATGATAGGGGGAACAAAGTATAGGATGAAGAATTATGAAGGGAATATAGCATGGGAAGAATGATAAAGGGAGAAAACATGACATGTGATGAGTAATGATGGGGGGAACAAAGTATGGGATGAAGAATTATGAAGGGAATATAGCATGGGAAGAATGATAAAGGAAAGAAATATGACATGTGGTAAGTGATGATGGGGGAACAAGGTATGCTTGCATTTGACAAATTAAAATAAATAATAATAATAATAATAATAATAATAATAATAATAATAATAATAATAATAATAATAATAATAATAATATGAGGGTTCTAGAAGCTGTGCGGAACCCATAGGAGATGTGTGGGGCCCACGCGCCATGTGGGGTCCACAAGCCGTTTGAGGGTTACAGGAACCCAAGCTAGCAAGGCACCGGATATATGGATCCGAGCTAGCGTACCAGAGGGGGTAACGTGCATCGGATGTAGGAATTCGAGTTTGCGTACCAGGAGAAGTGGGGCCCACAAACCGTGTGGGGCCCAATGGAGATATGTGGGGCCCACAAGCAATGTGGGGTCCACAAGCCATTTAAGGGTTATAGGAACCCGAGCCAGTAGACACAAGCATGCCAAAAGAGGTAACGTGCATCGAATGTAAGAATCCGAGCTAGCGTACCAGAGCGGGTAACGTGCATCGGATGTAGAAACCCAAGCTAGCGTACCAAAGGGGGGTAACGTGCACCAGATGTAGGAATCCGAGCTAGCTTACTCGGAGAAGTGGGGCCCACAAACCATATGGGGCCCAATTGAGATATGTGGGGCCCACAAGCAATGTGGGGTCCACGAGCCATTTAAGGGTTATAGGAACCCGAGTCAGTAGGCACAAGCATGCTAAAGGAGGTAACGTGCATCGGATGTAGGAATCCGAACTAGTGTACCAGGGAGTAACGTGCATTGAATGTAGGAATCCAAGCTAGCATACCAGATGGGGTAACGTGCATCGGATGTAGGAGTCCGAGTTAGCGTACCAGGGGATAACGTGCATCGGATGTAGGAATCCGAGCTAGCATACCAGGGGGTAATGTGCATCGGACGTAGGAATCTGAACTAGCGTACCAGATGGGGTAACGTGCATCGGATGTAGGAATTTGAGCTAGCGTACTAGGAGATGTGGGGCCCACAACACATGTGGGGCCCAATGGAGATATGTGGGGCCCACAAGCCATGTGGGACCTACAAAGATGTGTGGGGTCCACAAGCAGTGTTGCCCTACAAGGATGTGTGGGGTCAACACGCAGTGTGGGACCTACAAGGATGTGCGGGGTCCACGAACACCATGGGACCTACAAGAATGTGTTTGGTCCACAACCAGTGTGGGAAGGTTTTGACATGAGGTCTCCTCGAAAAGGCCTGGTTAAAATTGGGGTGTCTACACGTAAGTGGCGATCGATGATTCATATGGGAAGTGATCGGCGATGATCGGCATTGGACGAGTGATGATCTGAGAAATATCGGTGCCGTGAAGATAGTAATTATATTTATATTTTTGTAACCAAACTCGTAGGGTTTGAGGTGCTGGTGCATGCTGCTTGTACGCTAGTCAATTTGATCTCTATTTATTTTTTTTAAAAATAATTTTATAAAATTATAAAATTATCGTTCAATATTTAAAAGACAATTTATGTATTGGCGGAGTTTGATTAAAAAAAATTATTAATTTTGTATAAAAAATAATAATAATGGTAATTAAAATTATTAATTATTAAAATTTAATTCATATTTTTTAAAAATATTTAAAATATATGTTAAATATTTTTTTATGTAATTAGGATGTAAGATGTCATTTTTTGTCTTAATATTTTAAAATTAAAAATTAACTTGTTTTTTTTATTCATTTAAAAAATAAATAAAAAGTAGAAAATATTTTTTATATTAAATGACACTTAAAAATATTTTTTTTTATTTACAAATTTCTATTTAAATCTTAGAATTTGAAAAATAATATATATTATTATTATTATTTAAATTTAAAATAATATATATTTTATTATTTGATTATATTTGGGGGGAGGGGGGGGGTTGAATTCTAACTGACAAGAGTAATGACTGGCATTTTTATTATTAGTTTAAAGTCCAAACCGACTTTAGTGTCATTTTCCATTTTGTTGGGTACATTTGTGTAAATTTTTTTCCATATTTGTGTTTTTTGATTTTTTTTTCTTAATATTTCGGTAAAAAACTCTTATCATGGGTATGTGTCATCTTCCATTTTCTGTTAATATTATCAAGTTATATTAAAGGATCATTTAGAATCATTTTTATAGAAGTGTTTTTGAGAAAAGTACTAAATTTAATGATCGTTGATAATAAGTGATGAATTTGAAATATATCAAAAGTTATAAGTTGTTTTCGGTTTTATATAAAATAAGTTGTATTTGAATACTTACATTTATTATATGTCACTATTTTAAAATATATTTTAATTACAAATAGCAATATTTTTAAATTAAAAAATTCATTAGTGATTATTTAATTATTTATAATTAAGATTTAAATATTTCTATCAAAAAATAATATAAGATTGTTATTTTTAATTAAAAATAAATTTATTGCTAATATGTATTTATAACATATTACTATCATATTAAATTATGATAAAAAATAATACTAATTAAATCTAAATTTTAAAATTATTTAGTGTTAGTTTAAATTTACAAATAGTTATTGTTTGGCTGTCATTTAGACAATAATAGAGTGTACTTGATTGATATAATTTGAGCATATGATGAGACGGGTTCACATGACAAGTAGGGGTGGCAAAACGGGCGAGTAGGATAGGTTGCCAACAAGTCGGGTCATAAACGGGTCAATGTTAAATAGGTCACACACATGCCAACCCTAACCCTCCCGTTAAATAAAAGGGCAAGTCATGGGTCACTAATTTAAAAAATATAATTTATTTATTTTAAATTTTTTAAAAATTTCATATAAAATGATATTTTTTTTTAAATATATATATACTGCATTTTACTAGTTTAATTTTGGTTCGGTCGCCCAAGCCTCAGTCAACTTGTTGACTTCTTACTAGTTTGATCAACCGAGGCATTTATAACCTCCAGGGTTCGGTCGCTCGAAATTCTTTCAAAGTAGTTTTAGGTCCAGATTTTGATTAAAAGTTTCCCTTGTTCATCTTGTTCATATAGGTATAACGTTTTAGTTCAAGGGACTTTTCATAAAATATTTGGGGACCTAAGGTCAGGCTAAGGTCTAAGCTTTTAAATTAAGCCCAAAAAATCTAACGTCGTTCGACCGCTGTTGTACTGCCCCTACCCTTAAGGTGAGCCCGAAGCCCTACTAAACATACATAACATACATCTCTCTGATACCATACATATACAACCCCCCCAAACAAGGGAAAAACGGGTGTTCTACACTGATCTTTATAAACATACACAGTGAAAATACATACATCATCTAATACTTACCAGAGTTTCTAACTGTTTCTTATATACATCCATACATAACTAGAAACATATTCTACTATATATTACAATCCCAAAAAGAGACAGACATTGTCTATTATCTCATCAGCTCTGACAAGGATTGTCTACTATCCAAACTCAGCCCAGCAAGATGCTAGGCTCGATCCCTCGGAGGACCTGAAGCAATATTTGTATGCTAGGGTGAGACACCTCTCAGTAAGACGAATTATATTATCATCAGTGTGTGGCTAGCATGAGATTTCGTGTGTACATATACTACTAACATTTAAATACATTTAATTGGCATTTTATAATTGTATTGCTCTGTAAATCTGAAAATACATACTGCTGGCTTAATATAGCCTTCTCTATAGTAAATACGCTCATATATGTCTAAAAGATACAACCTGGTCTGTAGGACTAGCGTCGTCACACTATCACGTACACATGCGACATGCTTACACCCATGACGGGTTGTGCGGCCCCAAAGGCTAGACCTAGAAAATAGCCGGCCGACTAATGCTAAGTCAAACATAAAGTAGTACGATGGTGCCTACTCTCTCTATGCCCGAAGGCTGAGCCATCCGAAATTACTACATCGGATGGAACCCCGGAATTTCTGCATCGAGGAGTACTTTACTCAAGCCACCAATCTCCTTTCCCATTGACTTTCTATCTGAGACGTGTGGTTGTACCCCTACATACATATAGCTACGGTATCGTGCTCTTACCATGAGAACATAACAACAACACTCTACTATCATATATGGCAATTCACATCGTATAAAATTGTAATCATAATTCATTTCATAAAACTGTATGTAACATAAGTTGTATATAATTCTGTGAAAACATCTGCTAGATATTGACTTGGTAAAAATAGGCGTATCATATCTGTCATAATTGGCTCGGTAAAAACTAGCATTTCATAAACTCGACATTTAACCATCATATCTCATCTCTTGGCATATAGCCATCATATCTCATATCTCGACTTATAGCTGTTACATTTTTGTATTACACAAAATCTGCTCATTTAATGCCAATTAAAACTATACTCATGCCACACAATTTTTCATCTGATAACTCATAAATAAATCATCTGCTTGGGAAAGTAATTACTGCTGCTAAAACTGGGGTATGAATATCTCTAGGTTATTATTTTACTAGATATAGATATATAACTAAATACAGGAAAAATGGAGATAATCAATCCTACCATCTTTGGTTGGTTTTAAAACAAGTCTATGGTTTGAAATAACAATTTCACAACCGGTAAAAACGTTCAAAAAGACCAATATTATACTTTAAAAATATCATATTTGAATTTAAACGGTTGGTTTTGAACATAAAGTTGGTTAACCAAACCCCAGGCCTAGAAACTCTAGAAAAGTCGTAACTGTTTATCTAAAAACCATTTTATCATTTCGTTCCTTTAGAACTCATAAACATAGTTGACATAATATAATCCTCTTACCTATTTCTTGAAAAACGACCTAAGGCGCTCGAAAATTGAACCCTATTTTTTCCCTAGTTCAAGAATCTACTCCGCTAGACTTGTAGATATTCATTCCCTGTTCCTCGTAGTAACTTCCGATCACTGAAATGGGCAACAATCGGCAAAATATCGAAGAGAGAGAGAGAGAGAGAGAGAGAGAGAGAGAGATTTCCATTTCTTAATGAAGAAGCAATTGAAAATCTATTTAAAAACCATTGACCTGATTAGCTTCGTCGACGAAATGGCACCTTCATCGACGAACTACAGAAGGTCGTTGGTCGATGAAAAAAGGGCTTCGTCAACGAACCCTAAGCCTGATATTTTCAGTCATTCTAGATATTTTCATCGATGATGCTCTGAATTTTGACGACAAATCACATAAGGGCCTTTGTCGACGAAGCCCGCTGCAATCCCTTTTTTCCTTTTCTTATTTAATTTCCTTATTTGCCTAGTTCGGGTCTCTACAGCTGCCCTAAAGTCAAACTATGACATTTGATTCCCTATGGTCATTCTATGATCTATCTGAGCATACAGTTCATATCATGCAGATGCATGAATTTATTATAGATCAAAATATAAAAATAAATGCAATACAAATTAAACATTATGTCTTCTTCTTCCTCCTTATTTGCTCTTTGACTCCATGGAATACACCAGATTTGTGTTTTAAGACCTGCCTTGACTTCCATGTTCTCTTAATCTTATGTGCGACCTGAATAATACCTATTTACGCACTAAAACACACACATAAGAAACACATGTGTTTGTCACCATCAAAACAGAGATCGGACTCAAAAAACCAACAAGAAGTGTTTTTGAGAAAAGTTCAAAATTTAATACTTGTTGATAATAAGTAATTAATTTTAAAAAATATTAGTAGTTTAAAAGGTTTTTGGTTTTATTTAAAATAAGTGGTATTTGAATACTTACATTTATTATAGGTTGCTATTTTAAAATATATTTTAATTACAAATAGTAATATTTTTAATAAAAAAATTCATTAGTGATTATTTTAATTATTTATAATTAAGATTTAAATATTTTTATTAAAAAAATAATATAAGATTATTATTTTAATTAAAAATAAATTTGTTGTTAATGTATATTTATAGCATATTACTATCATATTAAATTATGATAAAAAATATTATTAATTAAATTTAAAATTTAGAATTATTTAGTGTTAATTTAAATTAATAAATACTTATTGTTCAATCTAGAATTGAGTTATAATAACTAGTATGTATTTTTAACTATATTTTAAATGAAAATAATAACATTTTTATAATTGAAAATTTAAATGATCATTATATTAATTTATAATTAAAATTTAAATATTTTTTTTAACTAAAATAATATAATATTATTATGTATTAATTAACAATAATTTTTTTATTGATGTATATTTATAACATATTATAATCACATTAATTTATGTTAAAAATAGCATTAATAACTAAATTTTATTTAATATTAATTCAAATTTACAGATGGTTTTTTTATTCATTCCAAAATTTAATTATATTTTTTTAACAATTAATAAGTTATAATGCATAATAAATTAATATATTATTATTTTTTAATTAAAATTTTAATTAATAACTATGTTGATTGTTATTTTTAATTAACATTTAAATTTTACTAAGTAAAAATAGTATAAAATTATTTTTTGATTAACGATAATCTTGTTCTTAATTTATATTTATTAATATTATTATCATATTAATTTATGTTAAAATTATCTTATTAATCAAATTGTTATTTTTGATTTTTAATATTAATTTAAATTAATTGATGGTTCTTCATTTCAAAATTGAATTATGTTTCATTAATAATTAAAATATTATAATACATAATAAAATAATATATGATTATCTTCTAATGAATTTTTAAATTATAAAATAGTCATTAAATTTTTTTATATTTATAAAATTGACCTTGCTTATTAACTACCACTTATAAGTGGTTAAAAAGTTGTATTAAATTACGTTTAAAATTCATTTAAATAGTTATAAAAAAAAGTTGTTTTAGAAAAACACTTTTTGTAATAAGTATTTGTTGTAGTACAAGTCAAATTGCACTTTTTATAAAAGTGTTTATCTTAAGTAATAAGTGTTATGAACACTTTTTTTAAAGTGCTCCCAAACAAGGGCTAAGTCGATCAAAATCAAGTCGACTATTAATTAGTTCAAAATTGAATTTTACTCAACTAATGCTATTCATTATGAGTAATGATCATTATTAACTCATGTGTCATTATGAGTCGACTATTAAAGTGTGTGTCTTCCTTTCTTTACTTACCATATGATTCGTGATGGTCAAAGGTGTAACGCCCCAAACCCTTAAACCCGAGTTCGGTGCGTTATACCTGATAAAATCCCTGATAATCCATAATCAACCTATACGTAGCGGAAAACATAAACATAATCTCCCAATTATAATATTAGAGTTTTCTAAAATTTATCTATAATCCATAATAAATTATCCATCACTTGCATTTCCATAAATACATAACTCCCAAAACAATTCAGTATTTTCACAATCATTCCTTACTCAATTGCCTTAAAACATAAAGACATAAAACATAAATATTTACATTCCCCAAAATTAACATAGAAATATACCCTTTTCTTTTTTATATTTCCCAATAATGCTATAAAAATCTCAAGCTCTCAAAGCTCGACCTCGAGGAAGTCCTGAAAAAGAAATACATTTATATTCGAGTAAGACACATCTCAGTAAGGGAAGAAATAATATATTAAAACAATGTGTGACCAACATGAGTTTATAGTCAACATAATATTTAACATTTGCAGATCTGTAACATAATTTTTGAAATCATTCACTGAACCTAATCAAACACATGCAAATGTTTAACTCACAAGATTACCCGAGGATAGGGGTGATTATCCGCCCATACAAGTAGCACCCCTATTGAAACGCCCCGAACCCTTAAACCTGGGCCCGGTGCATTATACCTGATCATATCCCTAATAAATCATATTCCATAACATACATAGCAGAAAACATAATCATAATCTCCATATAACAACATATCAGAGTTTACTAATTCTAACTATAATCTAAAATAAATCATCCAACACCTGCATTTTCATATATACATATATCTCCAAAACATTTCAGTATGTTCACAAACTTTCTTTTCTCCACAGATTTAAAATGTAAGGACGTAAAACATAAATATTCGCATCCCAAAATTAACATAGAAATATATCCTTTTCTTTTTCTATTTCCCAGTAATGCTATAAAAAAAACCTCGAACTCTCAAAGTTCGATCTCAAGGAAATCCTGAAAAAAAAAAATTCATATTTGGGTGAGACACATCTCAGTAAGGGAAGAAACTATATATTAAAATAGTGTGTGGCTAACATGAGTTTATATATAACATAATATTTAACATTTGAAAATCCTTAACATAATTTTCGAAATCATTCCCTGATCCTAATCAAACACATGCAAATGTTTAACTCACGAGATTACCCAATGATAGGGGTGATTACCCGCCCATACAAGTAGCACCCCTCTGCTATGATATTTAGGCAACCCAAAGGTCGCAACTAAAGCATACCAGGGCACTCAACTTACTCAGTAAACCCTCAAGTGATAAATTAATCTCATACTCACACCGTTCAACAATAGCTTACCGGCAAAGGCCCTAAGGATAGAGAAATCTACCCGCCCATACAAGTAGGTTCCCTCTGCCCTAGTACGTTATGCGGCTACTGCCACATCTGTAGCTACTAGTGCACTCGCCTTACTCAGCAAATCCTAAGGCGAAAGGTACGCTTCGCCCAATCGTAACATGTTCTACGTACATACATACTTCTAATATCATAATACATCATTCTTTTCTATCATTATGCATTCATGCACATTCATTCCTGTTCATAACTTAACGTTGCATTTCGTTTCACTTTAAGTGACTCTTTCCCATTTACATCATTTACCTTTGTCATTTCATTTCATTGCCATTTCATCGTCATTTCATTGCATAACATTTCATTTCATTACTTCATACTACAGTTGATCTTTAGCCATCATCAGTTAGCCTATGTAGAAACGTGCTAGATCTGCTAACACAGCTCCCTTTAGCTGTCATTAGTTAGTCTACACAGAAGTGTGCTAGATCTGCTAACATGGCTGTCTTTCAGTTGTCTTACATTTACATGGTTGCATTTAACATACACACGCAACATTGTCCATATCATATTTTATTTTCATTGCTTTACTTACTTAATCTGCATCTCATACATTTAACACATATTTACACAGAATCTCATGCCACACAATTTAGCAATAAAATTCATACACTGCCTGTAAAATAAGCCAACCAACATTTAATGTTTATATACTGAAAATACCTTTCATTTCTTACTTAATTATCCTTAAAATATTTCTCACTTTCATCAGTTCATTTTCGCATATACATATCTAATAAACAACCCTAAACTCGAAAGAAATATAATTTAAATAGTTGGCATTTTACCTATACCGAAACATATACACGTACATATAACACAATTTATTTTTCCATTAAATTCATAAAAATTCTGATTTAATATATATTTTTCCCCTTACTTGGTTTCTTGAATTACGCCAACAGGGACTTCAAAAAATACCTGCGGCGCTCACCCGGACCCTGAAATTAAATTCATAATTTCAATAAATTATTTTTAAATAAAATATTATTTAAATATTTCCTATGGCCATCATTCCTAAATAAATAATAATACCCTTAAATTTAGTCAAATTGCCAAATTTCTCAAATCCCACTCTTGCTTTGGAGTAGGGTCTAGAAAACCCCAATTGGAAATTACATATTCCAAAATGACGACGACGACGACTAGGACCCCGTGATGGTGTCCGGTCGTCAATTTAACTACGTATTAATGACAAAATTGAGAAAATTGGAAAAAATTACCTTTCCCCAGGAGCAGTGCCTAAGTCGTTCCTATGAAAATTTGCTCCAGTAGAAATGTCGGCAGCGGAACTAGAATTCCAACGGCATCTTCCATTTCCCGATCTGTCGCAAACTCGCCGAGTAATTGAGAGAAGGAGAGAAACGAAGACAAACGCAGGAAAAATATTTTACAGGGGGGGGTGCGTGCAGTTCTTCTCCTGCTTCTTCATTCTAATTAGTTTTTTTTTAAATCCAATGTAAAAATATTTAATTTAATTACTAATTATTTAATTATTTAATTTATCTTAATTTATTTTAATTTTTTTTTCTTTTTCCACGCCATTCCTTTTATTTATTTATCTATTATTTTATTTATCTTTTTTTTTTCCAAATTATTTTAATTCTTTTAAATTTTCGGGTCTTTACACCTATGCTCTGATATTTAGGCAACCCAAAGGTCGCAGTTAAAACATACCAGGGCACTCATCTTACTCAGTAAGCCCAAAAGTGATAAATTGATCTTGTACTCACACAGTTCATACAAAAGTTTATCGGCAAAGACCTTAAGGATAGAGAAATCTACCCGCCCATACAAGTAGATTCCCTCTGTCTTAGTGCATTATGCAGCTACTGCCACATCTGTAGCTACTAGTGCACTCGCCTTACTCAACAAGCTCTCAAGCAAAAGGTACGCCTCGCCCAATTGCAATATGTTCTACGTACATATATACTTCTAATATCATAATACATCATTCTTTCTTTCATTATTCAATCATACACATCTGTTAATATTCGTGGCTTAACATTGCATTACATTTCACTTTAAGTGACTTTTTTCCATTTTACATTGTTCACATTTCACATTTCATTTCCATTTCATTCATTTCCCATTTCATTTCATTTCATATCCAGCATCTTTCAGCTGTTTTACCTAACATATTTCTGCTGTCATATATTTACCCAGCCACTTTCAACTGTTTTACCTAGCATATTTCAGTTGTTTTATCCAACATATTTCAGCTGTTTACCTAACATATTTCAGTTGTTTACATGGTTACATTAACACACACAAACAACATGTTTCATTTAACATTTTCATACCCAGTTCATTCCCTGTATATCATGCATCTTATGCATATAACATATTTCCACACAACATTCCTATTTACTCATGCCATACAATTTAGCAGTAAAATTCATACATTACCCGAAAAGAAGCCAACCCACAATTAACATTCATATATTAGAAAAATACTTTTAATTTCTTGCATAATTATTCTAAAAAAAATATTTCACTTTCATTAGTTCAATTTCACATATACATATCTAATAAATAGTCCTAAATTCAAAAAAACATAATTTAAATGGTCGGAATTTTAAACTCATGCCGAAAAATTTACACTTACATATAACACAATTTATTTTTCATTAAATTTAGAAAAATTCTGATTTAATATATATTTTTTCCTTTACCTAATTTTTTGCACTACGCCAATAGGGACCCCGAAAAGATACCTGTGGCACTCACCCAGACCCTAAAATTAAATTTCTAATTTCAATAAATTATTCATGAATAAAATATTATTTAAATATTTCCTAATGCCATAATTCCTAAATAAATAGTAATACCCGCAAATATACCCAATTTGCCAAATTTCTCAAATCTCATTCTCGCTTTGGAGTGGGGTCTATAAAACCCCAATTGGAAAATTACCTACGTCAAAATGACGACGACGATGATTAGGACCCTGTGGTGGTGTCTAATCGTCGATTTAACAACATATTTACAAAGAAATTAAGAAAATGGGGAAAAATTACCTTTCCTTAGGAGCAGTGCCTAAGTCGTTCTCACGACAAATATGCTCTAGTAGAAATGTCGGCAGCGAAACCAAGAATCCAACGGCACTTTCCGTTTCCCAATCCGACATAAACCCGTCGAGAAATTGAGAAGACAAAGACGGAGACAGACGTGAGCTTGGGCGAGAGAACTGTGCCCTCTGCAACTTCCTTCTTCTTGAAGCTTTTTACTTTATACATTTATATATATATATATATATATATATATATATATAATTATATTATATTATATTAATTAATTATTAATAATAATTTAATTATTTAATTTAATTTTAATTAATTATTATTTTATTATTTTTTAATCCAATGTAAAAATGTTTAATTTAAAAAATAATTATTTAATTTATCTTAATTTAATTTAATTTAATTTCTTTAATTTTAATTTTTTTTCTTATTTTCCCCATGTCATTCCTTTTATTTATTTATTTTTCATTTTATGTATTTTTTTTATTTCAATTATTTTAATTTTTCGGGTCTTTACAAAAGGTTGTGACTGAAGTGTTTTTCGATTCACTCTTTTAATTGTTCTTCTTTGTTTATGCTTCAAAGATCTACACGCTCGTTTACTCGACTTATGAAAGATATTGAGGATGAGTTATTTTAAGAGGGTTAAAACACTACATAGCTACATTTGAGCAAAATGATCGGTGTATAATATTCAAGTAAAATTTTATTGATATTAAAAACGTATACACCAAAACATGAAAAGCAAACAATATTTTCCTTAATTTTCCATATTTCTTAATTAACATGTGTTGTGAATTTTTAATTAAATTATTTTGAATAAGTTAAAATGAGGTCATGTAAAAAATAATTTCGTTCAATTTTCAAAGTCAAGCAACAAACAATTTACGTTAATTATGTGTGATTATTTAATTAATATATTTCTGGATTTTTATTATTAATTGTAACATTAAGAAATTAATTAAAGTTTCCTTAATGTATATTTTTGAGTTAAGATATTTCCTTAGTAAATTAAATAATTCATTGTTGTAATCCTCTAATTAACCATAATAGTTTATAATGGATAAGAAAATAATATACGATTAATGTTATTAATTATATTAGCTGTGATTATTGTACTTTAAAACTTTAATAATTTAGATTTTTGAAAAAATAATGGGAATGTTTATAATTATAAGAAGTTATGATATTTAAAAATAAACTTTGAACATTAAAATATTTATAAATGCATTAAAAGTTTTAATTAATATTTTCTAAAGACATAATTCACGTTATTGTATTATTTTCAACTATCTATTTTAATAAATAATAAAATATAATATGATTATTAATTTATGTTAATATTATCCTTTATTAGTTAGATTGATAATTACATTAAAAATTTCTATTTATCAAGGCCCATCATTATTAACTTTTAATTATGAATAATGTATTATAACACATAATAAAGTAATATGCAATTCTTATTTATATTCATAATATAGTTAATTATATTAGCAATAATTATTATTATTTTCATCATTAGTAATCTTAATTTTAAAAAATAATGATAATAATTAATAAAAAATATTGGATTTCTTAAAATGACCGACAAAGTGACGTATTTTTTTTCTTTATAGTAATTTCTAAATTTTAATGAAAATTTTAAAAATATTTTTGCTATTTTCTAAATTTTTTATTTCTCTCTGTTTTTTTTTTTTGGGAAAACAATGTGTCATTTTTGTAACTATTTGTGAAATCTAAAGAGGAAAAATGAAAATTATTTTCCATAACAAAGCAAACCTCTTATTTTCTATAATTTTTAATGCAAATCAAACCGCTCAAAACCCACTAGCAGCCAAATAGCTTGCTTATTTTCCTGCCTCACAAGCAAACAGATTAGTCATTTCTACTCAATTGAGCTGACACAAAAAGGATAATTTTTTTTTATTTTGAGAATTCTGGCTTGAGGTGACTTGCAACACCCTTGGTATAACAATTTTTTCTTTATTGGAATATTTTTCCACTCAAAAAATGCAAGCAGCCAAAATTTTTTCTTTAGTTGGGATGGGCATGCCCCAATGAATGTGATTTTGACTGGAAATGAGTGGCAATTCCACATTTCAGAAACCAGCTGGTAGTCCACCTTTTCTTGGGTCACTTATTGCCGTGAGCTTCCCAAATCTTCCTTCCTTTGAGGTCTCTAAGTCTTGCACTACAAACTGGCAAACAGTCCCACCGGCGAGGCTTTGTAAGACATGGCCTTTCTTTTCAAGGGCTGCTCTGGTCTTGGCAGGAACTTCAAAGTGGTCATTGATCACAGTCCAATTCTCGTAATATACCACATTAGGAATCAGCTGCGCAAACAAAATTCCATCAGATCAGAAGTTTTCCTGACTATTTAGTGAACCCAATAAAATGCAAAAAACTTGGGAAAAGGAAATGTGCTTGATTGTGGGCCATGGCAAAGATGGAATGGCTAAGCACCGAAAAAGCAAACAACTCATCGAGCTAAATAAAACAGGATTTGTTAATGTAATCAACCCGAGTGAGACAAATAATGCAAGCCCTCAACACCGGTCAGGCGACTCAACATGAAACAGCAGCTGGTCAGGCAACTCAAAACCCCCTGCAGCATTCCATTTTCATCAGCAACTACACAAGCAATCCCCTAGCACACCCCTAAGGGACATGACATACATACAGACAAGAGACGTGAGAACCGAACCCACCAAAGTTATCAGATTGTCATCATGCCATCTAAAAATCAGCCCAATCATAGCCAGAAACTCAACCTCATCTTAGCATATGTGGAGTGGTTACTTGATACTTCAAAGTGCTCAATTAATGAAACAATTGAAGAGAAAGAAGAAAGTAGAGAATGGGCTGGTAACAACCTGATGATAAACCCTCGGAGACATGACAGAAGAGAAAGGATCCATTCCCTTGGCAAAATGATTCAAGAATACCTCCATAGTTCCAGCAATTATCATAGTGCCCCCACTTGCTCCTACAACAGCTTTCAGTTGTTCATTCTGCATGTGGCACAAGAAAACATGTCACAAAAAGGAACATAATTATAACGCCTACAAAAACTGCATAGAGAACATTTAGTTATAGAAACTATACAAAAATAGTATGACATTAATATTACATATCATCTCTGACCCAAACCAATTTGGTTGCAGGCCAGGACTCAAAAAAGTTTTTAACCTCAGAGAGGCATTGAACAGCCACCAATTAACTCAGTCTATATCGCAAATGCATCATTGCAACTCAGCCTAATGAATCTTAAAGGAGCAACAGTAATAACCTTTAAGACTATAGTAGGTGTCATTGATGACAATGGCCTTTTAGCTGGGCTGATAAAATTCGTAGGTGCTGGTGGCGGCAGGCCTGCAGAGTTATTACTAGGGATAGAGAAATCATCCATTTCATTGTTAAGAACTATCCCTGTACTTGGAGACAGTATCCGAGAACCGAAGTATGAGTTTACAGTACTTGTCATGGAGACAGCATTCCGCTCATGATCTACGATGGACATGTGACTCGTACCATGATCACCAATCTGATTCCACCTATTTGGAAGGAAAGATTCATAATAAAAAAAAACAATAGATATAGATTGCATGTGTGACAAATAAGTACATCAGGGGGACGTGATCGTGATGTGAAAAGAAAAACACCATGCTTACACAAACAATGAAAGCAATAAGTTGCCCCATTTTTCAAGGCCAGCAATTAACTCTTCAGAAGTTTGTTTATCATCTCCATAAACAATGAAAGGAGCGATGATTATACCCCAAAGTTTTAACCACAAAAATTCTAGAGACCTATCAAAAGCTAAATCACAATGCCCTACAACTGCCCCATATTCTACTTATGTGTTTCTTAAGTAACCATTTGCTGTTTAATGATATTGAAATTAGTGTTAGGATAAAAATACTACATGCAATCTTAGATTCTAGAGTTATTTTTGGATTATTTGAAAGCAATTCCAAACTTCCAAACAAGCACCAACTAACTTCCATTCCCATGATTCCCACTGACGCAAGCAGCCATACTTCCACCATGCAAACTACAAAACATTCGCATACAAAATGAAACATGCTCTACAATGTGGAACGTTAGGGGTATACTTAAATAGATATACTGGTGAGAAAAGTGTAATGTCACTTGTATATTTTGGAGAGGATGTTGAGGTGGTCCTAAATCATGTGAATAATATTGAATTAAAACTTTGGATCATTAGATTTAGTAAACTAGAATGAAAATGTACCAAGTTTTCGAATGTTTCTACCAATATGTGATTTGCTAGGGTGTTGGTGTTTTCTGGTAATTATGGGCGAGACTAATTAAGCATGCATTAAACATTTTACTAAAAGATTTAGGATTGAGTAACTCTGTTGATCTCCATTAGGTTTTTGCACTGAAATTGCCCAGTGAAATTAAGTACTGTAATGCGGAGAGAGAGAGAGAGAGAAAGATTACAAAGATACTAGTCATAAACACCTATTAGCAACCTAAAGCAAAAATAGAAATCAGTAGGAACAACCAAGATAGATTTTGTACTACTTTCCCTAAACATAAATAATCTTCAAACTTCATATTATTATTGTAGGAATCATATAAATATTGAAACATAGGGAGGGTAGTGTTTGATTGAATTGGAAATTTACTCAAGTTGGGTGTTTGTGTGTTGTTGCTATTATTGTTTTCACGGTAAGGGGAATAAAAACTTCAGTTAGTGTGGTGGTAAGCCTCTATGATGTTTCCCTTCATGTCCACAGTTCGAAACTTATCAACAGCAGGCAGCAGTGCTCCTTATTTGTGTTTGTGGGATGGGCTGGATTGACCCGGCTGGCTCAATAAAGTCTGGCCAAGTGAGACCGAAGCATCCAGGTTCTGCCAGGTTGACCCTGGTTCACTTCAGCAGTGCTCCTTATTTTGGGAATCGACAAACGAGAATTGAATCAAATTGTAAAATTCAGTACAATTTCCAAAATCAATTCTAAATAATGTGCATATATTGATATACAAACAACAAGAAAAATGGTAAAGTACATTTAAATTTTGAAAACAAAAAAACCATATTTCATGTGTATAGTTTCCCTAAGCAAATGAAAACTGAGAAAGAGTCAAGAAATATTAATAAAAAAAATGAACTTTTTGAAATTTTGGTGTTTATAAACAATTTTAAAAAAATAATATTTCACTTACATTCTTTCACAGACTAAATAGAAAAATATGATAATAACTTAACAAACTACCACAAAGACAAACTCTTGAATCTTAACAACACAATGAAATATAAGTTCCACCTCAGCCAGTGAGTGTTCTTTCCCTTCTTCTTAATAGCAGAATAGTATACTCCTAGAGTGAAGAATGGTTTTGTGAAGGCAATATAAGATGTGGAGTCCTATTTCTTCTCTTTTATAGCAAAAAAACTAACATAGACAAGGGAAGGAAGGTAATAGTGCAAAACTAAAAGCAAGAAAAAAGAAAGAAATATTGTTTTGGGGGTTTTAAACTGGTCATGTTCGTTAAGATATGATGGATCTAGAATTGTGTGAATCAATAGATTTAGAAAGATTCATTAGATGCACAAGGTGAATCAATAGATTCGGCAATGATTCAGTAGGTTTTAGATTCACAAGTAAGATTTGAATTGATTTGGTGTGGAGTTGATACGAATTGTATGAATCGAATTGAGAATCATAAGATTCGGACAACTATGATAATTAGAAATTGGATAACATATACATTTAAAAGAGCATAAAGCTGTCTCCTTTGCAGAGAATTTAATAGACATGGGATGGAATATAGACACCAATTTTATCAATGGTTAACTAAAATACTAATGAAGCAGCTTACCTCCCACCATAATGACTGGGACCAAAGGTCATATTATCGAATATGGTTTTCTTCAACTCTACTGCAAACTTAGGAGAGAGCATATCAGATAGAACTTTGGAAACATTAACAAAATCAGGATCACTGAGATTCATCCTCAAAGCAAATGCATGCTTGAGAGCTTCAATTTCTCGATGGATCCCAAGTGGGCCAAAATCTCCCAAAGAAACCCCATATTGCGCAAGAATATTTAGCATCTGCAGAAGTGAAAGGCCTATGTTATCTAATCCTTGATTAAATGTGGTAAATGATAAGATGGCAAGTACAGACACAAACTTACAAGTAGCAATGCAGGTCCCCCTGATGAAGGAGGTGGCATGCCAATTATTTTAAGCCCTAGAATATCTGCAGAGAGTGGCCGTCTTATTCTAACTTGATAGCTCTGCAAGTCCTTCATAGTCAGTATACCTCCAAGCTTCCAAACATCTCTAACCAATTTATGTCCAATTGATCCATTGTAGAAAGGCTCCAAGCCATGTTTTGAAATTTTTTTTAGCGTCTCTGCTAGTTTCTTGTTTTGACAAATGTCACCCAGCTGCAGGAGGTTTCCATTTGATGTGAATATGTCACGAAGTCCTTTATCTGCCATGATGCTTGATTCTGTCCTAACCATCTGCATGTGTAGATAGCGTGAAATATTGAATCCTCGGGCAAGACGCTCAGCAGGTTTCACAAGCCTTCTCCATGGGAGCCTTCCATATTGTTTCCAAGCTTTATGCAGTCCTGCAAGTTCCCCAGGAACTGCTACAGATAGGGCGCCACTAGCTTTTATAGAAACATTTTTAGCATACATGTTCTGAGAAATAATAAGGGAAAAGCATATATTAATATTTGATGAGTGAGGGCATTATAGGCTTCAAGTTACACTAAGCACGCATGTTTTAACCATGAAAATTTTTTGGGGGCAGGGGGGGTGAGTAGGGCAGTTATAGTTAATTTCAGGAAGTGTTCATGCGTCTTATCAAAATAAAGGAAAATATGAATTTATCACACAATGGGAAGTTAGAGAAAAGAGAAGAGCTGTAGTGTTTTTCCTCATTGTTTCATGAAACAATTCACAAGCATATGGAGGAGAAAAAATGGAAAAACTAGAAATTTGATGAACCAAAGTATATGTAACAATAATAAATACTCTCCACTGACCAGTTAGGACAAGAATCAATTGACCATAATGAAGTACGCAAATTCCTAATATCATGGTATGGAGAGAGAGAGAGAGAGAGAGAGAGAGAGAGAGAGTGACTGTTAAACTGCTAATTCATAGGTACTGATCACAGAAGTAATGAAGTATGCCTCCTTTTTGCAACAAAAACTCCTCATTGAAATATAAATCTAACAACCAGCACGCAAGGTCCCTGCACAATTGGGGGTCTCGGAAGGGCAAATATCTTCGCAGTCTTACCTCCATGCTTGGAGAGAGTCGAGAGACTGTCTCCATTACCTGAACCTTTGACTGTTTGGATGCAATGCCCTCACCCTTATTGAAATATTTCTCTTTAATAAAAATAGATTAATATTAGGAAGCCACAATAAAAACATAATCAAGGACAAAAAGAGAAGGCTTGAGTACCTGTGAAGCTAACATGGGAGCAGTCTCTCTCATATCAAGGGCTTGTGCCTTCCCATTGGCTAACCTAACAAGCATAAAGGCACCTCCACCAAGGCCACTTGATGCTGGACTCACGACACCCAGGCAAAGAGCAGCTGCCACTGATGCATCAACAGCATGACCGCCTTCACGAAGAACTTTTACCCCGATTTTAGAACAACGTCGATCATCCGTTGCAACAACACCATGGTGCGCTGTAATAACCTCAGGTCTAGTTTTAGTGGGATTCCTTGAACTGTCAAGACTTGATGTCAAGGGCAACAACAGCGAAATGAAGAGCAAGGTAATTATTGGCCATAACAGCAGCACAGCTGCAAAACATATAGCAGGATTGAGTTCCTCAACCAACAAGTGCAAATTAGTTTAGAGCTTCAACTATAACCACAAAAAAACTACAGAAACTTCAAGAGTAACTCCTTACTAGCAACTGAAACTTTGATAAAAATATATGACACATCATAA
This sequence comes from Malania oleifera, assembly GCF_029873635.1. Lineage (NCBI taxonomy): Eukaryota > Viridiplantae > Streptophyta > Magnoliopsida > Santalales > Ximeniaceae > Malania > Malania oleifera. Next base: position 14,548,201 of record NC_080423.1, read on the forward strand.
TTGTGAGCAAGGCCCCAAATATACCCTTCTAAATCTGATGTAAAGTTGTCAATTACGAACTCAAAATTTTCAGCATTTATTGCAGTAATCCATGAAATAATTGCATTCTTTTTAAAAATATGAAGCCCAACAAGAAGCCACATTTGGGGCATAACCAATATCATTAATTGAAATTCTTGATATCTGTTTAAATCAATTTTCCAGTTCATTTTTCTCACTGATGGCATGATTCCAGATATATTGATCAAAATGCAGGCCAATAGGCCATGCTTTATAGGTAGATAATATGGAAAAAGTGAACTACTTTTGACAATTATACTGTTCAATTAAATTGATTGCATGTGTTATAATAGAAAAAAGTAATGCTCTATAGACACTTTGTTTTGGTAACGAAGAGCAGACGAGGAGAAGTCCATTGGAGTATTACACAGGAGCACGACAACACTATATTTCATGAAAAGAAATTAAAACAAAACCAAGTCATATTTTTAACAAGATAAAACATTCATCTATAAGACAAAATGGCTATATTTTGTAATAAATAAAAGCAAGCAAAGTGCTCGATGCTAAAAGCAGAACAAAAACAGCCATCTCAACAGAGTCTCATCTTATGAAATATTGTTGACAACAGAGAATCCTATACAGTTAAGCTGAACCTGTGAACCTGTCCCATGAGTATGCCAGAAAAATAGAAGATTTTCCTGCTTGAACAGTGGGAACCCTCATTCAAACTTACTCTCTTTCGTCTATACACCAAATGAGAGAAAAAATACTCATTCTCTAAACAGGCTATTGTAACTTGTATACACGTGTAGGCTGAACCTATGACAACTCGTAGAACAAAAGTAGAAGGTGAAGCTCCCAATCACCTGCACAATGCATTAAAAAAGACGGTCTGACCACTTCACATTTGTTAGGGTGTGGCTCGTAATGGTTAGGCAGCCGCACCACCCAGCAGCTTATGTTGATATTGCTGAGAAGACCAGCAGCCCTCCACCAAACAGCTGCCTACCATGTTCGAAATTGCAGCCACCTTCTTTGACTATCCCCCTCCCATATGTGTATATATATGTGATGTATGTGTGTGAGTGTAGAGTGGCAGTGTGTGGGCTTTGGGCTGTGTTGTGTGTGTACAAAGAGCTAAGAGCTGTGCGTTGTAAGAGAGGTGTGGTGTGCTGTGTGTGAGGCAGAGTGAATCCTTGTAGAGAGAGTGAGAGAAGAGTTGAAGGCAGTAGTCTCCTCCTTCTCCTTGTATAATTCTCCTGGCAGTTATAGTGGATTTTGTGTGCTCCCGTGGATGTAGGTCACAGAGGACCAAACCACATAAATCAGGTCTCGTATTTTTGGTTGCATAATTTTGCTTGTGCAATTGTTGCTCGTGGATCACTTCCCAACAAATGGTATCAGAGCGAGGTTGGAACAAAATCGTCAGATCGAAGCAAAATTTCCAGATTTGAGCTTCTGCCCAGTAGTTCAAAACTCGGTTTTGAGACCCCCAAAACATTCCTCTCGTTGAGACGAAGTGAACGGTGGTAACCTGAGCTCAAATGGAGCTTGGACGAAGCCGCACGAGCTCACACGCGCCACCGGCAGAAAGACCGCAATGCCACGCGCTCTCACGCGCCGGCATTCGATCGGGAAAGAGCATCACATGCGCCCACGTGCCAGTGAAAGTCTGGCACACGTTGGGAGGTTGAAGACATTGACCTCAGCAACCACGTAAGCGCCGAGTCAGCGTTGCGTCAACAAGTGTTAGCCATGTCAACGCTGAGTCAGCTACCACGCCAGCGAGGGACAGCGACACGTCAGTAGCTCGTACAATGCCACGCCAGTAGTCGGGACCCACAAACACGCCAAGAGGTGGGCCTGGTGCCACGTCAGCAAGTTGGCCCCCAAAGGAGGTGGGCCCCGTGCCACATCAGTAAGCGGGCCCCATAGGAGCTGGGCCTCAGGATACGTCAACAAGTGGGGACCGCAGCGCCACATCAGCAAACAGTGTTAGTAATGGCGTCAATGGCTGTCAACGCTGTCAGGAATATTCCGTTAAGGGAGGGAATATTCCGTTAATAGAGAGTTAACTTTTTGACCAATTTGATTGAATGATTGACCGGGCTTTTCGGAGCCATTTCGAGTTGGTTTTTCGAATGGCTTGAACCATTTCTAAGGTTTTTTGCCGTTCCAGAGCCATTGGCGGTGTCCGTTTTGTGAGATTTTGAGCAGAATGACAGGTGTTGGCACTTCAAAGTTTGAGGTGGAGAAGTTTGATGGGCGAAATAACTTCAATTTGTGGCAGAGCACGGTGAAGGATATTTTGGTTCATTAAAGCTTGATCAAGCCGTTGATCGGGAAGAAGCCAGATGATTTCAAAATGATGATTGGACTGAATTGGAGATGAAGACGGTCAGCACAATCCGATTGTGTCTGGAAAATGAAGTTAAATATTCGGTGTTAGACGAAACCTCATCGACGGAGCTCTGGAAGAAATTGGAGCAAAGGTATATGTCAAAGTCCCGAACCAATAAATTGTTTCTGAAGAAGAAACTTTATCAACTTTAAATGAACGAGGGAAGTAGTCTTTTTTATCACATAAATGATTATAACAAGATTTTGACCCAATTGTTGAGCCTCGGTGTAAAAATTGATGAAAAGGATAAGGCGCTTCTACTTTTGTCGTCTCTACCAGCTTCATTTGATGGTCTGGTAACTGCATTCCTCGTGGAGAAGGATACCTTGAAGTTGGATGATGTGATGACATCACTTCAAGATTCTGAGACGTTAAGAAAGCCGATTTTGACGTCTCATGAGCAAGCTTTGGTAGCTAACAGTGAGAGACAAGGAAGAAGCAAAGATCGAAAGCTCGGAGGTAAACAATGGCATTCAGAATCAAGAGGACGAGATACGAGCAAGGTTTTATGTTATTGGTGTGATAAAAAGGGGCACTTCAAGAGGGACTGTGAAGATAAAAAATGATACGAAAAAGAAACGAAGACACGGGATGGTGTCAATGTATCGGAGCATGCCACATGGGATGGTAATGATAAGGTCCTCGTAATGGCGAGCAGCTTACATCGACAAATCAGTCAAAGAACCGTGCAATTTCGATACTGCAAGAAGTACGGCCATATGAAAAGGGAGTTCCAGAAGTTGATGAGAAATAATATGAATGCTTATGGCAGTCCAAACAATGATGGATGGGTTTTGGACTCTGCAAGTTCAGTTCATGTCTGCTTTAAAAAAGAATTTTTCCATTCTTTCAAAGAAGTTCGTGGTACGGTATCCCTCGGTGATGGGTCTTCATGCGATGTAAGAGGGATTGGATCTGTGAAGCTGAAGACGCTTGTTGGAGCGGTCCATATTTTGGATGACGTAAACTTCATTCCAAGGATGCGAAGAAATTTGATCTCCCTTAGTCGGTTGGATTCTAAGGGTTGTCAAATCTCTGTCGCGGGTGGAGCTATGGAGGTGACCCGATGTGACTCAATGATATTTACTGGGAAGGAGTCTCGTGGGCTGTATCAGTTGATGGGAACCACAGTGGTTGGTGGTTTGACCTCAGATGATCATAGCGGCACATCGTCAAAAACGAACAAAAGAGTTCGGTTTTCCGATGAAGAAGGCGGTACTCTTTGCATGGTTCAAATATTTGAACCAAGTTATGAAGACTTGCCTTGATCGAGTTCTTATCAAGGTGGAGCTGTGGACTTTGGAATTGATACTCGCCAAGGTGGAGATTGTTAGGGTGTGGCTCGTATTGGTTAGGCAGCCGCACCACCCAACAGCTTATGTTGATATTGCTGAGAAGACCAGCAGCCCTCCACCAAACAGTTGCCTACCATGTTTGAAATTGCAGCCACCTTCTTTGACTATCCCCCTCCCATATGTGTGTATATATATATATATATATATATATATATATATATATATGTAATGTATGTGTGTGAGTGTAGAGTGGTAGTGTGTGGGCTTTGGGCTGTGTTGTGTGCGTGCAAAGAGCGAAGAGTTGTGCATTGTAAGAGAGGTGTGGTGTGCTGTGTGTGAGATAGAGTGAATCCTTGTAGAGAGACTGAGAGAGGAGTTGAGGGCAGTAGCCTCCTTCTTTTCCTTGTATAATTCTCCCGGCAGTTATAGTGGATTTTGTGTACTCTCGTAGATGTAGGTCACAGAGGACCGAACCACGTAAATCTTGTCTCGTATTTTTTGTTGCGTAATTTTTCTTGTGCGATTGTTGCTCGTGGATCACTTCCCAACAACATTTTCCACACACAACACCAATTCAAATCTAAACAATTAATATATGGTCCATCATAATGTTTCTACTCAAACTGGATCTTTCAAGGATCTGAAATTTGCCACAATGTCCAAAAAGCAAAATGCATATTACCCTCTCCCTCCCTCATTCCCTCTCCACTAGCAAATGACCAAGGAAAGAGAGGATTCGAGAGTTTAGGCAAAAGAAGATCCACTTAAGAAGATGCAAGTGTACTTTAGTCATTTAGAAGAACTCAAAATAAGCGTAAGCATGTACACATACATATATGCATAACAATGCATACATTCATGCATTAAGACTTGTAACTGAAGGAATATCATGTAATTTGTAACTAATAATAGGACAATGAATGTTCGCATTTGATCTGAGGCTTTATGATTATTAACTAAACATTGGATCAAAATAAAATATAGTCTGAAACAGCAAAAAAAAAAAAAAGAGAATTTTACATTTTGATATCTTTGATAAGAAGGATCAAGAATTATTTTGCCAATTTTTTTCTACAAAAATAAAAAAGAAACAAAAGAAGAGCTTGATCATCCACACTTTTTTTTGCCACAATGCGAATTTAAGGTAGATGAGTGGCATAATATTAAAAGATAAATTAAGGAACGAACATATTCGCAATAAACAACACATAGCACCGGTTGAAGACAAGATAAGGTAGGGACGGCTTAGATGATTTGGGCATTTGAAACACATGCCAAGTTGTGCATGTGTGAAGAGGAGTGAGTTAGTTATTATTTCTTATATTAAAACTAAAAGGGATAGGAGTAGACCTAAAATAACCTAGAATGCCATAGTGAGGAAAGGTGTAAAAACCCCAAAAAGAGATATAAAATATTAGTGGATTGATTTCAAAAATTAAAAAATATATATATAAAAAAAATTAATTAATTAATTAATTAATCAGATTTAAAAGAAAAAGGAAAAAAATAATAATTAAAATTTATTTCTATTTTTATTAATAAAATATATTATTAATATTAATTAAATATTATTAAATTGAATTGATTAAATAAATAATATTAAAGATATATGTGTGTGTGTATATATATACATATATATATATATATTAAAGTAAAAAGGAAAAAAAAATAATATAATATAATTATATAGGTAAAGTTGAAGAGAAACCTTCAGGATGTTTCCTGAAGGTTGATTTGAATATGTAATGAATTTTTTTTATTTTATTTTACTTTTTTCTTCTTCTTCTTCTTCTTCTTCCTTTCTTCTTCTTCTTCTTTACTTTTCCTTTTCTTTATTCTTTTCTCTGCACTGAACTCTCTCTCTCTCTCCTCACGTTCTCTCTCCCTCTCTCCTCGATTTCGTGACGGATTTTTGCCCGATCGAAAATCTGAAGATACCATTGGACTTCATTTGCTACTGCCATCATTTCTACCAAAGCGGATTGGTGGTAGGAGCGGCGTAAGCGTATTCCCTAGGTAAGCTATTTTCCCATTTTTCTTTAATTTCTTCCAAAATATAAGCCCAATTGACGAACGGACACCACCACGAGAATCTAGGGATGATTCTTTACAAGTCTAGTGGGATGAAATTCTCGTGGGGGTGTCGGGCCAAAACCTCAAATTTGGGGTGCGATGATTATTAAAGGGCTTATTTTTAATTAATTAACATTAATTTACAAATGCTAAAATATTAAGCATTTGGGACTGAAATAGGATTTCTGGAATTTAGGCCCCTGGTGAGCGCCGCAGGTGTAATTTTGGGACCCACAGGCAAAATTTGAAAAATTAAGTGGGGATATTAAATAATAGTTTAAATGTTAATTTGAAGTATATGGAGCCTAAAGAAGGCTAGATGAGTATTATTTTGGAGAAATAGATTAATTAATCTGGGAAAAAATGTAAATTGTAGGAGTTAAATTTCGGGCGCCAAAGGCGTGAAATTTTGGATCTTAATGAATTTCTCAGTAGGCAGGTAAGGGAATAAAATAAAGCAGTAATTTTCCATGCAAATTATTATTGACTATGAGTAAATTTATTTTCAGAAAAGCATATGTTATATTGTGTATTACGAATGAAATGTACGATTGGGAAAATACTGCTATGATGATTAAAATATATATGTATGTATGAGATATAAGGAAATCACGATTTTAGAATATGAAGTATGACTTTTAACAGCATATGTGTGGCATGAATATTATTTTATGTGAAATGTATTATGATGTAAAAGATTTTACGAACAAAACATGTTTTCAGGTATTATGAAAAGATGAATTATGTTATGATGGTTTTGACGATTATATGATAAATGATGTATTTTTAGAATATATATACCTGAAACAATTTTGGCGCGAGGCCATATATTTATGTTATCGGCACGAGGCCATATTTATGTTATTGGCGCGACGCCACATATTTATGTTATCAGCACGAGGCCGTATTTATGTTATCGGCACGAGGCCGTATTTATATTATTGGCGCAAGGCCATGTATTTATGTTTTCGGCACGAGACCATAATGATGTTACGTATGATCATGTATTATATGTTTTCACAACCAGGATGTTAGTTTAGTTCAGACCAGGAGCTCGGTACCATAGCTATGGGTTAATTTTGGCACGAGGCCTTATTAGTGCTACCGTCCCACGAGGGGATGGGAGATGGATAGTCGATGTGGCTTTCAGTAGAGTGTGGACGTCCACTTGACAGTCCGGACCAGGGTGTGGTGGCTTCATCGTACTTACAGACATATTTGATTCGGCAGTGATCGGCCAGCCATTGTCGGGTCCCGCCTTCGGGCTACACAACCCGTCATGAGGGGTAATACATGACACCAGCTAGCTATTCATCCTGGGTTTGTTTTCAATACTACAGTTATAACAGATGATTTTATGTATGTTATGATTTATTAACAGTTGTGAAAATATATGTTTACCCAGTACGATGTGATGATATTTATAGAATTATGAAATGTACTGTATACGTATAATGCATTAATATTCATGTTGCCACACAACTGTATTTAGTTTATTTTCCCTTATTGAAAAGTGTCTCATCCCCGAACATTAAATGATTTTCAAGAAATCCAGTGAGACCGGCAGGCTAGAGCCGCCATTGAGTGATTAGAGCTTCCCTACTAGAAGGGTAAGCATTGAACTAGGATCGGAAGTTTTTGTTATTTAATCCTAGTGTTATTTTGACTTTTGGAGGTTGTATATCATAACAATATTTTGATGTTATAGAAAGCTCTGGTATTATGTTTTATGGTTGGATGTTTGAGATTTTATGTTTACTGCTGCTAGGTTTTCCGCTGTGTTTGACAGGTGTCCCCGCTACCCACGGGTTCGGGTTGACCATTTTATTTATTATATGATATTTTATGTTAAGAAATTGAGGGACGTTACAAAAGGACTTTATAGCTCTTAAGCTAGTAGAGGAAAGTTCCCTCGAATGGGTGAATTGGCAGGGTTCATTTAGTAGACCTCACCTAGTGGGGCATAAAGCTTGTTGTTGTTGTATTTAGTTCGTGAGGGAGCAAGCTCATTTTCCTTGCAATGTGAGGAAAAAAAATGATGGATCCCCACGCATTATATATGGAATTTCATTATTGTTATTTCCAATTTTTAAAAGGTTCAATTTGCAGCTCACTTTAAGACACGACATGCTCAAAATTTTGAGTTTGAGGCTTAGTCTACACACTGAATCCGAAAAAGGCCAACTCATTGTTCACTAAGACTTATGCATTTGTACAAAAAACATACCTTTTGTGCCTTTTGATTTTAGGCTTAGACAATTTTAAGTGTGTGAATCTCATGTTAGATTTGGATAGAAAATTATAATCATATGTTTACATGAAGAAACATATTAATATGAGTTGATTTCTAAAATTATTAAACCTCAACCATCCCAGAATTATTGAGAGTTGTCGAAAATCATCAAAATAATTGGACTTTGCAACGTTATAACAATATCATGACATAGTTTACTTAAAGAACTCAACTTATTGTTTGTAGAAATCACATTTGATTTTTTAAATATTATTTGTAATTTCTTAATATTTGTATTTATTTTTGAAATATGTGTACACATATTTTATCTAAAAGAATAAAATCTCCAAAAGGCTTACGCCTTGACTAAAATGCGCCACTTTATGCGTTCACCTTTAAAAAAAAACATTGTTCATTTTCATTCAAGGAGACTGAATAGAAAAGGCCTAACAGAAGCCAGCAAGGAGGCCAAATAATTTTTGATTAAAAACTAAAAACCCTTCCACAGTGAGAGCTAAACACTAATTTTATTAACCTAAAAAATTTCAAATTTCTTTCATTTCAAGATATCATGAAGAGGGCTTATGCCTCCAATATGACCAACCTGCCATGTGTGAATTAATTAATAGATTACCCAGATACAGTATTGAGGACGGGGAGCAACACTATTCGAGTAGTCATACTTTATTTCCAAAATATTAATTTAGACGCAATGGATATCACCATTCAAAAATGTTGATGCATATTCAACCAATAAATTTTTAAGAAAATAAATATTTTTTTTTATTTCCTTATTGATTATAACTTCACATTGTGCTACATTATGAATTAGTACATTTTCAATGCATAACCTTTTCCACCCCTCACGGAGATTCTAACATAAGACGTTCAAACGAAAATATCAAAAAAAAAAAAGCAACAACATTCTATATAATCATGGCAGAGAATGAATGCGGCTATGGCTATGATGATAAATCAACCATTTTCCTTTCCTTTTAAGACAAAAACAACAAAATAACAAATAAATTTGACAAAAAACTGAAAAACAAAGTTAAAAAAAGTACTCACACGGCATGATTATCTTTTGGCTCTTCTTCTTCCTCTTCTTCTTCTTCTTCTTCTTCTTCTTCTTCCGGTTCGCGTAAGCTGGATTGGGGAGATCTCCTCCTCAGTCGCTGAGCTGCAAAATTTCCAAAAGATGAGCCCATTAAAGCTGAAGCAGTAGTGAGGAGCAGCGCAGCAAAGGCTGACCACGACCAAAGGCCGGTCAAAATCCATTAATTCCGTAAAATAAATCATCTAGGCGAAAGAAATGGAGCTTCGCCATTGTCGATTTGCAATGTAGCTATATGGACGGAAACCTTCCCCCACTGTCGCTATTTCAGCGCCGGATAAGTGCTCCAACCAATTAACTGTTGCCACGTAAATGTTTAAATATAAGCACTGCTTAATTACAGACGACCACATTCTTCCGTGGAAAACAAGTTGAGGATAATTGTTCTAGGTTAGAATTTTCGACGTACCATGCTTGAAAAGTGTAGGGTGAAATTTATTAAAGTTAAAAATTAATAAAGGCTAGACAGCACATTCTCTCGAAGAAAAAAAATGTTTGAGAATAATTTTTTATTGTTAAGATTATCTTATATGAAAGTTTCAAGTTGAAAATTACTAAGGAAGAAAATTAATAAGGAGATTGTTCGGTCTGACTTTTAATTGATTGAAAAAATTAGTTATAAATCATTTAATATAAAATAGCACTTTAGTATTTTCCCCTTTTTGGTCAAAAGAAAGGAAAGCAAAAATAAAAAAATGAATATTATTTTCAATATGTTTGAAATTAGACAAAATATAGAAAAGAAATATATCGGATTGTGTGCAAATTTTTAATTCACACAAAATTTTTTTCGCATGCTTCGAGATTTAAATTTGAAAATTTTACATAAGCTTGTCAAACTTCGTCAGGAGAATTCATTTTTCATTTGGTAAAATTATTAAGTTTACATGCGTTTTTCAATCGTCAAATTGAGCTACTATTTATTCCTTTTTTTTTTTGTGGGTTTCAAATATTAAATAAAAAATTTAAATATTTTATTTTGATAAAACATCAAGTTAAATAATTCATTTGATAAAAATTTAATTCTCATGACAACTCTTAAACTAAAATTTAAGGGTGATTCTAATTTGGTTTTTTTTTTTCTTTTTTTTGGTATGATAACTATTTTGTGTACATTTTGCATCAGATTATAATAGCTACGACCTGGCTCCACCAAACCCACATGCGTGCAAGCAGAAAGTTCACCAGCATAAGTTATATGGTCAGGCTTAATATCAACTGCCAGCAATCTCTGCAAACAGTTTTCTATGGCTTCTTCTCCAAGAACCATTTTGACTATAGCCATATCATGAAGTTCCCAGGACAGTGTCCTGTTCCAATTATCAGATTGAACACCTGTCTTGCACATTGATGCTTCCCAGCTTTTGAGTACGTGGTAATTATAGCTTACTCATCAGAAATCCTATAATGCTTCTCCTGATCTTATGGCAGTTTGCATGGATTTTTTGTTTTCCCATGTCCAATGAAGCCAAGCTTGAACTGACCCTCACATGGCCTTCATGGCTGCAAGAGTGTACTTTTTGGGCGTAGGCCTTCTCTTACCATTAACTGAACAGGTCCACCGCATCATGTTGAAGCCATCTTGCATATAACCTACAATCATCGCGTCCATCACTACATCGCGATCTTTTCAATAATCAAGATCTGCCCGGCTGGACTTATATCCCCCAATTTTAATATCCATCTAGCAAAGCTGTACATGCTATATAACATTAGATTGAAGTCATCCAATGCTCTAAATCTGTCGAGAGCAGTTTCACCCACCAAGACTTGGAGTACATTGATATCAAGCATTTTAAAACACTGGCCCAAAGGTATCAAAGCGCAGTAATAATGATATATGATGAATTTGTTTTCCAGTTTCAACTTCTCTTATTTGCACAAGCCGACAAGGCACCGGCGAAGGTGAATTTATCAGGTTTTCATGAGAATCCTTAAAAGCATTCTTGAGAGATATCAAGTTCGTTCAAAACATATCCATGTTGATTATAACTGCGATCATTGCGTTCCATGAAACTACATCTCGCTCTTTGATAATTCTATAGCATGAACTGATTTTCCAGCGTGGTAATTTATTTGAGTCCTCTTTGGAGGAGGGCTGCGTAGAAATCTGACGCAAAGGGAAAAATTTGAGCGGGAGTTTTTTCATTAGAGAAACAAACTCTTTAAAGACAAGTTCGAAGACCAAACCGAAAGGTTCAGTTTCATACATTATTCGACAAATAATATACTTGTATTTAATACTTCTGCGAACTGCTTAGATAATTTTAAGGGAAGGATATGAGAAAGAGTAAGATGTCCAAAGATAGAACGGCGGGAAATGAACCGGAGGCTATGATACACAACCCCACTCAAAATGTCGGATTCCAAACTTATGATCTGAATTACCTCAAATAAATAATAGATCATCACCTGTTAACCATCAAAACGCAACAAGCTTCTGTATTTATATTCCTCTTTAACCACTTGGGATTATGAGAAGGGAAATCATCCAAGTTGAGGATTGAGACTTGAGCACAGAGGCACTTCCACCTTGAAGACAGACGTTAGCCTGCTCTGCATAACTGTGTGTAGACGGAGAGCACGTGGCAAGGTGTCAGGAGTTAAGCTTGTTCAGGGCATTATATTTGCCTGTGACCGCTTATCTCGTGTGCTTGGGATGAATTTCCATCATGTAAATACTAGTGTACGTCTGCTAGTAGAGTCTTTGTAAGCCAAACAAGACAGTATGACTTCTCGGTCCCTTTGATGTTTCCTAGTGTCAGGATGATAATTACATAAAAACCTCTTTGGGGAAGGTGAGTATTCATCAGTCATTGTTAAAAAAAAAACCAAAAATTTTTTTCCAAACAACTAGCGAAGCATTGTTAACGTCTTACCTACTTTGCCCTCCCTCGCTAAGTACACTGTGTCAACGAGGATTTTGTTATAATTAGTTTACTTTAATGTTAACTGCTTGCTTACCAGAACTTTCATGATTGATTACTGTTTTTCCTCTCCGCCTGGTATCTGAATGAATGTAAATGAAAGTGCTTCGTGGATGAATGTTGGTAAACGATAAACTGACTAGTTAAACAATAGTGCTTTAGCTAGCGCCGCACGGCCCTTCTTAAGGGTGTGAAAATAGTCGGACCATGACATTTGGTATCAAAGCCCAAGTCGATGACACTTGGTGAGAGCCCAAGGTAGAGTTGCTACGTGAATTCGATTGCCTTTGTTGTTGGATTGGGAAGCTTTGGTAAGTGACTATGGCACCAAACACTGCTGAGAGGATCAGCATGCTGGAAGCACAGGTGAGACAACAACCAACACTATTACCACGAAGGTTTACCCAGATTATAAAACTTGTTTGATAGGTGATGGTAATCACAAAAACATCAACAGGTCTTGATAGGCAACATGTTAGAGGACTTTCGCCCAGCCACAGCAGTTGAAACTAAACTTTGCAATCGTCGGATGGCTGATCTGAATGCAAAGGGAATCTGAGTTCTTGCTATGGGGAACTCCAAACCTACCCTCCCCGGGAGTTAGCAAGACCAAGGTGCCATAACCCAGCGTATATGGGGTGCCCGAGATGCCAAGGAGTTAGAGAACTTCTTGTTTGATGTGGAACAATTACTTTTTTCGCGTTGTGAGGATGCCTCCTGAACAGGTAGGTGGATACTGGACCATTTACTTGATTGGTGATGCAAACGGTGGTGGCGTATCAATATAGAGAAATAGAAATGGAAGCTGTGTAATTGAAGTTGGGCAGACTTGACGAGAGAGCTCAAGGCCCAATTCTTTCGTGAGATGTTTGAGTATAATGCAATAGAAGACGAGAGATCTTAGCATTAGGTCGTCAGCAAATTGTGAAACAATTTTCTACTTTAATGTGGATATTCATGATATGTCGAAGAAGGACAAGTTGTTCTATTTTCTTGAGGGGATGAAACCGTGGGCCAGAACTGAACCTTCATAAGCCAAAGGGTTCAAGACTTGTCAAACTGGCACAAAGTGGCTTCAGAACCTTGATTGACTCCGCTGGTGATATACCGCTTCGTCCAAACGTTTTTGGCGAAGGGGAAACAGTGGAATCTTTCAAGAATGCAAACCCAAGACGTGGGAGCCGACTCTAAATCATCAACCTCAAGAAGCTTCGTCGTCGTCAAGGGTAACACCCCCAATGGAAAGGGAAGAGTAAAATTTCGCCTACATGTGCAGTGGGCCTCATAGAGTTTTTGAGTGCCCTCACAAAGCTCCACTTAATGCTTTATAGGCTTCCATTGCAGAGCAGGCAGTGGAAGACGGTAAGGAAGAGGATGATGCCCTGAGGGTGGATTTAGTGCAGCTAGTGAGCACATTGGAAAAGAAGGAAAAAACACCAAAAGTTACACGAACAAAAGGGTTACTGTTTGTTGACTTGAGGATAAATGGGAAGAGTACTCGCGCTATGGTGGATATGGGGCCTACTCACAATTTTGTTTCGCGGTTGGAAGCATGGAGACTCAACTTATCCTTAGAGAAGGATACATGACGCATGAAAGCAGTTAACTCTATAGCCCAGCTTACTTTGGGAGTAGCCAAGCAAGTGACTGTAAAGCTTGGACAGTGGGAAGGTCATGCGAATTTCACAGTGGTGCCATTGGATGACTTTCCACTCATTCTAGGAATGGAGTTCCTAAGGAGGACGAGGGCATGGCTGATGCCTTCGGTTGGTTCCCTGTGTCTGATGGGAAATCACTTGTGCATGGTACAAGTCGTTGCAACGAAAGGAGACGACGGGAAGTCCCTTTCAGCCATACAACTCAATGAGAGATTGGGTCAGGGTGAGCAGACACGTCTAGCCATGGTTGTGGTAGACAAAGAAGTAGGCCAAGAGCTGGAGCCTACGACCATCCAAGTGGTGTTGGATGAGTATAAAGAGGTGTTGCCAGATAAGCTGCCTCACAATTTGCCTTCACGATGAACTGTGGAGGATGAGATCAAGTTGTTATCAGGAATGAAACCACCTGCTAAAGGGCCATGTCGGATTACGCCTCGAGAGATAGTGGAGTTGGGGAAATAGCTTGATGAATTGGAATCGGGATGTGTTCACCCTTCCAAAACACCATTGGGGGCATCGGTGTTGTTTCAAAGGAAACATGAAAAGCATCTACGAAAGGTGTTCGACAGGATGAGGGGAAACAGTCCGGATGTGAAGAAGGAGAATTTCTCTTTCGCTCGGAGAAGCAACAAATTCCTTGGTCAAGTGGTTGAACAAGGTCGTATCCAGAGGGGTATGGAGAAAGTAAGGATGATTCAAGAACGGAAGATCCCCACGACGGTGAAGGAGTTGCGTTCCTTTCTTGGCCTTACTAGATACTGCAGGAAGTTTGTTGAGGGGTATTCACAGAGAATGACTCCAATGACAGGACTACAGGGGAGGTATTATTGGCCACACACGCTAGATGATGTGGTTGATTATACCAAAACTTGTGTCACTTGCCAACAAGACAAGAGGGAGCAGAAGAAGTATGGTACTTTCATGGCCGCACCAAAGTACTGTTCAGCAAAGGAGACGACACAATTGTTCCTTGTGACTATTGTGAAACATTGGGGTGTTCAAGTTATTATTTGTGACCGAGACTTAATGTTCATTGACATTTTCTTGACAGGATTTTTCAAGATATTCAGGTCACATATTGACATCTCTGCGAGTTATCACCGATAGATAGACAAACAGATGAAGAGATTCAAAGAGCTGCTAGATGAATACTTGTGCCATTTTTTCAATGACAACCAGAAGAATGGCATGCAACTACTTGATGTGGCTCCATTCTGTGGCAACGCCCAAAGGCGCTCAACAACCAACAAGAGCCCTTTTGAGCTTGTTACAGGCCAGCTGCCGCTGTTACCTCACACAGTGGGTCAGCCGTACAGACAAAAAAGTCCCAGGGCATACATCTTCCCCAGTGAAGGGAGACAGAATGCAGAGTTTGCCCAAGCCTATCTGGAGAAAGCTTTTGAGTAGATGAAGAAGTGGGCAGATAAGGGGAGAAGACCGCAGTTTCATGTCAGCTGCCTTAAGCCGTTCAACGCCAACACCAATGACCTGAGCAGAAGTCAGTTCAATAGAGCAGAGTTGAAGATAGTGCAACCTGACAGACATGATGTTGAAGAGATACTTGCAGACAAAAAGTTCATATCCTGAAGGAAGAAGCGGTAGAAGTTCATAGTGAAGTGGAAATGCCTTGATGAAAAAGAAATCAGTTGGATTTTTGTGGAAGATATTCAACCGTTCGGGGACAAATTTGAAGTGTACCTACCACCAAAAGTCTACGAGGACGTCGACCGCATAAGTGGGGGAGAATGTCACGAGCTAAGCTTGTTCAGGGCATTATGCTTGCCTATGACCGCTTATCTCGTGTGCTTGGGATGGGTTACCATCATGTAAATACTAGTGTAGGTCTGCTAGTAGAGTCTTTGTAAGCCAAATAAGACAGTATGACTCCTCGGTCACTTTGATGTTTCCTAGTGCCAGGATGATAATTACATAAAAACCTCTTTAGGGGAGGGTGAGCGTTCATCAGTCATTGTAAAACTCACTAGCAATTGTCAACGTGCTTAGCCTACTTGCCTCCCTCGCTAAGTACACCATGTCAATGGAGGATTTGTTAATGAATTACGTTTGCTTCAATGTTTACTGCTTGCTTGCCACGACTTTCATGAATTGATTACTGTTTCCCCTGCTGTTTGAATGAATGTTAATGAAAGTGCTTCGTGGATGAAAGTTGGTAAACAATAGGCTAGCTAGTTAAACAAAAGTGTTTTAGCTAGCGCCGCACAGCCCTTCTCAAGGGTGTGAAAATAGTCGAACCGTGACACAAGGCATGGAGTACAGACGCCCTCATATTTGGTGTCCTAAAGAAGTTTGTGGCGTTTTGGGAGTGAACCCATGAGATTTGGAGGAGAGAGCAGCTCACACCATTGAAGTTTCCGAGGACGACATGCGTAGGATTGGTTCCAGATTTCCAGGCTCCAACAGGTCCGCTGGGGTTTATAACCTGCATTTGGGGGCGGAAGGAATGGAAAGGAAAGGAAAGGAAGGGAAGGGTACAGTCGTTACTTTGCTTGGGGTTTACAATTTACATTATGATTATTTATTTATTTATTAACAAGGTTTTGTTTTTTTTTTTTGATTACATAAAAACTCCAACCAGCAATGAGCCCTTCGAACCTCCTGGTACGGCACCAAATCTATAGATCAGCGTCCTCTGCCCCCAGGTCTCGGTAATCAGGGTAAAGTTCAGATGCAAACATGACTTCTTTGCATCAGTTGGACGTTCGGCTAACATGACCCCCAAGACACATTTTCATTACCATCCATGGTTCCTGCTAGCTTATAGAGAACTCTTACCATTCACGGTCTTCATTGGCTCACAGAGTGAACTCTCACCATCCACGGTCTCCGCTGGCTTACAGGTTTGTGCGTTTATGCGTGCAGGTGAAGAACCGACTTTTGAAAAGTAGGTTTTTTTTTTTTTTTTTATAATTCTGACTTACAAGAGTGATGACAGGCAATTTTTTATTATTTTAAAGCCCAAACCGACTTTAGTGTCATCTTCCATTTTGTTGGGTACATTTGTGTAAATTTTTTCCATTTCCTTCATATTTGTGTTTTTTGATTTTTTTTTTCTTAATATTTCCGTAAAAAACTCTTATCATGGGTATGTGTCTTCTTCAATATTCTGTTAATATTATCAAGTTGTATTAAAGGATCCTTTAGAATAATTTTTATAGAAGTGTTTTGTAGAAAAGTACTAAATTTAATGATCGTTGATAATAAGTGATGAATTTGAAAAATATTAAAAGTTATAAGTTGTTTTTGGTTTTATATAAAATAAGTTGTATTTGAATACTTACATTTATTATATGTCGCTATTTTAAAATATATTTTAATTACAAATAGCAGTATTTTTAAATTAAAAAATTCATTAGTGATTATTTTAATTATTTATAATTAAGATTTAAATATTTCTATTAAAAAATAATATAAGATTGTTATTTTTAATTAATAATAAATTTATTGCTAATGTGTATTTATAACATATTACTATCATATTAAATTATGATAAAAAATAATACTAATTGAAACTAAATTTTAAAATTATTTAGTGTTAGTTTAAATTTACAAATAGTTATTGTTTGGCTGTCATGACAATAATAGAGTGTACTTGATTGATATAATTTGAGCATATGATGAGAAGGGTTCACATGACAAGAAGGGGTGGCAAAATGGGCGGGTAGGGTGGGTTGCCAACGGGTCGGGTCATAAACGGGTCAATGTTAAATAGGTCACACACATGCCAACCCTAACCCTCCTGTTTAATAAAAGGGCAAGTCACGGGTCATCAGTTTAAAAAATATAATTTATTTATTTTAAATTTTTAAAAATTTCATATAAAATGATATTTTTTTAAATATATATATACTACATTTTATTAGTTTTATTTCGGTTCGATCGCCCAAGCCTCAGTCAACTTGTTGACTTCTTACTAGTTTGATAGACCGAGACATTTATAACCTCCCAGGTTCGGTCGCCCGAAGTTCTTTCAAAGTAGTTTTAGATTTTCATTAAAAGTTTCCCTTGTTCATCTTGTTCATATAGGTATAACATTTTAGTTCAAGGGATTTTTCATAAAATATTTGGGGACCTAAGGTCAGGCTAAGGTCTAGGCTTTTAAATTAAGCCCAAAAAATCTAACGTTGTTCGACCGTTGTAGTGCCTCGATCCTCTAGGTGAGCCCGGAGTGCTACTAAACATATATAACATACATCTCTCTGATACCATGCATATACAACCCGCCTAAACAAGGGAAAAACGGGTGTTCTATACTGATCTGTATAAACATACACAGCGAAAATACATACATCATCTAATACTTACCAGAGTTTCTAATTTTTTCTCATATAAATCCATACATAACTAGAAACATATTCTACTATATATTACAATCCCCAAAAGAGACAGACACTGTCTAATATCTCACCAACTTTGAAGGGGATTGTCTACTATCCAAACTCAGCCCAGCAAGACGCTAGGCTCGATCCCTCGGAGGACCTGAAGCAATATTTGTATGCTAGGGTGAGACACCTCTCAGTAAGACGAATTATATTATCATCAGTCTGTGGCTAGAATGAGATTTCGTGTGTACATATACTACTAACATTTAAATACATTTAATTGGCATTTTAAAATTGCATTGCTCTATATATCTGAAAATACATACTGTTGGCTCAATATAATCTTCTCTATAGTAAATATGCCCATATATGTCTAGAAGATACAACTTGGTCTGTAGGACTAGCGTCGTCACACTATCACATACACATGCGACATGCTTACACCCATGACGGGTTGTGCAGCCCAAAGGCTGGACCTAGCAAATAGCCAGCCGATTAATGCTAAATCAAACATAAAGTAGTACGATGGTATCTACTCTCTCTGTGCCCGAAGGCTGAGTCATCCAGAATTACTACATCGGATGGAACCCTGAAATTTTTGCATCGGGGAGTACTTTACTCAGGCCACCAATCACCTTTCCCATCCACACTCTATCTGAGACGTGTGGTTGCACCCCTACATACATATAGCTACGGTACCGTGCTCTTACCATGAGATCATAACAACAACACTCTACTACCATATATGGCAATTCACATCATATAAAATTGTAATCATAATTCATTTCATAAAACCGTATGTAACATAAGTTGTACATAATTCTATGAAAACATCTGCTAGATACTGACTTGGTAAAAATCGGCGTATCATATCTGTCATAATTGGTTCGGTAAAAACTAGCATTTCATAAACTCGACATTTAGCCGTCATATCTCATCTCTTGGCATATAGCCATCATATTTCATATCTCGACTTATAGCCGCTACATTTCAGTATTACACAAAACCTGCTCATTTAATGCCAATTAAAACTATACTCATGCCATACAATTTTTCATTTGGTAACTCATAAATAAATCATCTGTTTGGGAAAGTAATTACTGCTGCTAAAATTGGGGTATGAATATCTCTAGGTTATTATTTTACTAGATATAGATATATAACTAAATACGGGAAAAATGGAGATAATCAACCTTACCGTCTTTGGTTGGTTTTAAAACAAGTCTATGGTTTGAAATAACAATTTCACAAGTGGTAAAAACGTTCAGAAAGACCAATATTATACTTTAAAAATATCATATTTGAATTTAAACGGTTGGTTTTGAACATAAAGTTGGTTAACCAAACCCTAGGCCCAGAAACTCTAGAAAAGTCGTAACTGTTTATCTAAAAACCATTTTATCATTTCATTCCTTTAGAACTCATAAACATAGTTGATATAATATAATCCCCTTACCTATTTCTTGAAAAACGACCTGAGGTGCTCGAAAATTGAACCTTGTCTTTTTCCCGAGTTCAAGAATCTACTCCGCTAGACTTGTAGATATTCATTCCCTAATCCTCGTGGTAACTTCCGATCGCCGAAATGGGCGACAATCGGCGAAAGATCGGAGAGAGAGAGAGAGAGAGAGAGAGAGAGAGAGAGAGATTTCCATTTCTTAATGAAGAAGCAATTGAAAATCTATTTATAAACCCTTGACCCGATCAGCTTTGTTGACGAAATGGCCCCTTCATCAACAAACTAAAGAAGGTCGTTCATCGATGAAAAAAGGGCTTCGTCATCGAACCCTAAGCCTAATATTTTCGGTCGTTCTAGATCTCTTCATCGATGATGCTCTGAATTTCAGCGACAAATCACATAAGGGCCTTCGTCAACGAAGCCTGTTGCAATCCCTTTTTTCCTTTTCTTATTTAATTTCCTTATTTTCTTGGTTCGGGTCTCTATAGCTGCCCTAAGGTCAAACTATGATATTTGATTCCCTACAGTCAATCTATGGTCTATCTGAGCATACAGTTCATATCATGCAGATGCATGAATTTATTATAGACCAAAATATAAAAATAAATGCAATACAAATTAAACATTATGTCTTCTTCTTCCTCATTTGCTCTTTGACTCCATGGAATACACTAGATTTGTGCTTTAAAACCTGCCTTGACTTCCCTGTTCTCTTAATCTTATGTGCGAGCTGAATAATACCTATTCACGCACTAAAACACACACATAAGAAACACGTGTTTGTCACCATCAAAACAGAGATCGGACTCAAAAAACCAACAGGAAGTGTTTTTGAGAAAAGTACTAAATTTAATACTTGTTGATAATAAGTGATTAATTTAAAAATATATATTAAAAGTTATAAATGGTTTTTGGTTTTATTTAAAATAAGTGGTATTTGAATACTTTCATTTATTATAGGTTGCTATTTTAAAATATATTTTAATTACAAATAGTAATATTTTTACTTAAAAAAAATCATTAATGATTATTTTAATTATTTATAATTAAGATTTAAATATTTTTTTAAAAAAATAATATAAGATTATTATTTTAATTAATAATAAATTTGATGTTAATGTATATTTATAACATATTACTATCGTATTAAATTATGATAAAAAAATATTATGAATTAAATTTAAAATTTTGAATTATTTAGTGTTAATTTAAATTAATAAATAGTTATTGTTCAATCTAGAATTGAATTATAATAACTAGTATGTATTTTTAAATATATTTTAAATGAAAATACTAATATTTTTGTAATTGAAAATTAACAATAATTTTGTTATTGATGTATATTTATAACATATTATAATCACATTAATTTATGTTTAAAATAGCATTAATAACTAAATTTTATTTAATATTGATTTAAATTTATAGATGGTTTTTTTATTCATTCCAAAATTTAATTATATTTTTTTAACAATTAATAAGTTATAATGCATAATAAACTAATATATGATTATTTTTTAATTAAAATTTTAATTGATAATTATGTTGATTGTTATTTTTAATTAACATTTAAATTTTACTAAGGATCTACAGGCTCGTCTACTCGACTTATGAAAGATATTAAAAACGTATACACTAAAACTTGAAAAGCAAACAATATTTTCCTTAATTTTCCATATTTCTTAATTAACATGTGTTGTGAATTTTTAATTAAATTATTTTGAATAAGTTAAAATGAGGTCATGTAAAAAATAATTTCGTTCAATTTTCGAAGTCAAGCAACAAACAATTTACGTTCATTATGTGTGATTATTTAAATAATATATTTCTATATTTTTATTATTAATTGTAACATTAAGAAATTAATTAAAGTTTCCTTAATGTATATTTTTGAGTTAAGATATTTCCTTAGTAAATTAAATAATTCATTGTTGTAATCCTCTAATTAACCATAATAGTTTATAATGGATAAGAAAATAATATACAATTAATGTTATTAATTATATTAGCTACGATTATTGTACTTTAAAACTTTAATAATTTAGATTTTTGAAAAAATAATGGGAATGTTTATAATTATAAGAAGTTATGATATTTAAAAATAAACTTTGAACATTAAAATATTTATAAATGCATTAAAAGTTTTAATTAATATTTTCTAAAGACATAATTCACGTTATTGTATTATTTTCAATTATCCATTTTAATAAATAATAAAATAAAATATGATTATTAATTTATGTTAATATTATCCTTTATTAGTTAGATTGATAATTACATTAATATTTTCTAATTAACAAGGCCCCATCATTATTAACTTTTAATTATGAATAATGTATTATAACACATAATAAAGTAATATGCAATTCTTATTTATATTCATAATATAGTTAATTATATTAGCAATAATTATTATTAGTTTCATCATTAGTAATCTTAATTTTAAAAAAATAATGATAATAAATAATAAAAAAATATTGGATTTCTTAAAATGATTGACAAAGTGACGTATCTTTTTTCTTTATTGTAATTTCTAAATTTTAATGAAAAAAATTATTTTCCACAACAAAGCAAACCTCTTATTTTCTATATTTTTAATGCAAATCTTGAAAATTTTAAAAACCTCTTATAGATATTTTCCCATGTATAAATAGCTTGCTTACTTTCCTGCCTCACAAGCAAACAGATTGAGTTTTTTTTCCCCATTTGTCTTTATTTTAAAATAATATATTAAATAATACCCTATTCGGGAAAATATTTCCTAAAATGACTCTGATGTAATCTTGCTACTTGGTCTTGCGAGATTTAAGCAAACTAAATTATATTTATTAAAAACAATCAATTACTATACTTTCTAAATTATTAAATTTGTCAATATTAATTGAATATTAAATTATAAGTTTGCCAAAATCAAATAGTGTCACGCCCCGAACCCGGAAATGGGACCCAAGGATGAAATAGTAATCTAACATGTCCCTGTATCATACAAATCACCAAAGATATAGTACGATGAATGAAGATCCGACCCCGTGGGGTTCCCAGGCACCCTATACACATTCATATACAATCATATACACAGCGGAAAATAAGTCATTCTATATATACACAGTAACATACCAAAGTCTACACAAAGGAGTCAAACTCCGCAAAATACAACACAACCCCGACTGTCAACCAAAACCACCAAAAGACCACCCAGTATAGTCCTAGTACTTACCCAAGTACCTCTCGAAGTACATTGACCACTACGCTCCCACACCAGGACTCTAGTTTCGGTTACTCGATGGACCTGAAAAATATGTACGTACAGCAGGTAAGGGTGTACAAAAATTACCGAAATACCGAAAACCGGACCGAAACCATAAACGGTTCGATTTTTTGGTTTTCGATTTTGGTTGAGGTTTCCAAAAATTAAAATATTCTGTTTCAGTTTCGGTTTCGATTTATGTTGAAACTGAACAGAAAAAAAACTAAAAAACCGATTTATATAAGATATATATATAATATGGGTAGTAAAAATATAGCATACAATATAGTCATATAGCTACTATAGAAAATAAAAATGCTCAATAAATTTTTAAGAACTTTATGAAAAATAAAGGTTATTTTGCTTAAAAGTGCCCAACAAATTTTATTTTGTTAAAATTATGAGTCCCTATAAAAAGTTAAAATGCTCAACAAATTTTCAACTACTTTATGAAAAATAAAAGTTATTTTTTTTTTTTTGTAAAAAAAATTGGTTTAAAACCGAAAAATCGCAACCAAACCACCACATTTTTGGTTTTCAATTAAAGCATAATTTCGGTTCAGTTTCAGTTTCGGTTCGGAAATCCCAAAACCGAAAATTTCGATTTGATTTTCGGTTCTAGCCAAAACTAAACCGCACCAAACCGTGTACAATCCTAACAGCAGGGATGAGACACCTCTCAGTAAGGCAGATACAGGTTATATCGGTGTGTGACATTTGAGTGTTATCATGACAGCAAAACATACACATGATCAAGTAACTCAATGTTGTCACACCCTTCAGCCTGAAGCCGACCCGTAATACCCGTCGTCGACCTGTAGTTGGCCCCCTGATGGGGATCAACATTCCCCAAACACAACATTTGCTGAGATGGTGTCACGTGGATGCATTCGCTAGGATGAAGGCAACTGCGCACCTGTACAAGAAAATGCATAACTTCATCTACAGAGGCCCAAATAACCCGATTCCAATTGGGATGGAAAGAAGACTCCCATACCTTTCTTTGGGTATAGGGAAAACCATGAAGTTCAAATTGTGTATGACTTGGCAGCCCAATAACAGTAGGCATTCGTCTAAAAATTCTGCATCACATGGACAACTGCACACCTTCACCAAATATGCCATAACTTTCTCAAAAAAAGTCTAAATGGAGTGGTTCAAGAGTTATTGTGCTTAAGCTTTAAGCTTGTTCCCTTGTTGTGAGTGAGTGCTTAAGCTCTAAATGGAGTGGTGAAGTTCCTTGTGTTGGCCTAATACCCATTAGATGGCAACTAGGTCTAAAATGCATACCAAGGTCGTAGATCTGATTATGAACTGGATAACCTCCTTGATGATCTCCAAGAACAAGTCCTTAGATTGAATAGGGACCTAGAATAGGCCTTAACTAGAATTGAGAGGTTGGAAACTCAAAACCCACAAGACCCACCTCAAGGAAGCATAGAGCAGCCCTTAGAACAAGAAAATAAAGGCAAAGGGAGGCCTCCATATAGGGAACGGCCTCTGTCCCCGAGGATTCGACCACACTCTCCAAGAGGACGACCTCCTTCTCCACCAAAACAACCTCCTCCCCGAGCTAATTATGGAAGACCCCAACATCGTGATCCTTATGACCCATACTGGGATGATGAGGAATATGACTTGGATGAATTTCAAGATCGAAGACCACATCGTAGGGACCGACATGATCCTTACGAGGACATGACTAGGAAGGTGAAGATAGAAGCCCCTACATTTGATGGTCAAATGAATCCCAAACTTTTTCAAGATTAGTTAGCTGAGATGGATGCCTACTATGAGTGGTACAGGATGATTGACCCTCACCGGGTCCAATTCGCTAAGATGAGATTTATTGGACAAGCGAAACTCCATTGGATGAATGTGGAGAGGCAAGAGGCTCGCCTACGTCATAGGCCTATTGAGCATTGGGATTTGATGAAAGATAGACTCACTGAAAAGTATGTGCCTATTAGCTACCAAGAGCGCCTTATGGATCAACTCTACAGCTTGCGCTAGGGTAATATGACTATTTCTGAGTATATGACCCAATTCGATGAGTTGTCTATTAGGTGTGGAGTTGATGAGACAGAGAGCCAACAAATTGCTAGGTTCTGCACTGGGTTAAGGCCTGAATTAAGGAGAGAGATGTTTCCCCATCATATAACATTTCTTAAACAAGCATTTAATCTAGCTCATGACTTTGAGCAGATGAACAAAGGGCAAATGGGAAGGCGGTATGGTAACCCCTCAAATGAAACCTATCCTAGGAAAATTCAGGGCACTGATAAGTCTAAACAAGCATCTGCAGGGCAAGTCACTTCTTGTGGGAGCAACCCCACAGTCCAACAACCAAATGGACAAAGGGAAAGCCCCCGATAACGGGATCCTCTCACCAAAATCCTGGCACAGAAGTATGTTTCAAGTGCCATAAAAAGGGACACTTTTCCAAGCAATGCCCTAATAGGAATTTAGTAATTGAGAGAGAAGAGGAAGAGGAAGAAAATGATGCACCATATGATGCTGCAAATGAAGCGGGTGAAGATGTGCTAAGTAGTGAGGATGATGAGAATGTGCAGCTAAGTGTGACGAGACGCCTTATGGTAATGCCTAAAGGAGAGGAAGATTGGCGTCGTACTTCTATTTTCTACACTTATATCAAGTGTGGGAGTAAAAGCTGCAAGATGATCATAGATGGTGGGAGCTATATGAATGTGATTTCAAAGTCAGCAGCTGAAAAGTTAAGATTAAAATAGAGCCTCATCCCAACCCATATAATGTTGCATGGGTCAATGCAACCACCATGCCAGTAAGCCATAGGTGTTTAGTCCTCCCCATTAAAATTGGAGAGTATGAGGACCAAATTTGGTGTGACGTGCTGCCTATGAACATTGCTCATATTCTATTTGGGAGACCTTGGCTATTTGACATGGATGTCTCACATAATGGGCGTGCCAACACCTACTCTTTTAAGTGTAATGGCAAAAGAATCATTCTCAGTCCACTTGAGCCCAAGAGTGGGCAAAGCAAGAAGAAAGAGGAGACGAAAGGAAAACAAGTTGGTCAATCCTTACATATTTTAAACAAGAAGGACTTTAAGTTTGAGAGTCAAGAAACTTAGGTCGTTTATGTGGTTGTTGCTAAGGAAGCCGAGCAGAAGAGTCTTGAGCAAGAGACACCTCCAGAAGTATTCCCTATACTTTCTGAGTTTGAAGATGTCATTTCTGAGCCACCGAGTGAATTGCCTCCGATAAGAGATATTCAACATGCTATTGATCTTGTTCCTGGTTCATCTTTACCTAATTTGCCACATTATAGAATGAACCCAAAGGAACATGACGAGCTAAAGAGGCAAGTAGATGAACTAAGGGAAAAGGGTTTTATTCAGGAGAGCATGAGTCCATGTGCATGTCCTACCCTTCTCACTCCCAAAAAGGATGGCACGTGGAGGATGTGCATTGGTAGTAAAGCTATCAATTAGATCACCGTCAAGTATCGATTTCCCATACCTAGACTTGACGACATGCTTGATCAGATGGTGGGATCCAAACTATTTTCCAAGATAGATCTTAAAAATGGATACCATCATATTAGAATCTGACCAGGGGATGAGTGCAAAACTGCTTTCAAGACAAATGATGGGTTATATGAGTGGTTAGTGATGCCCTTCGGCTTAACTAACGCACCAAGCACTTTCATGAGAGTTATGACCCAACTTTTAAGACCTTTCATTGGGCACTTCTTAGTAGTCTACTTTGATGATATCTTGATCTATAGTCAAACTAGGGAGGATCACCTTCTCCACTTGAGGAGCGTCTTTGAGGTCCTAAGAGAACATAAATTGTATGCAAACCCAAAGAAGTGTGTCTTTATGACCACACAAGTCATCTTCTTAGGGTTTGTAGTCTCTGACAAGGGAGTTTCTGTTGACCCTGAAAGGTCAAAGCCATCAGAGATTGGCCCACTCCTAAAAACATTTATGAGGCAAGGAGTTTTCATGGGTTAGCCACACTCTATAGAAGGTTCATTAGAAACTTCAGCACTATCATGGTCAAAATCTGCAACTAAAACTTTTCTAGATATTAAGGATATGGTGACTAGAGCACCAGTGTTATGTCTCCCCGATTTTCAAAAACTATTTGAGGTTGCATGTGATGCATCGGGAGTTGGCATAGGAGGAGTGCTTAGTCAAGAAGGTCACCCAATTGCCTTCTTAAGTGAGAAGTTGAATAAGGCAAAACAGAGATATTCCACTTATGACAAAGAGTTTTACGCTGTAGTGCAGTCATTGCGACATTGGAGACATTACCTTCTTCCCCAGGAGTTTGTCTTATACTCTGACCACCAGGCCCTTAGGTATTTGCATACTCAAAGAAAGTTGGGGCATAAACACATAAAGTGGGTTGAGTACATACAACAGTTCACCTTTGTGCTCAAATACCGAGCTGGTGTCGAGAACAAAGCAGCTGATGCTTTAAGTCGAGTCGTAGCCACATTGCAGACACTTCATATTAAGGTTATTTTCTTTGAAAGCATCAAGCATGAATACCCTCAGTGTCATGACTTTTCTGATATATTCTTTGATCTGCTTCAGGGTACTTCTATTACTCTCCCCGATTTTGTCATTCATGATGGGTTCCTCTTCAAGGGAATAAGATTGTGCATCCCATCCACGTCTTTACGTGACCAGTTGATTAAAGAGTTACATGCGGGGGGTGTCGCAGGTCATTTTGGTAGGGACAAGACAATTGCTATGGTAGAAGATAGGTTTTATTGGCCTAATATCAAGAGGGATGTTGCCATAATTGTTTCCCACTGCCGCATATGTCAGACAGCTAAGGGCAGGAAACAAAACACTAGGTTATACACTCCATTGCCAGTACCACACGTACCTTGGCAAGACATTAGCATGGACTTTGTGCTAGGACTCCCTAGGACTGTGACGGGAAATGATTCAATATTTGTTGTTGTGGATAGATTTTCCAAGATGTCACATTTTATTCCATGCAACAAAACACATGATGCATCTAAAATTGCCACCATATTTTTTTCGAGAGGTAGTGAGGCTTCATGGTCTTCCTAAGACTATTGTTTCTGATAAAGATGTTAAATTTGTTAGCTACTTCTAGAAAACCTTGTGGGCAATGCTAGGTACCAAGTTCAAGTTCTCAAGTGCATACCATCCCCAGACCGATCGACAAACTGAAGTGGTAAATAGGAGCCTTGGTGACCTACTGCGCTGCTTGGTTGGAGAGCATATCACCACATGGGATTTATGTCTTCCTATGGCACAGTTTGCATTCAATAGCTCAGTGAATAGGACCACAGGACTTAGCCCTTTTCAGATCGTCATTGGTTATAGTCCTAGGAAGCCTATAGACCTCATTCCATTGCCACTAGAGTCTAGAGTTAGCGAGTTAGCTGATACTTTTGCAAAACACATACATGACTTACACTCTAAGATCAGAATGAAAATTAATTTGAGCAATGTGCATTATAAATCTATTGCTGACATACATCGCAGGTTGCAGGAATTTTCAAAAGGTGATATGGTTATGGTTCGAATTCGTCTCGAACGAATTCCTTTAGGAAGGGTAAGAAAGTTTCATGCTAAAAAGATGGGACCATTTAAAGTCCTAAAGAAAATAAGCTCTAATGCATACATGTTAGATATTCCTCTTGATTATGGCATAAGCAATGTATTTAATGTTGAGGATCTAATCCCTTTTCTTGAAGCCAATTCTTTTTCAGAGCCTAGCCATACTAACTCTGTAGGTGATCTTTCCCATTTATAGACACAGATACTATGAAAGAGCCAAAATTGCCTTTGCCACCACCATTAATTCCTCCCAAGAAACTTGAGCAGTTGAAAATATTTTGGATGATAAAACAACACACACACGGGTTGGATCATATAAAAAATTCTTGGTCAAATGGAAAGGCAAGCCCCTATCAAAACGAAGTTGGATCTTAAAGGAAGAAGTTCTGCGCCTCAATCCAGAACTATACTCCGAGTATCTTCAACAAAATTCTTCAGGGCAGAATTCTTCTCAGCCAAGGAGAGATGATGGGGATCAACATTCCCCAAACACAACATTTGCTGAGATGGTGTCATGTGGATGCATTCGCTAAGATGAAGGCAACTGCGCACTTGTACAAGAAAATGCATAACTTCATCTATAAAGGCCCAAATAACCCGATTCCAATTGGGCTGGAAAGAAGACTCCCATACCTTTCTTTGGGTATAGGGAAAACCATGAAGTTCAAATTGTGCACGACTTGGAAGCCTAATAACAGTAGGCATTCATCAAGAAATTCTGCATCACATGGACAACTGCACACCTTCACCAAATATACCATAACTTTATAAAAAAAAGTCCAAATGGAGTGGTTCAAAGTGTGTTGCAAAGACGACTTCCATATCTTTAATTTGGTATATGGTAGGTGAGATAATTCAAAGTATTGAACATCTAAAAGGCCGAATGAGACTATTTGTTTTGAAAATTCTATATTTTTTACTTTTTGGTTTCACTTTATCATTTTCCATTCAATGCTTGTTATATTTTATTTACTTATGGTTTGAGGGTTGTTCCAACATCTCTATATATAGCTGGGCATGTAAGTTATTAGGGACATCAAGTATTTTGAATTAAATCAAGAGTTATTGTGCTTAAGCTTTAAGCTTGTTCCCTCGTTGTGAGTGAGTGGTGAGAGACCACATCCCTTCTCCTTTGGAGATTGAGTGGTGAGAGGCCACGAGATTAACATTATCCATTCTCCATCTTACAATTCCAGTAGCCATTGTGTGAGATTATTACTTCAAAAATCAAGCAGATCAATCAAAACCCCAAGAAGCGCCAAGAATCTTCATTTGGTATATTGAGCAAGGTTCGAGTGTGTTGTGTTCATCATTCCGAATAATTTCAGTAAGCTCATTTCAATCACTTCCAAAATAAATCCTAGATAGCCAATATGATATTTATCTTCCATTAACCTTTTCAAAATATCCATTGCATGTCTTTCGATAATCTCTGCAGACAAACTCTTCAAAGTCCAAAAGATTTTCATACTTGAATACTTGATTGTATCTTATTCTAAGGATATTTAATTTGCATGTTTGGGCTTAATTCTAAGGCTTAAATTTACCATCTTTCAAGTAATTATCTTATCCTACTTGATTAGGTCCTTAAGGACAAGTCTACATGAATCCTATAACTTTTTGAATTTTTCACAACCTGTAGTTTTTGCATATAATTTATATTGGTCATTGTGGTTAATTAAATTCTCATTTAAAGTGTATCTGGTGTGTGCACATTTGTGAGAGGGTCTTTGGTAGGACTAGGGTTCCTAGAATTGTCCTACATCACCCCCAATAAACGGCGTCCCCGGCACATGGCGAACCCCAAGCTCCCATGACATCATACCGGTACAAACTTGTGGATCCACACCCTTCGGTGATCATCCGGTAAGGCTCACGCCCTCGGATATAGAGTTGGACACTCTTGCCACACATGGCAGGCAATAAGCACACACCCTCAGATATAGATTCAGACACTCTTCAGTATTTGGAATAACTTGGAACCCTGTTCCTATTGCATTTCATCAAAAACACAACCATGCATGCTTATATAACCAAACAACCCACACCCATTTGGTAATCTATAAATCATGATTTTCCAAATGTACACAGTTTAATAAAGTCAAGGCATGGCCATCCCCAACACAATACATAACACAGTATACCGAAGGTTTTCCAACAAAACCAGGGAATGCAGCCTAGTACCCCCTTTTCCCCAAAAACTGTTACATGAAAAATCCACAATTTTACTCATTAGATTTCCCAAAATGAGTAACCAAAATGCACGCAAGACCGTGAACCATAGTTCGACCAAGTCCGATTTCAAAAATAACCGACATAAACTAAATCCCCTTACCTTTTTCCGAATGACAAATCCTGAACTCCAAGGCCCCTAAATCTCAAATCAAGTTCCAAAACCTACAACCCATAGTACAAAACTCACTCACAACTCTATTACCTACGAGACTACTGAATTAGAATGAAAACCGAGCCTTACCTCTATTTTGGGCCAAAAATCGAGAATGCCCGAAACGAAAATCTAATCCGTAGAACTTGTAGAGAATCTTTCCCTAGTCCTCGTGGTAACGTCAAATCTATGATTCCCGCTGCATACGGCGAAGAAATCTAGAAAGATAGATAGTAGGTTGAGTTTCTAAAGAGAAAGAGAGAGAATTTGAGTTTTCTTAGCTGAGAAGTAATGAAAATATCTATTTATAGCCCTTTAACTTGGCCACTTCTCGTTGACGAATAGTGTCCTCGTCGACGAGATCGTATAGATAGCTCGTCGACGAGACGATGGCCTCATCGACGAGCTTGGGATTTCCAATTTTCCGAAACCCCTTGGCTTCTCCTCGTTAATGAGCCTCTGAACTTCGTCAACAGGTAGCAAAGACCTTCGTTGACAAAGCTTTCTCAAATTAGAATTTTACCCTTCTCTTAATTATTTAAATTCATATATTACGGTTCGAGTTCTTACAACCTCCCCTCCTTACAAAAATTTCGTCCTCGAAATTTACTTTCTCTCATTCACAAACTCATTCATGAAATCAATTATACACTCGACTTTAGGAAGAAAACCGATGTCTACTATAATGCAGCCCTGTCACAATATATACATACTCTCACTTATGGCGGAGGCATACTGCAGTTACAAAAATAAATCATCTCAGGAGTTCACAAATACACACACTCCTTAAGACCAACCACCTATTCCAATACAAAGTAGTGTAATGTACATAACTCAAAACAAATGTGGATACTTTCGGTGTATTTCTGCTTCCAATTCCCAAGAAACTTCCTCAACCTTGTGATTCCGCCACAATGCCTTTACCAAAGATATGTCCTTGGTACGTAACTTCTGAACTTTATGGTCCAGAATCTGAATAGGTATCTCCTCATACGCTAAAGCATGTCCAATCTCCACATTCTCGTAGCTAATAACATGTGAAGGATCCAACACGTACCTCCTCAACATGGATACGTGAAACACATTGTGGACCCTGGAGAGTGCTGAGAGTAGTGCAATCTTGTAAGCTACCGGACCCACTCACTCAAGAACCTCGAATGGTCCGATATACCTCGGGCTCAGCTTGCCCTTCTTCCCAAATCTCATCACCCTTTTCATCGGAGGGATCCTAAAAAATACCTTACCCCCCACCTCGAACTCCAACTCACGACGGCGAACATCTGCCTAACTCTTCTGCTGACTCTGAGTTGATTTAATCCTTTCTCGGATCAAACCTACCTTCTCAGATGCTTGTTGCACAAGTTTAGGTCCTAACACTTGACATTCACCAACCTCACTCCAATATAGAGGAGATCGACACCTCTGACCATACAAAGCCTCAAACGGTGCCATCCCGATACTAGTCTGGAAGCTATTGTTGTTAGCGAACTTTACTAGTGGCATAAACTGTATCCAGCTACCACCGAAATCTAACACACAAGCCCGCAACATATCCTCCAAGATCTGTATCGTCCTCTCCGACTGTCCATCAGTCTGGGGCTGGAATGCTATATTGAAAGTAAGCTTCATCCCCAATGCTTCCTGCAAGCTCGTCTAAAATCGAGAAGTAAACCTCAAATCTTAATCTGATACAATGGATACCGGTACCCCGTGCATTCTAATTATCTCATGCACATACATGTCTGCTAGCCTACTCAAAGAGTAGCTAACCTTCATCGGTAAGAAGTGATCAAATTTCGTCAACCTGTCCACGATCACCCAAATAGCAT
Source organism: Malania oleifera (assembly GCF_029873635.1). Taxonomy (NCBI): domain Eukaryota; kingdom Viridiplantae; phylum Streptophyta; class Magnoliopsida; order Santalales; family Ximeniaceae; genus Malania; species Malania oleifera. The sequence continues at coordinate 14,580,759 of NC_080423.1, forward strand.
TCTGCCCATGAAGTGCTAGCGGCAACCCAGTTACAAAGTCTATGGAAATATGCTCCCATTTCCACAACGGAATAACTAAGGGCTGTAATGGCCTTGCCGGCTTTTGATGTTCAGCTTTCACCTGCTGACATGTCAAACACTGCTCTACGAACTGAGTAATCTACCTTTTCATACCACTCCACCAGAAGGTCTCGCACAAGTCTCGATACATCTTTATACTACCTGGATGTACCATACACAAAGAGCGACGTGCTTCCTCCAGAATCTTCCTTTTGATCTCATCGTCATTCGGAACACACAGCCTGGTCCCAAACCTCAACACACCTCCCTTAGAGATGTTAAATTCCACAGCCAACCCTTGTTGCACTTTTCCGCAACCTTTGTCAACTTCACATCACTAGCCTGCACGAATTTTATACGCTAAAACAAAGTTGGCTGGACCACCAAACTTGCAAGGAAAGCCTGATGATCACCACACACTAACTCTATACCTGAACTCTCCAGATCCTGTCTAATGTGATGCTGAGCTACAACTGCAGATACTGTAACGTGATTCGACTTCCGACTCAACGCATTAGCTATCACATTAAATTTTCTTGGGTGATAACTGATGGTGCAATTGTAGTCCTTAATTAACTCAAGCCACCGTCTTTGTCTCATGTTTAGCTCCTTTTGCGTGAAGAGATACCTGAGGCTCTTATGATTAGTGAAAATCTCACATTGCACACCATATAAATAGTGTCGCCAGATCTTCAGTACATATACAACAGCAGCTAATTCTAGATCATGCGTATGGTAATTCTTCTCATAATACTTCAGTTGTCGAGAAGCATACACTATCACCTTACCCTAGTGCATAAGCACGCAACCTAAACCTTTCAAAGATGAGTCGCTATAAATCACAAAACTACCATCCCCAGAAGGAATGGTCAAAACTGGAACAGTAACCAACTTGTGCTTCAACTCCTGAAAAACATTGCTCGCAATCACTAGTCCACTCGAACTTTACCCCCTTCCTGGTCAGTCGAGTCAGAGGCTCAGACAACCTAGAAAACCCTTCCACGAATCGACGATAATAACCCGCCAGTCCTAGAAAATTCCGAACCTCCTACACACTCTTCGGCCTCACCCAGTCGACCACAGCTTCGATCTTTCTAGGATCAACTTATATACCATCACCAGTTACAACATGGCCTAAGAATGCCATCTGATTCAACTAGAATTCAAACTTTTTCAGTTTAGCATACAACTTATTCTCCCGAAGAACCTGTAATACTAACCTCAGATGACTCTCATGCTCTTCCAAACTCCTCGAGTATACTAGAATATCATCAATAAATACTATTACAAATCGATCCAAGTACTCATGGAAAACCCTATTCATCAGATCCATGAACATAGCCAGAGCATTCATCAACCCAAAAGGTATGATTAGGAACTCGTAGTGGCCATATCTGGTTCGAAAAGTAGTCTTCGTAATATCCTCAGATCTGACTCTCACCTGATGATACCTTTACCGTAGATCAATCTTCGGAAAGACCCGCCTCTCCTGCAATTGATCAAAGAGATCATCGATACGAGGCAAAAGATAACGATTCTTCACAGTCACTTTATTGATCTCACGATAATTAATGCATATACACATCAACCCATCCTTCTTCTTCGTAAACAAAATTGGAGCTCCCCAGGGCAAAACACTAGGTCGAATGAAGCCCCTGTCCAGTAATTCCTGCAACTGCTCCTTCAACTCCTAAAGTTCCGCTGGAGCCATCCGGTACAGAGCTTTAGAGATTAGTGCATTGCTAGGCAGCAACTCTATCGTAAACTCCACCTCACGATCTGGTTTGTAAACTGGGTAAATCTTCTAGAAACACATCCGAGAATTCGCTGGCTACTCGAATATCCTCGAGCCTCATCCCATCCCGTGGCGGTTCCATTACGCAAGCCAGGTACCCCTGACATTCGTCTAAGAGTAACCTCCTCGCCTGTTGTGCCAATAGAACCTGTGGCATAGAACGCACACACGATCCTACGAACTCATACTCCTGCTCCCTATGAGGTCTAAACACCACCACCTTTCAACGATAGTCGATCACAGCATAACTGGAGAACAACCAATCCATCCCCAATATGACATCAAACCCCGACATGTTGTATACCACAAGATTCGCCGGTAGCAACTTCCCCTGAATGGTCTAGGCAGTTTCTCAACATCCTCCTATAGAATGATATACTCCCAGACGGTGTAGCTACAGACAATCCTTCTTCCATGACTTGGGTCTTCACCCCACACAGTTTCACAAAATTAAAAGATATAAAGGAGTGGGTCGCGCCCGAATCAAATAAAACCACAGCTCTATTTAAAAGCAACATCATAGTACCTGTCACAACATTCCCTGCATGCTCAGCATCCGTTGGAGTAAGTGAGTACACCCTCATTGGAGCTGTATTCATCTGGTGGGTTCCCCGGGATACCTGATTACTCCCCTGATTCTGACTAGAAGAAGGCATACCCCTCTTCAGTGCGTGACAATCCCAAGCCATGTGACCCGACTGAGCACAGTTGTAGCAGTTACCCCCAAACGGCTAGTACTCACCACTATGCCATCTGCGGCACCTGGTACAACGATCACCCACCTGGCTCATCTGAGAACCCTAATGCTTGGTATTCTATCGGTAATCCGAGCCCCTATTCCTCTTCTTCTAGGATCCTTGATGAGATCCAGACTAAAAACCAAAAGGTACTGGCCTCTTCTTTGGCTCCTGATCCACCTTGTCCTCTCGGATACCAGTCTCAATCACAGTGGCTTTATCCACCAAAACCGAAAACTCACAGGTCTGAAGCATACCCACTAATCTGCGAATGTCCTTCCTCAGGCCCTTCTCAAACCTCAGAGTCTTCTCGTACTCGTTCGAGATCAAACACGGCACAAACCGGGATAGCTCTATATATTGAGCAGCATACCCCTGCACCATCATACTCCCCTGATTCAGCATAGAAAACTCATCCACTTTAGCGTCACGTACAGAAGCCGAGAAGTATCTGTCAAAGAACACTTGCTTCAAATGACTCCAAGACATCTCCACAGAACCAGCCCTCTACTTCTCCAGCAGACTCACGACAGTGCACCATTGCCCCGCCTCCCCAGATAACTGGAAGGTAGCATAAAGAACTCTTTGTTTGTATGTGCAGTGTAGGACCTCCAAGATCCTCTCAATCTTTTCGACCCAGTCCTCTGCTATAGTTGGGTGATGTCCCTCTGAAAACGTCGGAGGATGCATGTGTGTGAACCTCTTAATGGTGCATCCCACAGACGTAGGAGAACGTTCGCGTCTCCTAACACTCCACCTAATCTCCTATAGGACCTGTCTCTTCAGTCCTCGAGGCACAATTGGAGACTCATCACTCGCTGTCTTCTCGAAGCCACTTCTCAGGTCATTATCCTTGGGCTCCATTCTAAAAACACAACAGAGTTCTATCAAAACTCCTACAACATGTACAATTTACACAATTATCTAACCCTAATCATGTTAACTATCACTTGTTAGGTCCAAGTCTATCCTATCACACTAACACGAAAGTCATCAATGGTTTGCCGTAATTTTACTGAAATCGTCATTCCAGGAAAAACACAAAACACCGCCAACGAGTCCCAATTTAGCAACAAAACATACCTTAACCAACTCTACCCATATCCAACCTCCTATGCGCTGGTATGTACACACAGCTATGCCTAACCAAGTCTGTAAGACCTAGCAACCTGGTTAGCTCTGATACTAAGTTGTCACACCCCGAACTTGGAAATGGGACCAAGGGGTGAAATAGTAATCTAACCTGTCCCTGTATCATACAAATCACCAAAGATACAGTACGATGAATTAGGGTTCGACCCTGTGGGGTTCCCAGGCACCCTATACACATTCATATACAACCATATATACAGCGGAAAATAAGTCTTTCTATACATACACAGTAACATACTAGAGTTTACACAAAGGAGTCAAACTCCACAAAATACAACACTACCCTGGGTGTCAAACCAAACCACCAAAAGACCACCAGTATAGTCCTAGTACTTACCCAAGTACCTCTCGTAGTACATCGACCACTACGCTCCCACACCAGGATGCTAGTTTCGATTACTTGACGGACCTAAAAAATATGTACATACAGTAGGGGTGAGACACCTCTCAATAAGGCAGAGATAGGTTATATCAGTATGCGGCATTTGAGTGTTATCATGACAGCAAAACATACACGTGATCAAGTAACTCGGTGTCATCACACCCTTCGGTGTGAAGTCGACCCGCAATACCCAGCGTCAGCTCGTAGCCGACCCACGATACACGGTGTCCCCAGCACATGGCAAACCCTAGGCTCCCATAGCATCGTACTAGTACAAACTGGTGGATCCACACCCTTCGGTGAACAGCCGATAAGGCTCACGCCCTCGGATATAGAGTTGGACACTCTTGCCAAACATGGCAGGCGATAAGCACACACCCTCAAATATAAAGCTGGACACTCTTTAGTACTTAGAATAACTTGGAACCCAGTTACTATTGCATTTCATCAAAAACACAACCATGCATGCTCATATAACCAAACAACGCACACCCATTTGGTAATCTATAAATCATGATTTTCCAAACGTACACAGTTTAATAAAGTCAAGGCACAACCATCCCTAACACAATACATAACACAATATATCAAAGGTTTTCAAACAAAATTAGGGAATGCAGTCCAGTACCCCTTTTTCCCCAAAAACTGTTACATGAAAAATCCACAATTTTACCTGTTAGATTTCCCCAAATGAGTAACCAAAACGCACGCAGGACCGTGAACCATAGTTCTACCGAGTTTGATTTAAAAAATAACCGACATAAACTGAATCCCCTTACCTTTTCCCGAATGACAAATCCCGAACTCCAAAGCCCCTAAATCACAAACTGAGTTCCAAAACCTACAACCCACAGTACAAAACTCGCTCACAATTATGTTACCTACAAGACTACTGAATCATAACTGAAAATCGAGTCTTACATCTATTTTAGGCCAAAACCCAAGAATGCCCGAAACAAAAATCCAATCCATAGAACTTGTAGAGAATCCTTCCTTGATCCTCGTGGTAATGTCGGATCTACAATTCCCGCTACATACGGCAAAGAAATCTAGAGAGATAGAGAGTAGGTTGAGTTTCTAGAGAGATAGAGAGAGAATTTAAGTTTTCTTAACTGAGAAGTAATGGAAATATCTATTTACAGCCCTTTAACTTGGCCACTTCTCGTCAACGAATAGCGTCCTTGTCGACGAGCTTGGGATTTCGGGTTTTCCGAAACCCCTCGGCTTCTCCTCATCGACGAGCTTCTGAACTTCGTCGATGAGCAGCAAAGGCCTTCGTCGACGAAATCTGGCTTCGTCCACGAGGCCTACTCAAATTTCAATTTTACCCTTCTCTTAATTATTTAAATTCATATATTACGGTTTGGATTCTTACAAATAGTATTAGCTAAAATTATAAATTTGTCATTATTTAATAATAAATTCAGTTTGAATATCTAAATTTTTTGACAAATTAGGCAACAATCATTTTTCAATTTACTTAACCTTCCTCGTCAAAAAAAATAGAATGCTTTCACCATTTTTCATATGAAAAATTTCCAGACTACTTGTTTTGTTATAGGAAAATAAAATGGAATTATGTACAATAAAATTTATTTATCACTTTTTTTTTTTGCGATTGTTCTTTGAATTTTTATTTAGTTTTTCTGTCTCATTTTTGTATAACAAATTAAACTTGATATAAATACGTTTTTGTAAGAATAAAATAAAAAAATTTACCTAATTTTTAGATATTCCATATTTAGTTTCTATCATTGGCAAGAGCACTATGCCACGTGGCTAGCAGCCATTGCTATTCAAATAGCTTTTGATGACAGCCTGGTTACTCTAACACTCTGATCATGCGAATGAAACCCCACCGCAAAGCTTTTCCCTTTTAATTCCCCTGACACGCCCTTACCCCTCTCCCTCTCTCCCCGGTTCCCGAGTAGACCTGACAGCGCCCACCCTTGCTTCTTCTTTTTTGTTCTTTTAAATACGGCTGGCATGCTGACATTTTTAATTTTTTTTTCAAAAAACTGACGGTCCTAAATTTTTGCCATACCAATCAAATCTCAGTACTTAATCCAGATCAAGAAATATTTTTTAATCAAATTATTTTAATCTCGTTGAACTAAAAAATATTTTTTCCAATATGTTATTATTTTATATATTATTTTAACAAAAAAAACAATTGAGAAAAAAGTCTGCTTATTAAATTTCATTGGATAGTAACATATTAAGTCAGAATCATTTTAAGAAAATATTTTTTCAAATATGGTATTATTTAATATGATTTTTTAACAAAAAAAAAAAATTGAGAAAAAACCCTGCTTATTTTCCTGCCTCTCAAGTAAACAGATTAGTCATTTCCACTCAATTGAGCTGACACAAAAGGATAATTTTTTTATTTTGAGAATTCTGGCTTGAGGTGACTTGCAACACCCTTTGTATAACAATATGGGGTTGAGGCAATTTTCAAATTATTTTTCTTTATTGGAATATTTTTCCACTCAAAAAATGCAAGCCAAAATTTTTTCTTCAGTTGGGATGGGCATGCCCCAATGAATGTGATTTTTGACTGGAAATGGGTGGCGATTCCACATTTCAGAAACCAGCTGGTAGTCCACCTTTTCTTGGGTC